>NC_072014.1:43961747-44608985 GCF_027791375.1 Indicator indicator
GGAGGTCCCTTCCAACCCCTAACATCCTGTGATTCTGTGAAACCATGAATTAAAATCTACTGAGCAGGAAGGACAATGTTCTAGGACTTCTCAAAAAATCAGGCAGACCCTTCTCTCAAGACACCAGTTGGATTTCCCACCTAATATCCCTGTCACAGTTACCCTCTTCCACCCAGCAGCTGCTCTGGGGAGGCACCACCATGAGGGGGCTAACTACAGTTGACTTTTCTGAAAGCTGTCAGGTTGACAGCTCTGGATACTGCTGCACAATGCTTTTGCTCTGGCTCCTCAACACTGTGCCCATGAATTAAGCTGTTTTAATAATGGAGAAGGCTTGCAGTGTCATGGGAGGCTGTGCAACATGCTCAAGGGCTGGGCCCAACCTCTTGGAGCAGCCAAATCAAAATGTCTTCTGCATTCTCAGTTAGTAGAAGGCAAGAACCTGCTGAGATGGCTTTTTAAGCAAAAGATGTTGTCAAAGTGCCTGTTGTGGGGTGATGACAGCACACACCCAATTGCACACTGTGATTGATTCATATTTCTTAATCAATGATTTTGAAGCCTTCTGGAACAACATTGCACAACAACTTTTCATTTTGAAAGACCAAAAAAAGATGATTAGTGACACACAGGAAAAAAAGAGTCAGAATGTCATGCTTGTCAGAACTAGTTTTAACTATAGAGTCTGTAGCAGTGCTCCTAAACTGGAAGAAATTTCAATCACTCCAGCAGAGAGAAAACTGCTGGGTGGAAACAAGAAACCAGAGATTATCAAGGCAGGAACACAACTGTCTGCAAAGGACTTTCACCAAGCAAAAGCAACATCACCATTTGAAATCAAACACTAAATACTTGTGCAACTATTGATAGATCTTCAGGGTTTGGGATCCTGGTAATGCCATGGAAAACTGGGACAGCAATGTGCCCTTGTGGCCAAGAGGGACAATGGGATCCTGGGGTGCATTGGGAGAAGTGTGTCCAGCAGATCCAGGGAGGTTCTCCTCCCCCTCTACTCTGCCCTGCTGAGACCTCACCTGGCATATTGCATCCAGTTCTGGGCTCCCCAGTTCAAGAGGGACAGGGATCTGCTGGAGAGAGTCCAAAGGAGGGCTACAAGGATGCTGAAGGGACTGGAGCACTGCCTGGTGAGGAGAGGCTGAGAGCCCTGGGGGTGGTTAGCCTGGAGAGGTGAAGGCTGAGAGGGGATTTAATAAATGTCTGTCAATATCTGAGGGGTGAGGGTCAAGAGGGAGGGGACAGGCTCTCATCAGTTGCACCCTCAGATAGGACAAGGGGCAATGGATATAAATTACAGCACAGGAGGTTCCACCTCAACATGAGGAGAAACTTCTGCACTATGAGGGTCACAGAGCCCTGGAGCAGGCTACCCAGAGAGGTTGTGGAGTCTCCTTCTCTGGAGACTTTCCAGCCCCATTTGGATGTGTTTCTGTGTGACCTGTGCTGGATTCTATGGTCCTGCTCTGGCAGGGGAGTTGGACTGGATGATCTCCAGAGGTCCCTTCCAGCCCCTACCATTCTGTGAGCCTGTGATTTGTGATCCTGCGAACTTTGATGGAGACTGGGTGGACTTCAGCATGGCAAGGCACATTGTTGCAGCTGACAGGGGTTTGCTGATGTGTTTGAGTCGAGGTTACAGAAAAATGTGCTGTTTAAAACGGGCTCTTATATTACTGCTGCTGTAGAGATCTCCTGGGTAACCTCCTAACATTTTTTTCTGTATCATCCAGTGAGGGTATCACAAACACCACAGTATGTAGAATGGACATGGACTCCATCCACATGGATTGGCCCTGCTGTGTGACTGTAGTGGTGACTGAGCAATGCCTGTGCAGGAGAAGGAAGCACGTGAATCAATATTTGGCTAATGAGGACAACAACTCCTCTGGTTGTTTGAACAACATCCATGGCTGCAACCCTTGGGAAGCACCAGCTGGGTCATGTTGAAAATTGTTCAGCAGATTAGAAAACAAATTAAAATGAAAGTGGTTGTGAACTTCAGGGCCACTCACTTCAGCGCTGGCTGCAAGCTGCTGCTAACAGTGTGCTCAGCAGATCCTCGCTGTTGTTACACTTCAACTCTCAAAGGCCACATCTCCCAGGGCATTTGGTCTGCAAAACCCACAGGCTGAGACGTGACCAGTAGCTGCTCAGTCTGCTGGGAAGGGGAGGAGGACAGAGGAGACTCCCATCCCTCCAAATGCTTGAGAGAAAGCAGATGTTCCCTGGCAGGGTTTCTGTGCAGCAGGAGCTGCTGGTGGCGCAGGAGGATTTGGTGGAGCTCAACCTTTGTGCCCAGGACACTTCTGCTGCCATCAGAAGCTATCACACCTCTAGCTCACAGCCTCCCAGTGCAGCAGCAGAAGCCTTAGCAGTTGCAGGGGCACAAGAGGAGCTACAGAAGTTCTGGCAGGTCACAGTAACGCTGGGGCTTTGACCCTGAGTGATGTAAGAGCAGTGGACAGCCGCTGTGCTTTCTGTACCTCAACAGACAGCAGGGAGGTGAGAGACAGTAAATGTGTGTACCTAGAGGGGAAGGGATGGAAGGGAAGGTGAAAAGCTAAACTTGGTAAAAGCAAAAGATTAAGACAGAAGTGGAAAGAAGGAAAGCCATCAGAAATAAGCAGGCTCCCTAATGTGGGGAGAAGGAGAGTGTGCTATAAATGCTTTTAAAGCCCAGTAGGCACTTGGGAGTCCTGCCTTGGGCTTTGGAAACTTCAGTGGTAAAAGCTGCAAACAATTAATTTGAAAGAAGTAAACCAAACCCATCCTGTTCTGACCTTCTCATATTCTACTGCTCATAAACTTCCTTAAAAAGTGTCTTCTGCAGCTGAGGACCAGGCCACATGTGCACTGGTTTGTAGATGGGAAATTAAAGACAAGAAAGACCCAATAAAGGAAGGCAGCTGTGATGGTTTTAAGTGGGCCAAAATGGTTGGACTTGACGGTCTTACAGGCCCTTTCCAGCTTCAATGATTCTATGGTTGTAAGCCTCCAGCACAGAAACGAAGCAAAAGGTCACTGTCTCCAGTCCCACAAAGCCTCCAGCTTTTCACAGAACTGTTTTTTCTCAGGCTAATTATCTCAAGACTTCTCCTTTCCTACACCCTGCTTTTAGCTGGGTATTTCCCCCATCACTGACTCTCCACTGCATCTGTGTTCTTAGAGCCAAACTCCGGTGATTTTCAGGGAAGATGAAGGTGAGCAGTGGGAGGACAGAAGTGTGCTCTGCTGGTATTTATCAGTATCAGCTGTCAGCTTACAAAGCATTCTGTGTTGTACATGTCCAGCTTTCCCCATTTGCACTGCTGGCATGTTGCATGATTTCTCTTTATTGCCTTTTGGCTTTCTCCCTTAAAAACAAACAAACAATCCACTGTTCCCTGAAGAAGGACAGGTAGTGCTTGCTACCTCCAATAATGAGCCAAGAAGGAATCCATTCTGGGACACCCTGATGCTGATCCTAGCAGCAGTACTTCTACAAGCAGTCATGCAGTCAGCTGGTGCTACTGAACCATTATATATTTGCTCTGGATAGTTAATCAGATTGTAGTTGTGACATTGTGCCTGATGGCAGCTCCCTTTGTGCCCTGGCAAAAGTGGTTTGGAGCCAGAGGAATCACAGAATCACAGAATGTTAGAGGTTGGAAGGGACCTCCAGAAATCATCCAGTCCAACCCCCCTGCCAGAGCAGCATCACCCAGCACAGGTCACACAGGAACACATCTAGGTGGGTTTTGAATGTGTCCAGAGAAGAAGACTCCACAGCCTCCCTGGGCAGCCTTCTCCAGGGCTCTGTCACCCTCACTGTAAGGAAATTTCTCCTCATGCTGAGGAGAAGAAGATCAGCTGATGTGCATTCACTCTCACAGGGAAACACTGCCATGGTTTAGATAGTCATGAGGTGTAGGGTGACAGGTTGGACTCGATCTTTGAGGTCTCTTCCAGCCTTCTTGATTCTATGATTCTATGATTCTATGATTCTTTTTTTCTCCCCACCAATGCAGGGAACAGCATCCAAGGAATACTTGGATGGATGGCCCTGTACAAGTGCCTGATGAGTCTCTTCTAATGAGAGGCTTTAAATAGTTAAACACAATAGATTTGGACTTTTTCAGTCATTAGTTTCCAATCTATGACACCTCCTTGTTTTTCTCAAATGCCATGGTAATGTGAGCTCCCTGTTAAAGACTGAGGATGGAATAATTAAAGCTGGCTAAGTGACCTTGAAAGCCTTTCTGTCTTTCAGAGAGTCAGGAGGGGCTGTGCACACTAATCAGTGTTTTCCAAATTCTACCTTAATATTTACCAAAGCAGCAAAGCTTTTCCTCAGGCAGCCAAGGGCAGGCCTGTCTAGCCCATGGCTGCTGACATATTTGCTTTTGTCATGATTTTCTTGATACATCATTTAATTTGCAAACAAAAAGAATTTAGTATTTTGTTAAAGAAACCTCTCTTCAAAACATTTGATTATTACATCTTCATTTCCAAAGATGCCAGTGAATAAAAGACTTGATTGCTAGTGTGGTGGGGTACCTGCTTCCTATAAATGGCAGAAATATGAGATAAAGGACACAACAATGTGATGTATTAGAAGGGACACTAGCTCAAAGGTTTTAAACAGTCATGTTCATAACCCAGCCCTAGTTTTAGCCTGACTTGAAGAAAAGTGTCTTTGTTTTTATTCTGTTTAATAAAAAGGATGCCCTGCAAAGCAGAGCTTGCTTAAGCTTTAAATGTATTTATTTCTGGTTAATAAGAGTAAAGTGTCTGGCAAATAGCAATACATAGCACAGAGAATTTTAACAGCAGTGAGTGTTTGTTGCTGAGTTATTTCAGCAGTCTAATGGTGAGGGGCACTGGAGATTAGAGTAGACAAAGCACTGACGAAAAAAAGGCAAAACAGTTTTGAGCTAGCAGAAAAGGGATCAGGATGTTTTCCATTCTTGTTAGCGTTTTTATGCTAGGACAGTAATTTAATGTAATCAAAGAGCAGAGGAAACCTCTCACTGAGCTTTTCCTACCACATTTTCCCTACCTGTGTCAGGCCTTTCAATATTATTTTATGAGATTAAGTGATGGCATGGTTAGGCTTTTGTGAATTATAAACCAAGGTAAAGATTGTAAACAAATGACTTTGATACATTTGTCCTTAACCTTGAAAAGTGTTAATCATACTCTGTTTGTTGACTCTCAGACAAATGCCCTTGTCAGGAGATGTCTACTTGCCAACCAATCCCATATGTGCTTGCAGAGTTTGAAATCTGCACCTGTATCAGCAAAGGTAGCTCAAGCCCAGACTCTTAATGCACAGCCAAGTTGTGATTCTCTGGTAGGGTTTGAATGCCTGACTCTTCTGAGGGCTTCATTACTGCTTGGATGAGGTGGACTGATTCAGTTCCACCAGATGAAAGAGAAATTCCAGCTGTGAAGAGCTTCTGAAAGGTAACCGTTTTCCTATCCAGCTGACTCCAAGTTCTCACTTCAGACTCCTTCCTGGACAGATACAACCTGTGTGTAAGTTTACTTTAGCTGGGGACACTGCTTTCTGCTTCTTCCCTTGATCAGCAGTGACTTTCAGCCTATTCACTACATCTGAACCCAGGCTATACTGGAAGCATAACACAGTAACTACACACACACAAATCGCAGAATGGTTTGGGTTGGAAGGGACCTCGAAGATCATCCAGTTCCAAGCCCCTGCCATGAGCAGGGACACCTCCCACCAGCCCAGGTTGCTCAAGGCCTCATCCAAGCTGCTCTTGAACACCTCCAGGGAGGATGCATCCCCAGCCTCCCTGGGCAGCCTGTTCCAGTGTCTCCCCACCCTCACTCTACAACTTACTACAGACACACTGTCAAGAGAAACTGCTTTAATAGCTCTAAAAAGACTTAGCAACCCAAGATCACAGAATCACAGAAACATTCAGGTTGGAAAAGACCTTCAGGATCACCAAGTAAAGATGAAGAGTAATAGGTAGCATTGTGTGAGTCTTTTCAGTAAATATTCCTGAAGCACCAATGACTATTTTTAATCCTACATTTATGTACATAGCAAGAGGTCCAGCACAGAGCTGGGCTGAAGAGCAGGGTCCAAAGAGCAGTAAAATGCAGATGACATTTCCTCATCTCATTACCTAAGGCAGCTAATTGTTTCTGAAGATTTTAACTGAGCAGCAGTCAGATGATGATCTTGCTGAACTCTGTGAACGTAAGGAGCAGTCACACTGGAACTGCATAGCAACAGGCATGGAAAGCCAAGCACATGCAGTTGCTTACCCTTTCATGTGCATAAATTAGGGATCAGCAGCTTGTGTGGGGGCTGCTTCTCAAAATGCCAGCAGGAAATGAAGGCTCTCATCGTTATTTTAAAGAGCAGTGGATCACAAGGGCAATGCTTTCCCAGCACAGGAGCAGCACTGAACTCACACCTCGGAACTGCTTATTTTTGGGGTGTCACACACGTGCACAGTGTTCTGCTCTCTTCACACACTGCGTCAGCTACTGCCAGGCACTCTGACTTGTTTCTGTGCCCTTCTTGACCTTTTTAAATAAATACTGATATGGTTATGAGTGGAGTAGCTACATTCAGACTTTAAATCAGATCATATTGCTCTGTTAAGGGTGGGTTTTCCTCCTGTTGCACTTGTGATGACGGAAAGCAAGAACGAATGCTCCCAGGCTGCTACTCAGCTCAGGAACAGTTGTCTGAGATGGAAAAGTTTATTAAGTCAGCTAACATCTTAGCTTGAACACGTATTTTATGATGCCTACAATTGCTTTCAGAAAGATGTTCCACCCTCTCCTGCTTACATCAGCTGCAGATTTCAGATTAGAGGCAACTAGAGAAGAGCCATGAGTAAAACACAGATCTAGATTTGCACACCTAGAAGAGATCATAGGCAACTGCAAATCAAAGTGAACCCTTGAGGATTTCCAGGTCCCCAAGACAGCCTCTGAAATAGCCTAATGAAGCATCTAAGGCCCATGCTCAGAGATTATGCCACTGTGTCTAAGCTGATCTTATACCACTGAGCAGGTAAGACCACAGGAGTCTAGAAAGTAACATGTGAAGGTCATCTACTCCAGCCTCCTTGAAGCAGGATGATCACCAAGGCCAGATCAGCCAGCATCAAGTCTTGGAAATCCTCTGGAAGAGGAGCTGCGGCTCATCTCTTGGCAGAGGCAGGTGAGATGGTTGGGCAGCCACAGCTCTGTGCTCAGTCTGGCAGGGACATGAGGATAAACAGAAATGTGTTACAGAGCACTCCTGGACTTCCTCAGAGGGGTCAGACTGAGCTTGTCACCAGAGACCATCAGCCACATTAATGCAAGAACATGCATGAAGTGCCCAGAGAGCTCCAGATCTGCCAAGGAAATGTGGAAATGAAAGGATGGATTTAATGCTTGCTTCAGGCTGAACACATTTACACCTCCCTAGTCAGGACCTTTCAGCAGAGCCTCAATTACCTGCCCAGTGTATTACCTAAGGTCTACTGGGAATGGCTCTGTCCCCTCCTGGTGGGGCTGTGCAGTCACCACTGAATCAATGGCAGCAAGAATACAGACAGGAGGAAAAAAAACACAACAGGTTTCCAGGCCTCCTGCTCTGTTGTGTTCCAGCTGCCAGCCAAAGCATCTTGGGATGAGCTACCTGCAGGCTTTACCTTAGTTGTGTCTTTTGCCCACTAACCACCGACATTAAAATGAACAGAAAGTGTAAAGGGGAGGCCTTAGATTAATCAGCAGTTGAGTGTGGGCTGCATTTTTGGCAGCTGTAGATTTTAGACATTCGCAAGGTCTCCTCAGTGCATAACACAGCCAAAACCTGCAGGCTTGCACTTGTAAATCTCCTAGATTCCTGTTGCTCTCTGTATGTGCATGGAAGGCTTTGCCTGCACCACACACATGGCAGCACTGAGCAGAACTGCTGTGACAAATTATGCCTGTGTAGTTTACCTTTCTAAGCATGCCCAGCCTCCACCCTGGCTCTTTGCTACCTCTCATTTTCCAGTTGGCTTGAATGAAGCCAAAGGAGGTGAAGCAACTGGTCCACAAGGCCACAGACACTCCAAGGCTCCAGTGGCTCTCAGGGGTTGCTGCATCCATTGCACCACACAATCTCCTTGCACCACACAATCTCCTTGAACCACACAGCTTCCTACAGGGAAGGAGCTGGCAGTCAGACTGTCTGCTGTTTTCCTCGATTAAAGCCTTGTGATGTAGGAATTCCTTCCAGTTTTCATGTAGAAATCTTCTAGGCTGAGGCTTTAAGGGAAGCCATGCCACAGAACCACAACCACCAACCTGATCTAGGTGGGGATGGTCCTGCTTACTGCAGCAGGGGTGGACTACATGACCTTTACAATCATAGAATCACAGAACTGTTTGGGTTGCAAAGGACTACTAAGAGTCCAATCTAACATCACCATGGCCATGGAACCATGTCCCAAAGTGCCCTGTCCACACCTTTCTATGATTTTAATATATAAAGTAAGATAAAGAGCCTGATCCCTATCACGACTTGCTTGTTCTGTTTGTTACTGATGTGAATTTGTTAAATTGAGTTCTTGACTTTGGTGGAGCACTGCAGAAGGGACTTGGAAAGCACACTGACAAAGAGCTGGAGGGCTGGAGTGTGCTCCCTCAACATCAGCAAAAAAATGGACTTCAGAGAGCACAAGGCGAGGTCAGGAATGACCTCACACAGTAACACACCACTGGTTGCAGCAAGCCTTTTCACTGGCTTTGAAAGCCATTTTTTGAGGAAGACAAATTATCCTGGGCTTGCCATCAAGCTGAGGTCAGTCAGAGCCAGTAGAAGCCAGATCTGACATGGGAGCACCTAAATGTTTTGTAGGCTGATCACATTTTTCAAGAGCAAATGTTGAGGACCTTTGAAAATGAATTGCAAATAATGAGCTTACATAAATTAAAATCTGGAGCTTGTTGGTGTCCCAGTCATTGTTAATTATAGCATATCAAATGGGTTGCTGCTCTTTTCAGACAGGTGAGCCATCAGAGATGGCTGCTATCTGCCACAGGTCTGCTTTGGTGAGGTGCTGGGTTTCTGAGGCTCAGTCATGCTGTGATGTGAGTGACTTGCAAGGATTAGAGATCCTATTCTGTACTGTCATAGGGTAACAAGGGGAGGGGGGAACTCAGGGATCATCTGATCCAACCTTTCTTGGCCAAAGCATGGGCTAGACAAGAGAGCCCAGCACCATGTCCAGCTGGATCCTACAGATGTCCATTGTTGGGGGATCCATCCTTTCCCTGGCTCTAGAGATTATTCCAAAGGCTGATTGTTCTCATCAGGAAAACAATTTGTCTTGTCCCCAGCAGTAACTTGTAGCCACCACCCCCTGGCGGTTCTGAGTGACTCCCTCTAAGAAGGGAGTTTCCATCTTCTTTGTACCTACCCATTAAATACTGGAGCATGCTGATAATGTGCCCCAGAAGCTTCTTTCTGAGGTCTGAACAAGCCCAGTTCTCAGCCTTTCCTTGTGCAGCAGCTTTCACCATCTTTGAGGCCCTTCTCTGGATCCTCTCCAGCTTCTCTACATCTTTTTGCTATAGCAGGGGCCAAAACTGACCACAATATTCCAAGTGTGGCCTGACAAATGCTGAGTAGGGGGAATAATGAGGATTTTGTCTCTGCTGGTGAGGCCCTTGTTCACATAACCCAGCACCTAGTTGGCTTTCCTCACTCTTGTAGCTCCCTGTCCACTCACGCTGAGCTCGTTGCCCATCAGGACCTCTAAGTCCACTTCCACAGGGCTGCTCCCAGCTGGGTAGATCCCAGCCCATGCTGCACTCCCGGATTATATTTTCCCAGGTGCAAGACCTTAAACTTGTTCTTGTTGGACTTCATATGGTTCTTGTTACTGCACACTTCCAGCCCATCCAGGTCTTCCTGCAGGGTGTCTCTCCCTTAGCTGTGTCCCCCTTACTCTGACAGAGCAACACTTTTATGTGGGAGCCCAGAGAAGTGATTTCTTGTTTGTTCATTGAGGCTGTAGGGTGAAATGGCTGAGAGGTTAAATCCCAGCCTAAGCTGCAAGTCAAGTGAAACGAGGGGAAATGTTGCTTTGATGAGTCAGATTTAAGAATGTTGCTATAATGAAGAATAATTATGAAGATGGAAATTAAGGACAGAATTATGAGAATTGAAAACTCTGTTGTGGCAGATATTAAAAGACCCTGGAGTTCTGGGGCTGTTAAACATTGCCATTAAACCCCTGGCAATTAGAAATACTTGACAGAGGATGGGTGAACATTTAGTAGAACAAAACCTTAACTACTACTTTCTGATAATCCTGTTAAATTGCACACTGCATTACATACTTCAGTCTTCTGTGACCGACACTGCTTGATGGCGTAGCTGCTTCCCAGCATCTAACTCTTAAATCTATTTCTAAAGCAATAAGATGGAACTGGGGGGAGAAAAAAAAAACAAAACTCAAACCAACCAAAAAAACCCCAGCACTAGAAAGCCTCTTTCACTCACCTCACTGCTCTAGGCAAGCACAGACTGGAGACTGATTTGTCAGCAGGTCTGGGGGTGTGATTGTCAGCCTCTGCTCAGCACTGGTGAGGCCAGACCCTGAGCATCATGTTCATTTTGATCTCCTCACTACAAGAAGGACATCAAGGTGCTGGTGTGTGTCCAAAGAAGAGTAAGCAAGCTGGTGAAGGGCCTTCAACACAAGTCCCATGAGGAAGGGCTCAGGGCAGCGGGGTTATTCAGTCTTGATAAGAGGAAGCTAAGGCTCCCCTGATCATCATCTATAACTACCTCAAAGGACCCAGGTGGGAGTTGGTCTCTGCTCACATGCAACAAGGAGAGGAGAGAAGAGCCTCAAGTTGTGCCAAGGGAGGTTCAGGTTGGAGATTTGGGAAAAATTCTTCCCAGAAAGGGTTCTCAGGCATTGGAACAGGCTGCCCAGGGAGGTGGTGGAGACCCCCATCCCTGAGGGATTGAAAAGGCTTGTGGATGTGGCACTGAGGGATGTGGTTTAGTGGGACCCTTCTAGCAGCAGTGGTGGGACTGTGAGCACTGGGGGAGTGGTTGGACATGAAGCTCACACAAGTCTCTTTCAACCTCAACACTTCTATGACTCTAAAGGTCCAGTTCCCAGGAAGGTTAGCTTGTGACCCTGCCCTTTGCACTATGTGAGTGAAACATCCCAGCTCCTGGAGAGCCAGCTTCAGGCTGTGTGGTGAGCACTAATCCCACTCTCAGCAGTGATGTTTTGGGAAGGTTGTCTCTGGGCAGTGGAACTGTTTGTGTTTGCTACTTCAAGAGAGCTCCTTAGCTTCTTTGCCCTTGGCTTATACAAGAAGCTGCTCTCTGATCATCCATGTGGAAATCAAGTGCAGTATAAGGGCACTGAAAAGCCCAGGAACAGATATGGTCCAAAGGCTTTTTCATAAAGGTAACTGGGTAAGGCTTGTTCAGTTTATGATTGCTTGGGACAACTTGGAAATGAATTTGAGTCCTGGAACACAAGGAAGAAGGAGATAGGATATTCCTATTAGAGCCAAATGAGTGGAATTTACCAACTGAGCAGCAAGTGGCTTCCTTCCTTTCAGGGTCCATGTGGGGTCTGCCCCTGTAAACACATGGTCCTGGCAGCCCTGGCGAAGAGGTCGCTGTGCCCATAGCAACACACTGCACTCTGCATTGCTGCACCCCCTCAGCTCCCAGCCTGGCACTGCTGGGGACACAGAGCAGCTGTGCATGACTGATCCTGTTTATGTCACCACTATTTTAACTCCACATTACAAACCTTGTTTCCCCTTCAAGGAGCATCTGCTCTCTGAGTGACATGTTTTTAATGTGCTGATTTATCATTGTCAGATACAGGAGGTTTAGTGCTGCAATCTGAGTACTGTATTTAAGACCTTTTTGTGATTATAGATGTTTTACATATAAATTGCCTTATATCACACAAAAAAAAAATACATTCTGTACTTCTAAAGCAGTCTCAGCCTTGTGTGTTTTACATTTTCATACCTCACTGTGCAGGGCTAAGTGGCTGTGAATGGGAAAGTTGCAAGCCAGGCTACAGCCCTGCATTAATGCTCTCTGCAACTACCTGAAAGGAGGTTCTAGGAAGCTGGGTCTTGGTCTGTTCTCCAAAGCAACAAAGGATAGGACAAGAAGAAACAGCTTCAAGTCAAGTCAGAAAAGGTTTAGTTTGGGCATTAGGAAAAATTTCTTCACTGACAGGGTTGTCAGGCTTTGGAACACACTGCCTAGGGCAGTGGTGGAGTCCCCATCCCTGGAGGGATTTAGAAGATGTGTAGATGTGGCATTTAGAGACATGGTTTAGCAGTGACCTGGAAGTTCTGGGTCAATAGCTGGGTTTGATCTTAAACATCTTTAGCCCAGAAAGCCAACCAGATTCTGGGCTGCATCAGGAAAAGTGTGGCCAGCAGGTCAAGGGAGGTGATTCTCCCCCTCTGCTCAGCTCTGTTGAGACCCCATCCAGTTCTGGAGCCCCTATTACAAGAGGGATATGGACATGCTGGAACGTGTCCAGAGAAGGGCCACAAGGATGATCAGAGGCCTGGAGCACCTCTCTTATGAGGAGAGACTGAAAGAGTTGGGGCTGTTCAGTCTGGAGAAGAGAAGGCTTCGAGGTGACCTTCTTGTGGCCTTCCAGTATCTGAAGGGGGCTACAAGAAAGCTGGGGAGGGACTTTTTAGGATATCAGGTAGTGACAGGACTAGGGGGAATGGAATAAAGCT
Organism: Indicator indicator; assembly: GCF_027791375.1. Classification (NCBI taxonomy): domain Eukaryota; kingdom Metazoa; phylum Chordata; class Aves; order Piciformes; family Indicatoridae; genus Indicator; species Indicator indicator. The sequence continues at coordinate 43,974,522 of NC_072014.1, forward strand.
GGAAGTGGGGAGATTCAGACTGGATGTGAGGAAGAAGTTCTTTACCATGAGAGTGGTGAGAGCCTGGAATGGGTTGTCCAGGGAGGTGGTTGGGGGCCCATGCCTGGAGGTGTTTAAGGCCAGGCTGGATGAGGCTCTGGCCAGCCTGATCTAGTGTGAAGTGTCCCTGCCCATGGCAGGGGGGTTGGAACTAGATGATCCTTGTGGTCCCTTCCAACCCTGACCGATTCTATGATTCTGTGATTTTGTCTCTTATAGCCAAAACAATTCTGTGGTTCCAGCAGCAGCAGCTGCCTCTTGATCATGTGTGGGTTGTGAAGGTTGAGGAAATGCTGCAAACAGAAGTTTGGGTCCCGCTCACAGCCTTCAGCTGTACCTGCATTGTGGCTGCCCCAAAACTGAGATTTCTGGGAGCTCCCACAAGGGCCAGACTTGCCACAAGCTGCAAATGCAGCATCACCCCTATGCAACCTTGCAGGAGATATCTAATGCAACAAGAGAGTCACAAGCACACTGTGACTTGGAGCCATCATTGCACTCCCTGGGAAAGGGCAGGAATGGGAATAAAGGCCTCTGGATCTCTGTGAGGAAATGCAGCTGGAGCAGCATTCATCCCTGAAAGCTGTCACATCCTAAAGGATCATGAGAGGAGGCTGACTCCTGCTTTTGGCACCACTCAGAGTAAACAGCACAGTGGTGGACAAGCTCACAGCCACCTAGCAAGAGTCATCTTGGAGGCATCAGCTGGTACTGGCAGTCTGTGACACAAAGAAGCTGCTGGTCTGCTGTACGAACAGCCTGGTGTGCAGTGCACCTCCGTGGTGCCCAGGAGAAGCAGGATGCAGCAGCAGCAGCACAAGAGCAGCCAACTGGAGAGTGACCAGTGTGGCCATGCCTCCCACCAGCATCCAGCCACAGCTCTGCCTGGGCCACTACAGATGTGAAAAGCACAGCAGATTGATTCATGCCCAAAAAGTCAGCAAAGCAGTGCTAGCAAAATCATGCTGACACAGACAGATGTTGAACTGCAGGGCACTCATGGCAAAGGTTGCTTGGGCTCCTAGGTGTTGCTAAAGGTACTGTCTCTAGCAAGAGACAAGTCTGGTCCTAATTTTTTCTCAATAGAACCTAGTGGTAGATAATATTCACAACCAGCCATTGCTTCCTACCATTACATTGTGGAAGCTAAGACCCAAGCAAGCACTTCAGATTTCTGTTCTTGCTGGCAGCACAAAGGTTCCTTGCATCATGTTTCAGGTTAAAGTTCATATAAAGTATTCATGAGGACACACAGCAGCTAACTAAATACACAGAGCAGCTCAAAAAGCTGGCACTGAAATGTCTCCTGCCTCAGCTACCAGCTAGTCAGCTGAGAGATGCAGTTTCTCAGACTGTCTTTGTATGATCTTTTCCAGCTGGTGGCTGACCATGACCCTCTGCAATGGCTACTATAGTTTTTAAAATAAGCAAATAGATGAAGTACAACTTGATTTAGTGCTTGTAAAGAGAGGTTCCACCCCAAAAAAATATGTTTCTCCCCTCTAGCTCCCATCCAAAGTGGGAAACACCATCATATGCAATGGGATTTACTATTCCTTTGTGGGATCTTACTCCATGAGAGCCAAACAGCCAGGAGCTGAGCTACTGCATTTCAAGATGCAGCCAGCAGCTTGAGAAAGAAAATACAATACAGACGGCAAAAGAGAGACACAGGAAAGTCAGCAAATCTAATGAGGCATCTGCTCAGGTGGGACAGGAATCAAGGAAGAGTAAAAATATTGAAAGAGCTGAAAAAGAAAGGGCTGGGTATTGCTGGTGAAGAGCAGGAGTAATTATGTTATCCTGCGTAAGCTTCAGAGAAAAGTGGAAGTCCTGGAAGGTAATTGCACTACCAGAGCAGGGCTGGAGCCCAGACTGATTTTTTTCTGGGAAAGAGATCCTTCAAAGAAATATTCCTTCCTGCTTCTGAGAAGGAACCCTTGCTCCTGTCATCAGCCTTTTCATCCAGACAACTGTTTGGATGTTATAAATAGTATCATCTCTATCAGTACCATGTATTTTTGCAAGAAGGAATAGCAGGATGCTGCAGAAAACAACCTCTAAGAGCAGCTCTAGGAGCTGCGAGACCCTAAAGCAACTTCTGCTGCAGCTGTTTCCAGGGAGCGCAGAGCCGAGCTGCCGAAGTAACAGCACAGTAGCTGAGGTAAAAACAGCAGAGGAGCTGAAATAACACCACCACCATCTACTGGGTAGCTGCTCCACACAGCCAGCAGCAAGGTCCTGACCACACCAAAGCCAGCACTGCTGCCAGCCACAGCTCCTCTGGTCCATACCAGAAGATGCCTGGTAAGCCCCCACCAGGTAACTCACCATAATTTTTGTTACTGACTGATGTGTTTCCAGGCTGCTTTCTGTCTGAGACAAAGCTAAGCAGGGCCAGAATAAACAATGACTGCCTTGTGTGGATGTGCAGGGGTGGGGAATTAGGGAACATTTCTCACAGCATCTGTGCAGGGAGCAGCATCAGCCCAGCAGCTGTGCCCTGGGAAAGATGCAGCAATGTGGTTCCCACCAGAGCTGGCATCCTTTGCTGTTACAGATCTGTTGCTGGGTCAGGTGCACACACCAAGCCTGCAAAGCAGAAACCCAGAAAAAGCAACATCCACTGACAAGCTGAGATGCATGCCATGGCCAGATGTGGGAACAGCATTGGACAAAGACCCAGGAATTACTCTTGCAGCAAGTGCAAGTGCTACAGGCTCTCCTGCTGTTTGCTGCATTAGGCTTTCTGTAGCTTCCTTCCGACCTCATCTCTGACAGAAATTTCAGCAGCAGCGTGGGGTAGCTGTTGTGCAGAGGTCCCGCAAAAACCACGCTGAAAAGCCCCAAGCCCATCAGCTCAGCTAACACGGCTAAGGCACATCATTTCCTACAGCCCAAGGCACAACGGAGGATGAGGTGGCTGGTACCACAGCGAGCATTCCTGCCCTGCCCTCCCCCACCAAGCGATCAGATCGGCTAACGGCTGGATGAGCAGAAAGCAGCTCTCACGGGAGGCAGGAACAAGGCTGAAACACGCGGCCCTTAATGCGAGGAGACTGTTGCTGTGCCCTAAACTGAGTAACAGCCCTTACACCAAACCCACTGATATTTCCTCGTCCTGCAGAGAGAGAGCTGCTGGAGCCAGGCAAGCTCCCTGCACTCCACTAGCCCTTAGAGTTCTCACAAAGTTATGACAGACGACAGTGCCTCCAGCCAGCCCAGACCCCCACGGGGTAGCAGAAAGGAGGATGAAGTCATTACATCTTCTCACGCTCCTGGCTCTGCTACCGACACTCTAAAAGCTTTCCTTTGGCGGGGAAGAAATGTCCAGAGGAGATGTAGTCTGCTACCTGAGCTGTAGAGCTTTGCCTGGAGGCAGGATAGAGCCAGCCACCAGGAACCGCTGCCGGGTGGGAAGGGTGAGGCTGGATGCGAGCTCGGCCGTTTGGTTGCGCAGAGCTCTGCAGGAGAGTTGCTGATGTAAGACTAAGGGTCGGGGCGGGCTCAGGGCGGGTCCTGCGGGCACAGGTACAGCGGCAGCATCCCTGTTGGGGCACTGGCCAGGGCTTTCTCCTCTAATGATCAATGCAACCACAGCTGAAAAGACTCACTGGGGTTTTCCCTCCCCTCCTTCTGGGTGGCTTTTAGATTCATTTCTGTCTAGTATTAAATGTATACTTTTACAGCTGAATGGTGGTAAGTCCCTAGTCTCACAAAACCCACTTTGGCTCTCAGAAAAATATCCTTTTTCTTTTTGTTCCTAATCTATTTATTCTCTTATATTTACATATAAATGAAAATTAATAACATCAGATAGCCAAAGTGCATTTTCTCCATCCACAGCAGTAGTAGATCCTGCACATTTATTATGACTGAACACTATTGGTGTCTGTCACACGTGAATGATGCCAAACCAGCAGCCGACTGTCTAACTTACATAGGGAGAACCTGAAGACAATTTTTAATGCATTTTTAAAACCTGTTACCTATCCCCAAGCCACTCCCTGGTTCATGCCAAGGTAGGTGTTGTCCCTGAGATGTATGTGCCTCGGCACAGCTGCTAATGCCATGCAGATAACGTACTCAGAAAGCCTGCAAGAAATTTCTAAGTTCAGCGGAACTGCGTAGGAATTCTCTTCACCAGGGCAGCTGAGAGCAATCACATTACTTAATACCATAATGTCAGATGGGAGACTACTGTCATATAGCCAAAGTGTTTGTCAGATGATGTAGGGAGAGTGCATTTCCAGCTCAGTGCTGAGATGCTCACATCTGAACATCTGGGATGCTGAAAATCACTTTGACTTGAGTGACCTTCCAGCTGTGATGACTCTGTATGGTCTGTACATTAAGTGAAGGAAGAGTACAGCTTCTCCTGATAACACTCTTCAAAGAGCTCCACTTGGAGGAGGAGGCAGACATGTTTGAGTGCATTTGGACCTGGGAGTCCTGGTGGACAGCAAGTTGTCCATGTGACAGCAACGTGCCCTTGTGGCCAAGAAAGCAAATGGGACCCTGGGGTGCATTGGAAGGTGTGTGTCCAGCAGATCCAGGGAAGTTCTCCTCCCCCTCTACTCTGCCCTGGTAAGACCTCACCTGGCATACTGTATCCAGTTCTGGGCTCCCCAGTTCAGGAGGGACAGGGATCTGCTGGAGAGAGTCCAAGAGAGGGCTACAAGGATGCTAAATGGACTGGAGCACTGCCTGGTGAGGAGAGGCTGAGAGCCCTGGGGCTGTTTAGTCTGGAGACATGACTGAGAGGGGATCTGAACAATGTCTATCAACATCTGAGGGCTGAAGGTCAGGAAGGAAGGAACAGGGACAGCCTCTGCTCACTTGTGCCCTGAGATAGGATAAGGGGCAATGGATGTAAACTACACCTCATCATGAAGAAGTTCCATCTCAACATGAAGAAAAACTTTTCCTTACTCACAAAGCACTGGAGCAGGCTGCCCAAAGAGGTCATGGAGTCTCCTCTGGAGACTTTCAAGACCCATCTGAATGTGTCCCTGTGCAACCTGTGCTGAATTCTATGGTCCTGCTCTGGCAGGGGGTTGGACTCTGGGATCTCCAGAGGTCCCTTCCAACCCCTAACTTCCTGTGATCCTGTGACTAATTACAGATGGGTCATCTTACATAATTCTGTGTGCTTTGCAATTGTTTTCTGTTTGTTTTGGGGGGAATTTTTTTTCCCCAATACAAAGTTCCAGACTTTTTTTTCCTTCTCTCTCTCTCTCTTTTTTTTCCCCCCATATTTTCCTTCTGCAGTATTTTGGATGTGAGGAATGCTGCTTATTTTGAAGTGCCAATTTAGCTCTGCCATCCCCTGCACATCATCAAGGCAGGCTGCTATGGTTAACCCAAGGAAATATTCTTTGCTGGGAATACAAACACTAATCAAGCTACTGGTGCAGCAAATTATTTTCTTTTGTGTGGGGATCAAGTGATTCAGTGCTTACTTCAGAAAAGACAATACCACCTATATTGTCAGTCCATTAGCAGCAACAACAAATCTTTTCTGGCTCTAGAGGAAGAATTAATTATTGACATGTTTCTCATTAACTTTTTACCTGCTGTTACCAGTAGTTTTTTTTAAAGAACTCCTTTCTGTCTGTGATCAAATTTTTCACCAAGCCCATTTCCAAGCAGTGTATCTAACCATTTTTAGTTATTTGCAGTCTATCACAAAGTGACATTTGAAAATTGGAAGTGTTGCTGAAACGCTACAGGTATGCCAGAAATTCCTGATGTGTCTTTTTGAGCAGCCAGTGCCTTCACTCTCTGCCCTGGATGTGCTGCTGGATCTCATGCTAGTGTCTCACACAGCACTCACGTCTGTCTTCACCTCACAAATTGGCAAACCTGATGAAAGGTTGGAAGCTCTCTGCACACTCATCTGTGGAGCTGAGGGTCAGGCATTTCTCTGGAGCTGTCCCTCTGTTTCATCACATCCTGGGAGCACTGCTAGTGGGACTTAGGGTGACAGAATATGCACCCACACTGCCATTTTAAGACGAAATCCCAACTCTTTTCCCAGCTCAACACAGCCTCAATTTTGGCAAGACAGTCTCAGAGCAACTAGTGATAAAATGATCTTCCTATTTCATCTTCTAGAATCAGAAGAACTCACAATAATTTCCTTTTTGTCTCACATCTTAAAATTCAAGAAAGCCAGCACATATCCAAAGGTATTTCCATTGGTTGGTTGGTTTATAGAACTGCTTGGACTGCAGTGTCTCAGTGAGCCTATGAAACTGAACCTTACTGGATCAATTGGATCAATTCATCTTTCACACAACTTAAATAATGTTTTTAAAGCTAGAGAAAGGTAACATCACAGGGATTAAATTCTTCTATTTAGTGAGTCATGCTACAAAAGGAACTGTGGCTTCCCCAAATGCCTCTTGGGTTCTCTTTGCATCACTGATGTCCCTTATTACTCACTTGCTCATCCCCAGCACCTAGTGTACAGTTCTCTAGGACCAGGATGCTCACCTGGGAATAGCAAGGTGGCTTTTATCCTCAGGCTGGAAAGACGGTTAATGCAACAGCTCCTGCACCATGAAAGAGCCAATTGCTGTTCTGTGACCCACTCCAGAGAGAGTTATCTGTGATGTGCCAAGGCAGACTGCTGCTCATCACGTCAAGCACTGCCCAGCACCAGCTGCTTGTCAGGAAAGTTCTGCAGACTTGCTAATGAGCACTGGGGGAATAGCAGAAGTTTCCTCTTCAGCTAAAGAGTAGTTGGCTTATGCCTTAAATATTTTATGGCCCTGACACAATCAAAACTTCTGTAAGAGGCTGTGCAAGCTCTTGGTTTCCACACAGGTATTTAGCCTACATTTAAACACAGTAGTAAATTCAGTGTTGTGTAATGCTATTGAACATCAGAGATTCAAGATGGATTACCGAAGGAAATTGCACTGGAACAATTTATTGGAAACATAAGAAAGCCTGTGGCTCGATGATGGATGACTTTGTTCTCTAATCCTAGACCTATTATTTGGCAAAGCATTTGTTACACTTGGCTCTTGGCCAAGCAACAAGGTAAGATGACATATTCTGGAATAAATTAAAAAATGGACCATTGGAAAGACATTACAGAGTCTACAAAACAGTAAAGCACATTTAGATGGAGTTAGAAAATCAGCTACCTGGATAACTTAGCCAGTGGCACTTAGTCATCATTTAGCCATTGATATTTTCAGTTCTGCTAACTGTGTAACAAAGTGAACCATTGTTCCACGTCCCTCAGTGCTACTCATTGAGTTAACTCTGCAGTGAGATGCCATTACCTGCAGTGATTACAACTGCACAGCTTGCAAATGGAAAGCAAATTTGGCAAAGGGGCAAACTCCTGCTTCATTTTTTTATGGCTGAAGAGGAGAAGTGTGCTGTAACCTAATCTGCTTCTGCTTGGTCCAGAGCTGTACAGAACTCAATGCATGCTGGGCAGAAAAAAAAAGAGATTTCCTCCTCCCTGTGCAATCTTCTAACAACCTGCTTAGCTTCACCAAGTCTCCCCAGCTCCATAGAAAAAGGGTTTGGCCCAACTTTTCTCAAAGTATTTTTAATGCTGAAAAGAAACCTCCTAATAAATAATAGACTGATAATAATATAGATTAATATGTGATAATATAGACAAATACATAATAGTAGAGAGGAGTGCTTATTATGGGTGATGTACTCAGAGCAAGTCTGGCTGATTTCCATCCTGAACCTGCTTCTGAACATTGTCTTGTGCTGCTCTGGCCTCAGGCTGAGACTGAAGGGGCTGAGAGACTGAAGCCCCATCAGAGCAGAGGATGAGCAGCAGAGCCAGTCAGGACAAAACCACCACCATCACCTTTTCCACACAGCTCTCAGAGAAATAGCTGCTTTAATGGGCTTTCAACCATTAAAAGGTAGAATTAGAGGCTGAGTTAGAGAATTCAATTAACAGGCAGTGAGCTGTGCAAAACCTATCATGTGACGCTGATGCTCTCAAATCCAAACAGGTAAATGTGATTAAAGTCCCTAATAAAGCAAAAATGTTTTCCTTGGGTTTATATAAATAGGCAGCATAATGCATGTGTGAGATTTGCTTGCACAGACTAATTCAGGTACCTGCACTGCATCAGTTTTGGAGCCAAGATGAAAAATAATGCTGGAAAATGAAGTATTTCCTCTGCTGCATTCTGTATTTTTTCCATGACCCTTCCAAAGCAACAACTGAGGAACTGCTGGGTGGTTAAAAACAAAATTCACATTCCCAGTAAAACTGGGAGGATAAAAAAGTGTCTGTGGAAGGCAGCTACAGGAATAACTGACTGCAGGCCAGATCTGAGTTCTATGAATATTAGAGGCCAAGGGCTGTTGTGAAGGTGAAATGCCCCTTTAAAAATGTGGGTGAGAACAGGTAATCCAAGATGAGGCCATAAAAATGTCCATGCTTGTTGAAATGGATGACAGCAGGAAAGCTGGACCAGAAGAAAGGAAGCATTGAGAAAATAGCCTGAGAGAGATCTATGCATGGTGTGAGACAGCAACACAATTATTTAAGAGCAGCCTGTTATCTACTGCCCAGAAAGCCAAACAGGTTTGTAAAGCAGAGTTATGATTCCAATTTATGGGATATTTGGGGTGAATGCTTGCCATAGTAAAAAAACCCTGCCCAAAATAGGAGCTATTCCAGAAACCTTCACCGCCTCTGAAATGTTACAGGTCTATAACAATAAATATTCTTCTATTAGTGTGATATTACAAGGTTCTCAAAGGTAGCTGAGTTAGATGAAATCTCTGCCCAAGAGATGAATTTAAGAGACAACTGTTTTTGATAAGAGCTGAAGGCATGTGTCTGGAGTGCTTCTGTTTGCCTCTAACACCTGCTTTCCCCTCCACACGCTTCCTGCAGCTAAAGTCAGTCACAAATTGATTTTTATCCACCTCCAAAGATGAAAACCTGGAATTTGCGAACTGTCTGGTTAAGAATACTGAACGGAGGAAGCCTTGTGGAAAATAAGTTATTGGGCTGGCTATAAATTGACCCTTACCTCCTGCAAGGTCTTTTTGAGCACTGTTGGACACTTGTTTTTCCTGTGGGCTGCTGTGTGTAAATCAGCCTAACTCCACTGAAGACAATGGAGTAAATATAGCTGAGAGAATCCAGCCCTGGATTTCTGACATTTCTTTACTTTCAGTCACTTCCAAGGTGGGATAGTGCCAGTGGCCACATAGAAGTTTGTGACAATATTAGCAGTAAAAAAGGTGAGATTTTTAATAAAGAGTTTCCCTAAGAGCCATAGGAGAGTTTCCCACCCACGGCTGAAACCACACTGTTTGGTTCAGCAGCTCCTCTTGTACTTCCAGGTCACCACTCACCACCAACTTGTGATACTTTTCTACTATGAGAAGTTGAACAAAGAAAAGAGAATCTCATGAGATGTGCCACCACCCTCCTCTTCTTGCACTCAATGCAAATCCCTAGAGGAAGAAGTTCTAGGACAAAATAAAATAAATAAATAACAGCAGGGAGCAGCAGGTCCCTGTGGATGATAGTGGAGGTACCACAGCTGATTTATAGGTCTGGAAAATATTTGCAATGCCCATATTCTGCTTCTTCTGGTGATAACGAGAGGATTTCATTCACTGGTGCTATCAATCTGTTACCTTTCAAGGCAGTAAATTCACTAAAAGAAGGCAATTCAGCTTCCTGGAGCTGTTGGTGTAATATATCATTTATCACTTACTGTATGTAAGTACCAATAGCACAAACATTTAAAATCATCAACAGAACTATAAAGAGATGAAAGAAAAACACCTCAAAATAAATCTCTGCCTTTCCCAGAGCAGCCTAATCTGTGATAAGGTTATGGAGTGAAACATCTGTTACTGGGAGCAGCAAATAAAATTCTTATTTGTTCCATTGCAAATGTTTTAACAACATTGTTAAAGCTCATTCCCTATGTGTGCATGGTATGGATGGCAGGGAGGAGAGGCAAAAAAAAAAAAAAAAAGCAGTCTGCCATGCCTTGGTTTCCTCCACAGTGATGCAGTGAGGTTTCCCCAGGGGATTTATTAGAAACCCTAAAACTATGGGGAGTGTCCTGTGGAGGAATCTAACTGTCCCTGTGAAATCTATTGAGATTCCTGCCTCTTAAAGCTAATCCTCAGAGTTAATGTGCTAGTGACCAGCATGCTCATGAATGCCCAGGTTAACCTAACACCTCTACAAAGAAACTGTAAGATTTTTATTTCTTAAGTCACAGAATCACAGAACCATTCAGGCTGGAAAAGACCCTCAGGATCACCAAGTCCAACCCACAACCCTACTCTACAAGGGTCATCCCTAAACCATAGTCCCTAGCACCACATCCAAACCACCTTTCGACACATCCAGGGCTGGTGACTCCACCACCTCCCTGGGCAGCACACTCCAATGCCTGAATGAACAATGCCTAAGTGACCATGGAGAGGCAACTGCACCAAACCAGAGGAGTGATCTGCACTGCAATACACCTCCATCTCTGCCACTTGTTTTCATTCACCCCCTACTTGGCCATATTTTACATTTTGATCCAATTTCTGTTGTATTTTCAGTGCAGCTGTGATGGGGGAAGGTGGGGGGAGAAGGGGGGTATTTACTCCTAGCACCCCTTGCTTGTTCAGTGGTCTAAAAGCCTTGAAGAATCAACATATGTGTTAAAGAAGCAGAAGCAACCACCAGGTCTGCTTGAGAGGACCTCTGCCAAGGCCACTTGCCATAACAGAGCTTTGTTGGAACACAACCTCTACTCACTAGACTCTCTTACAGGATCACAGCATCAGAGAATGCACTGCTTGGAAGGCACCTCTGGAGGTCATCTTGTCCAACATCCCTGCAGTAACCAGAGGCATCCCCAACTAGATCAGGTTGCTCAGACCCCCATCAAGCCTCACCTTCCACTACCTGCCTGGTAACCTGTTCCAGCGTTCCACCACCCTCATGGTAAAGAACTTTTTCCTAATGTCCAACCTCAGTCTACCCTGCTCTGGCTTGAAACCATTGTCCCTTGTCCTGTTGGTACAAGCTCTTGCAAACAGCCCCTCCCCAGTCTCTTGTAGGGCCCTTTCAGGTACTGGAAGGCTGCTCTAAGGTCTCCTTGAAGCCTTCTCTTCTCCAGGCTGATCAACGCCAATTCTCTCAGCCTGTCTTCATAGCACAGGTTCTGCAGCCCTCTGGTCATTTTTGTGTCCCTCCTCTGGACCTGCTCCACCAGGTCCTTCCTGTGTTTGGGACACCAGAACTAGACACAGTGCTCCAGGTACTCAAATTGTAACAGCAAAGATGGCAAAGAAGGATGGAAGGAAAGATGGCAGATCTATGCAGAGTCAGTTTTAACCAAGCCAAATTCCCACCTTTACTTGTTAGATCTGATGGTTCTGCTCTGACTCTTACTATTACTGCTGTCTGGAAGATCTCTTGGTGGGGAATGGGGGGAATGGCCCTGAACTGGTTGTTCTTTATGATTTTGATTTCTTCAAAACAAAAAGTTTCAGAGAAAAGCTGAATGGAAAGGTTCAAGGCAGCAGCAACATGTTTGCAGCTGGTGCCTTTCCAGGGCTAACGCTGATGAAAATCTCCTGTGAGAGGCCTTCTGCTGTCAGCTCAAAGGAAACTGTTTCCTAAATGGAAACTTCACTCCATGGGAAAATTCAGCCTGCAATTTTTCTGAGCAATAGTGGTTTCCTGTTGGTGTTATCTCTCCAGAATCAAGGCTATGAGTAGCCCTTTTTCTTACTCTTTCTTTTCACTACCCAGTCAAAATAAGTAAAGACTTAGGGAGAACAGGCAAAGGAAAAGGGCATTTCCCTTACCCTGTTCTACTTTGTGTCATTGGATCAATCCACCAACATGAAAGTGTTTTGAGAACTCCCACTCTGTGAGAGCATTGGATGCTTCCATATTTATTAATATTACTTTTACAGACAAATAATCAAAGTTCAGGTGAGTTTGGCTGGTTTTAGCTAATTCATATTAGTTAAATGCACAATAAATGAAGCTTGCAGAAGCTGGAGTAGCTCCTGTGGAAGATAGGAGCATGACTAATTCAGGCAGCAGGGCACCTCACAAAAAAAAAAAAAACACTGAGCTGATCTAAGACCAAGGAAATATGTCTGAAATATTTATTTCTTTCCTACTGATTTTGTGGCAACCACAATTTTTTTCTGAAAAGAAAAGACTCTGGTGAGAGATCCCCAGCCAGTTCCAGCAGCCACAGCTCGGACATGGGTGTTCTCCTGCCACTAACTACCAATCCCTTCACCCAGAAAGGTCATTTCTGGATTTGAGCTGCTGAGCAACTCCTGCTGCCTTCAATATCTTCTATTTCTGTGTTTTTTCCTGGTTACTTTTGCTTTCAGCATCCAAAAGGCTGGAGGGTTTATAAAAAGCTCTCCTGCTTTGTTGTAAATTGATTTTAGTTGCCAATACTTTGATAAGGATAAATCTCAACCCACATCAGATTTCAGTCTTTTCACATTAAATATTAGGCAACACCTTTCAGGCCAAACTTGCACTCTGTCTGCATGTAGGAAGTGCCACAGATAAATTCAAGGACTAACTGCAAAAGCCATTGCACAGGCAGAAACTATGCCCTGTGTAACAGAAGCTGGAATTCTGGCATTTGCCATACTTTGGTATCCAACGATTGCATGAGGATCTCTTAGGAGAAAAAAAAAAAATCACAAACACTGGGCTTGGAATCTTGAAGATCTTGAAGTAATATAACCTGAAGTCTGTAAGTGCAATGGAAAGATTCACAAAGACTCCCAGAGGGCTACAAGTCAGGCCTAAGACACAGGCATGGCTAATCCAATGGACTACTCAAAGCAGAGATTTTGCAACATCAAAACCCAAACTCCAAATTAAGAAAAATGCTTTAGAAGTTTCTCCTTGTGCAACCTACATTTCTGTCAAGGAATCTGGTGATAAAGTCCCTTAAGGGACATAGTTAAGCCAGATGAACAATATTTGAAACTACCTGGCTGTGCTGCAGAGTATTTTTAATGACTTTGTTTATTCTTTTAGATTAAACGCTCCTCGCAGAGATTTGCATGGAGTGCCTCGTCTGTTACTGTGATGATCAGACAATTCACAGTGCCTTCACTTCAACCAGCAGCCACAAAATACCCAACCTGACAAGCCAAAGAAAAGAAGTGCTGGCAGGTGTGGGAAACACTGAGGAGCTGGGGGGATGCAAGGCTGTCTAAACAAAACATCAGAGCAGAGCAAGTGATTCAGAGCAAAGTCCCCATGCTGCACACATGCATCAGCATACGCTAAACACGGCTCACACTGACTCGAAGCAGCACACAAGACCCACATGGAAGCAGCAGGCTGCTCCCCAGTGAAACTAAACTTCCCAAAATGTGAGCACAGAAACACAGAATTAACCAGGTTGGAAAAGACCTTCGAGATCAAGTCCAACCTATCACCCAACACCATCTAACCAACTAGACCACGGCACTAAGCACCTCATCCAGTCTTTTTTTTAAGCACTTCCAGGGACAGTGACTCCACCACCTCCCCAGACAACCCATGGTGATGGAGCACCATGAGTGATTGGATTCTCCCACTGCTGCTTGCTTCTGTTTTCTGCTGCTGTCATTACTGCTGCTGAGGCGACCTCCTGAAACACGCAACTCATTTTTTGGGTGGGTTGGCAGAGCAAATGCTGCTGCACTTCATTTCAGTAGCAAAAGACTATCCTCTGAATGAGCAGACAGCAACCCAAGACACAAACCTTCAGCACTGCTGTTTGCACCACACAGTTCATAGAATCATAGAATCTGTCAGGGTTGGAAGGGACCACAAGGATCATCCGTTGCCATGGGCAGGGACACTTCACACTAGATCAGGCTGGCCAGAGCCACATCCAGCCTGGACTTAAACACCTCCAGGCATGGGGCCCCAACCACCTCCCTGGTCAACTCATTCCAGACTCTCACCACTCTCATGGTGAAGAACTTCTTCCTCACATCCAGTCTGAATCTCCCCACTTCCAGCTTTATTCCATTCCCCCCAGTCCTATCACTACCTGATATCATAAAAAGTTCCCCCCCAAGCTTTCCTGTAGGCCCCCTTCAAATACTGGAAGGCCACAATAAGATCACCTTGGAGCCTTCTCTTCTCCAGACTGAACAGCCCCAACTCCTTCAGTCTCTCCTCATAAGAGAGGTGCTCCAGGCCTCTGATCATCCTGGTGGCCCTCCTCTGGACACGTTCCAGCATGTCCATATCCCTCTTGTAATAGGGGCTCCAGAACTGGATGCAGTACTCCAGGTGGGGTCTCAGCAGAACTGAGTAGAGGGGGAGAATCACCACCCTTGACCTACTGGCCACACTTGTCTTGATGCAACCCAGAATCTGGTTGACTTTCTGGGCTGCAAGTGCACATTGACAGCTCATGTTGAGCTTCTCCAGTAGATTCCATACAAGTAACCTCCAGGAACCAGAATTAAAAATAAACTCTTTGCATTCTTACACTCCAGCACATTTCAAACCCCTCTCCTACGAACACGATGTCAGATGTAGTTGCAATCATCTGAAGTTCTGTTGGCTGCTTTAGAACCACCAGGTGCAGGCACCGTTGGTTCGCAGCCCTCACCTCTGCAGCTCCCCTCCTGCCCTGCGCGACGGGCTGTGCTGCTCTGCCCTCCGCGGGGGTCCTACGGGGTGTGAATCGGAGCAGCTGCAACCCCAGCAGCTGCAGGGGGACATGCTCTGGGCCGGGCTGTTTGCCTGGGTGAGTGTGGTTTGAGTATAGATGGAGGGCTTCCCTCTTGGAATGGGTGGGATTAATGGGGGCGGGAGGGGAACTGAAGCAGGCAGGCAGGCTGAGGGCTTTCCCTGCAAAGTTTCGTACTTCCGAAGTTAACTTGTAAGGAACGGCAGAGGCACGGATAAAACCTCTCTGGGGCAATATGCAGCAGCCCTTTCCTTTCCAGCAGTATCTCCAACTTGCTGCCTACCTCTGTTGGATTCCCTTGTTGACCGTTAGCACAGAAGCGGCTCCATTAGGTGAGGATTTTGTACTAATTATTCGGTAACCATCTGGGGATAGAATTCACGTGTATTGCAAACCAGGATGGTCTTGTTTACATTGGCTTTTGGGTGCGGGTCAGAGTGATAAAAGGCTATTATTAGAAAGAGTCTCCAAAACAGAGTGGAAGTAAGGTTAAAATCAACAATTTCTAGGGTAATGAAGGAGGTCAGTGATAATCGAGCTTGCCTACAGTACGTAATGCTTATTGGCCATTAAAGGATTTTCTTTTTTTTCAATAAAGATGTTACAAACCTGTGAATTTCCCTACTTCTTACTAGGAAAAAGAAAATAATCAAGTGATTTACGGAATATTCATATAATTTTTCCCATAAATGGAATATATTAAATGAGCCATAAAAGAAGAAAAAGCTTTGAAATAAGAATCTATTCCTCTAAGGAAAGATATATCAGAGCATGCAATAATACACAGCTGCGCAGTCCCCGGCTATAAAAAGTTCCCGAGCAATTTTTCTGCTCCTGTACAGCTCCAGCACGGAGTTCAGAGAGAACATAGATTTTCCATAGGTAGCTTGTTTATAAAGCTTTATTAATCTGCTGCAGAGATCCGGTGAAAACCCTGCCTTGTTAAAACGGAGTTCATAAAAACCCTGAGGAAAGCCGAGCGAACCCCCTTCGTGGAGACATATCGCAAGATTTTACACAATATAATTCCAGCAGAGTTTCAGTCTTTAAAAGTGAGCGTCGGGCAGCACTCATTAGGGATGTGACAATAAAGCAATTTAAAGCACTCTTCATTTTAATATCAAAGGGTCACCGGAAAGGTTTGTAGGACTAAAGGGGAGGCAAATGATCTTATCGCCTTTGTCTTCAAACAATGCCTTTAATTTATGAAAGCTTTTGAAGGGCTGCCAGTTTTACGGAGTGCGTAGCGGCCACTTATCTGACAGAACAAGCTTTTCATCAAGGGGAAACGACCTTTTAACTCTCACTAACTAAATGACTGTATTTTCCACCCTGCTTTTGTTACTGAAGGTAACATGCACAGGCATAGTTATTACACCGGGAGCACAAACCAGGAGTTAAGAAGTAGCTCGCTGTCTCCGAGATGATGCAGAAGGGTCTATCAGGGTTGTTGGCTTTTCACCGTGAACTTGAGTAAGTCAAACTGCTCACAAAAAGCTCACGTTCCAGCGGATCGCCTTGTGGCGTTACGAGGCCGTTAACAGGACCCTATGCTGTTTACTTTTTGTGCTCTTAAACCAGCTAATGCCAGAAGAAGCTGACTGTGAATAAGGAATATCTGACCAAACAGCTTGCTACAGATGCCTTGTTAAAAAGGAGAGGCTGAAATGGTCCTTTAAAGACCAAGGAAGAACTTTATCAGCTTCTGAAGTCTTATTTTTTCATAGAATCACAGAATTGTTAGGGTTGGAAGGCACCTCAAGGATCAGCCAGTTCCAGCCCCTCTGGCCATGGGCAGGGACACCTCACACTACATCAGGTTGCTCAGAGCCACATCCAGCCTGGCCTTAAAAACCTCCAAGGATGAGGCTTCCACCACTTCCCTGGGCAACCTGTTCCAGTGCCTCACCACCCTCATGGGGAAGAATTTCTCCCTGAGATCCAATCTGAATCTACCCCTTTCTAGTTTTGCTCCATACCCAGTGGCTTGAGAATACTCTCATTGTTTGGGGCTTTTACATTGTTTCCTGTGGGTAAGGAACATGAAATGGTTATCTAGAACATCCTTAGCTGCTTCTCTTAGAAGATGAAGTAAAGCATCAGGGAAATAAGCAATGCAGTGCATCACAGATGTGGGAAGCCTGACAAAACACAGAGCTTGTCAGGCTTCTCTCAGATGAAATTCTGCAAATAAGTCAATTGGAAGAAAAAGACAATGGATTTTTCACAGAGCTATTTTTGACACAAGTGTTTATCTTAAAATAGATAGATACCTTCAAGATGGAATTGCTCCCCAGCCCCTCTGGAGTCTTCTCATAACATACAATTGGAAAAGCTTTTAATTTGGATATGAGCTTCCTGCAGAGCTGCTCTCAAAGCTCATGAAATCCTCTGGAGCTTCACTGAAAGGTATTACACATAGTAAAACTAGAGGCAATTAATTGTTTGCAAGTGTGTTCTTATGGATTTTCCTCCACTCCGAAACACACAAGAAAGAATTCAAGCATGTCTTGAGGCGAAGAAAGAGTTGAAGAAATAGAACAATGTCAGGGGAAGGCCAGGTGTCTACAGCCAGCAGGAGAAGACAGTCCAGGCTCGAAGGACCCAAGTGGTCTCATTTCACACACTCAGAATAGAATGCACAGGGTTGGAAGGAACCTTCAAGTGTCACCTAGCCCACCCCCTCTGCAGTAAGCAGGGACATCACCAACTGATTTCAGTTGCTCAGTGCCCCATCAAGCTTGACTCTGTGTCTAGGGATGGGGTCTGCACCACCTCCCTGGGCAACCTCTTCCAGCACCCTCATAGTAAAGAGCTGCTTCCTAATGCCCAATCTGAAACTACCCTTCCCTAGGTTAAAACCACTGCCCCTGGTGCAAGTGGTACATGCCCTTGGAAACAGTCCCTCCCTGGTTTGATTTAAGAAAGCAAACCAGAGGAGTCTAGCGTGGCAAACATTCCTCAGCACGTCTTGCCGTTTTATAAACCCTAGTCTGGCTTCCACCAGAAGAATGGCATGTAACTCAGAGTGTGTAATCTGGTTTGTCTGCAACCCATGACCTCACTGGGAGCTTCAGCTCTAAAACCTGAGTGCCACAGACTCCCCCTGCTTTAAGCAAAAATCTGCTGGAGCTGAGGATCTGTTTCCCCATGAGTATTTCTAAAGGAATCATTCAAAGTGTTCAGGACCTTTCCCATGTATCTGCTGTGGATGACAGTCCCTCTTATCCCTTGGTCATACCTCAAACACACCTCAAGTTCCCAGCAACCCCCTCAGAGCCCCAGGGCTCCTGCAGCCCTCTGAATCCCTGAGCACTAATGTGGTGTGGACAGCCCCAGGGAAGCCCCAAGATATCTGTCCTGTAAACAGCTTGCAGGGATCAGGCTCTCAGGCCATGGTTTGGCCAGGGACAGTGCTGTGACTTCAGAAATTGCACTGTGATCATTCCGGCTTCATGGCTTCACTCTCTGCAAAGCACTACAGATATTTACAGCACCCTGCACACAAATACCCTGCTGGATGCCTTCCTACAGAGGTAAACCCAAGACGCCCTGGCACCATCAGTAACTACTCCCCAGAGAACAGCCTTCACAGCACGTTCCTCTCCCAGTATTACTTTCTAATCATCAAAAGCTGTTTACAGGTTAATATTTTGTTTTCCTCTTATTTCAGTTGTTGTCAGCATCAAGTGATCCCATTGGCCTTACTGCCTGGAACGAACCCAGTTCCTGTTGTTTGAACCGAGAGTGAAATCTGATCTGATTATGTGCTGTCAAAGCCAGCCTTGTCGCTGGGCTGGTACAACAATTTCTCTTTGCTGATAACTTTTCTCTTCTGCTCCTTTTATCTGCAAGCCAAGAGGCTTTATGCTTCCTGTAAGAACAGCTCTTTCATAAGGAAGGGAAAATCAGGTGTCTGTTGCAACCTGAGGCTGAGGGGACATCTTTAGCCTTACACTGAACATATTTGTGACATCCCTCAGCAGCATCACTATGTCACTACCAGATTTGGGGACTTTGAAATTCAATAGGGAAATAATTTTTAGCTCATAGAATCATTATGATTCAAAAAGATCTCTAAAATCATCAAGCCCAACCATCAACCAAACAAAATCATGCCCACTAAACCATGTCCACACCTATTTTGAATGCCTCCAGGGATGGTGGCTCCACCACTTCCCTGGGCAGCCTGTTGCCATGTTCAGCACCTTTGCCTTTTAATCTTCTGATGAAAATTAATGATTGTTTTCAGAGCTATACAGCCCTACAAAACAGGTCTGGCATGAGGGCTGTCTTTCTGCTGCATCTCTCATGGATTTATCTGTTTCCCATTGACATGCCAAATGTTTGACCTCCTTAACAGCTAATTGAGGGTGAGTTTATTAGACACTGTTCATAACAAGATAGGAAACTCATGGTCAAAATGCCTGCTTTAATAGTCCAGTTTCTCACAGTTATTTTGTCTCCAAATGCCAAATCCAAAGCATCCTTGGACACATCTAACTTCCTGTGCAATTGATAGGAGCTGCAAGAAGTCAAGACAGATCAGTGTTTGCTCCGAAACTGACAAGCCAGAGTGCTGCAGAGAGGAAGCACCATCATTCTGCTCTGCAGACGAGATGGAGACATGGAATGGCTCAAGGTCACACAGGAAATCCTTTGGTGGAGATGAGATCTGCAGCAAGGCTTCATGAGTCACAGGCCAGCCCCAATAACTGCTACACAAGTTGGAACTGAAGCAAACTCACACAGCAAATAGGAGTGCAATAAAAGTGCTGAAAGTCTCTCCATCCTCCTTGTAAACTCCAAAATCAAATGGCTGCATGCACAAACCACTGCTGTGGCCTTTACACTACTCCACATATTTTAGATGACTGATACTTTTAATTTCCCCCAGATTCCCTTTGAATTCAATCAGGAAAGGATCTGTTCACTTCCAAAATGCTCTGCTTTATCATACAAACATAGTTGAAGAACAGAAGGAAAAGTCATTTCTGCATTAGCTGGGTTAAAGACAGCCTTTATTTCTGTTTGTTCCTACTCCTTCCCAGCTGACATTGCTGACTTTGGAAATGGCACTTTCATATATATATATATACAATTTTATTTTATGATCTGGGGGTTGCTGCTTCCAATGGCTGAGAACACTGTGAGAAGGGCCAGGATATTTATTTTTCCCTGAGTTTGTGGTGTACTTCTTTAAAGAAGCTGGGCAAAGTTCTCAAGGCTGCCAGATGTAGTGCTTTTTTCTGATTTTTTTGTCTACAGCTTTGTTTCCTTGGCCAGTTGTAGCTTTCTTCTGGCTTTTTGGTTGCTTTCTTCCTGGATGAAATGTTTTCCTTGCAGCCTTAGAGATGGAGGCTTAGTGTTGGGTGCTGCTGCTGCTCAGTGCACTTCCTAGATGGGTGTTGTCTTGGCAGCACAAGTGACCACACATTTTGTTGGAGGAATGGGGTTTAAGTTCCCTTCAAGGTTGTGTATGTGACCTTTGGTTATGACTCTAGGTGCTACACCCCAAGTAAGGATTATTTATGGTGAAATCTGGAACAAAGTGGAGTAGTGTGAAGAAAGTTTTCCCCCTGCCTTTGAAAGAGCAGCAGACCCCTGTGTTAGCTCATGCAGTGGTTTGCACAGCCCTTCTGGGGAGAGCTCTGTGTGTGGAGCTCTTGGGAGAGTCCCTAAATGGCTGTGTGCACTCATTCCTGATACAAATGATTTTGATTATTCTGACATCTATCACTCTGCTGTGTTCTTACTGCATGGCATCCACAGGAAGTTGAAAGAGAATATTCTACATATTGAAAGGAAAAAAAAAATCCCAAACCCAATTGATAGCCTGATAGAGCTGAGGGATTGTGGCAGCCTGCTCTGCTCCTTTTGCTGGGTTTATATTAATTGATCGATCGAGACCAAGTTTATCTGATTCCCCTGTTCTGTTCACAGAGCAGCTTGCCTAGGATGGGTAGCAATTTATTTGCTCACCACAATGTCATGCATCTTCTGCAGAGCCTGGAGCCTTTCACCACTCAACTGTCCCTGGACAGCTTTGCCTGTCAACAGTTTCAGTAACTGATCCCTCAAACAGTATCTTGCTAATGCCTCAGCAGCTCAGCAGCTCTGGCACTTTCCACAAAATCCCTTACACTAACAAGAAAAAGCAGAGCATTCCCCATGCTGGACCTCCACTCTTACTTCCTCTTCATTATTTTATTCTGTACTAAATGGCTGATCAAGTTATGGTTGATTTGTCTCAGAAGGCAGAAAGTCTACAGAAAAAAAAACATCTAGAAGATGGAAGGCAAGAGGATTCTCAGAAGTCCCTGCATTAGTAATTCTGTACTGAGTTTAATGGTAAATGTGAAGCATGCCCTAGGATCTGAGCTGGGCCATTCCTCTGCAGAGAGGAGCCTGTCTCATGCCAGCTCTGCTTGCTCCTCCTCTCTGTTCAAAACTGTAGGTTGCTGTTTGTCTGCTTTGCAAACCTTTCTCTCATTGATTTTCTACAGACCAACCTGAAGAGCAAAAGGAAGAAAAGCATAGCCAATAGTTAATGTAACAGATAAGCTAACATTTTGTTACCCACAACTTAGTCATTAAAAATGTATTTGGCCTTGGCATTATCAGCCCTCCCTGCATCAGTCAGATGTTATTTGTTGATCTGTCCCAGCTACCAGAACTGGCAGACTCACAAGCATCTTTCAGAAATGATTTTTAATAGTCTTCTTTGTCCCTTTCCTCCAATTATTTACTTTATAATCATCTATGTGTGTGCTATAAAATTAGTTGACTGTGACTCAGCCTCCCTCAATAACACAGCATAGATACTTTGATTCACCCAGGCTACCTCATCATCAAGTCTGCTCTTTTCTTAATGGGCTAGAGGAGGGGGGGAAAAAAAGATAAAAATTCCCAGAGACATTTGCTCTGTTCTTTTATTAGATGTCAAGATTAGAGCTAGCAACAAAGGCATAAACAGGGTGAAATCTAATTAATTCCTTGTTTCTCTTCAGCAAGAAATACAAGGGAAACGAAGAGGAGGCTATTTCCTACCCCAATGTACTTGCAACTCATTCTTCAAGTGCTAAAATGTGGACATTTCATTTTCTGAACGTGTAGAAAGCAGAATAAAACTCAGGGTAAAAGAAAGCTGCCCTTGGGCCTTAGCTAGCCTCTATCCACCCTAGAAGCTGTTTTGCTCCAACAGAGTCTTGTAAGTATCAGTGGGACTCAGCTTTCTACCCCCCAAACATTCACAAATACTTGGATGCTTTTTTTCCCTCCTATAATCTCCTTTAAAATTGCCACTTTTGATTGCTGAACACAGGAATCCTCCACTTTCAAATCACTTGCAGTCCTTTGCCTAGACTTAGTTATTTCAGCTGATGGTGTAGAAGGAACTCCTAATAAACCACCACCAAAGGTTACACTGGGAAGGCTGGAGTCACTTGCAGCATTCCCAGTCTGGATCAAAGACGCATTTTGTTCATCCTCCCCTCCCTGCCTGGGGTGTACCTGCACAGGGACACAACCTGCCCTGCCCAGGGGGTCAGATTGTGCTGAAAGAGCAGCAGACAGGACTTGCTTGTGTCCAAGCAGCCCACACCTCCCAGCACAGCACCAGAGAGTTCTGCCCACTGCAGCACACTGTGTGTGCTTGGGAGTGAGGGCTTGCTGTATCCTTAGGATAACAGAGAGGTGAGGATCTTGTGGAAGCACTCAGGCTCAGATGTGGAGGGTTGAAGTTTCACTTAATCCCTGTCCCTGGTGTGTGAGGGCATTAGGCTTAAGGTGCTGATGTAGTACAGGATAGCTGGATTTGAGTTGCAGGCTATCATCCCAGCACACACTCTACATCTCCCAGAGGAACTGTACAACTCTTTTCTCCTCTTGACATGATTGCTGCCTTGCAATACAAATAGCTTTGACATAAATCTACTACCCACCCCAATTCCTTCACTTCTTCCTTTTTAATATTTTCCCAATAACTGCTGTCTTAGCCATGAAAATCCACCCCAGTTATTCCTGCTGCCTCACACTCTGTTACCTGCTAATCATTCTTGTCCTGTTTGCTGTTCCCTTCACTCTTTGCATGGGTGTGCAGACACTGCCTCTCATTAATAGACTCCTGACAATATTTTTCAATCTGCTGTTTCAAAACAACTTCATCTTCTGCCTCAGGTCTGAGCTTGCAGATTGCCTTCTGAGAATGTCAAGCACCCCAGGTGCTAGTGGGACAGGAGGAACCTGGTGACTTGTGCCTGGTCAGCTCCACACAGCTTCCAAGAATCACACCACAGAAGTACTCACAAGGTCAGAACCCAGTGCTGGAAGGAGTTTCTTTACCTCTCAAAATTTGCTGACTGAGTCATTAAAGGAAATTGTATGTACAATGAGTAGCTGGGGGGGTGGGGGGGGGGCGGTTTGAAAGCTGTGTCTCAAAGTCTGGATTTTTTGTGGTGCTATTGGATTTTTTTTGTTTAAGATCATGGAAGCAGACACCTTCATTCTGGCTTCTTTTCATCAGGTCTGATGAGAAGCCATTCCCTGGTAGGGAAGGCTTCCTGAAGGACCCTTTGGTGAGGTTCTCAGATTTAAAACCTGGCAGCTGGTCAGCACAAGGGTGTGAGGTATTGCCTATGACAACCTTACCAGACATTACTACTTAAGTGGCTTGCTAAAGGGAATAGAAAACTAAACCACCACAACCCTGTAACAGGTGGCACAGAAGGACACCTCTGTACACCTCATTGTGGCCATCACTGGTAGCAGTGCTTCATGCAATTATGGCTGCAATTAGCACTGCAGAAGCGCTGTGAGAAAAATGACGATGGTGACAAAACACAAACAGTACAAACCCAGCCAGTAAGTGGGATCGTGCCTCCAGACCCCATCAAGGGCTCCCTGCTGGCACAGCCCAGCTCTGCACTGTGGTTATTCACACAACAGCTTCTAGATCCGAAGGTAACCCAGCTCAGGTCGAGTAACTGCTGTTGATACCCACAGGAAGGGTTTTCCCTCTCAGATTGCTTTAGCAATTGAAAACAACTTAAAATTTACTCCCCCGCTGAGACAGAAGCAGGAAAACCCCCAAGTGCTAACTGAAAAGCTGATGTTGTGTTAAGCACTCCTGACAGGGAAGAGGTGGTGCTGCAGGACACGGGAGCTGGATCAATCTCTTCTGTCACAGACAAGTGCCCTCAGAAGTGCTCTATCGATTAAGCCACACAGAATATCTTCAGATCTCTCATTTAAGCTGCTTCACTTTCTATTAGTAATTAAACACATCTTGGAGTAAGGGCTGCACTGTCCCCCTCCCACCTGGGCACCTACTCTGGAGGTGTAAATGGCTGTGATGGACAGGGCTGCATTCATTCTATGGCACTATGTACATCTGCTGCTTATGAACAGTCGAACTAAAGCAGCTCCAGTACAGAGTTATGTGAGGATGGGAAATAGCACTTTCTAAGTTCCCTTTAAGAGAGAAGGGAAAACATAGAAGAGTTGTATTTTGGGGCCTGAAACTGTGGGATGAAAGCTTTCTGGTATCTTTCTGAAAGAGGCAACTGTCCTGGTTTGTGTCCTAACCCTGTAAGAGAAGTGGAAAATAATGCATGCTTGTTTATGTTAGTGTGGCTGCAAGACTTGGTGTCTTTACCCATAGATGATGCCAACTGTGTTCGAAGGAGCTAAGTGGTACAGCTCTGGGGTTTCTATCTTTTATGGGTTACATCACCTATTTGGGGGCAGGTATAAAAGGACCCTCAGATGCTATAATAAATGTCTTCAATTATCATATTGGAGTCTGTGACCACTCCACTGTGACAGTTAGCCAGGCAGATGGACTCATCCTTCAGTTGATCAATGCACAGAGGCTTGGTCAAAACCTGACACTGGAGTGCATCACCATCCCCACGCCTCCCCTTCCAGAGATGGAATATCTTCCAAGAAATGGCACAGACCTGCTCAGAACTTGCCCATTTCTAGGAGAAGCTTCACTGGCAGCACACAACATCACCAATTCTTAAGCCTCCTGAGCAGCTCTGCCTCAGCATACATTTTGTAGAATGAGGAAGCTAAGTAACAGGCGCAGTGGATTTCAATATTAGTGATGACTCTTGTTTGTGAGTCCCCAGCAATACAGAAAGGAGAGATTTATGTTCCTTTGTGCTTCAGAGGCAATTCTCTAACACTGATTCGCAACTGTTTGTTTGGGTTTTTTTTAATCAAAGTCCCTTTTTCCGTGAACAGAAAGCCAGAGAGCTGTGCTCCCTATGGCTCGAGCCTTGAGAGAAGGCATAAGGGAAGTGGGTATGGGAAAGAAAACAAGATCAAATGAACTTCATTTTTGCTTTGAAAAATAATAATAATAAAAAACTAATAACTTTACTGAAGGCAAAGGACTCTAATTTGGGAGGCTCTGATGAGGGCCCTGGAGCTGAGGGCAGCAGGTGCCCACTGGCACACAGCTAAACAGGGATCTATTGGAATGAATGGGTGGGGGAGGCTGTTGCACTGTTAGCTAAACTGAAACCTGTCTTAAAACCCTCACAACTTAAACAATACTTCAGCTTACAAAGTGTGCCTGGAAGCCCCTGTTTCTCTAATACCAGAGGGCATGAGCAAGGGACTGGCCAGGCATTCCCCCTTCTCTAGTGCAGGCAGCTGGGGGGAAGAAAGTCTGCTCTGCATCTTGCTCCATACCCATAGCTAGTAACTTCAAGGCCATGAGGTTATTCCTGCTGCTGCTTAAAGCCACCTTTGTTTCCTGAAGCATTGTCTAGCACTGAAGTGTGCTCTTCAGCTGCTGCCATGGTTTTCCATTCTGGCAGAAGTTATTGTTCTATGTAGCTTGATTTTAAGAGTGCATTCTGGCATCCACATAGGGAAGAGGCACTACGTGAAAGCAAAATCAGTGCCAGGGACAGTTATGTTTCCTGGGCTCTTTCATTAGCTATAAAATATCTACATTCAAGAAGAGGGGGGAGATAGTGTCAGCTTTAGTCAGGCTAAAGGAGGACAAGACAAAGCATGGCAGAATATGCATGAACCTGCACTGGCAGGAGTCTGAGCCATGCAGCATACCTGGGGCAGGCAGACCTCTGCTCCCACTGCATCCCAGCACTGCTAGGGATGGCTGGCTGCCTGGCGCTGGCTAATCCCGGGACAGGCATCAAGCGACTGGAGCAGCATAAAAAGGTTTGTGTGCTGGTAAAGGAGGGCTTGCTTGGCCTGCTCTCAGGTCATGGTGCAAGTGAAGCTGACCACTGGCTGAATGTTCACAGGGAAACCTTGCCTCTGCTCAGCACTACAATGAACAGAGGAACCAGTGCTCAGCCGAATTCATCCTCAAATCCCCACTGAGCTCCACCCATGCTATGCTTGTTCCTTTCTCCCAAAGGACACCAAAGTGTCCTCCTTTCCAGCCGAGCAAGCTGTCCTTCCAAGCACCCTTGGCCAAACCTCCTGTCACCTCAGGCAATAGATGTCACAAGATTTGCAGGCACAGAGCTGGGGCAAGTTCTGGAAAAATGGTAACCAACATTTCTAGAAAACTAAATTTAAATATCCTGCAGTGGAGGTTTGTGTTTCCCTCACCAAATCCAAAACCTTGCTGCTTTAAGCCCCGATGGAAAATTAACATTCATACCACTGCATTAGCCACTACTCCAGCACAGGTTACTAAACCATAAAAGCAAACACCTTTTTTCAGCTTGGAGTCAAATTTCCACTCACAGTGACTTTTTGGTCTCAGCATGCAATTATGTCAGCAACAAATTCCACACAAGCCTTTCCCCTCCTCCTCTTTTGAACATGGACCTTCTCTAATAGCATTTTCATTAGCAGGAAATACCTGTTTGCCTGTGAGAAAAATAATTTGTCTTGCTTTTTGAAAACTAAATTATCCCCTGCAAAAGATTAGCTGAAAACCACTGTGTAAGTCTCTGAATGTTCCAGATTAAATGCAAAGTTTTGCTTCTTTCTGGTGACCTCTAGTGATGTGTTTTGTGAGAGAGTTCAAGTGGAGCCAGCAAGTTATTTATTTCTGAAGCTCTGATAAGGAATCTGGAAGATTTTTATCAGCATGATTTTGCCACTAGCCTGTAATGCAGAGAACTAGAAAATAAAGGTCCAGGGGAAACAAAACAAAACAAACTCTCAGCATGTGAGTGTTGATAGATTCAACTTGAACCCCAAGTGAAGCTGGGAAGGAGGAAGCATGCTGGCTGTAGCAGCACCAAAGAGCAGAGGAGCAATCATTGCTTAAAACTGGCCTCTGGGAGTTAACACCACCTCAAGCACATGAGCACCACCCAGAAGCTTTATATTTATCTGCCTAGCTTTTGTCTTTTTTGCTCTCAGTTCTGCTAGCCACAGAAATCCCTGCCCTATTCTCTTAGGGCTCTCAATGAGGTGAAACAGTGAAGGAAATCAGACCTGGGCTGCAAAACCAGAGAAAAAGCAGTCTCTAAGTGGGATTTCATTTTTACTATCACAGATACGTAGCAGACTGCTTCAAAGCTTACTTCAGAGCCACTTGTGATGGTCCATCAGAAAGATGCCTCTCTGCTGTTGTGATGGTTTGAAACTGTCTTTTTAATTTTTGCTTGCAAAGTTCAGAACAGAGAAAGTGAAAGAATGTAAATAAGTCACTATTGGGTGTAAGAAAGCAAAATAACGATTGTTCTAAACACTTCCATTGGATAGATAGAAATGTTTAAGAACTATTACCCAAAACAAAGTAGGCACTCTGCACATTCTGCGTTCGGCAGTGGGGGCAGTTGCTGGGCTGTCTGGCTGCTGTTTCTTCTTCTCTTCCGGCTGAAGATAACACACTGACCTTGGCAGCTAAGTTAACAATTTTCTGCTTAACTAACTCTGCTTTCTGTCCAAGCGGGGTCTGGGGGGGAAGCTCCTGGGAGAGGGAGGCCCCTTTGGGAAGGGTCCCCTTGGGGGGAAGCAAAGGGAGATCGGTTGTGCTTTTCTGTTGATTGTATATATTTGTAAGTGTTGTGAATTTTGTATATTTGTACGTATTCATTGCATTTCATCATAGATTTTAGACTCTGCTTGTAAATACAGCCTTCATTTGCTTCCAGACTGGGCTAGCCTGGTTACTTGTTGGTGGGGGGGAATTTCAGCTCACATCGACAGCTGTTTACCCAAGCACTCTGCTCTGTGAGTGAGAGGTTGTTGAACATGCAGCTCCATCACAAGAGAGTGCTCCTTGCTGTGCATCCACTGCTGTGCTATGGGGAGGGGCTGGACTGAACACAGCAAGCCTCCAGCTAGCACTGCCCTGCTCCTGCCACTCTACACCGTGTCTCATACCAGCAAGAGGCATTTGTCCACCTGGTTCTTTCCTCTTGAGTTAATAGTTGTACAGTGAGCTTCAGCAAGATGTTTTCATGCTGTGGCTCTGGGCAACCTGATCTAGTGTGAGGTGTCCCTGCCCATGGCAGGGGGGTTGGAACTGGATGAGCCTTGAGGTCCCTTCCACCCTAACAATTCTATGATTCTATGTTGTGCCATCCATCACTGCCTGAGCTAGTCTGGAGTTGCTAATATGGGAGGGGAATTTCAGCCCACCACACTACAACACCCAGGTCTGTTCTCCTCCCTCCATGCCCAAAGCCCAGCTTGTCCCAACATCTGCTGCTTTCAGTCTCCAACCCCTGCTTGGTCTTTCCCTGGGCAGCAGCTGGAGCTTAGACATTTTGCCTCTTCCAGCAGCCTTCCTCCAGGGGGAAGGGGTAGAAGAGCAACCTTTAGTTCACCTCTAATAGTGACCACAAGGCAGAACTTTGGCCACGAGGATGATCAGAGGGCTGGAGCACCTCTCTTATGAGGAGAGACTGAAAGAGTTGGGGCTGTTCAGTCTGGAGAAGAGAAGGCTTCAAGGGGATCTTATAGTGGCCTTCCAGTATTTGAAGGGGGCTACAAGAAAGCTGGGGAGGGACTTTTTAGGATATCAGGTAGTAAAAGGACTGGGGGGAATGGAATAAAGCTGGAAGTGGGGAGATTCAGACTGGATGTGAGGAAGAAGTTCTTCACCATGAGAGTGGTGAGAGCCTGGAATGGGTTGTCCAGGGAGGTGGTTGAGGCCCCATCCCTGGAGGTGTTTAAGGCCAGGCTGGATGAGGCTGTGGCCAGCCTGATCTAGTATGAAGTGTCCCTGCCCATGGCAGGGGAGTTGGAACTGGATGATCCTTGTGGTCCCTTCCAACCCTGACTGATTCTATGATTCTAGATTATTAGCAGTCCTTTTGCACATCTCAGTATCCTGCTCAATCAACCAGTTTTGGTTTGACATCAAATGAGATGGAAGAGTGTGTCTGATTTCTTAAGCAGGGATTTCGCCTTAAGGACCCTCTAAGACCATCCTAAATCCAGGGCTCTTGGTCCTGTCCAGCTCTTTTGCTTTTCACTGGGAATAGCCCAGTCATAGGAGAGCAGAGTTTGGCTCAATTCTGCATCATAACAGCTGCCCTCAAACCCATTTTCATTATAAAAACATTGAGACCAGCTTGTTGCATATTTTTTCCATTGCTTTGGCCAAATCAAACTATTGAACAACAAAAATATTCACCATCTGAATGTTTTAATTGCTGATGTGAGAAAAGGCAAGAACATTTCCCTCCTGCTTTTACAGCAGAAAGATTTATCACAGCTTTCTAAACTCTGGAGTGATTAAGTCATATGAAAGACATAACTAAAGCAAGTGTTTGATTTCTGGCTCCTGAGGCTTTATGAACATGTTTTGATTTTTGAATGTAATAACATTTCCTCTCTATCACACAAATCGCTCTCCTTTCACAATTGGTCACAATGCAGTCAATAAAATCTGCAGAGAAGAAATACAAGCAGCAGTTGGCTCCATATACCAATTGATAATGTAACTACCTAAGGAAAAAAAAAAAAACTAGCAGCAGCTTTTTATCATCATAAGTCTCTCCTGGTTTGTTACAGTTTTCATCCAGTGAAGCAATCCATCACACTTGAACTTTACACACATTGCTGAAGCCAACAGTTAGTACAAGTCAATTTTTAATGATGATCTTTCTCTAAACCCTACCATTTTTCTCCTGGGTTTATAAAGCACTCTAACAGCAAGTCAGCAGCAGCACAACTCCTGTGAATCTCCAGGGACCCCTCAGCCACAACCCCGGCAGGATTTGCCCACAGTAACCCCCTGCCTGACACCGTGCCACAGTGGAGATGGCCTCAGCACTGAAGAGCAAATCACAGCTTTGGAGACAAGTGAGGGTTTAAGCTTTAACTAGAAGGCATTTAGAATGCCTGCTGCCCTCTCCCACCCAGAGCCAAAACAAAAGGGGGCTGTTAACTCTGCAAGTGAAAACAAAAGGTTGTGGTCTCTAGTGCCAGCAGACAGCAAGGAACTACTGCGAGAGGCTGAGCCTTACCACCAGCCTGCCTGTGCCCACAGAACACCACAGCCTGCTGCTGCAGCAGGAAGTCTGCCCAGAAGGACTGAGAACAAACTTGCCCTTGGCAGCAGCAGCCTTGTGCTGGTTTCACAGAACCACAGAATTAACCAGGCTGGAAAAGACCTTTGAGACCTATCACCCAACACCTTCTAATCCCTGAGTGCCTCATCCAGTCTGTTTTTAAACACTTCCAGGGACAGTGACTCTACCACCTCCCTGGGCAGCCCATTCCAATGGTCATTCTCTCTTTCTGTGAAGAATTTCTTCCTAACCTCCAGCCCAAACCTCCCCTGGTGCAGCCTGAAACTGTGTCCTCTCATTTCCAGCAGCCCTTTCTGCTTTGAATGAAAACAAAAACTAGTCCATTGTGTCTTCCCCATGGCTTCTTGCTGCTGAAGCCCAAAGGCCACAGAGCTGCTGGAAAGGTCTTTCCACCACCAACCTACCTGAAGCACAAACACCCACATCATCTTTGCTTCACCCAGTACTGCTCCTTCCCCAGGGCCATCCCCTGCAAGGGCTCCTGCAGGGCAACCTCACTCTCCAGTGCCTGTTTCTCTCAGCTAAGCCAGTTTGATTCTGCCTCCTTTAAAACCTCATTTCTAGGTTTTTCACCTGTTTTCCCCTTTTGGTGGCCACCTCAGCTGCTATCTGTTTATTCACAGCCATGCTGACTCCATCCTCATGTGCTGGCAGCCTTCCCTTCCTTCATGTGCACGGACATTGCCTGTATCCTTGTGGAATCTATGCTGTTAAAATACCCTTGAAGCATATACAGGATGAGAAGATGACACAGGGACAAGCAGGGACTTCTTTTTGTTGCTTATACACAGGAGAGTCACAGGATTTATCTTGTGTTCTTAACGAGAAAGGGCACTACCTCTCACCCAACAGTTTTGGTTGGGTTTTTGTTGTTGTTGTGGGGTGTTCTATTGTTCCTTCTCAGGCTTGCTAATGTACTGCTCTGCCCGGACATTATTCAAGCCTCATTTGTATGTGAAGAGGATTTAAAAGGGTTTATGGAGATGATACTAGGTAACAGTCTGTAAGATGTGTGCCTGCTCCATCCAACAGCACATGCCAGAGAGAGGAGGGAAATGAATGTGCAGCAACAAAGCATAGCCTGTGGCTCAGTTAGAAAAGTAAAAAGCAGGAATCCAGTAAATATCATTCAGCCATTCCCACACAACTCATCTCTGTCTTGCTCTTTCCCTTTTAAGTCATGTGAAGCACTCCAAAACCAGCAAATGGACATGGAGATGAGCCCTACACTTCCCATTGACAGCAGCTTACACAACAGGTGCTGAACCTCCTCACAGCTCTACCCTTTTCTCCTGGGCATCCTGCTGAGCCTTTAGGCAAGGGAAGGTAGCCACCCTGGGTTGGTAAAACTCAGCCTGGCAAGCAACACACGGCCACAGCCCCTGTGCTTTTCCTGCCTCCCCTGACAGGAAAGCATGCCACAGACATCCAGGAAGGATCAATCCCATCTCATTCTTCACAGTCACAGGGATGCAGGACAGCGATCCCATAACCCAGGTGACCTCAGCAACCACTGTGGGTGCCCTGCCCCTTGCTGTGTGTGAAGCAAATACAGACCTGTTGGAGTCAAATGGCCTCCTTCTGGAGTGAAAGGAACAAGCACTTCCTACCAATTAGACCCAGCACCTGTAGGAGACAGTCTGCTGCTGTCCGTAGTTTGCAGAGAGCCCCAGTCTGGCTCAGCCTAACCACTCTCTGGTGTATATCTCAGCCCTCAGCAAGCATTCACAACTAACATTCCACACATAGTACCGCCATTAGTTTCTGTACTTGACTTGAAGACACAGATGAATAGAACAAAATAAATGTCAACTGTTAGACCGTGGGACTTCATGTGGTTTGGGAAACAGGCAATGGAAGCTTTCATTGTGTGGAAAAAGACTTCAAGATCATTGAAATCACTTCCTTCTGACACTGATGACTGTGGTTTCCCAAGTCAAACCCCAGAATTCACAGCCAGGGTCAGCACCCATTTCGCTTAGATCACTTCTTCTGAGCACTAATGACCAGCACTGAAGCAGCAGGAGCCCAGGTGGCTGTCCTGCAAGTGCACACAGCAGAGGCTTGAGACCTGATCCTGCAGCTGCCAGCCTCACCCCGTGCAAACCATTAGCAGCTGGCTTCACATCTAGAAGAACGAAATATGCTGCATTTTCACAGCCATCCCCCAGCAGATGCCTTGCCAGGAAAGCTTCATGGGGATGCAGATATTGCCAGCTGACTCTGCAAAAAAATAAAATAAAATCAAATCTTTTCTGCAAAGAAACATCTAAGCAAAACCCAACAGATAATCTCAGCACACACCGGTGTGCATGTGGACTGTTCTTGCTTGGATGGGAAAGGACTTATAGCAGAAAGCATGTCCCCTGCCAGAGGTACCCTCTGTGCCCACCCTTGTGCCTAAGGGCAGAGGCTGCTGCTTTTCTCAGCACCCCTCTGGCACCACCTCCCTGGAGAAGTAGCAGCAGGCCCGTTAGGGTCACCCTTGCATTATTAAATGAGTCACTCGCTAGCCTTGCTGAGATTTCTCTTCTTACTGAGAAGAAAGTTCTGAGAGGAAAAGCTCTTAAAGTAGAAAATAAAAGCTGGAAACCTTGGAGTTACCTAACAGCTGCTAGAAAACAATGGGAAGCAAGAAAAAAGTGTTAGGGAAGGAAATGTTAGGGTTTGGTTGTTATGTTTTTTTTTTCTTAATGTTCTGCAAAATGACCAAACACCATCAGGCATCATCACTGCTCTTAAATGCTGTGTTTCAAATGATTTGTCTGCACATTCCCCTTTCTGGCATCTTTACTGAGCTCCTGACAGAGATCCAGCAGACCCCACACCGTGAGCCATCCCTCTGTGAGGGCTGACCAAAGTCAGGCTGTACCAAGGACAATTTCATTAACAACCCCCAGCCAGGTGACTGCTTACACACAGCATTACTGGAATGGTGCAGGCAGAACTCCTCACACCATCACAGAGAGGATCAGAGAGCATGTCCAGTGAGGGGGTTTGTACAGCCAGGGAGTGCAAAATCCTCATGCCCCTCATTTAGCTATTTCCTGTCAGTACTCCTGCAAGTGATGCACTGACTCTGCTGGAATGGGCAGGCTGCTCAGCCAGCATGCATGGACAGAGGCATGCTTAATTAACTGCACAGTCATGGGCAGAGAGGCCAGATGACAGCCTGGGAGTACAATCCCCAGCAGCCAGATTGGACAACAGGAAAAACAACACAACACAAGAATATTTGAAAGCAAACTGGGGGCAGCTCTCGACCTGCTCTGGTGACTGCTTACACCTCTTCAGCAGGAAAGAAGGTCTTCATTTTGCTACAGAGCACCAGGCCAGAACACCATTACTGTAGGAAGCAGTGGTTACTGCAAAGACAGCACAGCCTGCTTGCATTGATGCCTCTGGGCAGAGCAATGCTCGATACCAAACAGCAAACAGCCGGTCAGGAGAGCCATAGGGCACCCAGGGCATCAGCACCATAGTGCTCTCCCAGGAAGAAATGATCCAGAAAAGGTCATTACAAACTTCTGCAGTTTGGGTCACATCATCTCAGGCTGCCACTTGATTCTTGGTGATCTCCAGCAGGTATGTTGGGGCAACAAAAAGGCTGCAAAGATCACTTGTGCCAGTAATCTTCAGGATGCTATCTCAGCTTTGATTGGTGCCAGGTTCACCTCAGAACAACTTCCATGGACAGCTCACATCACTGTGTACACTCACAGAGGGCTGTGCAACTCACAGCTACTATCTCCATGTGTTTCCAGAAGAGAACAAGGCTGCCTGGTGCTGTCGTGCAGACAGCAGACACACTAGAAGAGGCTGCTGGAAATCCCCTCCCCGGGAGGCATTTAAGACTCAGATGTGGTGTTAAGTAACATGGTTCAGCACCAGACTTGGCAGTTAGATAATGGTTGGGCCTGATGATCATAAAGGTGTTTTCTAAGCCAAACAATTCTGTGGCATCCCTACAAATGTATTTAATCCCCAAGAGCCTATTCTTCTCTCTCTGGGTAAGGAACTGCATCAGAGAACAGCAACAGGCTGCTAGTTACAGACCTGGGCAGCAGTGCAGGATCTAACTCCTGAGGTGAGAAAGCACTCAGTGCCTTAGAGGAGCTGACTGAACCCCAGCCATATATTTCACCTTCCATCCACTGAAACAAAGCTGTGGTGGGGAGTGCTCACAAACCAGGCAACCCCAGGGCTGAAGTTGGTTATGCTGCCTTGACTTGCTCCTTGTGCTGGCAACTTTGAATGCAGTCTGTGTGGCATGAGCACTCTGATCTCCTGCAGGTCTGCCCTTCCTTCAGTGCCCAGGGCAGATGGCACCCACTGCCCAGCAGTCAGCCAGGGTCACTCCTTTGTGAGCACATGGCTTTAACCTGTGTGCCACAGACTGGCCAGAGCCAGCCTGGAAGTGCCATTCATCTCCTGAGAGGCTTCTCCCTTCTTCATTAAAGCAGCTTGGTGCTCAATGCACTCTCATCAGCTGACCTCCACAGCCTTTGTAGGGTGAAGGGCAAATATTACTGATGTTATCAAGGCAAGGGAAGGGAGTGAAGGACCATTAGCAGGGAAGGAGAGCAGGTCAAATGACAGAGGCAGTACAGGGGCATTCAGTGTCTCTATTGCTTTGGTTTCTCAAAGAAGTTTAGTTCCAATCAGATATTTAGCACAGCTCATTTCGAGATGGCCCCAGGAAAATAAGGAAGAAAGAAGAGAGACAGCTAAAAGTGGCTTTATGCAGGTTGTCAGTAACTGCTGAGTCCATTGCAGTAACAGCTGCACAATTATCTGAATCGTTAAAAACTATCTTCAAAAGCTAATGAGGAAACTTGGAGACCCAGAGAAGGATGAAGACAGAAGCACAAAGTCAACACTTACCAAAAAGGTGAAGAATTTGAGACCCTACAAACCAGCCAGACTTAGCCCCAGTGCTGCTTCCTAAGGACTTACAACAGGCAGAGTTACCAGGAAAAATTAGCAAGAATAGAAGTTATTACTTAGGGTAGTGCAGATAAAGCACAGCAACTCATAGATCTCTGCACTTGGACTCGAGAGGGCACAGCTGGAGCACTGTGCCTGGTTTTGATCATCATCCTTAAATACAGCTGGACAAATTAGAGGCAGTGCAAAAAAGAGCAGCACAGCTAACGAGGGCCCAGGAAATGTGACCTGCAAGGGAAGTTAAAAGAAACAGGCTTGAGTCAGAGAAGAGAGCACAGAAAGGGGTGCCCTGAGGTCTCCTAACATGGGGAGCAGAGAAGGCAGCAGCTGGTTGTTCCTTGTGCCTGTGGCTGGCAGAGGGAGACCAGACTGAGCTCAGCACAGGTGAAGGCTGGATGGTTGCTGACCACAAGGGGGTCAAGTGGTGGGACACCTTGTCTAGGGACATTGGTGTCCACAAAATTCCCTTCTCCTGGGGTTCTCTGAGAAGGGGACAGGCAAACCCCACGGGTGGGTGGCTTGGCAATATTAAATCCTGCCTCAGGAAAAGGGAGAATATGATGAAGGGAACAGGCTGGTATGGATGACCAAGGACAATTTGCACCGTGTGAGCTGATTTCCTTCTCTGACAGCACTTCTGGGCTAGAGAGTCAAATGATGTCTCCTGATTCCCCCAGTACCTCCAGACCAACAAATGAATGATTTCAGGGAAAGGGACATGGGGCTACAACTGTCCCCTCTGCTGAGGTGTCTGATCTCTGAACCCAGAGCTGCCCAAAGGGGAGCAAGGCACAGGGCTGCTTTCCCCTGCCATGACAAATACAGACTTTCATTTTCTCATTCTTTCACACTGGAAGGAAACAAAATTCCTTTAAAATGTTTAGCAAAAACACTTAGAGAAAGGGAAGGGAAAAAACAAACAAACAAAAACCAGATCTCCTTCCCTTCTCCCCCACACCAACAACCTAATAGCCATCACCCCAGGAGATAAAAGCATTAATTTGGGCACTTTTGCTTGGGCAGCCCCAGAGCAGAGCCCAAGGCCCTCATTTTACAGTTTCTGTTGTGCTTTGGTAACTCCAAAGCACAGAACTTCCTCCTTTTTCTTTTCTCTCTTTTTTATCCCCTCCAGTAGTTCTGGCCTGAAATAAATACATACAGAATGATGACTTCAATGGAAAAACAGTTCTGTGAAAGGCTCAGCTGTGGCCAGTCAACATCTCACTACAGAGGAATTTGTCATCACACCGAGCTCCCACGGCAAGATTTGAGCTTTAAGTGCCTCCTGTTTCTGCTTATCAGGGTCATCAGTCAGGAGCCCAGCAAAGTAGGAGCAGAGCAGCAATGATCACCTCTGGCATGGCAGCAGGGACTGTCCTGGTGTGACACAGAACCCCGTGGCAGCCAGCTCCATCAGCTCCTCGGGGCAGCGCTCTCAGAGGCATTTTTCCTCCTCCCAAAGATCAATAGGAGCTAACTGTTTGTAAAACACTGCCATCCATCTCAGTCAATCACATTCTTTACCATCTCAGTCTCCTTCTGCTGGGAACTTGGGAGTGTATTCCAGAGTAGGAAGTGTCAGGAGAAGAAGTGGCTCAGGGAACAACATCCTTTCCCTTGCTACTGCCACTTCTTTGCCTGAGGAACTGTGCAGCACCAAACCACTCTCTTGCCTGGCTGGAGGTGACCATTCTGAGGCACCACCACACAACAGGCACCTCACAGGCACACTAAAAATTTTCACACTCAACATCTCTGCATGGCCAGAGATCAGATCAAATAGTTTGATCTTGCTGCCCAACCTTCTACTTACTTCCCCCCCCCCCTCCTTTGTAACATTTGGATTATTTTGATAAAATCTTAATGGGTAAAGCTGCTGCCTTCTCCATGCCATTGCCTCCACTCATTTCCATGCCATCATCTCACAAAGAGCTTATACTTCCCACTTATAGGCCAAAAAGCAGCCTGGAACTCACATCTGGTGTCTCACTCTATCCACTTTATAGTCATTCCAAGTACTCAGGGGCAAGTTGTTAGCAGACAGGGAGTAAAACAAGCGTGTAAAATCCCTGCCAAGCCTTCAAACAGACTGGGCTGTCAACAAGGCTCTCCCTGGGTTTGAGCAGCAGGGGACAGCTCAGGACCTTCTCCTCAGAGGGGCCCTGCAGATATTCTCCTGGGGCAGCACCTGGGGTCCTGAGCAAAAGAATTTGCCAAGTTTTTAGGGAATTTGTGGAAGCTTCTCAGAAAGGTAAGTTCTGCACTGAACTAGTGCAGTCTGAGAGCACTGCCCAAGCAGTAATAACTCCTCTAGAGCTCACACACACACACCCACTTTCCCTTGTGGAACATGGGAAGGTGCAGCGTCTGTGGTGTGCTCTGGTGAATGGGGGTGGATTACACTTCTCAGCCCCTCCGTGCCCTACCCTATTTGCTTTGACCTTCTATTGCGTTGCCCAAAAGTCCCCTAGCTGCTTGTTCCTGGCTCAGACCAATCCTTGGGACAGCAGGGTCAGGCCGTCTGTTTTTCTCACTGTATCTTTCTCCCCCTTAGCAAGGCTTTGCTTTGTAGACAGGAACTTTCCCCTCCCGTCAGTGTAAGAGGGTCTTGGACAGCTGTAGTTGACTTTATGTGGGCCAGAAGAAATGATTAATCACTTTGTTTGTTCTCTTTAATCTCAATGTTGTTTTCTAACAGCTCCAACTCCTGCTTGGTCTGGCAGAAAACAAAACAATCAGCTCTTATGCTAGCTATTATACATAGATTTATATATAAAGCCCCCTGTCTTATGAAAAAGCTGAGGAGCAGGTTGTGCCACCACCTCCACATGCATCATCTGTAGACACACCAATGATCACACCTTTAGAGTCTACTCTCATGGGAAAGGAGACTACTTGCTGAGCCTCTTGCCAAGAGCTGGGCTGCCATCTCTCCTGCCAGAGATCACAGCCAGAATAACCTGCTGCTGTCAGAAACCTTTGACATTCTGGTGATATAAAAATACTCAACACTATTATTGCAAACAATAATCCCTCTACAGAAAAATCTGCAGCGTTCCAGGCATATGCCATAAGTCTGTGGACTAAAAGGTAATTTTTACTACCTTAGAAGAGGATTCTGACTGATGGGATACATTCCAAGAATAGCTCTGAGAAGAAAATATGAAAGCTGTAATCCTGTGATCAGAGTGATAATGGTTTCAGTCCCTGATTAAAGAGAAATGCTCAGCTTTGATATACTCCTTTGTAGTCAAGGAGTCATAATGAACAAGTAACAAATATCAAGAAATGACTTTGAGAGAAATACAGAAGTGATCTGGTTCAGACGCCCACTTCCAGTCAGACCTACACTGTATTATCCATCTCAGTCACTGAGACCCTCATGGCAGAGCAGACTTGCTGGCAACAAGAAGAGATTTGCACCATGGCCAAGCAGTATTGCAGCCTCCAAGGGTGCAAAATCCTAGGCAGGGCAGCTGTGTTCCAGGACAAACAAAGGCTGTGTCTTGCTGCTGTCTCCCAGGACAAACAAAGGCTGTGTCTTGCTGCTGATGAAAAAAAATATTGCAGGTGCCATATCTGCAGAGTCTTTAGGATGTATAGCTCAGGGAGCCATTCATTTAGGTGGCTGATGGCTACAGTACAGGACACAAATCAGCCTTAGACAGCCTTGCTTGAGGGAGAGAACAGGTAAATGCATCTGTTACAGAAGGACCATTGGGAGACTTGAGCAGCCTCCCCCTTCCTGTTCCCATGCAGATGCTGCAGCAATAGTTTAGAGATAAGAAAGGTATCATGAAAAGCAGTAGGCTGAGCCTCTTCCCAGCACTGCTAATGCCAAAATGCCTCTGAGCTCCTGATGCTGAGTGCTGTGCCAGGACACACTGCACTCTGTGTTTATTCTGTGTGCATGCCCTGCTCTCCTGACTCCAGAGCAATAGGAGCTGTGCAGCCTCCAGCTTGTAACGTGAGGGGGGTTTGCAGGAGACCTGCATTTGGGATCTGGCACCCTGCAGTCAGAATAAAAGGTAAGAGTTCAGCAAACAGTGCAGCTCGTGGTGATGAAGGCAGCAGAGAAAGGGAAACCAAAAGCACAGAGAGCAAACCCAGTGACCCAGGTGCCCCCAGAAGCACGTTCCAAGGGAACAGAGCTTGGGTTCCAGTGGCATTGGGGACACCTCTCTCTCCATCAGCAAAATCTGCCTGCCTATCCATGACAAGCAACTGGGCCTAGAGGAAAAGAGACTTTGTAGAAACTGGAATATTTCCCTCTGACATGTTTACAAATGAAAGGACTCCACAGCTTCCATTTCCAGGATCCATAATTTCAGGCTGAAGAGGAGTTTAGTCTGGCTGCCAGTCACAAAGCCTTTCCTTGTGATTTTAGAGAGTCTGTTTCTCTAGGAAAAAGGAAACATTTAAAAATGGCAGGTTTCAGTTTAGACTGCAATAAGTCACTGCTTCATTTTGCACTGAACTAGGTCAGTGACTGGAGAAGTCACTTTCCTCACTGGACTGGTGAATGGCAAGTCCTCTACCCACTAAGTTTTCCACGTGCTGGTAACATCTGTTCGTGCCTGTCTCAGGCTGCACTAGAGCACAACAATAGAGCTGGGTCTTTCTGTGCCTCCTACATAAGTTTTTCTTTCTGCTTTGCTCTGGGTGCTGTCTGTACTTCTGTTACTGTAGCAGGAAAATGTAGAACATTAGCATCTCTTAATCCTTTTATACCTCAAGTCTTCACATGTTTGGCCAACTCTGCTTTCCATTGTGCCTGTCTCTGGAATAGCCTCAAAATTCCAGATACAGCAAAATAACCCCAAGTGTAGCCTGGCCCCATGGTGCTGCTGGAGGGCTCTTTCAGAATGATGATAATTCAGCGGTTTAAGTGTGTTTGCTGGATCCCTAGGAGCAAGCTTTTATCCCAGTTGGCAGGGATCTAGCCCTTCAGTTGCTATTAATATTGAGCCATGCTACCACATCTATGTGTTCTGGAAGGAATACTGCGTCCAGTTCTGGGACCCTCAATTTAAGAAAGATGCTGAGATGCTCAAAGGTATCCAGAAAAGAGCAACAAGGCTGGGGAGGGGGCTGGAGCATGGCAGCTGAGGGAGCTGGGGGTGTTTAGCCTGGAGAAGAGGAGGCTCAGGGGTGACCTCATTGCTGTCTACAGCTCCCTGAAGGGAGGTTGTAGCCAGGTGGGGGTTGGTCTCTTCTCCCAGGCACCCAGTGACAGGAGGAGAGGACACAGGCTCAAGCTGCTCTAGGGGAGGTTTGGGATGGATGTGAGGAAGAAATTCTTCTCAGAAAGAGAGATTGGCCTTTGGGATGAGCTACCTGGAGAGGTGGTGGAGTCACTGTCCCTGGAAGTGTTTAAGAAAACACTGGATGAGGCATTTAGTACCATGGTTTAGTTGGTTAGATGATGTTGGGTGAGAGGTTGGACTTGAT
Source organism: Indicator indicator (assembly GCF_027791375.1). Lineage (NCBI taxonomy): Eukaryota > Metazoa > Chordata > Aves > Piciformes > Indicatoridae > Indicator > Indicator indicator. The sequence continues at coordinate 44,015,158 of NC_072014.1, forward strand.
GATCTCAAAGGTCTTTTGCAAGCTGGTTAATTCTGTGGTTCTGTGAAATAGCCTAGATTTTAGTGCCTGCCTTTACACCAGACACTGAGCTCAGCAAACAAGAGAAAGGATAAAACCAAACTTGTCCTTAGCCTACAGTTTGACAGAGGCATGACAGAGAAGGACTGAGAGGCTAAACAGAGAGCTAGCAAAGATCTTCACAGCAAATGTGGACCCTGGCTTTCCCTTCACCCCACTTTTGAAAGGGGTATGTAGGATGAAATGGAGTTGCAGTTCCTGCCAGAAAGGGTAAGTTGGAGGTAGGTGAGTAAATGGAGGCTGGAGTGAAGGAGCAGAAAAAAAAAACCAAAACAAACCTGCTTCTCAGTCTTGCAATCCCAGCATGAGCCCCTTGGGGAGGCCTGAATGCTGGGGTCTGCTGGTGCTCAAACACAGACACAGAGCAGTCTGCAGTGGGCTTTGAACAAGACTTTGTGCTGCATACTTCTGAGGATGAAAAGCTGAGTTTTGAACTGCTGAGACCAACACAGGCCAAACATTATCAGTTGCAGAATTAGTCCAGCCAAAGCAGAAGACCCCAAAAAAACCCAGCCCAGGCTCCAATCTAAAAATAAAATGCAATTCCACATCAGTTTTTCCAAAACCATCATTAAGACTCTGCTGTTTCCAAAACCAGAATTAAGACACTCTCTACATAAAGAAGTTCTTTGAGATGTGGTTGCTTCCTGCACCAGCCATGCTGCATTTTACACCTTCTCCTTCAATGGCAGGTGTAACTCAGCTTTGTAAGTCTCAAAGTCTGCTCTCGCTGTTATCAGGCAAGGAGGAGGGAGAGGGGCAGAATTGAAGGCTGAGTATGGGAATGGCTCCATGAAAATACAAAGTACCAGCATTCACCTTCTCTGGTGAGGGGAGACTATGCTGTGTTATCAGTGTGTAGGAAAGAACAAATGGTTCCCATGGAGAACACTCCACCTGGCAACCTGACTCCCTCTTTGAAGAAGTAGGAAACACCAGTGCCATACCTCCTGCAAAAGGCACCAGCACAGGGCTGACTGCCATGGAGGAAATTCCCATCCCACCCCAACTCATCCCTGCATAGGAAACTCCTCACTCAGCCTGACTAGGCATCAAGGGGCAGGGCTTACATCCTGACTCAGAAGGCCTTCTGACAACCCAAACCTGCCCAGTACATTGGGAATCATTTTTAAGAGACCATAAATGTTACCACACACACAAATCCAGACTGTGATCAAAGTTAGTTCAATGCAAATGAGAGGGGAAAAATTTTAGAAAAAATTCAGTTGGCTTCCCTTCTGCACAGCTGATGCTGAGCAGCTAAACATCTGCCTCTCACACATACCATATGGGGCAAGGATTGCCTTGTGGTTCTTCCTGTGCCTCCCTAATGCATGGTCTGTAAATGTGCATGTCTGTGCCTGCAGCTCTCACTGCATGGCCAGAGAAAGGCACTGTGTTGCACACAGAACTATGGAGAGCTTTATTTTTTTTTCTTCTTATGGTAATTGCATCCTACAAGATTGTGCAGGTAACAGCTGTAAGTGCAGTCAAGACTCAGCTGCACTAGGTTTTCTTTTACATCAACAAGCAGCTTATAGCTGAAGTCCTCGTAGCTCTTGAGATCTTGCTGGGTTTATGAACACTTCTACTACTCCTGGAAGAGTAGAGCAGAGATCTGTGGAGCAACAAATGCAGATGATTCTAATCAACAGAGAAAATGAGTACCTGCTAGAACAGTGAATGGGGACTAAATCCCTCTCAGTAAAACAGCAAAGCAAGTATCTGAAGGTCTGCATGTGTAGGAACTGCAAGGCTGGCTCTGATGGGCAGGTGTCAACAGACCTCAGTCAAGTGCTAGACACAAAACAGGCAGCATTTCCCACCACCAGAGCTAGGAGATCCCCCTGGAACACCCATCTGGCTCAAACCTTGGCCATCCCTCTGCAGGAGCAAGGCTCTGATGCATTTCCATCCTGCAGATAATTATGGCTGTATGCACAGAAGCCATATCCTTCAGATGCTGAAGAAACAAACACTGAGCCTTGCTGATAAACCTAGTTTCTAGAAATCTATTAGGCTTAATGTGGCACTTCCCTGGTTGGAGGTGCACAGCTTGTTCTTATCACACTGGCCAGCCAGGCTGCTGAGTATTTCTACCTCATGTCCTTTTATTTTCATATTTTTAAACCCTTCAAAGAGCTGTAATTCACAAGAAGGGTTTTAGAATCCACAGCAAGAGCTGCTGTGTGCTTGAGCCTGTTCTGCCTCAACTATCCCCAAGTTTTGATGAGCAGGCAGTCAAGATGAAAGACAAGGCCAAGAAAGATCTGAATTTTGGCAGGAAGGTGAGGAGAATCTTGCAGGTTTGTTCATCAGCTGGCAAGGGGAGCAGGTCCCTGTACCTTGCTGCAGGACACTAACAAATAAAGCCTTTCTCCCGGGGCAAACCAAACCTAACTGTCAAAACCCCAAGAGAAGAGCCCTGTGCAGATGTGAGGAGTGAGCAGCTGCTGAGCACACCACAGCGCGGGTGAATGGAGCCGGCAATAGAGCAAACAACAGCAGGGGACAGCGCCTGCTCACCCTGCGTTCATTAGCACCTGAATCACGACCAGCAGCACCGAGCTGCCCTCATCACAGCCCCCTTATCTTCCCACCACTCTCTCATCCTGCATGCACTACCAATAAGTCAGTGGTGACTCCCCAGTGCTGCATCAGCCACAGACAGAATAAATTGAAGAAATGGGGGAGGGAGCGTGGCCAAAATTCAGCATTTGCCATGGGAGCAGTCTGGGAAAACGTGTGGCTGGCAAATCGTAATGAGCTTGCATTGCAATTGAGGCGTGGAAACAGCTCCAGCTCTCGAAGGGGTAAGCCATGGAAATAAAATTTCCATCTGAATAGAGCCCAGTGGGTTCCCAAACCAAAACATGGGAGCTCATTTTTGCTGCTGCTAGTCAGGAAAGCTACATTTGCAAGTGTATGTTCAGCTGAGATTAGGAGGCAAGAAAGAACCTCTGCATTGTTTCACCACTTCTTTCTGAGGGATGAGAGCAAAATAGACCAATCAACAATAATGATAATTTCCTTCTTTATTGACTGCTCAGAAGTCCTTAAAGGCATCATCATTAAGAGATAACTTGAGGAAATTTATGACATGTTTAATTCTCTTCTGACAGCAATAGTAAAGGACTTCACTCTTCAGATGCTCAGACTTCCTGGCTCTGAGGAGGAGCCAGAACTACTGAGGAGGAGACTTGATAGAATTCAGAGAAGTAGCTGACAATTTGCCTTGCCTGCCACATTCAATAGGTAAACCCACAATCTGCAAAGCAGAGGAATTAGACTTCACCTGTCCTGTCCAGCTGCCTGTTGCTTTTTACCAGGCAATTGTGTGTCACCCCTCATGCCCACCACATCATTTGGGAGCAATCATCACACTGATGAGAGACGCCAAACAGCAAGGTCCTGGAGACCAACATGTTTTAGAGGACAACAGGAGTACTGAAAACCAGGAAAAAAAACAAACCCAAAACAAACCACTACCATATAAAAAACCCAAACACATCACAAACCCCAAACAAAACCCAAGCACTTTGCAGCACATCTGCTGTGACTGCTCCAAATTCCACATTAAACTGCTCACAAGTTCCTCATGAAGTTCAATAACAGCAGGCACCAGGACAGGTTAGAGGCTGCCCTGCTGGAAAGTAGCTCCACAGAGAAAGACCTTGGAGTGCTGGTGGACAGCAAGTTCTGCATGGGACAGCAATGTGTCCTTGTGGCCAAGAGAACCAATGGGATCCTTGGGTGCAGCAAGAAAAGTGTGGCCAGCAGGGCTAGGGGGGTTCTGCTCCCCTCTGCTCTGCCCTGCTGAGACCACACCTGCAATACTGTGTCCAGTTTTGGGCTCCCCAGTTCAAGAGAGACAGAGACCTGCTGGAGACACTCCAAGGGAGAGCCACGAGGATGATTGGGGGACTTGAGCATCTCCCCTATGAAGAGAGACTGAGAGCCCTGGGGCTGTTTAGTCTGGAGAAGAGAAGGCTGAGAGGGATCTGATCAATGGCTATCAGTAGCTGAAGGGTGGGTGTCAAGTGGAGGGGGTCAGGGTCTTTTGGGTAGTGCACAGCAATAAGCCAAAGAACAACAGGTACAAGCTTGAACATAGAAGATTTCACCTCAACATGAGGAGAGACTTCTTTACAGTGAGAGTGACAGAGCCCTGGAAGCAGGCTGCCCAAGAGGGGTTGTGGAGTCTCCTCTGCAGACATTCAAAACCAACCTGGGTGCATTCCTGCGTGGACTGCCGTAAGTGATCCTACTCTGGCAGAGGGGTTGGACCCAATGATCTCTGGAGGTCCCTTCCAACCACTGATGTACTCTGATAGTGCTCATGACTCTCACAGGGATCCCTTGTCACCTACTGTGTCAGTCCCTTTGGACACCTCTTCTGACCCCATGCATAATGTGTCTGCCTCCATCTGTGTCCTCTGGTGTAGGCTGTACCCAGTGCATTATTCTGCAATGCATTCAGGGGGAACACAGACTGGAATAAAAGTTTCCTATAATCAATTCCTCCTTTCTAAAGCTGAAGTTAAAAATAGGAATGCAAGCTGAGATAAAGGATCCTGGCATGAATAAATAATTGTTTTCTCTGGAACTGAAGGCTGGCCCTTGGTTTGTCAATAGCTTATTGCTTTGCTTCATAGAGCAGCATGATAAGTCACCTTGTTCCCAGGCAATAAAGCCTGGATACATCACACAGATGATGTCCTGAGACTGTAGAAGGATGAGGTTTCAGCTGTACTTTCCCTCAGGGCCCTGTGCTATCACCTTTGTGCAGAAATAACCAATTCCCTAAGAACTAAGGGCTAAAGGCACTAATCCTGCCTGCTGGGAGCAGTTTCTGGTAAGTTTCAGTTCCATACACCAATAGCATCACATAGATAGAGTATCACACAGAGCACCCATGGGGCTGAGGGAAGCAAAGGGATGTCTTCCCACATTGCTGCCTCTCTCATCAGTGCTTGGACCACATTCAGGCACTGCAGGAGGATGTACTGCAGGCTGCGTTGCCCTAGAGCTGAACAACCTGAAGCCTGCATTGAAAGCAGGGTGCCTGCTCTGCAAGACACTCGCAGAAGTCTGCAAGTGTGTGCTGAGCTCCCTGGGGCAGAAGAGGACTCCTTATTTCCAAGCACTGCATACCTAAGGGCAAGGGTTAAGCAGCAGACTCCCAGAAATCCATGTCCCAGCTTCACCTGATTGTCCTTATTCTGAGTTCTGTCAGGCAATATGGGTGGGAAGTGTCTTATTCTTTCCAGCAAGTGCTCAGCCCCTTCCTGGGTCAGGTTTGCTGTAATTGCTCTCATTTACACAATGGTTCCTCTATCTCCATCAATTCTGTCTATGAACTCATTATGACTTGCTGGAGACCTGGCCATTGAGTGGGTGGTGTTTGCAGGGTGTGCTGCTTCCTTATCACTTCAGCAGGAGGCTCTGCTGGTTCTGAATTACCTGAGAACAGCTCTATTTCTGAGCTTCCATGGGCTGGGTTTTTACACTTGTGATTATGCTTTACGTACCAGACAAGCACACAGGGCTCAAGTGTTTTTGTCAGGATCACTTTCACAACAAATCTCTGCCTCTGAGTATTGTCAGGAATTGAGTTTGTCATCAGCCTGCAGAATAATTGCATTCAAATATTGGTCAAGATCAGCAGCAGCTTTAGTCTGTAGTGACCTGTCAGATGTTCCTTAGCTAGAAAAGCCTTCACAGGGAGATACTTGCATCCACCCAAACAAAAGGTTAAATACTGTCAGACCAGAGCCTTCTACTGTTATTGTGAACACATCCATTAAGAGCTTGGAAAGAATTTCCCTTTCCCCACATCTGCCTTCCTTTTCTGCTCAACCTCTTTCAAGATCTGGTAGATCATAATACAGGGAAGTGGATGGCACTGACCCACAGAAAGCTTCAGAAGCTTTCAGTCAAGCAGTGCTACATCAATGAGCTGCAGCCACTGCTGCTGATTAAAAGGTTTCCTTCTCTCTCAAACAGAAGAGCAATGACCCCATCCTTTATCTGCAGCTCATCTGGAGTCATGGCTTCACTAGTCTGGGCACTGCAGCCTGGTTTTGTCAAAGGAAAATCTTCCATGCATCACCCAGGAAGAGAAATTGAAAGACTCGGGGAAATGGTACAATCACATAGTTTTGGGTTGGAAGTGACCTTTAAAGGCCATCTAAATCCAGCTCCCTGCAGTCAGCAGGGACCCCTAACTAAATCAGGTTGCTCAGAGCCCCATGCAACCTGACCTGGAAGACTTCCAGGGATGAGGCATCTCCCACCTCTCTGGGCAACCTGGGACAGTGTTTCACCACCCTCAGTGTCAAACATTTCTTTCCAATACGTAGTCTAAGTAATGTTTTGTTCTGCCATGGGCTGTAAGAAGCAACAAGTGGAAATCCAGGAATTTGCCAGAAGGGACTTCAGAAATTTACGGTACAGGATCCGAGTGTCAGCACCAGCAGCATCCTCATGCTTCCTCTGAGCTGTATGGATCCATACACTCCTAAACACACACAGTTCCAAATGGCATACTCTGAAGCCCCCCAGCAGCACCTCCTCTCTCTGCCTTTGAGCAAGGCAGCGTGAAAGCTGCTGTGCAGCCCCAGTGCCCCAGCCCCAGGGCATGCTGTGGTCCTGAGGAAAAGCTCCAGCCAGGTTTTCATTCACTCTCCACACACCAATTATTTTGGGATCCACCAGCTATTTCCCAGAGCTTCAGAATGCCCTTTAGATATATTGTGTGCCTGGCACTGCTTTGCCCAAAGCAAACACACACCTCAGGCTTGGGGACTATATTTCTCCCAGGGTTTTCTAGCTGCCATCACCTATTGATATTATTTGATTTGCAGCTGCCATTGAAGGCAAACAAACAAAATCTCACAGCTGCTTAAGCTTTCCTCCACATAAGCTGCTGATATTTACTGGGAGCAGGAGCTCATTCACACCTGCACTCCCCTACCTTTAGAAGGAAAAGCTATGGCAAATCATTTCCTTCCCTGTCCTCAGCGTGCCACTCCAGTTTTCCTGGCATCCCTCCCTGCCATGTCTGACTCTTCCTCTCCTGGCTGGCCTGGGACAGCTGGACCCTTAGCTAATGCCTGGTGCTTCCCACCCCATGGCAGCATCTTTTCTACCAGCACCAATGCCCAAGAAGTGCTCGACTCAGCTGCTTGCAGACCCTCCAGCTAACAGCCTGCTTGAAATAAACTCCAGCCAGAGGCTATTTAAAGTGTTAGATGTGTGGGGTCATGCTGAGAGCATCCCAGAGTAATGCCCTAGAAACACCTCTCCAGACTCCTGCTTGGCTACTCCCCAGCCTAGCCCTGGGGAGCTTCACTGCCACCTGATACAATTTTGAGCAATCCAGCACGAATGTGGTTCTGAGGATCTACTGCCCTGCACATCTTCCTGCAGCCATGGGCACCCTGACCACGGAATGTCCTGCTTGGAAAAGACATTAAGATCATAGAGCCCAACCATAACCTATCATCTGTCTGTACACAGCTGTTAGTCCCTAAGCTCCTCATCCAATTATCAGTTAAACACCTCCAGGAATGGTGCTTCCATCACCTCCCTGGGCAGCCTGTTCTGGTGCCCCAGGACCTTTGCAGTGAAGATGTTTCCAAATATCCATCCTAAACCTCCCCTGGTACAGCCTGAGGCCATCTCCTCTCGTCTATCACTTGTTACTTGGGAGAAGAGGCTGGCCCCCACCCTGCTCCAACCTCCTTTCAGGTAGTTTCCCTTGGGCAAGGAAGGAAGCCATGTCCACAACTATTTCAGCATGAAAAAGCAGTTCAGATATCCACTATACACTCATTTTCCATCAGGCATTCCTGGCTGCTGCTGCCTTTTGCTGGGCAGAGGAAAGCCTCCTGCAAGCCTACAGGCTGCCCCTCGTTTTATTTGCACATAACTTTCCAAGCATTAATGGCAGCTGAAGCTCAGCCTCCAGGCACTCGTGGCAGCTTTTCTCATGACTCGAAGGAGGGTGATTTTCCCCACAGGACTTGCTTCATGCTGCCACCAGCACTGTTCAAATAGCTGAGCAGATGCATTGTCACTGAGCAGCTGCAACAGGTATTGTTGTTGGTTTGCTTTTAGTGCCACAAAAAGAAGCTGCTCAGTGTTTCTCTGCAAGCTGCTGCCATTGTTTGGCTTAGGAAAAAAAATCCAAATCAATAAAGATGCTTTAAGCCCTAGTGAAGTGAAAGCCTCATGTTTTAGCAGCAGCTCCTTGCCTACACATCAAGAGTGGTGGTGGTGGTGGTTCCAGACAAAGCTCTTTGCAGGAGACCAAAGCACCAGCTACCAGCCACCGCTGGATTCCAGCAACACTGAACCAAGGGCAACAAAACCTCCCTGCACTTCAATTTCTTCCTGAAGTAAATCTGAATAGCCACAGCCATGAGCAGCACTCAGCTCCCTGGAAAGCCAGCACTGGCCTTGCTTAAGACCTCTTAATGCCCTTATAGCACTAGAGTTGGGCAATTAAATTCGATGTATAGGTTTCTTCTCCATACAGAAAGCAATATTCCCCCTCAAGGCTAATGCAGCCTGGCCACACAGAGTAACAGTGGCTACACAGACATGGATCTGATGGTTTCTCACAAGGGGGTCAGTTGTGATATCACTGTGTGCAAGTTTGACACCTGCATCTGGCTTTCTCCTGAAGTGGTAACAAAGAGAAAGGCTTCATCTGATAAGAATGTAGCTGCAGGCACAGTAAGGTACAGGCAGGCATCCTTCAGATGAACAATCAGCAGGGCTCAGTTGTGTCTTCTTGGGTCTTTTCTAAATAAGATTTTCACAAGCCAGTCTAATTACAGTGAATTCTTTAATTTGGTGAGAAGGTAGCAGTAATTAGCTTGTACCATGGCCTGCAATTTACATGGTAAAGCTCAGGCTTTCAGCTCTGTCATAAGGCCATAAAAAACACCACTCTGCAAGGGACACAGTAACTGAGGGATGGGTTTGCTCGAGGTTTGCTGTGCAACCTGGGTGAGCTTTTGCTCCTCTGCATGCCAGCACACTGCCATCCACTCCCACCTTGCTGGGTCTGATCTGCATGGGGCTGAGCACAGAATCTGTCAGTCTGGCTCCAGGGGAGCTGGCAGCAAATCACTGTGCCTTGTTGCCTCCTCCATGACAGCCTGCAAGCATCACCAAGCCCAGTCACAGGTACAGGAACACTCCGACATCTAATGCAGAGCAAAACACAGCTCGAGAGGGGGAGGCTGCCTGAGACAGGGCCCCTCATGTGTGTTCTTTGGGGAGTGAACACATGCCAGTTTTTCCAAATGCTGCTACACTGCAGAGGTGACCTCCCCTCTCCTTGCTGGCCTTGCATGCCTCCTCCAGGGCTCCTGTGAGTCCCTGCTGCCCTTTGCAGTCCCACCTGCAGCACTCAGCCCCTTCTCTGGTAATGTGCAAACCTGCATCTTCCAAAGGGCTGCAAACAGAAGGGTGCAAAGGATGACAAACCCTTAGCTGTGGCTGAGTGCCTAACATATTTGCATTGTTTAGGCAGAGCACTTAATCACTGGTAAAACCACAACACGTTGTGTAAGTTTGGATTATGACTCATACAGATTGAGCAGAAGGTTATTAATTACATTTAAAGGGAGTATTTGGTATTATTACTGGGGAACTGAATGCAATTAATTCCACAACACTACTCTGATAGGATTCCTGAGGCACCACTGTGCAAACAGCCATTTGATGTTAGACTCTTGACTTTTGTTCAGAAATTAGATACGTAGGACAAGCAAAAAGGCACCACGAGCCCAAGCTCCATCACTCTCCAGTCCATTTGTGTGTGTCATTCTCTTGTCCCTTTCGGGGCAAGAGATGTTCTGGCTGGCCTCAAACCAGCACAGCTGTGCCCACTAACAACCCCAAAGCACAATCCCGAAGTGGTATGGAAGGGATCAGCCAGGGTCTGCATTTTTCAGAGGGGTTTAACTGTAGGGTAAACTTCTGAGCAGACCAACTGTGCTACAGCAATGATATGTCACTGATTCTCTTGGGATGGAACTGGCAAAGGACAGGCTCCATGTGTCTCCGCTGCTGCACCACCAGGAAGGACACCAGGGGAAGGGAATTGGTTCCCAGTGCAGTTAGAGGTGTGGTGTTTCCCAGTATTCCCTCTCTGGAATGGCTCAGATTGGCAGAAGAGAAACACTTGGGGCATTTCATTTAAAGAGGCAATTGTGCTAATTCAGCTGAATTTTGCTTCGGAATGTCACCTCACTGAGTTTAGTTCCCTGAAGATTGCAATCAGGGCTGTGTTACACCACATCTTGTCCCCATTTGCCTTGCACATCATTGCCTTGCCTTGGGCACAATAAAAATAATCTTCAAAAGTAGGACCACAAATGGATTGACTTTGACCTTCTGAGCATCTTGTCAATAAAATAAAGATGATAAATCTGTTTGAGTGCCACTGGCACGGTATTAAGGCAGAGTTATAGTCTGAAAAGTGACGTTTGAAGAATGGCATTACAGGGAGGGGTCTCCCTCTCTGCCAGGGGTGTCACATAAATAAGGTCTATTTACAGTGCAGAGGTGATTGTGCTAACTGCCAGGCTCACTCCTGAAGCCAGGTAGTGCAATGCCTGCCACCTGCTCTCTGCCTCTTACATCATCATTAGCAATTAAAGACTGCTGCAGCAAGAAATTAGCTGAGCCTCCTGCTGCTGATGCATAAAGCAGAGCACCACCACCCCAGCCTCCTCCTGTGACCCCCTCAGCAGTGCTCACACAGAACTGGACTTTGCCCCAGGCCAGGAACACAAAAAAAGGGACCAAGAATGCATGATCAGTATTCTGAGAATAACTTCTGAAAGAAACACTGCAAGGGTTTCTATGAGGTGGTGAGAAAGACCTGAAAATGCTGTAAAAATTTTTAAAAAGCAAGAGCTGTATGAAAGTATCAGGGCAGGGATGGTGAGGGACAGGCAGCTCTGCATGCATCAAACTTTGCACCAAAGAAGCTCTGCTGGGTCTGGCTTCATGGGTGTATGCTGCAGGCAAGCCTGGCCTGTGGCTTCAATATTTGCAAGTCTAGCTTATTCCTAACATCCCTTGAACTGCTGGGCTTTCACCATTGCTCTCTCGCTTTTATCATTGCTGGTTTTGATTAGTCTCAGCCTACAGAATAAGGGAGATGCACTACATCCTTGAGCATCAGTTTGTGTTGTGGTTAAAGTGCCCGCGCACACAGGAAGGTGAATTTAAGGAAAACATTCTCAAAGAGCACAAGGATTTGGAAACTGAAACCATACCTCAGTTTCTGAGGAAAAGCCATTTAGACACCAGTCCTTAAAATTAGACTGAGAGGATATGGAGGTGTTGAAATTTCTGGCTGTGATTTTGTGACAATGAGAATCTAGACACATGAAACTGGAAACCTGGCAAGATGAAGATTTTAGTTATTTCATTCTGAGGCTGATCTTCTTCCAGTGCTTGCCTTAAACTTAGGGCAGCCTCAAAGTGGATGTGTGCCCCTAATATATATAGGGGGAACTATATAATAGTTCACAGCTGTGGTAACTCCAGCTAACCACTGTCCCTTCTGCCCCTTTGCAGCCCCCAAGTGCTCCCCAGAGGGACCCCACATCCTGCACAAGCCCCAGCACAGCCCCAGCTTTGACTGCCTGCAGCTGCATCACACAGCAGCTTAGGAGCTGGTTTGTGACCACTCCCTGCCACCAGCATGGTACTGCTTCCTGATCTACAACAGGCCTGCAGAAATGCAGCCAGATATGTCCAGGTCAATAAAAGCTAAGCACTAACCCTGGTGAACCCAAGGAAACACTCAGCTGTGGTTTTCCTTTCCAGCCACCTCAGTACTCTCATGGCCAGTAGCCTGCAATGGGGATGAGTGGCAATGGGGAAAACCACTTTCCCCTATGACAGTGACAGTCCTGTCACATCCAGGTGAGAGAGCAGGATCCCTAAGCACTGCTCAGTAATCAGACAAACCAAGGGTTTTTCAATCCTAAAGAGAGGTACTCAGTAATCCACACCTGTCACCATAACTTACAACCTTTTCAAGCAAGTCTGTGGCTTTAGGAATGGATTCTGGAACTGATTCCTAATTCACAATAATATACATAGAATCAAAGCATGGTTTGGCTTGGAAGGGACCTCAGAGCTCATCTCCTCCACCCTCCCCACCATGCCCAGGGACACCTCTCAACCAGACTCAGCTGCTCAAGGTCTCATCCAACCTGGTCTGCAACACCCCCAGGCAGGAGGCAGCCACAGCCTCCCTGGGCAGCCTGTGCCAGAGTCTCACCACCCTCCTGCTGAAGAACTTCTTCCTCAGCTCCACTCTATCCCTGCTCTGCCTCAGCTTCAAACCATTCCCCCTTGGCCTGTCTCTAGACACCCTCATGAGAATTCCCTCTCCCTCTGCAGCCTTCCTGTAGGATCCCTTCAGGTACTGGCAGGCAGGTCTAGTATGCAGAATCTGTCCTTATGATGACATCAGAAAGGGGCAAATGACAAAAATAGTGAAAGAAATAGATCCTTTAGTGACACAGAAGGAAAAGCTAAATTTGAGTCTTTCCACTATTTTGTGTATTATTCAGTTTCCTACGTATGCTGATGGCTTTCTAGAGCAAAAAAAGCTCCACCACAGAAGACTGCTCTCTAGAGAAGACAAGCCAGGAGTTATCTGGCTTTATGTGCATTCAATATCTACAACAATGATGTTTAACTTGCAATCATTGCTACCACAGCAACTTGAGACCCCAAAGTCATTGCCGTCTCAAATAGCCCAGCTGCAGGAAGTCAGAGCAATTTCAAACACACTGTTAAACAAAATTAGTCAGAAAATAATAAACTCATTACCATAAATGACTGTAAAGATGAAACATTCATTCTGGAGTGCCAGGAAGTTTAATTTTAGCCAATGCCATCCGAGCTGGAGAATCTTCTGGAAATAAGCAAACCGTTTCATAGCCATTCAGCATGGCCCCATGAACTTGTCACAACAGAATTATGTTTTAATAATCTACCATTAACCAACACGTGCAGAGAGAATTGTTCCTTCTGTGGGATTCCTGACTCTCTGCATACACCAGCCATGAATCTAATTAGCACCACCAAATTGCTGTGATTGTTACTGAAGGATTCATTTCATGGCAGGTCATCCTTGAGCATCTCAGTGCAGGATGAAGTCTGCTATTCCAGGCTGCTCTGTAAGTGTGTATAAATTCTATGCAATTATTAATTTGTCATTTATTGCAGCAGCTTCCAGCATCTGGCAGTGCTCAGCCCTGTGATAGTCCTCTCTACAATTCAGGCTTTGTTTCTTTTAAGCTTTTCTCTGGAACTTTTTTTTTTTTTTTCTAATATAATTCAGGTTTGTAGAGCTATATTCATTAGTTTAGTTTCATCTCTTGTAACATAATTCTTGCCTTTGGTCTCTTCATTATCCTCTGAATAACAACAAATCTCTGCTTCACCATGCTGATGAAGGATTACATCTGTTAGATGTCACAACTGGAAGAATGTACTTCTTTCAGATCTTCACCTTCTAAATCTGCCTCTACCTGCTATCTCTTCTACTTAATTAAATCATTGTTTAATTTGGTTTTCCATGTAATTTGAGCAAAACCTCTGGAACAAAATAATTTAAATTAATAACTGCTCAGCTTCCACTCCTTAATAAGCAGTTATATTGGACATTCCAGCCTGGCTGAAGTGAGCTGATTTTAATTAAACAAGTCAAAGACAAAATCCTGAACAGACAGAAGAGAAAAAAGACCAAATAAAGCTCAGCAAAGCAGCTGGAGAATTCAGGAGTGCATTACTCCAGACCCTGGTAAAAGACATGCCTGCTGGTACCCTGCTGACACTGGCCAGGTACAATGAGCTGATTACCAATGGCTAAGAATAACTTAGTTCAGAGTCATAGTAAATGAGGATTCTGCATTGGGCTCAAAAGGGATTGAAACCATAACGGAGCTTTAGAGGGGCTGCCCAGCTCAAGAGAATTGCAGCATGTGCTGGGTGGGCAGCAGAGAGGTGAGCTCCCAGAGCTGGCTGCAGTGTCTGGGCAAGGGCAGGTGACTTCTTCAGAGATGCTCACAAAGCCTCTGTTGTGAGTATCACCACCAAAAAAACTCCACAGTAAACATGTTGCCCCATCTGCATCTAGCTTCCTAACCACAGAAAGAGAGACATTCAAAGAGCAGAACCAAGCCACAGACAGAGAGCCTCAGCCTACAACCCTGTCACAGCTAAGGGGCACAGCAGACTGCAATGACAAATGGATGGCAGCTCCTAAGAAGCTGCTTCTCATCCACTAATTTAACAAACAAGTAACAAAAAGGGGGAAAAGAAATGCAGAAGAAAAACTTAGAAGCTTCTGTGTCAAAGCGAGTGCAAATTGCATTCCTGAATCCTCCATCCCCTGAATCCAACTGCTCTCCATGAAGTTATTCCTCCAGTGGCAGAATGTTTTTGCTTGACACAGCCTTCCAGTTTAGGCTTTGCCTGCTGAATTTGTCTGGGGGGTAATGAGTGATCCTGACCTTCCTTCCTTTCTTTCTTCCCAGCCTCTCCCCTTGTGCTCATGAAGGAGGCACCACAACTCCCAGATCCCAGGCATGCACTCCTGGCCACAGCCCCTTCAACATCCAAATGAACACAAACCTGCAAATGCTGTAGCCCTAGGTACTGAAGCTGCTACCCACATGTCACAAAACAGTTTCTTCTTTGAGAACTGCCAAATTCACTGTAAAAGGCAAAAAGCACAGGACGCTTTCACTAGGGCGAGGGCTCTGTACTGAGGAGCAAGAACCAACACCCAGACATGGCCAGACCTAGTAGCAAAATGACCTTCAGAGCAAGAACAAAAGTGACATCAAAGCTTGACAGAAAGACTCATACAGCTCCAGAGCAGTATTTATCAGTCAATAGAGGAATGCAGCAGCTGCTGAAGTCCAGGCTTCTGAATTCAAACTAGGGCACACCCACATCTGTGTAGCTGTGCACCTTGGCAAGCCCCACAGAAGGGAGGAGTGCTGAAGAGAGGAGTGAGGGAACACAGCCTGCTGAAGTTATTGAAGAGCTGCTCTGCACTCAGAGGAGAGATCAATCTGAACATGCTGCTAACCACAGTGCAAACCCCAATGCCACTGCTAACAACCAGCACTGCTGGCTCACCCTCACCAGGAAGCATTTCTTCCCCTCACTGACAGGGGGCTGAAAAAGCATAGATTGTGCTCTGCAACCTTAAGGAAACATGCCAATTAAGAATTTGATTATGCAAACAGTAATTGGTTCTGGAGGCAGCAGACACCACACACACAAGTCAGCTTCCTTACTTCTCACAGCAATGCTAATAGCTCCCAGCTTTGTGTAGTCAACTGCAAACAGCAAACAACAAGATGAAATCAACCAAAAAAAGGGCATCAGAATTTCAAGCAGCATGACTGTCACCATCAAACACTTATCATCTGAAACAGAAGATTCATGGCACCATGGAAAGTCATTCTAGCACCCCATGGCTCCTCCCCAGCCAGGCAGGCAGGGGGATCAGGAGACAAGACCCTTGTGTTGAAACCAGAACATCC
Organism: Indicator indicator; assembly: GCF_027791375.1. Lineage (NCBI taxonomy): Eukaryota > Metazoa > Chordata > Aves > Piciformes > Indicatoridae > Indicator > Indicator indicator. Next base: position 44,030,844 of record NC_072014.1, read on the forward strand.
TCAGTGAAACAGCAAACCAAACATTAATGCCCACATAAAGTATAGAAGCTTGGTGAAGGTCCAGTGGTCATCACAGGCAGGAAAGTCGTCCCTAGGGGCAAAAGGATGAGTGACTCCTTCCAGGGATGGAGAGAAGCAGCAGGACAATGAGCAGGAGAAGTCTTCCCTCTTCCCAAACTCCCCCTTTTATAATGATTAATGGTATGTGACACACCTGTGAGCCAGCTTGGGTCAGCTGGTCTGGCTCTTGGCCCTTCCAGTCTGAGCTCCTGACTGAGTCAAAACTGCTAATGGCCTGCAGAGTGTGGCTGGTGTATGATTGTACCCCAGAGAGACTGGGGGGAGATGTTACTGTGTCCAGTTTTGGGCACCTCAGTGCAAGAGAGATGTGGAGGTGCTGGAGCCAGGGCAGAGGAGGGCAAGGAAGCTGGGAAGGGTCTGGAGAATAAATCTGATGAAGAGTGACTGAAGGAGCTGGGGATGGTTGGTTTGAAAAGGAGGAGGCTGAGGGGAGACCTCACTGCTCTCTACAACTACCTGAAAGGAGGTTGTGGAGAGGTTGGTGCTGGTCTCTTCTCACAGGTAATTAGTGATAGAACAAGAGGGAATGGCTTCAAGCTGCCACTGGGTAGGTTTAGACTGCACATTAGGAAACATTCTTCAGGGCAAGAGTGGTCAGGGATTGGAATGTGCTGCCCAGGGAGGTGGTGGAGTCACCAGCCCTGGATGTGTTTCAAGGTGGTTTGGATGTGGTGCTTGGGGCTATGGTTTAGGGGGTGACCCTTGTAGAGTAGGGTTCTAGGTTGGGCTTGGTGATCCTGAGGGTCTGTTCCAACCTGAATGGTTCTGTGGTTCTGTTACTGCACTGACCACAAAACCCACTGCACCCCCACTGCTGAGGTGTGGCACTGGTCTTGCTGGTGTCCAGATCATCTGAAAGATCCGGACGTCATCAGCCAGCCTGCCAGTGCGGCTGGCCCAGAGCTGTGGCTCAGCATGCAAGCCCAGGCATGCTCCTGGAATGGCTAGGCACAAACCAGGTGTGCACAGTATCACAGTGTACCAGAGGTTGGAAGGGACCTCAAGAGATCATCAGGGCCACACACATTTGCACTGATGCACACACACAAAGCTATGCAAGTGCACAGCATTGCATCCTGGCAGCTCAAATTCAACCTCTCAGAGTAGCTACTGCTTCATTCTTGGTTTTCTCCCAGTCTTAAGGCAACCTTTCACTTGGTTTGCTTTATTTTCTGCAGTCCAGGAACCAGGAGCCTCCAGGTGACCTCTTGCACCACAGTCCCAAGCACCCATCCCTGCTGGCAGGTGAGTGTGGTTGTCTGGAGTGGAAGGCAGGAGCAGGGCAATAGTTTCAGCTTGGCACATTACCAGTTTCCAGCAACCCCTGGCTCAGGGGCTCCTGGAGTCAGACATGGGCTGTATGAGGCTTCCAGGGGACTGCTCTCCCGTGAGCCAACCCAGTCACTGCAGTCCACAGTCCTGCAGCAAGGATCTCTACAGGTTAGCTGCAGGTATGGCACTGCCTGGGGCATGGCCAGCAACATCACCTGCCTGTGACTGCACAGCAAGGTCCCTGCCAGCATCCTACTCCAGACACTGCACGTTCATGCAGCACTGTCACTGCGGCACAGGAGGGACAGGCTGTGCAGCCAGGGCTGGTGCTCCTCAACAGCTGCATTTGCAACAAGGGGAATTTGTGGCTGCATACTAGGCCCAGACATCAGCTTAAATGCTAATTCCTGGTGTGTAAACTAAGGTCACATTGAGGCATGTCAAATCCCACCTGCCCATGCTGCTGAATATTGCAGCCCCAGAGAAGGATGTTTACCTCTCCCGTGCTCGGTTTAATTCCCTCCTCCGCTTAACCTCTTGTGGAACACTGTATACTCACAACCAAAACACAATAGATCAGCAGCACGTTATTAATTTCTTATTTTGCTCCAGTCCTACTTGGATTTGCAATTGTTTCATGAACTTGAAAGCCAGTGTCACTTCCAAGGTATTATTTCCTCTTGTCATCTGCAATTGTCCTTCCTGCCTGTGCAGGTGAATGCTGCGAGATCATAATGGTAGGTGTGAAGAGGTTTCAGTTTTCTTACTTGTTTTTCAGGCACACAAAAAGCCTTCTGCAGAAACTACAATTACAGCCTCTATTGTTGAGAAGCATGTACTTAAAAAAGCCCCCATGAGACAGGCAGTGGTTTAATTGCTGCTGGAGATATTCCTGATGCAAACCAATTCCTGCAGAGTTCAGCCCCAGACTGAAATTAAAAAGTGGCATTTACTTTAACTTGCTGCAGAGAAACTCAAAAAAGCAGGACAAAGTAAAGTTTTGAGTGGGTAACAGATGAAAAATCACAATGATTTACCTGCCAGTACACCACAAAGCCTCCATCTCCATCCACCTAAAACAATGCCTCTCTCACACACGGTGCTGCTGCTTATTTTTAACAGCATAATTCCAGTGCAATACCCAAGTGACAGGAACAATCAAGCCTGATTTCTCTGTGCAAGTATAAAGGACCTCAGAGTGTTCAATCAATCAAACCAGCTGATTCTCCAAACCCCAGGTAAATGGGAGGAGACCCCACTGGATTAAGTAGAACTGGCTTGTCCCATTGTTTTGGCAAAGGAGGAACGTGCTCTTTTTTTTTTTTTTTTTTTTTTGTTTAAGTTTCCTGAATTGAATTATTTAAGAGATTAGCTGTTACCTAATTATGAATCAAAAATACTTAATGAATGCTTACCTGCCACATAGAAGTGTGTGGGAAGATTAATTAGGTAAGGTTTATAAAATGCTTTGAAGATTAAAACCAGCACTTAATTACAATTGGATAAAGTATGAAAGGATACCAAGCACTAAAGGAGCCTGGCAGCAGCATGGAAACTGCTGCTGGTGTTAGATAAGTTCCCTTTGTGCAAGCTGTGTCACTGGGTACCTGGCACAGGAAACTCAATCACCTACGCTTAGGCTTTACAACAATAGAGTTTCCCTCACTAAGTTGCCATCCCATTGACCAGTTGCAGGTAAAGGAGTCAGCTGGAGCCATCCAACACCCAGGAGCTCCTCCAGGGAGTGATGCTGAAACGTCCACAGCAGCTCCCCTCCAGAGACACTGCTTGAAGTCATGTAAGGGAGACAGGATCTGTGGGAGAGAGGCCTCTTCTCATCACACCTACACAGAGTCACAGAGTGCTGGCAGGTGGCAGGGACTGCTGAAGGTCATGCAGTCCAGCTCCCCTGCTAGAGCAGGATCACCCAGACTAAATCACCCAGGGACATGTCCAAGTGGGGTTTGAATGCCTGCAGAGATGGACACTCCACAGCTTCTCCGGGCAGTCGCTCCAGGACTCTGCCACCCTCAAAGTGAAGGGTTTTTATCTTATGCTTACATGGAACCTCCTGTGTTCCAGTTTGTGTCCATTGCCCCTTGTCTTGTCACTGGACACCACAGTGTGGCTTGATCCTCCTGGCACTCACCCTTTAGGTGTTTCTGAACACCAATGAGTGTCCCCTCGCTCTGCTCCAGCCTAAGCAGAGGCAGCTCTCAGGCTGCCCTCACGCCTGGCTGCTCCTGGCCCTTGCCGACACACAGAGCTCACCAGCCAGCCTGTGGGCACTTGCCAGTGTCTCTTGTAGCTTGTCTCCCCTCCACTTCCAGGCAGAGGGGCTGGCATTTGGCCTGCCACAGCCACAGTGCTGCTGTGCAGCCTTTGTCAGGCAGATCACCTGCAGGTCCCCACCACTGGCTTCCCAGCAGATGAACTCCTGCCTACCAGAGCCTTGTGGAGCTTACTCTTCTGTGAAGGCAGCTGTGCCATTCCTCTTCATTTTGGAGCTGCTGCTGAATCCTGAGGTGAGCTTCCCACAGCCTTCTGCTGTCCTTAGAGCAGCAATGGCTGTGGTTAAGGCAGGTCCATGATCTACCTTCAATGCCAGTCATTTACTGTCTCTGTATTCAATTTTCTGCTTCCTTTCCCAATGACTGCTACAAAAGTCAGTGCTAATTATGCCACATCTGGGACTTGAACATCTTGGCTCTTTGAGGTTTCTTCCCCTAGATGTTGTTTTCCTATATGTTTTTGCCCCTGGCTTTGCTTTTCTATTCCTGTCTTTGCTGCTGGTTGGCTCTCTGCACACACATTTGCCCCGACCTGCACAGCATGGGGCAACTTGCCTGCCTCGCATGGACAGCATGGAGCTCAAAGCAGAACATAAATACATGCCTGCCAGAAGGCTGCCCAGGAAACAGAAAGGTTTGATTTATACCCAGATTCCTCCTTGGCCAGGACACTGTGTCAGAGTTTGTTACAATAATTTGCTTTCTCACAGGCTGGCTCTCCCTGGGTGCAAAACCAGTCCAAAGAGCTCATTATAGCTCTTTATATATTGTGATGGTTTTAAACTGTCTTTTTAATTTTTCCTTGCAAAGTTCAGAACAGAGAAAGTGAAAGAATGTAAATAAGTCACTATTGGGTGTAAGAAAGCAAAATAACGATTGTTCTAAACACTTCCATTGGATAGATAGAAATGTTTAAGAACTATTACCCAAAACAAAGTAGGCACTCTGCACATTCTGCGTTCGGCAGTGGGGGCAGTTGCTGGGCTGTCTGGCTGCTGTTTCTTCTTCTCTTCTGGCTGAAGATAACACACTGACCTTGGCAGCTAAGTTAACAACTTTCTGCTCTAACTAAACTCTGCTTCTCTGTCCAGGGGGGTCTGGGGGGGAAGCTCCTGGGAGAGGGAGGCCCCTTTGGGAGGGTCCCCTTGGGGGGAAGCAAAGGGAGATTGGTTGTGCTTTTCTGTTGATTGTATATATTTGTGAATGTTGTGAATTTTGTATATTTGTACATATTCATTGCATTTCATTGTAGATTTTAGACTTTGCTTGTAAATACAGCTTTTCATTTGCTTCCAGACTGAGCTAGCCTGGTTATTGTCGGGGGGGGGGGGAATTTCAGCTCACACCGACACATATATATAGCTCATTATAGCTATAGCTTGTACCTAGTGCACATTACATCATAAACCACCTCACTCCATTTGCCAGAGCAAGCCCAGGGTGCTGCAGAGCACGGCAGGGGCTCTCAGAAGCCTGCACACAGCACGGGCAGCTGACACCAGTGATGCTAATCCACACTTCCTCCAGCACTGCAATGGCTCCCAGGCTGCTGTCAAGGACAAAAACCAAAAGGGAGAGATCACTGTCCTCTCATTTCAGCGTTCTGGTTTTCCCTCCACGCATTAACAGGAGGTGCAGATCCACTCACATGCAGCTGCTGCTTTGTCTGTTTGTCTCCATGGCCCACAGCACAGCAGAGAGGTGGGTGTCTCATTAATGAAGTTATCTCCTCAGCACTGCTGCAAGGCAGGCAAGCACTGGTACCATCTCAGCCACCTCTGCCTCTGCTGTACAGATAAGGAAGGGAGGTGTCTCATAAGCAAGTGACTTACCCAAGGTCAGGCAGCAGGCAGGGACACTGAGGCACTGCACATGCCTGGCCAGAGCAGCCCTGTGGCCACGCTCCCAAGGGAGCAGCACATGTTACACCAAGGCAGAATCAGCTTCCTTTGAGCACTGAAGGGCCTTCTGCAGAAGATCCCTGGTTGTTCAGCCATGCTCGTAGACGTTCCTCTAGGTATTTGCAGGAGATCGTCAGCTCCAAGCCATGAAGGTCACTTTTCAGCAACCAAATGTCAGTAAATGGTGGCAAGAGCCCTTTGCAGCAGTTGTCAGCAGCACTGGGAACCCTTCCCTTGGCATGCATGGTGCCAGCATCCCTCTTCCCAACTCCTTGGAGCCAGCCCCGAGGTCAGCAGGAGCAGGGCAGTGCTCCAGAAGGGCTGGGCAGGCTGTGCTGGGTCCCCTCTCCAAACCCTTTTGCTTGAGGGCTTTCTGTGAGCTTGCACACCACCCTGAGCCCCAGCACTCGCTCATCACACACTCACAAACATCCACACTTTAATGACTCAGCCCAGCAACCTTTACTCCCACGCACAGGGCACAGCAGGCAGCAGGTACGTGGAGTAAGAGGAAATCCAGAGTGCAAGGATCTCATGGAGGAGGAGAAGCAGGGATGAGCTCCTCAGAAACCTTGTTCTCCAGACCCTGAACCAGCTTCATTGCCCTTCTCCAGAAGCACTCCAGCAACTCCAATCTTGTTTCCAAATTTCTTTCCCTTTCTGGCTGTGCAAGCCCCTGCTGCCTCATCCCCTCTTTGTGGCCTGTATTGCTCCCAGCTAAAATTCTAGCTACAGCAGGGAACTGGCACATGCCTCAATAAATCTATCCTTTGATTTTCTCTGCTTCCTTTGCCGTCATAAACAAATTTTGATCTTAAAACGTGAAGCAGCAAACTCAGGTCAACAGGAAAAAACAGTGGGATAGGTTTTGTATGTGTTGTGATGTACAGCCACACCAGGAGGAAGCTTGCCCCCCAGGTCAAACCACTGCACATAGTTCATTATTGTGTCTCAAGAGAATGCAAGGCAACAGCAGCAAGATGCTCTGCAGAACATGACTGAGACCTGAGAGCCAGTTGTTATCAGACTTTGGTTCCAACACCTCCATGCTTTGCAGTGATGATAGGCAATGGTGCAGAGTGAGTTAGCATCACCACTGCCTGTCCAGATCTTACTGGGCTCCTGTTATGCCCAATCTCCTCACTGAGGTACTCTAAAGGCAGCTCTGGATCATCACCTCCCTTTAGCCAGCAGAAAGAGCCTGGCAGGTGCAATTCGTCTCTGAGATGCCTGAGATTCCATCTGTGACCTTGGAAAGGTCAATCTGGTGCAGCCTCTCACAGCCATGACTCCAAATGCTGTGCTTCAAACCAATAAGGACCAAAGCCTTCTGCTCCGAGATTGCCATGTTCAGAGTATTCAGAGAATCTGCTACAGATAGAAGCCTGCAGGTCAGCAACTCCAGAACATGTAATCCCATCCTGCTTAGCCTGCACATGTGTTATCATGCACCTTTCATATCTGTGTCCCCTTGAAAATGAGGAAGAGGCTTAGGCCCCAGAGACATCTCCAGTGGGTGCTGGAGGGGCAGGGCAGCAGCTGGCAGGATGGCAGCAGCTGAAGCTGTTGTGGAGGAAGGTGCTGGTGTGTGAGACTGAGCAGAGCCATGTCCTGCTTTGGGAGGGTCCTAACAGCCACTTGCCCCTCATGTCCCATCAGCCTGTGCTTCCTTCTGGCAGGGATGAAGCCTGTGTGGGAACGGTCAGCTAACAGTGTGCTTCCCAGAGAAGGGATCCAGCTCTTACCTGTTTTGTCACACAAACCAAGTGAAAATAGAGGAAATTCCTTTGGAATGCAGTTATTGTGTTCCTTGAGGATGGCATCAGTGTCAAACGACCTCTCTGAACCAAGCAGGACATTTTCATCCCCCCCTGCACAGCTCTTTTGCTGGCCCCCCAAGCTCACCACTCCAAGTCTCAGTGTCAGCGATTCTCCACGGAGCCTTACCATGTTTGCTGTGAGCTGTCTCTTTTGTGTGCCTCCCCAGATGAGTAAGTGTGGGACATAAGCTCTAGTGTGACTGTCACTGAAGTCTGACTCCCTGGCAGCACCTGGTGAGAGCAAGAGTCTCACAGCCTGTGGCACCTTGCAGCTCTTAAGGGGCACTAAGCACTGCTGCCTGTTTCAGATCCCCATCAGGAACTGCGGTGAATTCTTTGTGTACCTCCTGCAGCCCACCCCGGGGTGCATGGCCTGCTGTGCAGAAGGTGAGCATCACTCAAGTATGGCTTGGGAGGACTGCATTTGCCCCTCTGGCTGCATGCCTGAGGTCCTGGAATTGTGGTGCACAACTCAGTGACCTTGCAAGGCAAGCAGCGCTCCCAGTAAAATGCAAACCAGGAAATAAATCCGCAGCAGTTCAAGGTGCTCCTGAAGCAGACCTCCCATTACCAGTGCAAAACCTAATCTGGTCTGCATTTCTGCAGCAGTCTTTGCTTGCTTACAGCTCACAGCTGTCCTTTCCTACTGTCCTTAGCTCCACTTTGCCTCGAAGTTGCACAGCGCTGTACCCAGGATACTGTATCTAAAGTCTGCTCTTGTCTTCACTAATCCAGGATCCTCCCAGGAAAGATAATTCTGAAACTCTGGAAGGAAAAAAACCACAACAGAAAACAAGCTGATAACATCTTTGTCAAGACATTTATATAATTACTCTTGTCAGAAATAATTTTCAGCCTACTATGAGAAATCTAACCTCTGTTTGGTAGCTAGGACACAAAGGAAGAGCAAAAAGCAATTGCTCACTCAGTCACACCTCCTGAACTCTGGAGCATGTTCAGGTGCCTATGGATTTAATCACAAAAGGCAGCTTGCTCCTAAAAGGCAAAAATTACCTCTGTGCTTCCCTTTCAGCTTGTTTGGACAGAGACATGACATAGTGAGAAACTGGAGCTGTCACCTTTCCATCAGACAACATTCAGGCTTGAATAAATTTTAAATGGAGAGGGAGATCTATTTTCTTATCTTTATCAATACTTTAACATTCCCACAATGAAGACAAGGGATAAAAAAAAAGGCTCAAAGAAATGAGATTAATTTGCTGTTTAAAATGTAAAAATCCATTCAAAGCAATCAAAAAACTGCTCTTTAATTTCCCTGGTTCTCATTCAGAGCTGACTTATTAACTGGGCACTGACATTTCCAGACACTTTGTCTTTTTTTTGCACACTAGATGATTTCCCTTACCCTTGTTTGAAGGATTTTTTAGCAGCACCTTTTGGGTGATGGATTTTGTCCTTTCTGTTGATCCATAGCTGTTAAGTGATGTAAATCTGCCTGTGTTTTTCACAGAGGAAAGTTAGTCCCTGCCCAGCTGTCCCAAACCAATGACTTCTTGCCTTTTCCTTACCACTGATCTTGAGGATTTCATCCAGGCATTTTGTGAGGTCCAGCTCTGCTGTGTCTTTAGCTCCTTGCCTCTAGGATGCTTTTGCAGCATCCTGTATTGGATGGAGAACACTCAAAGCTGAATTTTCTTACTGGGATTTCACAGGATGTTAGGGATTGGAAGGGACCTCCAGAGATCAAGTCCAACCCCCTGCCAGAGCAGGACCATAGAATCTAGCACAGGTTGCACAGGAGCACATCCAGCTGCATCTCCAGAAGAAGACTCCACAACTTCCCTGGGGAGCCTGTTCCAGTGCTCTGTGACCCTCACAGTGAAGAATTTCCTCCTCATGTTGAGGTGGAACCTCCTGTGCTGGAGTTTGTATCCATTACCCTCTGTTAATTCACTGCCTTCAGCTCCTCTGAACCACTGACCCACAGGACACTGCACACAGCCCTGGAGCTGGGTCCAGTTGGCATTGTCACAGCTTCTTGCTGGGGTCAGCCCCCAGCCCCATAGCTGCAGGCTGGGGACAGGACTCTGCTCAGCACTTCTGAGCTGCAACACAAACCCAATTTAAAGCTTCCCAGGCTGGCAGAAAGGACAGGGCTGGACAAAGCATGGTGTGCTTGCCATGCTGCTCACCTCCCTCTGTCCTTCCAGAATAAATTCCTGCACAAAGCTCTGCAGTGAGCCATGGCTGGAGGGACCTTCCCTCAGAAACCAAGGGGAAAGGGGCACAAAGTGGCCTTTGGTGACATTTTAAGTAGCTTGTTTCTTTTCCTTACCTCTTGTTATTTGCCCTGGACAGGTGTTAACACATTGGTTCTTCACTCTGCTGTAGCAGCCTCATACCTTACTCTTTTAGGCATCCACAATATATTTCACCCTCCTCCAAAAACGTTACTTACATTTATCCTTTCAAAGCATCTGAACCAGCTGCCTGTTCCGTTTGAGGCCAGGCCCCTGGAGACGAAAGAGCATCACCCTACAGCATTACACAGCCTTTGGTTTCTACCTGCTAGCTGAGCTGAGCAGGCAGGAAAGCTTCAGAGCTCATTTCTTGTGGAAGCCTGCAGAAAGCAGGCTGTATTTTTAGAGCAGTGGGTGAAAGGAGACTACACAGAGCAGAGTTAGCCCAGCGACAGCCAGGAAATGGTCTTCATGGCACAGCAGTAGGGGCTGAGTGCTCTCTGAGGGGTCTGTACCTCCACAACCCAATGATTTTTCCTATCTCCTCTGAACTTATGGCAAAGCTTGGATCAAAAGGCTGTGCTTCAGGGAAATGCAAAGCTAGTGGTCTTTGCCAGACTAATTAATTTGTATTAATCTGAGTGGTTCTGTGACAATAACATTTCTCTCACTGCAAATTAAAAATAAAATAAAAAAACAGGACAAATATAATACCAAAATGGGTACTCAGTGCACAATTAGCACTTTCTGCACTTCACATAAATACATTTTCTTGCTTGCACAGCTAATAAATAATCAGAATATCAAAGGTGGCACTTTTCTCATATTTGGTTATATTGAACCCTTGATGCTGAGTGAACAATTGGAATATGAAAATGACATCCTGTGCTGCATCCTTCTGTCCTTTCCCTCTTCCAGACAAACTCAGGAGCCTGGCTTTGCAATCAGCGATCATTCCGGAGCTTGTGTGAGGTCAGGTCCGCCTGAAGTGTTGCTACAGCCCCCCCCTCCTCCAAGCCACCACTGCAGTATGAGGTGGCCTGGGGGCACCTGACCACCCCTGGCAAGAAAGAGCAGCTCCAGAGGGCCACAACCCTGCAGCCTACACCCAGATGAACAGCGTAAGCCTCAGACGGGGAGACGCAATAATGCCACCAGGGCTCCAACACCCAGGCACAAACCCTTGTCTGGAATCTTTGCTGTGTTTTCATTAGTGCTGCTCCTCACTTGTTATACTGTGGAAAACAAATGCTGCAATTGCTTAGCAAGAAGATAATTATATGTCATTTCCCAGCTTCAGGATGTGTAACCTTGCCCCGAACTGCAGCGAGCCCAGGGAAGCTCTCCACTGTCCTTGTTTCTAAAGGCTACTTAAATATTCATAGAATCATGGAATGGTTTAGGTTGGGTTGGAAGGCACCTTAAAGATTATCCAGTTCCAACCCCCATGCATGAGCAGGGACACCTCCCATAGCCCAGGTTGCTCAAGGCCTCATCCAGCCTGTCCTTGAACACCTCCAGGGAGGAGGTATCACATCCCCCCTGAGCAACCTGTTCCAGTGTCTCCCCACCCTCACTCTCAAGAATTTCTTCCTAGTTTCCAGTCTAGATCTGCCCTCTTCGAGCTCAAAGCCATTGCCCCTGATGCTATCACCACAAGCCCTTGTCAAAAGCCCCTCTGCAGCCTTTTTGCAGGATCCCTTCAGGTCCTGGCAGGCATCTCCAAGGTCCCCCTGGAACCTTTTCTTCTCCAGGCTGAACAGCCCCAACTCTCCCAGCCTATCCCCATAGAGGAGGCTCTCCAGCCATCTGGTCCTCTTCATGGCCTCCTCTAGACCCAGACAGTGTAGTCTGCACTCACATTTCAGGTTGTACACCCCAAGGTTGGTAGGAGCAGCAGGTCCCCACGGCTGGGCCAGACTTTGGTTCGTGCCTATCTTGCAGCAGTGAGAGCCTGCAGCAGGGGCAGGCTCGGCGACAGGCACTCAGTAACCTCTATGCTCGTGAGCAGACACAATAACATCTTTTACAGAGAAGAGGGACAGGACATTTTAAAAGAGAGGGAGGTTTATTTTATGGTCTTTTTCATGGTGTTCTGCCTCTGTGACTCCAAATTCTTGGTTCAGTAGCATGCTGAAAGATAGAGTTCATTAGAAAACAATCTGTAAGAGGAGCATTTGATGGCTTACACAGGAACACAGATCTAGTCTCAACAGCAACAAAACAGAAACCAATATGAGATGTGAAAAAAAATTGAATTGTGTATGGATTCATGGCCTTTCATGGCACACAAGACTTTTAAAGTTAAATTAGGTTCATAACTTTTATAGGCAGAAAACCATTAGCGATGCTGCAACGACCTGAAAGAATAAACAGGGATAATGGCCTGGTGTTAGAAGTTGGTTGGAAACAGTCCTGGCATTTTGCAGCCCTTCTTTGAGATATTTAAGAGACTTAAGAAATGTGGGCAAGCTTTTTCCAGTGTCTGAAAGGATGAGGCATTTGTAATGACAGCACAACTGAGAAAGCTGCTCCTCATTCCCACCCAGCAGTGACGCCTCCCCAGTTCTGAACCTGGCTGATGCTGCCCTCACCTACATGGGAACAGGAGGCAGCCCCTTCTGCCAGCTTGGACAAGTATCTCTTAGGAAGGGATATTGTCAGCAAAATAATTTCTCTTGCAATGACTTCAAATCCAGTTTTGACAATCCTGAGGGATTCGGAGAAGAGAGAGCTCTGTTAATGAGTGGCATCCCCAAAGCTTCCTGAGACCTTTTTGATTATTGCATTAAGTTTTCAGTAAGCCCTTCCTTGTCCTCTGCTGAAACTACACCTTTAATTTAGTGGGCTTAGTGAGACTAAAATGTTCTCTTCCTTGCTGTATTTTTAAAAGTCTTCATGGCCTCTTGGAGTAATTATAATTATCCATAAATCATCACTGATAAACACCAAGCAATGATACCTCAGCTGCAACCGAGACTTCAGTTTTACACAAAGAAAAGATTTTAGAAAGCCTTTCACCACGTTTACCACCACACTTCGTAAGAGTTACAAAGGGTCAGACTCTCCTTTCAGCTCCAATGGTGTTGATCTAAAGGGTTGGTAGGGCTACTGCAAAGGAAAGGAGATGCCACTAAAGGGACAGTCAGACCACAGAGACCAAACTTTGCCACACTGAGGCAATTTTTAACTCCTACCTGCCCACAAGTGATGCAGGTGGAAGGCTTTTTTCCCAGGCACCTTTAGAGGGAGGCTAGATGCCCACTGACAAAAGCAGTATTGGAATCATAGAATCATTAAGGTTGGAAAAAACCTCTAAGATCATCCAATCCAACCATCGACCCAACAGCACCATCCCACTCAACCACATCCACATATTTCTTGAACACCTCCAGGGATGGGCAGCCTGTTCCAACCCCTGGCCACCCATTCAGTAAAGAAAATTTTCTTTCTGTCTGGTCTAGAGAGGAGATAACACATTGTGGGCAACTTCCAGTTCTCTTTCCCATTCTCTGGGCACAGCCTAGTGGTAACACTCCCATGCATGCATGCTGCCAGGGTGCATGGGTGGCATTCAGAACAGTTTGTTGCCCAGGTTGCAGAAGTATCAATGTTTTGACAAGGGCTAGTTTGTTGTTTTTTGGGGGTTTTTGGCCTGCTTTTCATCTACCTGCACACAGCATGGATTTGCCATGCTTTTAGAGCCTGAAATCAGCATCTCTGCTCATTTCTTCATGAGAAAAAACAAACTACAGCCAAGTGAGAAGAGTGTTTTTAATCACCTCCTAGGTGATTGATCTCTACCCTGTATTTCATCCATCAAAAAGTCTCAAGGTATCAAGGTAGTCACATAATAGAGTATCTATTGATATAATTCAATGCAGAGTCAAACCTCAGAGAAGAGCTGCCATTTACTGGCCAGCATGTCTGAACTGTATTGACTAAGCAGCCAGTTATTTTTTAATAGCTATCCTGTGTGCTCTTCTCCCCCATCTTTGGGCTCCAACTTTGTGATTTCAGACAGCAATGTTGGCAGCATAATGGTCACCAATCTATTGCAGCATTAGTGGAATCTATTACATGCCTCTATTTCTACATAAATGCTGAAAGAAGCCTCCTCCATCTGATATGAAAATCCTGGCATTCCCAAGCCTTATTTATGCCACAGTGACAGAGGTCACTTGATTCCTGGGGGCAGAGCCACCTATAAATTACAGCAGCAGAGGGTGAGTAATGAGTTATGCTAAGCAGGGTGTGGAGAAGCAAAGCCATGCAGCTTTTGCTCAGCACAGCAGGCCAGGGCTCACACGGCCAGCAGCAGTTATCCTGTGGTGTCACACCCAACACTGCCACCCTGCACAAACCAGGATGTGCATCGTGAAATAAAGCTGCTTAGGTCAAACTGGCCCTCCTCAGCTGCATGCTGAAGGTGGCCACTACCTGCCACTCTGCAGCAGCAGCAGGTGCCCCAGCAACAAGACTGTAAGTCAGCGTCTCAATACATAGAATCATAGAATTGTTAGGCTTGGAAGGGACCCCAAGGCTCATCCAGTTCCAAACCCCGTGCCATGGGCAGGGACACCTCGCACTACAGCAGGTTGCTCAGAGCCACATCCAGCCTGGCCTTAAACACCTCCAGGGATGAGGCTTCCACCACCTCCCTGAGCAACCTGTTCCAGTGTCTCACCACCCTCATGGGGAAGAATTTCTTCCTCACATCCAATCTGAATCAACCCATTTCTAGTTTCACTCCATTTCCCCCAGTCCTATCATTACCTGACACCCTAAAAAGTCCCTCCCTGGCTTTCCTGTATAAAACAATTCCTTGCCACTCCCAAGGTAAGAGAAGTGAAATCTCCCCAGCTTAAGCACTAAACCCATCCCAGCACAAACCCAGCCACAGGACTAGGAAGAGCTGCCTCATTGTAGGTCACTCCTCAGTTTACAATTTCTTTCTCAAACTTCGGGTAGAACAGGAGGAGCATCCTCACAGAAATAAAGCTCTGGTTGGACTGGAACAGAATCCGAGTTTAAAGCTGAAAGGGTCAGCAAGATGATGAGGAAAGCTCTGCAGCTGATAAGACACTTAGTGCTACTCTGGGACAATGTCTCTGCTTAGTAGCTGAATACCCCCCGCAGCCCGGCCGTTTGTCAGCTAGAAATCCCTCCAGAAGGAGGAGCAAGGTGACTGAAGCTGGGCGTCCTGCAGTCAGGCACCAGCTCCCTGCCCTCCGCAGCCTCCTGCCCTCCGCAGCCAGCAGCCCGGCCCAGGGAGCAGTTTCTGCTCCAAAGCTTTAAGGGCTGGCTTACTAATTAACTCCAAATCAGATTCCTCCTGCTTTCCCCTTCCTGCTAACCCTTCTGGAAAGCCTTGACAGAGCCTTTGCTCCTTCTCTTTTCTGCAAATACCTACATCCAGGTCATTTCTTCCAGCTAATGAGAACTGCCTTATTTTCACTCCAGCTTCCCTCAAAATGCCATCTTCAGCTCTGCTCATCCTTTGCTCTTTTCACCAGAGCTGGAAGCCACAGCTTAGGCTCCCCAGCTGCCAGCAGAGCAGCTCCTCCAGGCTTTTTATAACCCCTGCCCATTAGCATTTAATAGAGGAGCCCACAGCAGCTTGGAGGCTTTGATAGCCATCATGAGACACCTGTTCACCTGGCAGGACCAATTCCCTACCCAGTGCTTCACCTGCAAGCCATAGGTGTGGCTGAGGGACACCTTGCACCCCAGCCTGCCCTTTGACAGAGTGCTGTAGATAGTCCTGGAGCTAATAGAGTTAACCACCCATAGCTTAGGCTCTCGCATGCAGACCTCCCTGCCCAGAGGACGGGAAGGAGGAGGTATCCCTAAACTGTATCTTACCTTCAGAAGGGAGCTTCCCACAGGTGGCCAACACAACTTGCTGACCAGAACAGCACTCTCAAATTCCCACACCTCTCAGAATGTCTGGGTCAGGAAGGTGCCTACATCTGCTTTTTAATCCAGACCTCAGCTCCTACTCAGGTGTCCCTGGCTGTGTGCAGTCTTGAAAGATCACTGCCAGTACAAAGTAAATATTCCAGCTTCAGAACGCTGTTGTGACTGTGAGGCCTCTGGCACTAGCACCTAAGTCCTCTTCAGAGAGAAGGGAATGGGTAGCTGGTCCTTCCAGCTTGTCCTGCCTTTCCAAAGGCAGCATCCCACTCCCAGGGCCTAGGCTGCTCTTAGGAGAAGAAGAACATTTGTTAACTTTCCCAGGTGAGTGTTTAGGTAAAACACATGAATAGACTTCATGGGCAAGCCAAAGCCCCATCCACCAGCTCTCCCTGTGTTGAGGACAAGCAATGTTGGGGTGGGTGGTGAAGCACCTCTGCCAGTGCCATGGGAAGCACACAGCTGGAGCTGGCCTTTTTGGGAGCTCCCAAAAGTGCCTGCACACCTGGGAGCCATCACAGCTACCTGGCTGGTAAGCAGGGCCAGGGTTTGACCACAAAGCAAGCATCTCCTGGTTTGCCTTTGGGAACCCAGCCCCTCGTGTGAGCATGGCTGGGAGAGGCTGATGAAACTGGAGGCATGGCTCTGCTGGAGGTGCTGCACACATCCCTCTGCACAGCTCCTCCTCTGGGCAGGCCACGTTTGAAGATGGCAACAGAGGTGGATTTCCTGTGAGCTTTTCTTTCTCTGCCCTCACCCCCGCATCTCTCACCACATGCTCAAGCTGCAGCAGGTGATCCCCACGCTACATTCAGGAGTCATTAGAGGCCTGGAAAAGGGAGAAACTGGAGATGGGTTATGTTCAAAATGAGTATAAACAGCTGGGTTAGGACAACTTCGGGTTTAGAGAGCTCTGAGCATCCCCAACATTTTGATGTGCAAGTTGCTAGAGGGAACTTTGCCAGAGATGGTGACAGATCTAGGATTAAAAAATACTCTCACAAATTGTTTCCCAGAGCTACCCAACCACCACAAAAATTAATGACTGAATTCTGCCTTTAGCTGCTCAGCAGGTTCAGGGCAAAGTGGGAAGGAATCTGACTGAATCCACATAAGGGTGACAATTCACTGCAACACACAGGAGAGGAGAAACTTCACAGCTGTGAGGGCCTTTTTCCATCCGAGTTTTCTGCCCCAAAGTAGTTTTCCCCTCTGCAGGCAGATCTGTGGTACATGGGGGGAAAAGGAGCAGCCCACGCTCAGAAGCAATCCCATTGTGCTGCCTGGGGGCACCCCTACACTTCTGCCCCTTTAGAAGAGATGACAAAAAATTACCTGATTTGATTTTTTAACAGAGCAAATGAGTTTGTGGAACACTACTGCCTAACTTGTCATGGCCAGCAGCACACTGCTGTCAGTGATGCTTTTATCTCTGCTTTAAAAAGACTGCATCCTGAGATGAGGAGGGAAGAAGAAAAAGAAAAAGTTGATTACAGAACTGGAAAAAAAAAAGCTGGTATTTAGCTGAAGGCAAAAAAAACAAAAACAAAAAAATCCCTCCTCAGGGTGCCTGTGGTAATAATTCTGTGACAAACTGTCAGCACCCAGCTCAGGAGCCGACAAACACCTCTGCTGATTGTGAAGGGTGCACCTAGCACGGGAAAGGTGCCAGAAGGAGAGGACTCATGCAGAAGACAGGAATAAAACTCAGCTTGTGATTGCTGTCTGAGCACTGCCAGTCTGCAGAGTTGGTGCTGGAGACAGAACTGGCATGGCCTGAGAGCAGGAGAAGGTCTGGGTGCGTCCTTACTGTGTCCGCTTGGCTGTTAGTGCTCAGTGCTTCCTCAGGAAAGTATCCTCTGAAACAGACAGTGAGAAAGCACACTGGGACTGAGGCTGGGCTCTGGCATTCCCAGGATGTCGCTTTGGAAAAAGGTCACCAGGAGATGGCCCCACTGGTGCCAGGCATCCTCCTGCGTGACCCTGCAGCCTCTCCTCACTGCTCCCTCCCAGCAGGCGTGCTCCAGGTGATGTGAGCAGGGGGAAGTCTCCATGTGAACATTGTTGGTAAAAAGCACAGAAACCAAAGGTGCAACCATCCTGCCTAGTGTCCCCCTGGGCACCTGCAATGCAGCTGCAGAGGGGTTGCTGTGAGCACTGCCAGGGCAGCAGCATTACTGCTTTTGCACCAGGGCAAGATCCATTATCTGAAGCCTTTCTCTGTTGTCATCACCTTGTCAGATCCTGGTGTTGCAGACTCGCCCTGTGGCAGCTCTAGAAGCAGCAGCAGGAGGAAAAGTAAAGCTCATCTTCTGCCTTCCCAGCAGAACTGCTTTAAAAACTCTGTAAGCTGCACAGAACCTTTAGGGAATGCTTGCAGATAATAAATATCTTATGATAGCAGAGGCTTAGTACCTGCAGGAGACAACTCCTTCTCCTTTGGAGGTAAACTGGCTAACTACAAAGTGTCTGAGGAGCTTGAACTGCAACTCCTCTCTGTAAGGACCCTGTCTTGTTTCCTCCAGTACAGTCAGCACAACCTCAATGCTTCCATCTGGTTAATTGAACAACCCCCTCCGTTTTCACTGGGCCAGACTGACTAGAGCTGTCAGCAAAGGAGTGAGGAACTGTGTAGCTGGAAGTGACCTAGAGGCACAGAAAGCTGTGCCTAGGCTGGACTGGAAATCACCCAGCTGAAGAGCACAGGAAGAACTGGGTTTGTCCCACAGTCATACAGACAGCTCTGCTGGGACAGTTTTGTTGCACAGGAATGAATTAGGAAAGAGGACTCTTCAGTTTGGAGGAAGATCCTGACCTGCTGCTGATGAGGGACTGTCAGGGTAGACTGTCAGGACTCAGCTTATGCCCACCTGAACGTGGGAATATTCTGGGTTTGAAACAGCTTTGCTGCCACTGGGCACAAGGGTCCTGCCTCAGCCAGCAGGTGAGAGCTGGTGAGAGCAGGATGGGTGTGTTGGGGGGGTGGTGGAAAATCCATCCAAAGCAGTTTATCACAATGGGAAATAAATTACATTGGTCCCATTCCTCCTGGTGGCTTACTGGAGGCTCCAGAAAGGCAGCAGCTATAAATATGCCATCTGACTGTTTGGAATTGATTTAGTGTGGCACAACCTACGACTCCATTTCCGAGAAGAGGCACAAAAGGAATAATTCAGAACTGGGCTTTCAGACCCTGCTGTCGTTTGCTTTAAGGGAAATTTCTGTAGTTTAATCTCATGGTGCTAGAAATGATGTTAGCAGTCGAGGTTGTGTGAAGCCAGTGAAACAGTAAAATGGCAGATGGTGGGCAGGGATAAAGGTGGCATGACTGTGCAAGGAATAAACCATAAAGGGCCTCTTACCTTGGGAGTGGTGGAGAGGTTTTGTTTGAGGGGAACTTCTATTATATATTTTTTTTTCACAATGTAAACCCTGTAGGCATATCTGCATTATCTTTTATAATGCAATAAGGAAAAGGGGGAAAAAAGGAGCTGCTTCTATTGCTGACACAGTTTCTGAGGTGGGATGACTGTCAAACGAATTTAAATACAAAGACTTGCTTGCAGATATGGTACAGGGAAAGGATATTTGACCCAGTGAGCAGACTAAAGTCTGGGATCACAGGAGCTAATGTCCTGATCCTGACAGTAACTGCTATGAACCACGTACCTCACCCTGGGTTACCATCACTGACCAAGGTGCTCGAAAAGCTGCACTCAGTGTTAGCCATTGCCGAAACTGAAGCCATGGATCTTTGCTTAGCAAATGCATCCAAGCTTCTTCCAAACCTCAGGACTTATGCACAAACAGTGCTTAACTCCCCAGAATACATTGCAATGATAGAACAAAAAGCTTAACAACTGGGCTCAGCAGGAAGATGTATGATGGCCTCAATGGTCTCAGCAAAGCTGTGACATTGCTGTGTGCAGGTCTCCTGCACTGTCACTGTGTTCAGGAGGGACACTCCTGAGCAGCACTCACTGGCTGAAGAGAGCAAAGCTTTCTATGCTGGGATTAAGGTAATGCCATCAGCCCTGAGTTACTGACTTGGCAAATCCCTGGGAAATATTTATACATTATCTGACATGCTCTAAAAAACAAGACCCAGAAGCATAAGCCCTGCTTGTCACAACCACTGCTGCTTTTCTGCTCACCTTGAGAAAATGCCTGGATAAATTCCATGGCTTTCAGTCTGTCTGTAGAACCCCTTCAAGCTGCCAGCAGCATCCTGTGCAGGTGGTGACACCAATGCACCACAAAGGGTGTGCAGAACTGCATCCTCCAGCAAAGACACCCAAGAATGCTCTGGTGGCTGTGTGTAACAGGCAGACACACCTACAAGGACACAGAATTTCATTGGAACCAAACCAGAGCAAAGGCAAAAATAAGTTTTTGTCCACCAACTTCTTGTGGTCAAGCACTACAAGAACCAAACTGCTGAAGATAAATTCACACTGAGTGCTACAAGCAGGGCTAATCCCACTCCAGGAGGCCTTGAAATCTTCAGTGTCAGCCCTGGAGGAGGCTGCCCAGAGAGGCTGTGGAGTCTCCTTCTCTGGAGAGATTCAAAGCCTGCCTGCCTGCCTGGACTCATTCCCTTGCAGCCTGCTCTGGGTGATCCTGCTTTAGTGTGGGGGGTGGGGGGGTGGGGAGTTGGACTCCATGGTCTCCAGAGGTCCCTTCACACTCCTACCATTCTGTGACTCTGTGATTTGCCACCACAAATGGTGTTAGAAAAATCTGGCAGCCCATTCTGTGACACCTGAAGACCAGTTTCAGGTTTCTATGGAAATGTCAGAACTTCCCGGGGATGGAGATTCCCACTTCTGACTAGTCCCGAGTCAGGTGCTCATGCCCCAGGAGGGCAGACAGACGGGATTGGCACAACAGGAGCTCTCTGCTCAGCATACAGTCCACCAAAGCTGTGATAGGTTATGGACAGAGGAATCCTGCTTCCTGCTGTACCAGGGAAGAGGAATAAGGCAAAAATGGGCCTCGCTTTGCTCTCAGGGCAGGGAGCAAACACAGAATCCACAGCCATGAGATAATGCCTACTGCCATCCTTCAGGCCATCTCTCCTTGTGCACTGCAGTCAGAGCTCCTTTCCAGCAGCAATAGGAGATAAATAAATTCTCTGGGATTCTGCTATTTTCAGACTCAATAAAAGCTTCTTTTGAGATGAGGAGATGAGAAGCAATTAGGCAAGATGTATGACAATTGTAAACGTGTTCTTAATTGCCAAGAATATTAAAGTATTTTAACAACCATTTCACCTTGTAAAGCTGAAGATCATTATTATTAAGATTATTATCATGATGAGGAGGATTATTACAAAGATTATTGTTATTTTGCAAGCAATTATATCTTTCATAATTGGTTAAAACCACTCAAATGTTCCTAAATTTCAGTACTGCCTAATTAGTCTGCCAAAAGGAGCTAAAAATTCTATTCTTCTTCCCAGGTTCCCCCAGAACCACTGCAGATTGCAGAGGATGGCAAAGAGCACGTGCTGACTGTTCTGAGCACTGTGCCCACCGCCTGCCCTGGGCACCAGGAGTCCTGTCAAATCGCTTTGCAGCTGAGCACTGAGGATTTGGGTAAGGGTTTTACACAGGGGATAGAACCAGTGAGTCCTTTTTCCTGTCTTTATGTCACAGGGCATTCCAACAGAAATTTGCAAGACATGAAAAACAGCAAAGGGCAGAAGCCATAAAATCAGCAAGCCAGGCCATGCATTTGTTTGCAAAATAAAGGAGGTGATAATATCAAAGAGAAAAGAAGAAAGAAGCCTCGCTGGCAATAACCTGAGCAACAGTCCATTGAGAACTGTGGAGGAAATAACTATGAGGAGAAGAACCTCTTCTAAATTCCAGGACTGTAAAATTCCATTTTAAGTTTCTGTGGCAGCAATGGTCTTAGGTAGAATAATTTCGTTAATTATCAATAACAAGCTCGTCTGCAGATTTATTATCCAGTTAATGTGTAGCAAAGCCTTTTTTCCTTCCTTTTGCTGGCTTACAGGTTTTGTCTGACTTAGTACAGAAATTAAAAAAAAAAATCATTCTTAGAGTTAGATATTATTGTTTGCAAAGGTATCTTGTTACTTGAAAACATTTACAACATCACTCAGAAAATTCTTGCTCTTTCAAATCAGTAAATGGTTTCCTCATGTTAACCAACTGGAATATCACACCTAAGCAAGCACATGTATTTATTTATCTATTTATTTATTTAGCATTTGCACTACCTAAAACAACCAACCCCTCTTCCACCAAAGCATTTGTTTCTTCTCCTTAGGTGACTCAATGAGACAAATGTGTCGAGGTAGGATTGCAGCCACAGTTTCTCTACCTCCAAAAAGCCAGCCCACAAGAACCTGTTGGCAAACCCCAGATAATTCTATTTTTCCCTTTCTTACTCCCTCTCCTTTCTCTCCCCATCACCAGCCAAGGGCTTAGACAGAAGGAAAAAAATAATTCAAATAGTATCATAACACAATGTTCTTAAACTGAACGGCACCTTATGGTTCCAGCAGCTGTGCTGGCTCTTGTTCGTGGAGCACTTTGCATTTCTACATGGCTCAGTGCTGCTCTGCTCCACTTACTGCTCTTGGCTTGCAGGCCATGCCAGTCCATCAGGCAGACATTCACTGAGCTCGTGGGAACAGATTTTCTTTGGTACTGAGGTAGCTCTGAGCACAGGCTGGTGTGTGGTGGGACGTCCCCACAGACTCCAAGCAACTTAGACACCCACTGCTCATGAAGGTCAAATCAGAATCAGTCACAGAAACTCTCAAGGTCATTTTTATTAGCTCACACTTTCTTAGGCATTGAAAAAGCCTTTCCAAATCCCACTGACAATGAATGTATGCTCCAGGAGGTATCACGTGGGGGAGGCTGAGTTTGATAGATTGGACGAAGACTGAAGCTGCCTCCTCACTAAGGTGTTCTCCAGTCCCACAAGGCACATTTGACTGGAGGAAAGAAGGGAGGCAAGACTTGCTGAAGCAGCTTTATTTTCAGGCTGTCAATGAGCTCGATATGTTGGTGCCAGGAGGTGCCAGGATGGAGGCACAACTTAGCCAATTAGCTAGTCTTTGAAGGAAGTTCTCACTGGAGTGGAAAATTGCCATTAGTTTTAATCAACTCCTTTCTGCAGCGTAAACTAACAAGAACTCCAGCCCTTGATTGCTCCATCCTGAGGCTATTTCCTTGGGTGACACTTGGGCTGTTTATGATCAGTTGAGATCTCTGTGTATGTATTTAAGGTTGAGGATCTGCTGCTGGGTGTTTGCATAACAGCATGTTTGGTTTGTGCCTCTATTGTCTCTGGGGCCCACTAGTTTATCTTAGGAAGCTGTGGGCTTCTGAGGAGCACAGTGTCAGCCACAGGGCTATATAGGCAGAAAGTAAAAACAATTGCAGCTGAGATTCCTTTATACCCAATAAATTCACTGGCAAGCTCCTTGTCTGACTGAATCCATACAGTAACACTGTTGTGCTAATTATGCAGGGAGTAAGTGATAAGAAAGCTAATTACAAGCACAGAAATCTCTCTCCAAGTTCAGACAACACCATGGTGAATGCCAAGGAGTAGCAGAGCCACTGGAGCTGGGCTGTTGTTGAGTTTTATCTTTACTGTTTTGACAAGATGATTTTCTTTGATTTTAGGCTTTTGTTCTGAGCTGAGAGCACAGCCCATGGGCCTGTAGTGGCAGTAACTATTCCTCCTGGAAACTTCGAATTTAATTGACTCAAGAACCTTGAAAATGAGCCAGGACTTTTCTGTAAGAGTTGAGGCAGCCTTTGAGGCTTTGATATGAGAGATGGGATGCTATTAATATGTGCAGGGGTTTAGTTCAGTTCAGATACCACTCTGCAGGTTAATTTAAATGGTATTTGATGAGCCTTTTCCATAAGGAACCAAACACTCATTATTTGATCATTTTACAAATAACATCTGAAAATATTTGAATGCCACCTCCTATAAGTTATTAAGCAGTTCTACAAAGGGGGGAAATGGTATGAGAATCACTTATTTTCATATCAGATTCATTACATTGCCACCATTTCTAGAAATTTCCTCTCATTAGTTGATAATCAGTGGTCTGGGACAGAAAACTACATACTTGGCACAAAAGAAGGCAGTGCTCAAGTCAGCAGTGAGCTTCAGACTGACTTCAGTAGGGCCGTGAGTTCCTCTTTTACCCACCAAAGGCTGTGACTTCTGCAGGAGCAGATATGCACAGCGCAAAATGCAGACCAGATGGCTCAGAACCAAATGCTATCCTAGCTCAGTGTTTGTAAGTACAAAACACACCTATGGAAACAAAAGCCATGGTCTGTCCTTTACCTGAGACCCACCTCAGCACGAAGTCTCAGGAGAAGAGGACACTCCCATCTTGCTGCTGGAAGAGGTCCCTTTAGGAAAGATAGGATGAGAACAGGCAGAGCTGCATAACGACTGTGGTTGTTGCCATACTGATTTTGGCACCACCCACTCCTTCCCCACCTGTCACAGATACCTACACAGCCAGTGCCACCATAGCTTATTGTTTTTGCACATCGTTTTAGTGGATGGATCCTCAGAACACATCTGTGGGAGGCAGAAACAAAGCCTCCATTCCCTTACAGGCTGGAGGGGAAAGCACCGTGACCTAGCTAAGCCAAAAAGACAAACACACATCTGCTCATTTGTTTTCCTCTCATAGATCAAATATTCACACTTCCTTTCAAGATCAAAAACTCTGTTCTTCTGATAGAAAATACCTCCTAGCAGGCACCTCCTTATAACAGAGCTAGGGAAAGGTAAATATTTGCTGGAAGCAGAGGCTCATCTCTTTCTCTGTCCTGAGAGCTGCCTCCATTCCCTGGGCAGGGCCCATGGAGATGGCTGTCAGTCCAAAAACATTAGCACCCGTGGAAGGCAAAGCCCCACTGAGCTCCAGCAAATTGCCTGCTGCAAGGGAAGAACCCTCCCAAAAGGCACGGCAAAACGTGCAGAGGGCTGCCAGCGTGAGCCACTCACAACCGTGCAAGCCCCACCTGGTTTGGAGCTGTGTGTGCTGCAATTCCAAACGTTCCGACGGGACGGGCAATGGGCTGCGGGCAGCTGCTTGGATGGCTGTCGTCAGGCTGGGTGTCGCTGCTCGTTGCAGCCAGCCAGGTGCCGGGGTCCCCAGACATCGCCCTGTCGGCGTGCCAGGTGGACCTGCTGCGGACACCCTGCTCGGCAGGTAGCTGCGCAGCCGCCGCGCTGCCGGTGCCGGCCGTGACGGACTTCGCTGCACCGCCTCACCGCAGCACAGCCCAGCCCGGCGGGCGCAGCCACTCGCTGTGGGCGGCTCACACGCTTAGGGACGTGAAGGTCAGCTCCAGCAGCCTTTGGGGCGGGGAGGTTTGGCATCGAGGGAAATGGAGCACTGATAAACCTTAGCCATATAAACATCTGGGGACTGCTGTCAGCAGAGGACACCCACCCAGGCTCTTTGTATGCCAACACACCTAAGGTGGAAAGCCTTCTGCTGTAACAGACTGTGGCTGTTTGTCAGCCAGCACATCAGCAAGGCCAACAGCTGCCTTGCAGATGAAACCAGGCTTGTGTGTGTGAAGAAGGGAGAGGGAGAACCTGGGGCAGGGAACAAACACCTGTTCAAGAAGCAGGGAGAGGGGGAAATGGAGGCTTTGGAGAACAGTTTCTCAGGAAGGAGCAGGAGGACCAGGACTCAGCAGTGCCATGCTCAGTTTGTGACCATGCCAGGACTCCCCAGGATGCCTCCGATGACAGCCGCGTCTGCTCCGTCTCTTCATTTATCCTGTACAGAATGGCCAAATCAAACCTAACAAGCAGCAATCAGCAGGCAAGTGGTGCTGGCCCTGCAGAGAGCCCCAGCGTGGTGCCCAGGGACTGGCCCCTTGTCTGTGGAACAGTCTCAGGGCTTCAGCTGGGGGCTTAGAGAGCCACAATCCCCCCACTCCAGAGAATAAATCAGAGCATGGATTTGACTCAGCTAAATTCCTGAGCAGTGGCACATCCAAGCTGGCATATTAAAAGCAACTGAAAACAACCCCCCAGTGAGATCTGTGATGTCACTGCCCCAATTTCTGTGGCTGTGCTCATGAAAGAATAAGATTAAACCAGATTTTTGTCTTCAAAGGTAGAATGCCTAGCATGGGACTCCATCCTTTCCTCTCCAGCACAGGCTTCTTCTAGACTTTTTAAGACTCTTAAATCAGAAATTGCAGCTAATTCAGCCTGGTGCACTCACATATTCATATTTTTTCTTGAAGTTACAAATGCTTTCATTAAAATATGAAAATGTGGCAAATGTGAAATGGAATTAATCAATTTTAATAATAAATTCCATCTATCTCAGTTAAAACTTGATCTATGGAAACATAATAGACGTTGCCTTCCCTCCACACTATTTCCCCATTGCTACTTTGCAATTAATTAGAGGCTTCAATGGAACACAGTTCCTGCCACCTATTAAGGAAAAATCCATATATTAAATCCACATCATCTCTAGTCCCTCAGACTTGCTTAAATATTTTGGATTTATCTGAAAATTGAGCGGAAGTGGTGGGTAGAACATCCCCACCCGTTCAGACACTTGGTAAAGTGTCGGCACACTGAGACTGGCTACAAGCAGGACTTGCATCCTCTGCTGGCATTGTATAGGAAAAGAGCAGAGCATAAAGGGCCAGGAGGATTTGTTTGTGCAAAGGTTTTACTTAAGAAGGTTCTGGCCCTAGAGAAAATGGGAAAATTCTGAGACCCTTCTCTATGTCACACTGTAGCTGCAAATGAAAACAACTGACCTCAGATCACAATGCTGTTCAGAGGGGTTCAGTTTGTCCACCTCCAAGACTATCCCTCTCTCTCTGCTATGCCAGGCACTAGTGGGTGTCTATCAGAGTGTCTGTGTGCTGGTTAAGGGGCATTTCAAAATATAGATGATGTATTGCTGCATGTGAGGAGCTCTGTCAGGACGGGTGGCTCTATCTTCAGCCTCTTCATCAATTACTTCATTTCACCACCATTCCTGCACAAGGATACAGTGGCCATTCGTCTTCCCTGCTCCATGGATCCTGGTAGAACTAACTGAACTGTACCTCTGGACTGCTCATGGGCAAAGAGCAAGCAAAAAATTAACAGCTCTGGCCAACAAATCAGCCTGGCAGGCTGGATACAGAGAAACCACAACACTTCATCACTCCTGCCACTATGACTGGGAGCTCTTCACATTGCCAACCACTGCAGGACCCAGTCTTGCATTTCTGAGAGCTGGATAGCAGAGTATTCAGCCATGGAACATTCACAACCGTGAGGCCATGTGGCAGTGCAGGCCCAGCACTGCCTGAGGTTCAGGTACTGCAGCGTCAAAGAGACTTGCCCTTCCTCTGGCTTTCACAGGCCCATCTGTTACTTGCAGGGTGCCAGGACCCTTGGACCTGGTCTGTGACCCAGCTCCTGCCTAAATAACCAAGAGCTAGGGCAGATGAAGGTCTCTGGGGCTGGGGCAGATGAAGGTCTCTTGTTGCTTTTGCAGCTGAAGATCTCTGTTGCTGTAGTAGATCCCTTCCTCCTTTGTCCACATCTCGAAAGCAGAGAGCTCCAGCAGCCTGATTCAGGGCATCATCACCAGTACCCAAACAATACCCTGCACATCAAATATAAAATCAGCCATTCAGATGCTGTGTCAGGATACTTAAGGTCAAAGTAGGGTGCAGGCAGTGACTACTACTAAAATATGCTAATGCTACTTAATGACTGCATACTTTATACCATACTCCAGGCATTAAAATTAGTACAATTTAATGAGCACTCTGCTCTCTTGATAATTTCAGTGAATGATCTACTTCTTAGCAAAAAAGTTTAAGAACAAAGCTCCACTTTTTGTAAGATAAAAACAGTGCATTACATCAGGGGTAACAGCAGCACTTTGAACCCCCTTGGTGCATGTGAGTGAACTCTGTTGTTTGAAAGCAAAGCCTCCTTTGTACCCCTTTGCAATCACGTTCCAGAAGTCAGGTTTTGGTTTGTACTTGACACATGAATCCTGCCCCTAATGCTTTGTGAGGAGCAGTAATGAAGAAAAACTGCTGTGTGGACTGGATTCATTACACATTTCATTTTAACTAGGTTACAGTTCGAGACCTCCCAGCAGGGAACTGCTACTCTTTCACTGATCCACACATTATCACATTTGATGGATGGTGAGTATTCTACTTTGAAATCATTTGGCTCAATTACTGCACTTTTTAGTTTCTGGATGTGGCATGTGTTTGGTTTTACATTAGAATATCAAAAGAGCATTGTACTGGTTGGCTTAAAGTGATTAATGTAGCACTGCAGAACCATAAACATTTCCCTTCCAGCTGCTTATACTTTAACAAAAGACCTAGAAACAGATTCATCTTGAAGCTCCAGTTTCTGAGGAGGAATAATTTTCACAAGACAAAGGTCGGATTCCAAAATGTCCTTCAAAGTAACCATCATTAATGGCTCTGGAGGCTGTCTACACCATGTGACATTGTGCTAGTGACATCCTAGTTCCACACAGGAAAGCCAGCATGCAGGGACAGCCTGGTGCTTCCCAGCAGTCTAGTGACCCCTGGTGCAAGGTCACTCAGCCCCAGGATGCTCCTGCATTCTTCTGTTCTGTGCACAGCTGCATCTCTGCACAGTGCTGACAGTCATAATCACAACCAGAACCCCACAAAGATGGCCAGGCTGTGTCAGGTGGAAAAGGTCCAGAAATGGTAAGTGGCAAGCACCAGGGTAAGAGTGCAGAGCCAAGGATGTGAATCCCCCTGCCCTGCCCAGATGTCTTCCTAGCTGCTTAAAGACTGACTGAGCCAGCAGTGGTGTCTGTGTTTGGCAGCCTGTACTGTACAGAGCTTTGCTCCACCTAATCACTCCTGAATCTCTTTAGCCCAGCTGAAAGTAACTGAAAGTTTGTAAAGCTTGCACCTGGCAGCTCTGATCCAAAGCTGCTCATGATTTCAGCTCACATTCCAGGTTCGTCCTGCCGCCGTTAACTTCCTGACACACAGATAATGACTGGAGGCACACGGTGTCCACAGGGGCTCCCAGCCCTGATGTTCTAATTTGGGTATCCTAATGTCCCAGTTTCAGTCCAGCATGCTCTGGAGGTAGCATCTGAAATGACTTCAAAGCTGGGGAACTCTCGCTTAGATGTGAGTAAGAAAGGCAAGGCAGGGGCTCCATTAAAGGTCATCTGTCTGCTCCAGATAGAGATTTCCCCTATGCTGGGTGCTCTCAGCTAGCAGATTATCTCTGCACACCCAGGGCTGTCCAGCTGCCCTCCAGCCTTGCCAAGCACCACTTATAATGTGGTCAATCACATCTTTCATTGCTCCATGCATGGGAGCTGCAGAAGAGTTGTAAGAGGTGCAAAGACATTCCCATGGCTCATGTAGCCACAGTTATTTCTACTCTGGGGTATTACCCTAGATGAGAACATTACTTCAGACCCCTCTATACATTTGCACTCTGACATACTACCTTCTGGTTTAGGGCTAGGAATGGACAGTGAGCTGCCAGGCTGTTGTGTTTAGGAAGCCATAAATTACTGAGAAGTGCCTCTTGGAATGGAGCAATTCTTCCAGCCACCTAGCACATTTTTACTTTGCTTCCAGGGGAAAAAAGGGCTACCATCAACCCAGGCAATTTTATTTGAATAACTCACTTTGCAGCCCTGTAACTGGCAGCAGACAGAAATGCTTACAAGCAGTTCATGATTCTGTTTGAGCAGAGGGAGTTTGGACAAGCCTGTCCTTCTGTGGCACCCTGCCTCCCACTCACACAGCCCTGCAACAGAACAATCCCAGGATTGGCTTGGCCCCTGGCGAACTGCACATCCCTTCCTTGTGGATGTGCCTTCCTTACTGCTCTGTCCAGGGTAGCTTTAAATGAGCCAAGCTGACAGGGCTTCAGCAATCTCAGTAGCCAGATTATTGCACTAAGGCAGATCACTGCTTGAGATTCAGCCAAGTTTCCTACCCATCATTTCACAGTCCCATTACTCCTACTTATATTCTTATTTATTATTGTAAATAATTTCTCTTTCAATTATTGTAATGATTATGCCACCCTATTACACATCAGTTAAGCAGCTTCTCTGTCTGCCTGTCCAAAAGAATGTTAGCATGCTAGGAAAGGATCTTAGAGCTCCCTATTTAAGGTGTGGGATGACACAGAGGGAGGGCACTGAGGTGCTCCCCTCGGGTCATGAATGGGTACATGGTGGGAGACTGTGTTTGAAATGAAGTGCAGAAACATCGCACAAAACTCTGTGGGCTCAAGAAGAAATGATGAGTGTCCCGTAACAATACAAAAGCACCAGGAAGAGAAGAGAAAAAGCTAAGAGAAACAGCCAGGAAGTCTGAAGCAATATGCTGAGTCTGCTGCTAAATCAGTTTTACTAAGAGATGAGTAGACAGAAGACTACAGGAACAGATGCTTGAGAGAGATAAACTCCTTACGGAAGGATAAACTCACCCAGACAACACTGATCTAGTTGAGGATGTCCTTCCTTACTGCAGAGGGTTTGGACTAAATGACCTGCAGAGCTCCCTTCCAACCCAGACCATTCTATGATTCTGTGAGTGGAGCATCAGTTTGGGGCATTCAGAGCTACATCAACCATAAGGGATCTGTAGGCACAGGCTCAGGTGAGAACATCACACAGGAAAGAAACATCCAAAATGAGTCAGAGAACTGAAGGAAACAGTGACCTTCACTCACCTCTGTGTGGCTGCAAAGGTGGCAGCAAACAAAGTCAACAGACTATCAAAACTGCTTCTGAAATCAACAGCAGAGCAACAGTCAAAAAACGCAAGCCAAGGACATCCACTTGTTCCACCACAAAGCCTATGGTGGAACAGCAGACCCCAAGATCAAAATGTGCTGTGGGTGAGTGGTAATCAGTTGTTTCCTGCCACCCACTCACATCCTGGGGATGCTCACAGGACTGTCACATGAAGAGCAAGGGGAAATCTGAGGCTGGGGAACATTGCCAACAGCAGAAGGTAGCAGGCAGGCACATAAACATTTTCCTGCCTTCCACAGAGCCCCTTACCTTCCTTGACTTGCCCACTGGCAATAGGGAAGAGAAGGAGAAATGCACAGCTGGGAAGCATGGAAGAAAACAAACATGGAAACAGAAAACCACAACCTTCTTTGCTTTCCAAAATGTAAATGAGAAGTACTTCAAGTGTAGCATATTGATTTGAATAATTTCTGTAGCAGGTTTGTTGGAAAGTGAAAAGTGGCACAAAAAGCAAAGACTGGAAGGTTTGCTTGGTAGTAAAACCTTCCTACAGCAATGGTCCCATGTCATGTACAGGCCCCTTGATGGCATTTCCCAGTCATGCTTCTGGCTCCTACAGTGATGCTTTCCCTGGTTTCCAGTCTGACCTGAGCTCACTGTGCATGGGAGGCAGTGAGGCAGTCATTAGGAAACTGAGACAGCCAGCTCCACTTTTAATGACACCCCCCCCACACACACCTTTGGCCTGCCTCCTGCTAATGTATTTCTGTAGAAAGACCTCTCTTGCCATCTTGTCATCCCTTTGCCCAAAGGAAGTGATGGCAAATCAAAGCAGGTGTCACATTTTATACTCCCAGCACAATGGGTCTGTGTGTCAGAGCAGAGATGTGAAACAGCTTCCATTATACTTGCTGAAGCCCAGAGAGGGCACTGCCTTTCTACAGCAAAGGACCTGCTCAGCTAAACAGATGGGAGAGCCTGGGAAAGCAAAAGTGGAGCCCTCATTGCTAGTTATGGCACATTACAAATACAAAAGCCTTTCAGGCTATAAATTGTAGATTCTTAAATCCAAAGTACTAGCTTAAAGCTAAATGTGTAGAAAATCCCTTTAAGGCAAAATGTTTAAAAGGGAAATATTTCTTATTGATGAACTAGCTATCATTGGTGTTAGTTTGCATTTCACCTTAGAAGAGGCAAAGAGGTTTTTCAGCTTTCTCAGGCATTTCTGCTAAGCCATCCATCAGGGGCAGTGGCACCACTTCTGCACAATGCCACAGCTTCTGCCTGGCTCTGATGACATCCACCACAGTGGCCCACAGCTCAGTCATTCTAGGGGCTGTAGAGGTTTCTCTATCCACAGCCTGACACACCTGTGTCCACCACAGTGGCCCACAGTGACTGCCAGACACAACCCAACACCAATGCTCCCCGAGAACACCATGGCCAGTCCTTAGTGAGGAGTGCCCTGAAACGGGACAACACCCTCCAGCATCACCCAGCACTACCTAGGGTCACAACTAGCATGAAATAGTTCTTACCAGCAAGGAAGGAGGGAACCTAGAGAGACACAGCAACACCTCAAATGATTTGTTGGCAAAACTGTGGTGGGAAGTCTTTAGGAGCAGCCAGAACAGTGACTGAATTAATCAAAAGCTGCAGTGTAGCTTGGTGAATAGTAAGTGCATCATGTTAGGCACTCAAATGCTACCAGCAGAAACTGTTTACATTTATTTATATCCCCTTCTGCCCCTCTCTTCTGGTAAACCAACAGAAATTGTTCTCATAGCATCTCACTGCCAAAGACTTCAGACTGTTTCATAGTGGTTGGATTAAAAGCACAACTTACTTACAGAATCACAGAATTGTCAGGGATGGAAGGGACCTCAAGCATCATCCAGTTCCAACCCCCTGCCATGGGCAGGCACGCCTCACACTAGATCAGGTTGCTCAGAGCCACATCCAGCCTGGCCTTCCTGCTTTGGTGCCACAGGCTGTTCCTTAACTGTTGTCCACGGAACCATTATCACCATTACAGTTGTATAAACACCAAAGAAGTTCACCTGCCTACATTCAATTACCCATTCAAGTAATTCAAAGGCAGCTGAAAGCCTCTATTTAGACACACTGCAGATTTGTTATGTGCTCTGCAATCTATGCCATACCTTAATTGAAGGACTCTAAGTGACTTGCAGGAGAATTGGACTGGGTCCACTGTCAGTGCTTATTAAGCAGTAAAGAGCTCCCATAACTGCCACGATATTTATATGCAGATGCTAACACAGCCTTATCTACCAGATCCAGCTGATTGGCCTGGCCTCAGCCACTCTGCTGCATTCTTTCCCACCAAGCTCTCTAAATACTTTTCCTTCTAAGCTCCTCCTGGTGAAGGAAACTGGAGGGTAATTCTCATAAAGCATCCTGTCTCCTCTGCCTCTCCTGTGAAAATATCCAAATGGAGCTGGTACTTGATGGCAGAAGAGATTATCTATTTTTCGTGTTGTCCTTAGCTCTAATCAATCTCAGCAGCAGCATCTGCACAGGGTGCTCAGGATTTATGGCTCTGATTAGAAAATAAAGATGAGACAGAGCCATCCAAAACCTCATCATTTTATGGCCAACATAACTAAGTTCCTCAAGAGGAAAGATAAACTCAGATGTGCTTCCTCGCAAGGAAAAGCAGTTGGGGGTTTCAAACCACATAGCTTTCCCTGGCTTTCATTCTGAAGAGCAATAAAATGCAGATACTGACATGTTAAAACCTCTTGGTTCTTGAGCTGCTCTGTGCAGGAAATATGAACAGGCTGAAAGAACACTGGGGCTGGTACAGCAGTGCTTATCAATGACCCTGCTGTTTAGCTGAGGCACTTCATACCTTGCTTTGTGTGTGGGGGGGTTTATATAGAAAAGAATAACACTTATTGTTACAAGCTTAGAAGCTTACTGAGTTTCAAACTAAACTCCCTGCCTGTAAAGGAGGTATAATAAACCACTGTTATTTACAGAGGGCAGCTGTTGGCTTGTGAAGAGGAAACTCCATCTATAAAGGGTACAGCTGCTGTTTTCTGTTGTACATCACATTGGACTCAAAGGGAGTAAGAATTAGCCAAGCTTATGGAGTGAGGAAACAAAGAAGGAGAAGAGGCTGCTCTCACAGGTCCCTGTTGTGGAAGCCCAGGGGGCTGCAGGCAGGAGGAGCTTTACTTGGCTGATGTGAAGGGGAAACACTTGCAAAGTGATTAAAGTTCTTCTGCTCATGGCCTGGCTCAGATGGAGCAAAGCCTTTGTGTACAGAGCAGTTCTGCACCATGAAACCATCCTGTCCTGTCACACTGTATTCTGCTCTGCATTGGGAAAATTGGGTTCACAAATATCTAGGCTCAGAAAATTACAGAATCATTTAGGTTGGAAGGGACTTTGACGCTCACAGAGTGTAATCAGAGGAGAAGTTGGTTTATTTTGCCCTTGTGAGGTGATACTTTATTTAAACATCAGTATTTTATCAGTGCTCAATATAGTAATATCCCACATGGCAGGTCCAATATAGTTTGGATAAACTGGATAAAGGCATTTCCCACCAGAGCAGACATTTTCTACTACAGTATCTATATCTAGCTCCAGAATGTTAGCAAGTGATCTCACTTTCCTGAAACCTTCACATTCTGGCTACAAGACAAAGCCAATGCCAAAATAATGTACATTTGTGGTGAGAGTTCAGATTTGTTTGGGACTGGAGTGCTGACAGCTCCTGGGACAAGCAGCAAACCTTTTTCTACAAAGCTCCAGGATCCCTCTGGTGCTGCACCAGAAAGATCACTAAGAGCTCTTGTGCTCAGGAAGTTTCTGAAAAAGCTTTCATCATAGCTGTTTATTTGAACTGAACTCTCTGGAAGTTCATCTGTCATTAAAGCTGCACTATATTAAAAAGGGAGGAAAAAAATCACCTTCCCTTATTTGATAGCTTAGCCCTATGATCAATAGAAAACTGCTTTTTTGCCAGAAGAAAACTCCAAGAAAGCTCCATTAGAAGACAAAAAATAAATTAAGTATGCATAATAAATAAATAAAGGGGGGGGGGGGAAGCATTTAAAATAAAAAAATGCAGTGATCCAAGTCTAGTAGGGAACACCTGGTAAGAAGGGCACAGGTAAGGTGATTTTCATAGTAAAGAATTAGGAAAGAATAATTTTCACACTGAAGACTTATGACAGATAATGATACAGATGATTTTCATAATAAAGAATCTGAAGCAATTACTTTTTGTTTTGCTTTGTTATTGTTCAGGCTGTGTCTGAGTCACAGCAGGACAAAGCCAAGGCCTTGTTTCACCTTGGGTGCAAAGGGTAAGCTGCACCGCACAGGATGTGCTGCAAAGAGAAGTCGAGCAGCCAGGCAATGCGCCAGCCAAGCACTCAGGCATCTGTTACTGACAAGTCCCCACGTGGTGCTAACAAACCTACAGAAGCCCTCAAGAAGGGCAGAGCAGAAGCCACTTAAGCAGGCAGAGATTAAACTGAAGCATTTTCCTGAGCACTTGGCTAGGTTGGGGATTTGCACATTCCCCTGCCCCAGGCAAAGAAAGTTTACTGGGTATTGCAGGCTAATTTGTCCAAAGTTTCCTGCCTTTAATCTCTTCCAATTTTTAAATCAGAATACCTCCAGGGAAGAGTGTGTTTGACAAGACTCCAGCACCTTCTGAGGGGAAGCCAAGGAAAACTTACTGCAGATGTTGGAAGGAGGGAAGGAGAGCACAGAGCCCATGGCCATGAATGTGCTGAGCGCCTTCCAGACTCCCTGCCGTCTGTCCTCTGCATGCCACCATGGGCACATGGATCACACCTCTGCCATCCCCTATCTAGATGTTACCTCAGTTTGTCACTCACACAGACACAAAGTCTGCTCTGGGGAAAGATGAAGCAGTTGGCCAAGACTTTTGATCAGAGACACCTGCCCAAAGCAGTCCAAAAGCGAGGCAGCCCCGGGGCCCAGCTGAAGCCCCATGCACACCATGCTTCCATGGGAAGCAGCAGTTCCACTGGCTCCAAGCCAGCAGGAGACCTCAGGAGAGCAAAAAGGCAAGGAGGTCATGATGAGTACTCATCCTTTCACCCAGGGCACGCTCCGAGCCAGACAGACTCCCAGACCTCTGCCTGTTTTTTCCCAGAGGATTACTTCGAAGGGATCCAGACGAACCTTCCACCTGCCTGGCCCACTCCCAAAGGCCTGACTGCTGCCAAAGCTCAGGAGATCTGCCACCAAAGTCTTGCCAATTCCACCACTGCCTTAGCGTGCAAAGAGCTCCTTGGAAAACAGGCATGAGGCAGTTGCTATCTGCCTCCTAGATCTGCAGCTGAAGGGTAAGGTGGCTGGGCTGAGGGCACTGACAGCCCTGCTGGAAAATGAGTGAAAGAAGAGTGCTGGGAAACAGAGATGCAGTGGCTGATGGAGGAGGCCAGCAGGAGATCCTCAGGGCCCTGCACTGCTCTGAGCTGTGCCACAGCCATGGACAATGCACTGAGCTGGGCTGCCAGTGCTCTGGAGGCCACAGCTCCTACGACTGCAGCACTGCCAACAGAAAGTAAAAAATTCTGTTTGTTCCTCTCCATCCTTCTGTGGGTTCAGAATTATCAGCTAAAACATCTCCCAGAGTTGTTTGCTTTGCAAACAGTGCTTCCAGTAAGGGATTTGATGAATTAGTAATCAGGTTTTGACCTTGAAGAGCTGATCAAAATATCTGGTTGGCTGGTCCTTCACTTTTTCGCCTCAGTAACTTTTTAAAAATGGATTTTACAAGCCTCTTAGCGAATTGGTTTTGCAGAAGTGATTTTCTTTACATCTGATCTATCACCAGCATGCTGACAAGAAAGATTCTGACCAAAACAAAAAAAAAAAAGAGAGGGTCTTGCTCACCTCATGGTCAATATTCATGTTAACACTGCATGGATACTTCTTTTTCTCCCTGATCAGCAGAGAATAAAATCTGAAAATTAACTTCAAACACTGTACTAGTAACAAAAAAAACACTAAATTAAGAGTGACAAAAGGAACAGGGAACATTGTTAAAGGCATAGAAGAGCAGCAGGATGAGTTCAAAGCTGCAGAGCTGGTTCTGCAGATGTTTGTGGATTGCATTTCCACAGCAGCCTCTCCCACTAGATTTGCTGCTTCTTTGCAGCTCAGTCCTACCACAGATCAGTCCAAGCCCAGTGTGGCTACTGACAGGGTTTGAAACCAAGTACTTGCAAAATGTTGCCATCAGTTTCACAGCGTAAGCCCTGCCTCAAAGCACAGGAGCTTATGCCTGGCCTTACAAAGAAGTGCATCTCAGCTTAGCTTGAGCTAAGCTGAGATGACAAGGTGTGCTCTCCCAACCCAGCTCAGCTGTGGCTTTCCTGCACTGCTCAGGCTAATGGACACTATTCTGTATTTAGGACAGGTCAAGCTCACATCTGGGGTCAGTTGTCAGGGCTCAGCTGAGACACCTGCAGCTCCATCCAGTGCCAGGAGCTCCTCTGGTACCCACAGACATTTACAAGCTGGGATGGGGTTGCCCATGAGCTTCACAGCAAAGCTGTCCTCAGCATGGATTTAGAGAGGTTAAAACATATCCTGACATCTGGGGGTTGTTAATGGCAGGCTAAAATTTGCAGGATCATCTCCTAAAGTTGGGGGAACCTCTCCCACGAAGAACAACTGACAGCAGTGGCTGTGAAGCCAGCTGAGCAACCTTGCACCAGTTGTGTGACATCCAGTTCAGTGTGCAACTTCATTTCCCTGTGCTACAGGGAGGACAGATTTTGAACTCCTATTTTACTTCACTGTGGTTGAAATCCCTCAGATTAGAGAGAAATACCTTCAGTATGACCTTTCAGATAACAGCTAATGGCACCTTGTCTTCCTGCTGCAACATCAAATACAACCAAGGCCAGAGCAGAGAGCATGCCCTGGTTTGCACAGGGAGGTGAGAAGTAGAAAGCAAACATACCTCAG
The DNA here is from genome assembly GCF_027791375.1 of Indicator indicator. Classification (NCBI taxonomy): domain Eukaryota; kingdom Metazoa; phylum Chordata; class Aves; order Piciformes; family Indicatoridae; genus Indicator; species Indicator indicator. Next base: position 44,068,110 of record NC_072014.1, read on the forward strand.
CTGAGGAGAACACAGCAGAGGCCACCACCACTGCCCACTCTGCCTGCTTTGTCCAGCTCTCACTGCCTCCTCTTCACTGTGCTGCAGCTGAGGAAGAGGTGCTGGTTGGCCTTTGCTTCAAATCTCTTCTCTTTTAGGAGTCTTTGGCCTGTTAGAGTTCAAAGTTCCTGAAAGAATTCCCTCCAGTTTTCCAAAGGTCATGAGTATCCTAGCTCCTCCCAGATGACTCCTGCTCCCTCCAGCACCACTCATCTCCCCTCTGCTCTGCTGTTCCAAGGCTCCCAGGTGGCCTTGGCCTCCACTGCATGAGGGCTGCTGCACAGAAGCTGAGGTTTTAGCATGAGCATCCTGGCACTCAGCCTGGTGCCCCTGGGAAGGGAGCTTGGTGTGGGACCCACAGAATAACTCCCTGTGGCAATTAGGAAAGGAGAAATTTCCCTTACTGTTTATGTTGCTCCATTTGCTGGAGGAGAGTTTGTTGGTGTCAGGACAAAACTGACACTGACAGCTTCAGCAGTTCTCCTAACACAAGGCAAAAGCTCTTTTCCAAAATTCCCAGGCAGTTTTCCCCAGCATTTCAAGAGCAAACTCTGATTTCAAATGGACTGGCCCTTGTTCCCTCTATCCTCCTCTACACATTACCCCACATTACCCTACCTGCAGCTAAGGACTTGCTCTTTTTTAACTAATCTCTGTAAAATTTGCCTGTGGGTGTAAACTTGCAGTACAAACTTAGTTTTATTTTCATTTAAGAAGCCCCACAGGATCTACTGGTACCATGTATTACAGATTCACACAGATTGCATTGGATTGGGAGAGACCTCAAAGCTCATCTTGTCCAACTTCCCTGCAGGCAGCAGGGACAGCTCCAGCCAGAGCAGGCTGCCCAGGGACACATCCAGGCTGATCTTGAATGTCTCCATGGAGGGGACCTCAACCACAGCCCTGGGCAGCCTGTTCCAGTGTCTCCCCACCCTCACTGTGCAGAACTTCCTCCTGATGTCCAACCTAACTCTGCCCTGCTCCAGCTCCAAACCATTGCCCCTTGTCTTATCCCCACAGCCTCTTCTGAAGAGTCTCTCCCCAGCCTGCCGGTAGGTCCCCTGCAGATATTGAAATGCAGCTCTAAGGTCTCCCTGGAGCCTTCTCTTCTCCAGGCTGAACAGCCCCAACTCTCCCAGCCTGTCCCCACAGGGGAGGTTCTCCAGCCCCCTGACCACCTTTGTGGCCTTTTCTGGACCCTCTTCATCAGGTCTATGTCTCCCTTGTGTTGGAGGCCCCAGAACTAAACACAGCACTGCAGGTGAGTGTCCCCAGAGCAGAGCAGAGGGGCAGGACCCCCTCTCTAAAGCTGCTGTCCACGCCAGGCTGTGATTCCTCAAAGAGAAGAATGCTTTCTAGCTAAGTGCAGCTCAGAAAGCAGAGGCAATTGCCATCCTGAGCCATCCGTGGGTTTTTTTGTCTTGAGGGAAGGCAGCAGCACAGCTGTCTGAAGCACAGAACATCCTTCCAGGGGTGCACCTGACCCAGTGAACACTGACCAGTGAATGCTTTCCCTTTTCCCACCATATCAGTGAGACTGGAAGCTGCTCTTTCATCGGCAGCTGCCCCCCTCCAGAGGTCCAGAACAGCTGTCACTCAATGCATTCCACACCACCACTGTGCACTGGGAACTCATTTGTTGGTGCAAAAGAAAACCAGAAAAACCCCATCCAAATGTCACAGCTATTAACAAGGCTACTGGCAATAACTTTAATCACTAAAATCTTCCCTGCAAAACACAGATTTTTTTTTTCTAGTTCTACTCTTATCTAGCAGCTTGCAAAGAGTAAAATCTGAACCTGCAGCACAGGCCCCTCAGCCCATGCAAACCTCTCAGCTGTTTATTGCATGAAAATGAAGGTATTAAAGAGGAACTGCTGTTTGCCCAACTTCCTTGTAGGGAATACAACTACTCAGCAATTCATTGTGTGCTCCACTTTCTAAAGTAAATATTTATTCAAAACATTTTACAGTCTGGTTTTCATTCAAAAGGAGGGTGGGATAGAGTCACAGAGGGCGTGGCGGAGAGGCAGCTGCTTAAGCAAATGTGTTAAAAAAAACCAAACAAGTAACCAACCAAAACCAACAACAAACCCCAAACAACCAAGCAAAAAAAAGCAAGCAAGCAACCCACGAAAACCATCCAACCAACCAAAAAAACCCAGCCAACCAACCAAACAAGAAAAAAACAACAAAACCGCCACAGCCTAAGCAAAGCAAACCCAAACCTACACCACACAGCTGCCCACAGACTAACGAAAACAGAATCCAGCAACATTTTGGAGAGTTTGTTTCTGTTTAAGAAGGGATCCTCTTTCATACCAAAACCTGGGGCTTGGTTGTTTTGCTTTGGTTCAGATTAATGTTGGGTTTGTTCCTGAAAAGGAAGACACTAAAAATAAACAGAACCCATTCCCTGACTAGACATCCCTCAGACATCATGGTATTTATTAAAGGGGACCAAGAGAGACCAGGAGAGCTGCAAATACCTCTGGGGAATGTACCTTAGGATCCATAAATTGCTGTAGCTTGTCTCTTGCTGAAGCACACTGCCAGAACGATCCTCAGCCTCTCCATGTGCTGGGTGTGTGAGCAGCAGCAGGAGCTGCCCCCGACGAAGGCTGTCAGCACATCAGAGCTTCCCTCAGCCTGGGGGAGAGAACCTTGCAGATTAACTGCTAATCATGTCCAGTGGATACTCACCAAGAGTTCAGAGCCTAATGACTGCAGATGTCTTTTCTCTCACACTGATTGCCGAGAGCTTGACCTTACCTCTGTGCAGCAGCCTCTGAGTGCTCCTACTGCACACAGAACCTGCACTGTGACCTGGCTGTCAGCAAACACTTCCTCCCCTAAGCACTGACACAGGCCCATGCTCATTGAAACAAAGCACTCCGGAATTGTCCACAGCCTCTCTTCCACTTCAGACAGTTTATGTTTGCCTTGCAACAGCCAAAGTCAGAGGTCTGCACCCTGGAAACTGCTTTCAGAAGCAGACTCCTGCAGGGTGGTTGAAAACACAAAGGTCTGAATCCAGTCCCCTGGAGTAACCTTCTCTGGCTTTAGGGTCCTGTGGAGAAGCATTTGGAATGGTATTGTGTCCTGACAGGAGAGTCACCAATTTAATGTGACTAATTTGGGCTGAATTCCTAATACCAGACATAAAAGCTTCCTTGAAGAAGAAACTAAGATCAGGAAGAATCTTCCGGTCACATTCCTCCTCCTTGACACTGGACTGGGGAATCAGCAGTACATGCTGGTATACAACCACACTAGGTGGCTCCACACCAGAGCTCAGCAGTGAGCAGGATCTGGCCACTGTCTATGCCTTCTACCACTGGTACAGAGATAAGAGCATGGAGAAGAGTTTCAAGTTCAAGCTGACTTTGAGCAAAACTGAGAAAAAAGTATTCCAGAAAACTTAACCCCAAGGTAAGAGCTGGCATGGCATGCTCCAGCTGCAGGAGCTCCTTTGTCTTCTCTGTACCTGTAGAGAAGAGAAAAGTTGGTCTCAGCATTAGAGGAAAGGGAACAGTACTGCCAGTCTGAGGTGACCAAATGTGGTAGGTGCAACAAGCTCCCATGACAGACTGTGAATTAATTTCTGATCCATCTAAAATACTCTGTGTACAGAAATGCAGAAGCTGTGCTGCTGGTTTTGCAAAGCAGGTCTGTGCACCCAGCCAGAGATCAGGTTCCCTACGAGGGGAAATGAAATCTTTGTGCTGGCACACCAGCCACTGCAGCACTGTAGCACTCAGAAAAGGCCAGTGTGAGGTGTCCCTGCCCATGGCAGGGGGGTTGGAACTAGATGATCCTTGTGGTCCCTTCCAACCCTGACTGATTCTATGATTCTGGTTAGGTACAGACAAGCAAGAGAAGTGTTAGTGTGAGCTCCACCTTTGGCTCTTCTCGATTGTTGAGCTTCCTTCCCAACCTCTGTTGAAGTATTTGCCCATTTTCACTGTTCCTAGGCAGGAATGTTCTACACATCATGAAACACAGACTTGGTTGGGCTGGAAAGGACCTTTAAGATCACTGAGACCAACATTAACCCAGCACAGCCACGTCCACCGCTAAGCCATGTCCCTATGTGCAGCACCCCTCCAGGGATGGGGACCCCACCGCTTCCCTGGGCAGCCTGTTCCAGGGATTGACAACTCCTTTGGGAAAGAAATTTTTCCTGATGTCCAACCTGAAACTCCTCGAGGCGGTTTCCTCTTGTCCTATCCCTTGTTACTTAGGAGGAGAAACCGACCCCCACCTCACTATGACCTCCTTTCCAGTAGTTACAGAGAGTGAGGAGGTGTCCCCTGAGCCTCCTTTTCCCTAGGCTGAGCCCCCCCAGGGTTGTTTACCTGTGTGCCCCGAGGGCTGCATGTGATGCCAACCCTGTGTGCAGGGCGAAGCACCGCAGCGCTGGACCTTAACAATGTGCTCCTTAAGTGCCAGTTCAGAAGACTCAAAGTTCTTAGAGCTGAAGCGCTGTTGACGTCACTAAAGCCAGGATTTCACACCAGAAGAGGCTATTAGAGATGAGGAATTCAGCTCTATCTCAGCAATAAAGCCGAGTGCTCTAACAGGAACAGCCTGAGCCTCCCAGCCGGCAGCTGCGGCGTCCTGACCCTGCCGTCCCACCCAGGTGATCGGTGCTGGATAAGCCTCTGGGCTTTGTGCTAATAAGCAGAGGTTCTGCAGGGGGGAAGGAAAGGAGCTGAAAGAGCAGAATTAGGTTTCTGCAGGACACAGAAAAGTGCTGCCTCTTTTGCTTCCTTTTAACCAGACAGGACCGGAGTACAGAGTCTGCTGGCTCTGGAAACCCAAGCTCTCTGATGCCAGGGTTAGCAAAGTTATCTTCCAGGAGAAGTTCCATGAGGAACAAGGGAGAAGGGCAGCTCCTTTGGCTGTCCATCTATTTTCCTATTAGCTCCAAAACAACTCTCTCTAATTTTCTCAGGCTGGAATTATAGATGTGAATTAAAACTCCCCCAAGATCAAGGAGGCCATCAACATGATTCAGATCTCCTTTCCAAGGTCACCCAGCCCCAGCCCTGCTGCCAATACACAGCAGTGTCTCATTCTGTCACTGTCTTTGGCTAACACACACACCCCAAAAGATGGCTGTGCAGTGTTCCTGGGGATCAGAACACAGCCCATAACATATTTGGAACAATTTTAAATGAAAACATGTAGAAAGAGAGAAGATGGGGAGTGTGGCATGAAGACAGGGCTGCTCCCCTGCTCTGCCTGACTCCAGCAGCAGCAGTCCAGGTGGCCAGAGCTATAATTGTCCTCACGTAAAACCTGCAGTTTGGAGTTGAAAGGCACCTCTGAAATTTGGCACTGCTCCAGAAGCTTAGACTTTCTTAATGTTGCTTAACATTTCATAAACCCCCCCAACACCTGTATAAGGTGCTTAAAATGTCATTACCACCTGTAATTAAAAGCAGAATCCAATTATTGTAGAGAGCAAATCAGGTTGGTGCTTACCATTTGTGTGTATTGACTGTGCTGCTTATAGGGAAAGATCAGGACTGGAAAAGCACATGAAGAGGGATGCAAAGGGGAGATTGTGTGAAGCTCTAAAGAGCAATTACAAGATAAAAGGTGATGAGGAATAATAAGGACAAATTAGTTTCAGCAAAGTAATGACACGAAGTTTAAATTTCTGGGTGAAAAGTTCTGGGGGAAAAAATAGTCAGCAAAGAAATGAAAGAGTAAAAATGATGGTGAAAAGGTGAGAAGGTGATGCCTGCCAACCACACTTAAGGCTATTCCATTTTCATGCCCATTTCAGCAGTGCTGTTAAGGAGTTCTGTGAGCCCAGCTGCATTTCCAGAGCTGTGAACCACAACCAGACAGGCTCCTCAGACCCACCTGCAGCAGCACCTACATGAGCTGCACTTTGTTATTTTTAAGATGATTATCTAGACCTTTCTGAATGCATCATCCTGCTTTGGGCTGAATCTTCTTCCCACACTCTAATTAAATAATAGTAATTAAAGCACCAACTATTCAAAACAAACAGACTATGCTGAGCAAAAGCAGGGGGTCAGCTATTACAGTTCCTCAGGTGGTGTCTTCCAAGTGAAGATACCTCTGCCCTACGGAAGAACAAGCTCAGAGCTTTAATCAGACCAGTCATGCCACTTGAGGATGAAATATCTATTACAGGAGAAAAAAAATTATATATATATATATATATATATACATATATTATAGATGTCTCTCCCCTGTGGAAGAGTAAGTTCAGAGCTTTAATCAGGAGAGACATGCAAGTTCAGAATGAAATGTGTATTACAGAGTATCCCCTTTCATGTGACTGTGCTTTCCTTGTAAGCTCCACTCCTGTGTTCAGGGACAAACCATGAGGGAGACATTTAAAGAAAAGCTTTGAATTGTGTCAAGACCTTCAGGTGAAAGGGAGGCCAAGAGCATTGCAGTTCTCTGTGTCTCTGTGCTTTGGGGATTGGGTTTGGGAGCAGACTGACTTTGGAATCCACATGCTCTTCCCACTTCTGTCAGGCCAGTGGTCTTCAAATTGCAGGTGGTGGTGCCATGGTGACTACCTAAGGGTTATTATTGTGCCAAGGAAATGGGCACCTTCTGGCACATGTGGTGTACCTTTGTCTGACATGACACATCCAGCCCTGTGTAGAGAGCCATGGGGGTCAGCAGAAGTTCTCCACACATAAATTAGTCTATGCAAAATGAAAAATGAGTGGTAGATTTACAAATAAAACACCAACAGCCACAAAGAAATGCACTACTCACCGTGTGCAAAGGAGGGAGCCTCTGTCTCTTCACTCAGCCTGGGATGCTGGTGTGACCATACCTTCCAGAGAGAATTACACTGAATGTCACCACAAGGGCCTCAGAGATACCTGAAACAGTGGAATTGCTGCCTGATCCTCCCCACGGGGACTGATCAGGCTTTCAGCTTTGCTTAGATTAGTAAACATACCCCAAGCCCACCCAAGCTCTCTGCTAATGTGGCAGAGCTCTTTCCATGGCAGCGAGGATGCGATACAGCACGCAGCCAATTGTGTCACAACCGATTCCCAAAGGAGAGGCAAACGTGCTTGTGAGCACAGCAAACACCAGGCCTGCTGCTCTGGAGCTTTTCTGGCCCAAGCAGATGGTTGCCACCATAAAAATATTGACAAGTGGCATTACTCTTTAAAAAGCCTCTTTACATTTCCAAACAGTAAGCACGGAGTTTAACTCTTCTCTTCATGCCAAGGCTTCACAGCCTTGGCTGGATGGAGCATGAACACAGTCACAGTTGCAGCTACTTCAGTGAGGTTTGCCTTAGCAAGATAAAATTAGCTCTCTTTTTTTTCTGATGGTAATTACTGTCTTTTCCACACCATAATGCTGAGGGTTTTCTGATGGTAGCTATTGTCTTTTCCACCCCACAATGCTGAGGTTTCCTGTCTAGCCAGCTGAGGGACACCTGAACATCTGCTGTGCCCCCCTGGCCCCTCAAGTCCATCCTTGCTCCCCTGAGAGCTGATGGGCAGCGAGGCAGTGCTGCTGCAGGGCACTTTGGAAGCTAACTCAACTGTTTGTGGCAAATACATTTGTCTGCAGCAATACTTTCTGTAAAGCAGGGAATTCTTCCTGCAGATCTCTGTGTGCTGTTGTGACACAAAGCACACTTTAATATGCTGCTTCCACTCCACTGGGATTACCTTCTTTACACAGAGCTTGAAGATATTAAGAATATATTCCTATTGCCTTCAAGCTGACATTAAAGAAGTTTCACTGACATATCAATACTTTGGAAGAGAGGTTCTAGAGAACTTGAAAATGAAAACTTTCCTTTTGAGACCTCTTATCTCCACTTAATATCATATCAAATTTTTGCTCAGCTTACTGGAGGGCATTGGAAAATAAAGAGCGAATATGAAAATACTCATTATGCAATTTAATATATCCTAGGTTCAGTTACTCAGCTGCTTCCTAGTTAAACCAATTTACAATTTAACACTCAATGCAAACTGGAAAATAGAAGTTCTTTTGCATTTTTCTTTACAAACCACACTGTTCCTTTCTCCCAGGCATCTGCATCACCAGAGTGAGCTGTGGATCACAGAATCATTCAATTTTTTAGGCTGGAAAAGACCTTCGAGATCACTGAGTCCAACCCTTAACCCAGCACTGCTAAGTCCAGCACTAAACCATGTCCCTAAGCACCACATCTCGAAGTCACTGAAATCCCTTCAGGGATGGGAACCCCACCACGTCCCTGGGCAGCCAGTTACAACCCTTTTGGGGAAGCAATTGCTCCTAATGTCCAATCTAAACCTTCTCCGCTGCAATTTCAGGCTGCTTCTTCTTGTCCTATTGCTTATTACATGGCAGAAGAGAATCCTAGGAACAATGATGGCATCTTAACTGAATAGAGTTATTTTACACTATCTAGAAATTTAGGCCAGAAAACTGTGCACCAGAACATTCTTTGCAGGCTAAAAACAAAGGTGGCATTAGTGGTCATGATGAGTAAATATCAAAGCTTGGAGATGACTCACCAAGACATCCATTTTTGACCATAGGACTTCTCTGTGGCCAGTCTTGGTGTCCCCAGCAGAAGAAGGACACCAGGAGCTGTCAGAGTGAGTCCAGAGGAGGCTACAAAGATGATCCAAGGGCTGGAGCAGCTCTGCTGTGAGCACAGGCTGAGGGAGCTGGGGGTGTTCAGCCTGCAGAAGAGAAGGCTCCAGGGGGACCTCAGAGCTGCCTGCCAGGACCTGAAGGGATCCTGCAGGAAGGCTGCAGAGGGACTTTTGCTGAGGGTGTCTAGAGACAGGCCAAGGGGGAATGGTTTGAAGCTGAGGCAGAGCAGGGCTAGAGTGGAGCTGAGGAAGAAGTTCTTGAGGAGGAGGGTGGTGAGAGTCTGGCACAGGCTGCCCAGGGAGGCTGTGGCTGCCTCCTGCCTGGGGGTGTTGCAGGCCAGGTTGGATGAGACCTTGAGCAGCTGAGTCTGGTTGAGAGGTGTCCCTGGGCATGGTGGGGAGGTTGGAGGAGATGAGCTCTGAGGTCCCTTCCAAGCTGAGCCATTCTCTGATTCTAGGAACAGCACTCATGCTGTTGGAATGAACACAACTAAAAAAAAAACCCAAAGAAACAACAAAAATAATAAGAAATACAAAATTTACAACAGAAACAGTGTTAAGAATAAAAAATTAAAAGCCTTGTGAATGCAACCTGCCATGGCTGCATCCTGACTGGCACTGCTGCCCTCTGCTTCATAATGGTGGGGTCAGATTTCTGCCAGCCACATGAAACATCCTTGTGGGCAGTTCTCAGTGGCTGACAAGCTTCCTGCTTATTTTGGAGGCTTTCCTCTCTTCACAGCCATTTCAATTTACCTTTTGATGGTGCAGATGCAGTAAGGATGCATACATCAGTAGCAGCCCTCAGCTGCTGTCTCGAGTCCCACTCCTTCCCATTGCAAGCACAGAGCTGATCAGGAAGAGGGCTATTAGCTTGAGAGTTACAAAGTCAATAGAAAGTGGATTTTTAAAGGATATCAAAGCCTCCTGATAAGGGACATAGAAGGTTGCATGCTCAGTGATCCATACTGTTCCCTGCAAATCAGATCAGGGAGATTAGTCTTTCCTGGTGATTAGTTTATTTGCTTTAATGTAAAGCAATCAGAGCAGTTCAATGAAACTTGGAGCTAAAGTAAACCATTTTCTTAAGTCTATAGAATTAAATGCTAGAAAAGTTTAGAGAGTTATGTGTCTGACTTAAACTGGCCGGAGTCAGACACTCCAGATACATGCCTGTAACTTCTTTACATCAGGCTGTTTGCAGGCACCACACGAAACCTCAGCCTTAAATCTTGTTAAAGCCCAAACAAAGCAAAAAGCCTTGAGCAAACAACCTCCTTGCTCAAAGACCCCAAGCCACACATAAGAAATAACAAATTCATGACAGTTTATGAGCTATAGAATTAAAACTTGCAAAACATTAAACTGACTAAGGCCAAGAATTGAGAGCAAGGCTCTAATGCCTTTCTCTGGTGCTTTATGTTGTGTGAAGAATCCGTGGGCACAGAATGTTCAACTAATTGTGAATAAAACCCCAAGTGGAATAATCAGATCTTATTCCAATTCAGGAACTGTAAAGAAAAGGAAATTACTAAAAACAACCAATTGGATCCTATCAGGGGCATAAGGACCATGAGGACACCCTTGAGCACCCTCCCTCCTGCCCAGATCCCTCGAGTGCCATCACTACAATCACTTATGGGCAGCCAGCAGATGCTGCCAAGGCTGCTACCCCCAAGTGCCTTTGAGGGACTGAAGCTGATGCTTGCTCTGGTGTGCCAGTAAGCACCTTGAATGAAAACCACACCTTACATTTCACCACCATCAAGACCATCCAGAAAAGAGGCAACATTCTGGAGCTACCAGCACACTCCCCTTCTCCTGCTGAAGTAAATTGCTAGCAAGCCTTTTAAAAATAAAAGGATCAAACAAACATCCAATGTCACAGTGAGATTTCTAGAGCAAAGCTAATGTACCACACTGCTGCAGCACAGGAATGCTCTCAGTGAGACACTCAACCAGCCCAGTGCCCAAAGCACTGAGTACTGACACAAGGCTTTTCCCATATCCTACCAGAGCTCACCCTGCAGTCCAGACTGCATACCAGAGACCCTTAAAGAAGAAAATCAGGATTACTCCATGTTAGCTAAAGGCCACAGGTCTATTGTTTGGTACTGTGACAAACTCTGGTTCTTTGAGAATGGCTTTGGAAGCAGGGACAAATAACCTGCACTTAGAAGACAGGTTGGTCATTGATACACAGAACTGCTGGCAGACAGCAGGCATCTGCTGAGTGCTTTTTCTTAGGGAGCATTTTCAGGTGAGCTTTGGGTCCTGGACAGTCTGGGCTGCAGGGGTGTGCACACACCTGGGCAGGGTGGGCTGCAGGGTGGGCTGCAGGGTGTACACACACCTGCTGTAATGATATGCAAAAGAAATACAAGATTTGTGCAACTGTTTGAATGGAGGCAGGCTCAGGCTTGCTCTCTCTGAGCTGTGATGTGACTGTGCTGGGCTCTGAGCCATGAACTCCAGTGACCATTTCTTTAGAAAGAACTCTAATTATAATTACTTTCCTTTTCCATAGATCTTCTCCCTCGTCTTCCTCTCCTCCCAATGCCATCTGCATGGGTCTCCCTCAGCAGCACATTCCAGCTGGTCAGAACTAAAGGAATAGAGCATTGAACTACCCATGGTCTCCCAGACATGTGCGTTCCTCCCTTTGGAGCTGAGCATGGCTCACCATGGCTGACTGAGGGAGCAGAAAAAGTCCACTCAGACAACACCTCAGTCTCCTCCTTCTTACAGAATCATTGAGTGCTTTGAGTTGGGAGGGACCTCTAAAGGTCATCCAATGCAAACCTGCAGTCAGGAACATCTTCAGCTAGGATCAGCTTGCTCAGAGCCCCAAACAAACTGAATGTTCCCAGAGATGGAGCACCTCCCACCTCTCTGTGTCAGCGTTTGACCAACACCATCATCACAAAAAATTGCTTCCTTCTACCTAGTCTAATCTCCCTCTTTTAGCTTAGTACCACTTCTCTCAACAGGTCCTGCTACTCGGTCCCCATCTTTCTTTAGGCTGACTTTGAAGTACTAAAAGGCTGCAATTAAGTCTCCCTGGAGCCTTCTCCAGGTTTAACAACCCCAACCCTCTCAGCTTTTCTTCACAGCAGAGGTGCTCCAGCTCTCTGATCACTTCTGTGGCCTCCTCTGGACCCCCTCCAACAGGTCTATGTCATTCCTGTGCTGAGGGTTCCAGAGCTGGACGTAGTACTCTAGGTGAGGTCTTACCAGAGAGGTATAGAGGAGCAGAATCACCTCCCTCAACCTTCCCCACCTTCACCAGACTACAGAAGACACAAGGAAGGCTTTTCATCCGTGAACCTTCCTCTCCTTTCACCAGAAGAACAAATCTCATTTTCCCTCTGATTAGCACACAGCACAGCAAATCCTGAGAGAAGGCATCCAAAGCACTCTCGCCCCCTACAGATATTTCCTCCTCTGACATGATTCTTCCAGCTTTAGACCAGTGTAAAGATGTTGTACAGAAGTGTGTGAAGAATGGTTTCAGAGGAATCAACCTGAAATGCTGTGCTGGTGCTCTAAGCCATCTCAAGACGGACTGAGCCTGGATGAGCTTGCCCTGGCCTGAGGCAGTGGCACCACAGCAGCGTCAGGATGCCCACAGAGGAGCAAGGAAACCCCCGGGGAAGCATCAACAAGCAGGTAGTTTGCTCATCAACAAGCAAGCCACCTGAGAGTGCCTTCCTGGAAGGGGAATGGCTGCAGGAGCACACTTCTGTGCCTCATGCCTTCCCAGGCTCTGAGATTTTACTTCACCGAAGCTTGAAAATCTGCAATGATAATGAAAATGTTAATGAAATCTGAGCCACCTCAGCCCTAGTGGGGCTAACCATTAAAACCTCATGAAAAGCATAATGAAGCTCTTCTTTACAAAATTTTTATTCACTAACCAGAGGAGAAGGCAATTTATCAAGCCCAGGCAGTGCGGCTGACTAATAGCTTGGTACATTACAAGAACCCACAAGCAGCTGATGAACGCTGACAAGCTGGAAGCCATTTCTCTTTGTGTAAATATTGCAGTGTCCAACGGTGCTGCTAACACCGCTGCAATAAAATCAATAACAAAAATAAAGGCAAGAAAAGCTAAAAGCAGTTCAGAAGTACAGGGGGAAAAAACCCTTTACACTGTTTTTCACATTTATGCTGCTTTCCTTCCTTCCTCTGGACAAATGAGTCCTGCAGCTCTGTTGTTATGGGCTGCAGTCTGGTGGGATGGCAGAGTTTAAACTGCATCCATCCTAGTTTCAGCTTCAATGGCAGAGCCCTGAAGGAGCAGCGAGGTTCTGGGGATGGTTATCAACACAGCTCAGGGCATTTGTCCCCTTGAAGCAGCTCAGCCAATGTACCATTAAAACATTAGGCAACACAATTTCTATTTTAGATGTGCCACAGATCAGAGGAAACTGATGGGCAACTCTGAGTTGCCAGAGCAGTGCTGATGGGGCAGGGGAGAGGAAAGGCAAAGAGGCCTCTGCCCACCATGTACCAGGGAAAGCAGGCTGGTTGACACTGCTGCTGCACCAGGTGCCTCTGCCATTCTGTGTCCTTCTGGAAGCAAGAGGCAAACGTTCTGCTTTCTGTTGTTCGTCATCATAGTGGCTTCTCCTGACCATTACAACTACAAATATTATCAACAAAAACATGGGCCGGTGGTCCTGACTGACTGCTGCTATGGACACTGGATACTGGGCACTGAGTGCTTGTGCTGTCCAAGTACTGGTGTAAATATCTCCCCACTTACACCTTCTCTGAAGCTGAGAGATGAACTCTGCCATGCAATGAACATTCATTTTCACCCTCTAAAAACAATGCCAACATGAAAGCAATGAGCAACTTAACATGGTGAATACCTGAAGTACAACAGAACACAAATGAAACTTGGCTTAAGAATCATCCAACATTTTAAAAGCAGTAATGAGTGAAACTCAACCTTGTAAGGAGGGCAGCACAGTCTGTGCATCACTCCAGTCCTGCTTGTAGCCTGAAAAGAGGATTTACGTGAGACTTAGCTGGTGCATGAGTTTTGTGCTGACACTGTGCAGAGCTGAGTGCCACCCATTAATGACTTAACTCTTGCAAGCAAGCATTGCTTTGAAAATCATTACTGCTGCTGCACGCAGGCTTTGGGGAAAGAAAAGAGGGATGTCATGAGCAGCCTGGGGGCATGGCCATCTTCAGATATTTCCACTTCTTATTCCTGTGCTGCTCCTCTCAGATGTGCTTCCACCCCGTCACCTGGCTCAGCAGAAGCAGTACTACTGGGGACCTTTCAAGAGCTGCATAAGCCATATTACAGTCCCAGGTGCACAGGGCAGCTATCCAGTGGAGGTTTGCTGCTTCCCACGTTGACACCTGCTGCTCCTCTCTTCAAGAGACATTCATGAGGAGGCAAGGAAGACCCCAAGGAGAAGAATTAAATCATAATAACCAGGAACAACCATGAAGTCTCTGGTAAACCAGAACAGAACAGAGTGTAAGTGCTGCTCTCTAAATTTTCTGTCTCCCTCCTCCTTTCAGAACAAGCTTTGGAAATCACAGGCTTAGAGCACGAGGGCCTCTGTGACGTCCGTGCCTCTGACTGCAGCAGCAGCAGCTGCACGTTTGGCCTCGGCTTCAGAGAGTCTTCCAGGCTGCACTGCAAGGTCACCAGGTTAATTGTAAGCACCTTCCCGTCAAGTATTGATGACACAGTCAAACCTTGAACAATTCTGGTAAAGTCTTTTACCCAGAGCTGTGCTGAGTGCCATCACTTCTCACTGCCACAGCACGGTGCAAATACCTTCAAAACCCATCCCAGAAGGGGAGCTGGCCAGGCTCAGCCCCTTCCAGGACAGCTCTGCCTTCTTGTGAATGTTCTCAGTGGGGTTTTGTTTAACTCTTGTTTGCTCCAGCTGCACTGCAGTCAGTGGAGCCTGAAATCACAACATTATTTCTCATCCTATGCATCTGGAATGGGCTCGCTTGGTTGTTTTCCTAAACACATCTGAATGCTAAGGCTTGTGGTTAAATATAGGTTTGCTCAGCACAGCCACAGAGGCTCTTATTTGGATTTTCTTAGTGGTAGTTTGATTCCAAATTAGAAATTTGAATGAGCATTAGAGCCATCTCTTCTGCTAACACTATAATTTTATTATGAACAACTGTGCACAGGCATTGACAAGACTGAGTTATTTGGAGTGTCAGCATATTCAGATATGAAGTGTTTCATTCATCTCATAAATCCACCCCATAAAAGAGGTTCAGCCTGATTCCCATTCAGTGCTAACATGCTAATGAGGCACAGCAGAGATTTGCCTCCCCTAGCCTCCCAGGGCACACAGGCTCTAAACAAGCAGTGCTGCCTGCTGCAGCTCACCTAGAGAAGCAGCTGACATTGCCTTGAAGGGGCATGGAGCTGGCTGCTGAGCTCCAGGAGCAAAGACAGAGCTGCCCCATCATGTTCCCCTGGCCCATCCCACCTCTCACCCCAAGAACAGCTCACAGCACTTCCTGCATGCACAGAGGAGCATGGCCTGCTCTGTACTGTGGACACAGCAGCAGCAGCATTTCTTTCAACTAAACCATTTGGAAATGCCTTCTATTGTCAGAGCACAAACATATGTCAACAAGTGGTGTTTCTTGACATCAGCTTTCAGCTTCTGTCCTTTTGCTTCACCTCAATGGTGAATGGATACCAACAGAACAAGAAACCACCAGAGCAGATTTTCTCAGCTCTGAGGCTGTCGAGTGCCAGATTCCTCTCCTGAACATCACAGAGGCTGTGCAATCTGTGGCTGGTGACGAGCCCATCACGAGATGGCAAGTGAAAGCAGGAGTTTCTTATGTCTCTATGAGATGATTTAGAAGGAAAAAAAAAAAAAAAGAAATCAGTTGTTGTAATAAATAAAAATGAAAGTATTTGTTAATCATATGTGAGGACCCTGACTGTTCTCTGCTTACCCTTTCTGCCAAGGTCAGTACGTGTTATCTTCAGCCAGAAGAGAAGAAGAAACAGCAGCCAGACAGCCCAGCAACTGCCCCCACTGCCGAACGCAGAATGTGCAGAATGCCTACTTTGTTTTGGGTAATAGTTCTTAAACATTTCTATCTATCCAATGGAAGTGTTTAGAACAATCGTTATTTTGCTTTCTTACACCCAATAGTAACTTATTTACACTCTTTCACTTTCTCTGTTCTGAACTTTGCAAGGAAAAATTAAAAAGACAGTTTCAAACCATCACAGTCCACCTCTTCTAAACAATTCCATTGGCTGCTACTACCATTTATCGAATCTAAAATAATATCTACAACAATAGGTGAATAAAGATGTGCTGGTTTGGGGCCAGACAGATCGTCTCTTGCCCCGAAAGGGACAAAAGAATGAGACTCACACAAACGGACTGGAGAGTGATGGAAAGTTTAAATGGAAAAGCAATTGGCGAAGCTACAGAGAACTACAAACTACAAAGCATAGTGACAAAGAGTATCCCAAAGCGTACAGAGCCTGTTACATAATTCCCAAAGCTTCCCAATCCTTCCCTTCTTCCCACCTGAGGATAAACCCAAACCCCCCCAGGGCTCTTTCTTCCCCCTCCCGCTGCTAGGCAAGTCTCAGGCTGGCCAGGTCTGAGACTGCCCCCCCCTCCATTCTCCTCCTGGCATTAGGCCTAGACAGGCCTAAGAGGCCTTGAGGATACTCCCCCAGCATTACCCGATAAGAGAGGACATCTCCCAGGGGAGCAGAGAGAGAAGAAAGAAGAAGAGAATGACTTTGCAGATGGCCTTATAGGGTACAGGACTTATGGGTAGAAATACGCCGTTTCCTGTGTCCACCCCTGTGGGTGGGCACCCAGGACACCAGAGGTGTATCTCATGCAGCAGTGGCAGGGGGCACCCAGCCTAAACTGCCACATAGTCCATAGTCCATTCCGGCTATCTCAGATGTAGATGATTCAAAAGAGTCAAATCACAGGAAAAACAGCAAACAGCTTGTTTCCTCGCAGATGGAGTGAAGGAAGGAACAGGGACTCTCAGGTGACTCAGGGCTCTCAGGGTTCGTGCACCGTAGATCTCATGGACTCTCCTCTTGGGCGCGATGCTGTATCTGCGCAACACTCTGAATTTAACCTCTCTCAGCCAAAGTTAGATTTCTTTGTGGAATACACTGAATTTCACCATTTTCTTGCATCACCCAATAGGTGTGACCAGGACCTTCAGCAGAAACTACCCCTCGGACAGGTTTGGCCTCTCCTGAAGGAGAAAATACCCAAACAGTTTTGCCTAACAGATTCTTTTCTCTGATAACAGGAACTCTATCACCTTCTTCCTTTCGCAACAAATCTGATTGGGCAGGTCCAGCTCGATTCACTGAACCTCTACTATTCACTAACCAGGTTCCTTGTGTTAAATATTTCTCCCAGTTCTTCAAAGAACCCCCTATGGCTTTGAGAGTGGTTTTCAGCAAACCGTTGTAGCGTTCGATCTTCCCTGCAGCTGGGGCATAGTAGGGAATGTGGAATATCCACTCGATGCCGTGCTCTTTGGCCCATTTTTTTACAAGATTGTTCTTGAAATGAGTTCCGTTGTCTGACTCAATCCTCTCTGGAGTTCCATGTCTCCACAGGATTTGTCTTTCCAGACCAAGAATGGTGTTATGTGCAGTTGCATGAGGAACTGGATAAGTTTCCAGCCATCCAGTGCTTGCCTCTACCATAGTCAGCACATACTGCTTACCAGATGGAGAACGAGGTAGAGTGATGTAGTCAATCTGCCAGGCTTCACCATACTTGTACTTGGACCATCGGTCACCATACCACAAGGGCTTGATCCGCTTTGCCTGCTTAATAGCAGCACAAATGTCACAGTCATGGATGACTTGTGTGATAGCATCCATGGAAATGTCAATGGATCTGTCACGAGCCCATCGGTAGGTTGCGTCTCTGCCTTGATGTCCTGACACTCTTTTTGCACCTCCTTTGGGCATTTGTTCAGATGGAACATGGAAAAACTCACTGGGGAGCTGAAGCTCTGTATCGAAAGTTGGTTCAGGAGTGCATAGCACGAAAACTGTACACCACTGTAGAGCAGGTAACTCGACAATGTGAAGTATGTCTTAGGGCCAACCCCAAGGTGGTGAAAGAAGTCAAGCTGGGACAGATTAGTAGAGGAAATTATCTGGGACAACAGTGGCAAATTGATTTCACTGAACTCCCAAGAAAGGGGGGATATAGATATCTTTTGGTACTTACTGACACCTTCTCTGGTTGGCCAGAAGCATTTCCCTGTCGCGCAAACAAAGCTCGGGAGGTTACCAAAACAATGTTGCAAGAAATAATACCCTGGTTTGGGGTGCCTGCTACTATTTCCTCAGACAGAGGATCACATTTAAATAAGTAAGATCTTAGGAATTGATTGGCAACTCCACACTCCTTACAATCCACGCTCAAGTGGACAGGTGGAGAAAATGAACGATTGAATTAAGAATCAGATAATAAAAATTGGACAGGAGGCAAAACTCCCTTGGCCACAAGCATTACCAATTGCCCTGCTGCGAATTCGAACTAAGCAAAGGACTAAGGAAAGGCTAAGTCCATTTGAAGTTCTATTTGGAAGACCCTATGTGGTAGGAACAATGAATTCTTCTGAACCAGGGCAGTTCAGAGAAAAGATGCTGAATAAGTATGTCCAACAGATTTATAAGAATTTAAATGTGATTAACAAACAAGTGATTGGAACCAATGTGAGGGGACTAGACAAACCAGTTCATGATGTAGAACCTGGAGATTATGTCTATGTTAGATCTCTTTCAGAAAATCCCCTGGAACCCAAGTGGACAGGACCATATCAAGTGTTGCTGATATCCTTCACAGCTATCAAAATCAGAGAGCAAGCTGCTTGGATACATCACACGCGAGTAAAGAAGGCAAAAGGCAGCCCTTGGAAAGCAGAAGAGCTGGGAGATTTGAAGTTGAGAATAACTCGTCAATAATGTTTACTTATCTGCTGTTACTTAAAATAGTAATAGTGGTAGCGTGGGATAATAATTTGTATGTACAAGTAATGAGAAATATAACTTTAGGGTTTAAGCTAGAGTCATGTTGGTTATGTACTACTCTCCCAACTGATCAATTAGAAGTGCCACTTTATGGAATACCTCATAAGAATTGGACATTTGAAGTTAAAGTAGGGAAAGATTTTTCAGATCTTACATGCCAATACGGAATGGGGAACGGAGAAAAGGGACCTAAATATGAACTTTTACCTTGGGATGAGAAACAAGAAATTAAAGCATATGCAAGATGTACTGACAGAAATATTACCAGATTCCCATTTGGGAATAGGCATTTTTTAAAAATCTTTGAGTTACCAAGTTGCATAAATACTACTAAAATAGGAAAATTTAGAGAACTCAAGAGGAGGCTAAAACAGTATTATGATTTTAAAAAGCAATCATATTTGAATCAGTGTAAGATGGCTCCAGGTTGGTGGTGGCTGTGTGGAGATGGATATGCACGAAAGAGCTTGCCAGAGAACTGGGAAGGACATTGTGTAGGGGGACAATTGATCCCACAGTATACAATACATAATGAAATAACTACAGGGATTGTAAGAAGTCCCTGGAGAAGGGTAAAAAGAGTACTGAACCCACTAATAGAGAGACCGACGGGATTCCATAGTTTTGTCAGATGGCTGATTCCTATGATAGGAGTGAGTGAATTAGAAAAGGCTATAGTGAATATCTCAGCCAGTATGGAGATTGCCCTTGCAGCAACTGAGGATGCCATTCGTGCAGAGCAGAAGGAAATAGAGAGTCTGCATAAAATTACAGGACAGTTTAAATACGCTCTGGATATTTTATTTGCCAAAGAAGGAGGACTATGCACAATAGTGAATGATAGTTGTTGCACATATGTAAATGAGGAAAAGAAGATAGAAATGGACTTGCATAAAATATGGGAACAAAGTAAGGTATTCCATGAAGTGAGCAGGGATGATATATCATACGGATTTTCAAACCTCTGGGAGAAGTTAACCTCGTGGATGCCCAACATTTTCTGGCTTAAACAATTATTAGTAGGAATTGTAATGATTATCATATTAATAGTATTAATAGTAGTCTTGATTAAGGTAATTATGTGTATTGGAAAGAGTGATGTGAAATCATATGAGAGGTATAAAAATGATAAACTTAGGCATGAGTTGGAAACTGGAAATTATTTTAAGAAAATATAGTATAGGAATATACTATTGGATGGTAGAAAGGGGGGAAATGATTGAAGAAAAGAAGGAAAAGCCCAACAAACAGGAACCAGGACTTCCATCCCCTGTATAGATAACCTTTGACATTCTGTGAAATATTGCCATCCCCTGTCATCTTTAGATAGATAACCTTTGTATAGACAGGAGGAAACAGGATTGCCTGTGTAAACCTCAACATCCCTCTGTTATTTTCACATTGTTATTATTTTCACATTGATATATTTCCGAATAAGATAAGAAGCATAGACTATATAAGTTTGTACTGAAATCTCTTTCGATACACAGGTCTTTTGGAGAGATCCTACCTGTGTCCAGCACTGTAATAAAGGCATAATACAAGAAACTTACTGAGTTTCCTGTCCTTCTCTAAATCATAAGCAAAGCAACCTACATTCCACTATTAAGCTATTATAAAAGATAATTATTAATCTAACATCATTTAAACTTAACATCATGTGATTAACAGATAATTCCATTTCTATTTATTACAAAGACATCGGATTAGATACATATTTTATGGGTAAGAAATATGTAGAAAACAATTATTGTTGTGATAGAGTAGGTGGTTCATTACATTTTAAAGTCAAGGAATTTGAAACTCTCCACTAGCTACGGCACAGCAGATGTGTCCAGGCCAGTGAAACTCTTCTCCTTGCCATGAGGAGGGAAGCAATGTATATGATAGACATTATGTAACAGCTACATATTTAGTATCCACTCCTTAAATCTTGTTTTTCATATTTCAGTGGCTTTTTAGACATCCCAGCTCAGCTGCTTTCATTATTGCTGTGATTTGAACTCGAGCTTTTTGTCTGTCTGATACAGGAACTAGTTGAAGTGCCGAACAACCCAAATTCAGAGACCTGATGTCTGAACGCCACAGTTAAACACTCATTGCCCCATCTTTCCTGCTCCTTTAACACTGGCTGCAGGATTTAGCAGATAGGATGAGGAACTCTTTGTCAGAGCACTAACAAAATCTACAATTCCAATCTGCCCAATCTGGAGGCTCCTTAGCTGTATTCACAGCCCATATCAACCTCCCAGGGCCTTCAGAGTCAGGTCTACAGCTCCTCCACAGCCCTGCCCTGGCCTGGGCATTGTCTCATCAGCAGAGGTCTGAATAGAGGAGACAAGGTGTGAAACGTTCTTCCCCTGCCCTGATGACAGCAATAGTCACCTATTGTCACTGGCCCCACAGGTATTTACCGGTGTGGGGAGAAGCCCTCTGGTATTTGGAAAGGTGATAAGGAGGTGTGATGGTTTGAAACTGTCTTTTTAATTTTTCCTTGCAAAGTTCAGAACAGAGAAAGTGAAAGAGTGTAAATAAGTCACTATTGGGTGTAAGAAAGCAAAATAACGATTGTTCTAAACACTTCCATTGGATAGATAGAAATGTTTAAGAACTATTACCCAAAACAAAGTAGGCACTCTGCACATTCTGCGTTCGGCAGTGGGGGCAGTTGCTGGGCTGTCTGGCTGCTGTTTCTTCTTCTCTTCTGGCTGAAGATAACACACTGACCTTGGCAGCTAAGTTAACAACTTTCTGCTTAACTAACTCTGCTTCTCTGTCCAGGGGGGCTGGGGGGAAGCTCCTGGGAGAGAGAGAGGCCCCTTTGGGAGGGTCCCCTTGGGGGGAAGCAAAGGGAGATCGGTTGTGCTTTTCTGTTGATTGTATATATTTGTGAATGTTGTGAATTTTGTATATTTGTACATATTCATTGCATTTCACTGTAGATTTTAGACTCTGCTTGTAAATACAGCTTTTCATTTCCTTCCAGACTGAGCTAGCCTGGTTATTGTCGGTGGGGGGGGGGAATTTCAGCTCACACCGACACACTTTTTATTTTTGGCGCTCCAACTCAGGGCTTGATTGCTTGTATGATTTATTCCTGCTCAGATTAGGAAACAAAATGAAGCTGTTTTGGATTTTGAGTAATTTTATTTCCTCTGTTATCAGTGTGATTGTCCACAGTTGGGCTGTTTCCTGCATGATAGACAAGATTGTGAGATATGTGGCATATAAGTTGTTTCTTTGGGTTAAGAACAAGTTACTGAATGCTGTTGAATTCTGTTGTGATCTTATTGGGCTAAGAAGCTATGGTAACTCAACTATGGATGTGCTAGCAGACACATATGAGTTTGTTACTCCTCTTACAACTACAGAGGGTCTTTGGAACCAGT
Organism: Indicator indicator; assembly: GCF_027791375.1. Classification (NCBI taxonomy): domain Eukaryota; kingdom Metazoa; phylum Chordata; class Aves; order Piciformes; family Indicatoridae; genus Indicator; species Indicator indicator. The sequence goes on from NC_072014.1 coordinate 44,090,219, forward strand.
GGTACCCTAGATATCTTGTGCTAGCCTTAATTTTGCTGCTTCTTGGAATAATCATATGGCTACTGATAGCACTGTGTCAAGAAAGACGTAAGGCTACTTGCTCTTCCAACTCTGCTGTGAATGTGAAAACCAATCCAGTAAATTTGGTGGCCACTGTAAGCAGAAAGCATAAAGGAGCTGCAGGAGGAGATGCAGATGCTGCAGGAGATGGTGCAGATGGAGATGAGGATCCTTCTACTCAGGGTCCCTCTGTTAAGAAAGATCCTTCTGGTGAGGAAGAGAGGGTTAGCCTTAAAACTCTGGTAGACCTCTTGAGACCCCACATGGATGATGGAGATGTAGGTCAGGATGTAGACCCTGGTAGATTAGCAACTGCTGGCAGTGCCTCTGAACTCAAGGGAATTCAGTGGAGGATTACAACAGGATTATGGGGACAGCGACCTCAGGATGATGATGAGGAGGAGGAGGAGGAGGATGACATACAGTCAGCTAATGCACCCAGACAGGAAATTAGACATGTGAGGAAGGATTACATCAGAGGAGATAATGAGCCAGTCCTGTCTTGGCTAGCCAGGTGTTTTGATATGGGAGCCCCAGCATTGGTGGTAGGCGACAAGTCGGCCTCTCAGTTGGGGATGCTCTCAAAGGATACAGGCATAGACAGGCACCTAGGCAAGTGCATTGGTAAAGTTTCTCTGTGGGCACGCCTCCTACTGGCAGTCTCGCTGAGGTACCCCAGCAGAGATGATTTACCATGGAACCCTAAGCCTTGGACCACAATAGCTGAGGGAATCAAGCGTCTGAGAGAATTTGCTGTGAGAGAAATAATGTATGGAGATCATAAGACTCTGAATCCTGATGAAATTCCTGTTGGAACAGGCCTTGCCAAAAAGCTCATTAAGCTTGCTCCTCCTAATTATGCTACTATTCTGGCAAGCAGGATTGTGGCAAGAAATTATGGTGGAGTGCCTCCCACTGTTGGCCATTTCACTGACCAAATGAGGCAATTGGAGGATAGTCTTGCACGTACTTCTTTGGTTTCAGCCATTGAAACTTTGTCTGGAGAAATAAAGAATTGCATGAAAGAGCTGAAGGAGGAACTTAAAACCTCCATATCCAACTTGATGAAGGGGGATGATTCTGCTTCCTCTTCCTCCAGAAGGATACAAGTTTCAGCTGTTAGGAACAGACATGCTCCAAGGCGGCCATTCCAGAATAGGTCAAACCAAAACAGACAGCAGAGGCAATCACGAGGCAGTATCTGGATAACTCTGTGTGTCGGTGTGAGCTGAAATTCCCTCCCCACCAACAATAACCAGGCTAGCCCAGTCTGGAAGCAAATGAAAAGCTGTATTTACAAGCAGAGTCTAAAATCTAAAATGAAATGCAATGAACATGTACAAATATACAAAATTCACAACATTCACAAATATATACAATCAACAGAAAAGCACAACCGATCTCCCTTTGCTTCCCCCCAAGGGGACCATCCCAAAAGGGCCTCCCTCTCCCAGGAGCTTCCCCCCCAAACCCCCCTGGACAGAGAAGCAGAGTTAGTTAAGCAGAAAGTTGTTAACTTAGCTGCCAAGGTCAGTGTGTTATCTTCAGCCAGAAGAGAAGAAGAAAACAGCAGCCAGACAGCCCAGCAACTGCCCCCACTGCAGAACACAGAATGTGCAGAATGCCTACTTTGTTTTGGGTAATAGTTCTTAAACATTTCTATCTATCCAATGGAAGTGTTTAGAACAATCGTTATTTTGCTTTCTTACACCCAATAGTGACTTATTTACATTCTTTCACTTTCTCTGTTCTGAACTTTGCAAGGAAAAATTAAAAAGACAGTTTCAAACCATCACACTCTGCGTGATCAGTTTGGTGAGAACATGAACAGATGGGATGGTCAACCAACTTCTGATCTTTTGAAGAGGTTACGGGAGCTGCAGAGGGGCAGATCCCGAGGTAGCAATACCAGGAGGGTAGCTGTCACTTCCTCAGTTTCCCAGAACAACTCTGATAGCTCCAACAGTGATCCTAATTCTGGTGCTGGACATTGTGCCAGCTGTAGATGTGGAGGTAATCCCCACCATTAGGGGTGCCCTGCCTTCCGCCAGGGGGAGGTAAGGGATAATGGAGATAACAGAATCTATTGGGATGTGTACATCCAGTGGCCTGGCACTTCAAAATTTCAGAAGTACAGGGCCTTGGTTGACACAGGAGCTCAGTGCACCATAATACCATCAAATTATCAGGGGGGAGAATCTATAACTATTCAGGGAGTCACTGGTGGATCTTAAGAGTTGTTTAAGATAGAGGTTGATATAAGCTTAACTGGGAAGCAGTGGAAGAAACATACTATTGTAACAGGACTTAATGCACTTTGTATTTTGGGAAGTGATTTTCTGAGAGAAGGGCGTTTTAAAGACCCTAAGGGTTACAAATGGGCTTTTGGAATAGCAACTGTAGAAATTGATGGAGGAAAATTGAAGTTGTCCATTAGACCTGAGCTTTCAGATGAATCTGCAGTTGTGGGACAACATGAGATAGAGGATGTAAAGCTGCCGGTTGCTTCTCAAACTGTGCATCACAGACAATACAGAACCAACCGTGACTCTTTGGTGCCCATTCAAAACTTGATTCGTCAGCTGGAGAGTCAGAAGGTCATCAGCAAAACTCATTCACCTTTCAACAGTCCAATCTGGCCTGTGAGAAAGCAGAATGGAGAGTGGCGTCTGACAGTTGATTTCCGTGCCTTGAATGAAGTGACTCCACCGATGAGTGCAGCTGTACCAGACATGATGGAACTCCAATGAGCTGGAATCCAAGCAGGCCAAATGGTATGCTACCATAGACATTGCTAATGCTTTCTTCTCTATTCCCATAGCAGAGGAATGCAGGCCTCAGTTTGCTTTCACCTGGAGAGGCATTCAGTACACATTCAATCGTTTGCCCCAGGGGTGGATTCACAGTTCAACCATCTGCCATGCAGTGATCCATGATGCTTTGGAGAAAGGTGGAGCTCCAGAACACATTCAGTTCATCGATGACATCATCGTCTGGGGTGAGACTGCTGAAGAAGTCTTCGAGAAAGGTAACAAAATCATTGACATTCTCTTGCAAGCTGGTTTCGCTATCAAGCGAGACAAGGTGAAAGGACCTGCCAGAGAAATCCAGTTTCTGGGAGTGCGGTGGCAAGATGGTCTCTGTCACATCCCAATGGATGTGATAAACAGAGTCTCCACCATGGCAAATCCCATCAACAAGAAAGAAACTCTGCGTTTCTTAGGCATAGTGGGATTTTGGAGACTGCACATTCCTGGATACAGTCAGATTGTGAAACCTCTCTATGATGTGACTCGAAAGAGAAACAGTTTCCAATGGGGTCCTGAGCAACAAGCAGCCTTTGACCAGATCAAGCGAGAGGTAGTCCAAGCCATGGGTCTGGGACCTGTCCGAACTGGTCCAGACATTAAGAACATTCTGTACACAGCCACCAGTGACAATGGTCCAACCTGGTGCTTATGGCAAAGAGCTCCAGGTGAAACACGAGGACGTCCTCTTGGTTTCTGGGGTCGTGGCTACAGAGGCTCAGAGGCAAACTACACTCCAACAGAGAAAGAGATTTTAGCTGCTTATGAAGGAGTGAAAGCTGCTTCTGAAGTGATCGGAACTGAGTCACAACTTCTTCTAGCTCCTAGATTGCCAGTTCTGAATTGGATGTTCAAAGGCAAAGGTTCTTCACCACATCATGCAACAGATGCTACCTGGTCTAAGTGGATGGCTCTGACAACACAGAGAGTTCGAATGGGAAATCTCAAAAGGCCTGGTTTGGTGGAGGTGATCACAAACTGGCCAGAAGGCACAAGCTGTGCAAAACCTCCAGAGGAGAGAGTAACTCGTGCTGAGGAAGCTCCTCCTTACAGTGATCTGTCTGATGATGAAAAGAGATATGCTTTGTTCACAGACGGTTCCTGTCGTCTTGTTGGGAACAAGCGAAGGTGGAAATCTGCAGGGTGGAGTCCAACGCACAGAGTTGCAGAAGCAAGAGATGGAGAAGGAGAATCCAGTCAATGTGCAGAGGTAAAAGCTGTCCAGCTAGCTCCTAACGTAGCTGAACGTGAGAGATGGCCAAAGCTTTATCTCTACACTGACTCATGGATGGTAGCCAATGCCTTGTGGGGTTGGCTGAAAGACTGGAAGAAGAATGGATGGCAGAGAAAAGGAAAGCTAATCTGGGCTGCAGATCTGTGGCAAGACATTGCTGCTCGCATTGAGAGAATCCCAGTGAAAGTGAGACACATTGATGCTCACATTCCTAAGAGCAAAGCTACTGAGGAACAACAACACAACCATCAGGCAGATCTAGCTGCAAGAGTTTCCCAGGTGGACACAAACACTGATCCTGATCCTGATCTTGACTGGAAACACCGAGGTGAGCTGTTCTATGACTACAAAAAATTAGGTATGACTAATTTCCCATCCGGTGTCCTAGCCCATCCTTTCTCTACCCTAGTCCCTAAAAGGTCCTTAATTAATTTCTGATCTTCTGTGTTATACACAGGCTCTGGTTCCTTTTGCTCAATTGTCAGTTTACCATCCGGGACCAAAACAAATTCTGCCACCTCTTTCACCTCCCTGGCCACTGTTTTAGCTGTTTCATCTACCAACCTCTTTCTCAACCAGTGTTTCCCTTTTGGTGTGCTCTGCAGTACATTATAGCTACTTTGCTTGGTTTCTGTACTGCTTCCAATAACCTCAATATTTCTTCTGCATGCTTAATGCCTTTTCCTTGGGTTGACAATAGTCCTCTCTCTTTCCAGATGGCTCCATGGGCATGCACTACTCCAAAGGCATACTTGGAGTCTGTCCATATGTTTGCACTTTTTCCTTGAGAGAGCTCTAAGGCTCTAGTTAGAGCAATTATTTCCGCCTTTTGGGCAGAAGTGTTACCTGGTAGTGCTTCTGCCTCAATCACTTCTTCTTCTGTAGTTACAGCATACCCAGCCTTTCTTTCTCCCTGGATCACAAAACTGCTTCCATCAGTATACCAGTTATGATCTGCCATCTCCAGGGGTTCTTCCTTCAGGTCAGGTCTGCTGGATGGTTTCCAAACAATCATGGATTACTGATTCTCCATTACTTCCCTGGAGGAAAGAGGCTGGATTGACAACATTAGTGACTTTGATCTCCACATCATCCTGCTCCACTAATATAGCCTGGTATTTAAGGAATCGTTGTGGAGACAACCAGTGTCCCCCTTTAGCTTCCAGCACAGCAGAGACAGTATGTGATACCAGGACTGTGATTTTCTGTCCCATTGTGAATTTGCGGGACTCCTGAATGTTGACTGCGACTGCAGCCACAGCCCTCAGGCATCCTGGCCATCCTTTGCTTACTTCATCCAGTTGTTTGGAGAGGTATGCCACTGCTCTTCGATAGGGTCCTAAAGTTTGTGCGAGGACCCCAAGTGCTATTCCCTGACTTTCATGGGAATATAACAAAAAGGGTTTAGTGACATCAGGTAGGCCTAGTGCTGGTGCCCTCATCAGTTCCCTTTTTAAAGTGTGGAAGGCTTGTTTAGCTTCTCCGTTCCATTGCAGAGCCCTACCAGACTTCCTCAATAATTCATAAAGAGGTTTGACAAACAGGCCGTAATTATAAATCCACAACCTACACCAGCCTGTCATTCCCAAGAAGGTTCAGAGTTCTTTTACTGTGTTGGGAAGTGGAATGGAGCATATGGCTTCCTTCCTTTCAGGGCCCAGTACTCGTTGTCCCACAGTCAGTTCGTATCCCAAGTAAGTTACTTGCTGCTGGACTATTTGGGCCTTTTGTGGGGAGACTCGATACCCATTAAGTCCCAGAAAATTTAACATACTAGCAGTCCACTTTTCACATTCTTCTGTGGTTCGAGTTGCTACCAAGATGTCATCTACATACTGTAGTAGGACTCCATCTCCTTCTGGCTGATCCCACTTCTCCAATTCTTTTGCCAGTTGATTTCCAAAAATAGTGGGGCTGTTTTTAAATCCCTGGGGCAACACTGTCCAGGTCAGTTGGCATTTTCGGTTAGTTTCTGGATTCTCCCATTCAAAAGCAAACAGCGACTGACTTACAGGGGCCAGAGGTAGGCAGAAAAAAACATCTTTTAAGTCCAGGACAGTAAACCATTCTAACTCAGTCCTCAATCGAGTTAAGAGAGTGTATGGGTTTGCTACTACCGGATGAATGTCCCTCGTAATTTTATTTATGGCCCTTAGATCCTGCACTAGCCGATACCCTCCTGTGGGTTTCTTCACGGGCAAAATTGGGGTGTTGTATGATGATTCACATTCTGTTAACAGCCCATATTTTATAAATTTTTCTGTTTCAGTCATTTGTTCCAGTAATAACTGGATATCATCCCAGTCTGGGTTATGCTGCCTGATCATAAATCGAAAATGAGTACCTGTCCCTGTAGGGTCATTATGATAATTTTTAGCCTTTTTCCTCCAGCTATCCAAATCCTGACTTGTAAAGGGTACCTTAATCCAGACTGGACACAGGTAGGATCTCTCCAAAAGACTTGGGTATCGAAAGAGATTTCAGTACAAACTTATATAGTCTATGCTTCTTATCTTATTCGGAAATATATCAATGTGAAAATATCAATGTGAAAATAACAGAGGGATGTTGAGGTTTACACAGGCAATCCTGTTTCCTCCTGTCTATACAAAGGTTATCTATCTAAAGATGACAGGGGATAGCAATATTTCACAGAAAGTCAAAGGTTATCTATACAGGGGATGGAAGTCCTGGTTCCTGTTTGTTGGGCTTTTCCTTCTTTTCTTCAATCACTTATTTGCCAAGACCTTGTAACTAAACTACAACAGACATAGGCAGCTTTGTGTATCTGTCAAAGTCCTGTATTCTAACATTCCTAAGCTGGATCCACGACTCCTTGCTGGATATCTACGCATATGCAGAATGATAAACTGGCTCCGAGTATGCAGAACAAGAGATAAGGAACTGAAACAATGCAAAGAGACTGAGATGATGCTGAACTCCTACCCTATAAAAGGAGTCTATACGATACTGTCAGTTGCGAGCCGTGGAGGAACAGGAGATTCCCCCGGCTGCCCAGCGCTGTTTTTGCTCACTTACCAAATAAAACTTTAAATTTAACCACATAAAATTGGAGTGGTCATTTTTTGTCTATTACAGTTGTCATGGTAAATTAAAATGCAAAGCACAATTTGCTTCCCTTCAGGAATGGAGATGCCTGTAGAAATACTCACATCAATGTCATATAGGGGGAAAAAATCCCCAAACCATCAACTGAAATGATGTGAGTTAAAGCCAAGAGTCTTTGCAGCAATCCAAAAGTGCAAATTACAATCACTTCTCCAGGTAATCACCTGAGATTGCTGCAGTTGCACTAATCAATTGCTAATCATTAGTGTTTCATTTCTGGAAACTCCAGCTCAAACTTCTGATTAGGCAGCAAGGATAAGACTTCAACTCCCTGGTTGCAAGACCAATGCTTGCACAGTGCAGGAGCAGAGCTCTGGCTGGCTCCTGGGCAGCAGGTGAGGGCTGGCATGGCATAAGCAGGAATGTTCTTGATCTTGAATGTTCTTGATCTTGAATGAGGACAGGAAGATACATGCACAGTATCTGCTCATGCTGCGGTCTCTGCTAGGCTTTTACCCTCTTTTGCTGACAAAATGATCCCTAATTTCTCATTGGCCAGGAAATTAGTGCCTTACTGACCTTCTGCCTGCTGCCCCTGCTATTCCCAGCCTGGGTGGTTATTTTCTGCATTTGGTTGGGTTTGATGAGTGTTGTGAAGGCATTACATGCCCAGAATTATGTCCCCTGATACCAGCTAACTTGTCCCAACATGTTCTGGGAAGTCCCCCTTCCACCTTCCTTTCAGGAAGGGAAGACAAAAGGCTCAGGCGCCTGCCTGTCTCCTAAGGGGCAAACAAGAAGCAGGCACCCATCTCAATGGGATGCCTATGCTCTGTCCACCTATGGGCATAATTCTAGCTTCACCTTTCTATAGGTGGAAGCAGGTTGTTGTCAAGTGTGCCCATTGGCTAGTTTCCAGCCTCGAGGGTCTATAAGTATTGCTCCGTTTTGGTGCCACCTTGCTCTCTCCTTTGCTTTTACCCATCATGCAACTCAAGATTGTGTAAGCTAGAAGCCTTCCCACGCAAGCGTAATGGAAGCCTCTGTGAACATGGAAGCCAGCCCACGGAGTGTGCATCGAGGACCCGCAAAGGATGACCCCGTCGCCAGAAGCGACGTAGACCCAGTCGAAAAGGACTGAGGGAAGCCCCCAAAGAAGGTAAGCTGTAACCCAAAGGGGGAAGGACTAGCCCAAGCCTGGCTGTCCAGAAACGCTGCAAGCTAATTAAGCAGCCAAACAAGCAGAAACGCATTTTGCGTGGCCCCCGCAGATTGCGGGAGTGAAAGGAGCCGCCCTCTGCAGCCGCTCCGCAGCCCGTATCAGGGCGAAACACCTGGGATTTTTCCCCGAGGGAGAAGAGAGAGCAAAAGATTAGCCTCTCCATTGAAGTCAAGGCAATGACTGTACCATTATAATTTAAATGGAAGCAGTCGCCTAGAGAAGCGGCAGTCAGCTCACCTCGAGCCGAGTCGAGGGGGGGAAGCATCGCGTCACTCACCCCCCACCGGAGACCTGCCTACGGGAAAACCGTCCTCGATCGTAGGGTCGAGCACCGAAAGACCTGGCCCTCCTGAGCCGTCCTCCAGTCAGGGAGCCAGTCCCTCTCCGCAGACCGCGGGAGGAGAAAGCCAACCTTCCCCCCCGCCCCGTAGAGCCGGGAGGGAGAAAGAAAGCACCGCCCGAACGGGGCCATCCTCGAGCAGAAGCAGATACCCAGCGAGCCCGCGTGATCCGGCAATTTGTCTCGCTGCATGTATCTTTCATGTGTATAACATTTAGTAATGTTCTATTCAAAGCGCCCGCGCACAGCCGCGTGGTATTTCCAGCTTAACCTGCCTCCTGATAACGTTATAAATAGCTCTTACATAGCTAGCCGCCGCGAGCGCCTTGTCGAGTCTCCATCTAGTGGACAAGTGGCGGAACTGCACCCTTTCATTCCCTTAATTTGAAATTGACTGTAAATATTATAATTGGGTATAGTTGTAAATACTAAATCAGTTATGGTCTATATTATTACAACCGTGCACCCAAATCAATATATATATAAAGCAATTAATTGAATATTATTAATAATAAACAATTTCATAACTCATATTTTCATAATTCATAATTAATAATCACCATCCTCCATCCCTATTCACCCTCTCCACGACAATGAGCTGAGAAGAATACATTGGCATTGTGGAACAAGGCAGATGTGCAGCATGTAAACCTGCAATGTGTAAAATCCTTGCCACACAGCAGCCTTGGTGCTGTTCTGTCCCCACATCTGTCCATACCCCAGCTTGGGCAAACAGAAAGAGGCTTGGCAGTCATGTTTGCTATTCTGGCACTTACTTAAATACACAGGGACTGTAAGATGTCTATGGGAACAGAGCCTGTCCCTCAGCTACCAAAGTGGGCCTTGGGTCTTCGTTCTGAAGGCATTGCCAGAGTAGGCTGACACTGAGGCTGAAGCAGCAGAGCAGTTCCTCTGCTTAGGGTTCCAGCATTTCTGAAAAGAGAAACTGAACCCTGCCAGGTGTGAGCTGAAAAGCCAGCTCCTGAGGGAAGGATCTGGGAGGGAAGCACAGGAGTTGCCCATCCCAGGAGGCCAAGCTCACAGTTCTGCACATGCAGGGGCTGTTTCTCCAGCGTAACCAGCAGAGCTTTTTCCTTGTTCAGGTGGATGACTATGCACTTTGCTTTCCAGTGCTCCCTTTCAGGTCTCATTCTTCCCCTCAAAACAGAGATAGAATGTCTTTCCCCCTGCACTGCAGTTCAGGAGAGTCTCTGCCCCTGCGAACCTTCTGCCCTCCCCTTCAGCCCTGCAGAAGAGCCAGGCTGATGGCTGTGCAGCGACCATGCAGTGAAACCTCTCGGGCTGCTCACAGACCCCAGCTCTCCTGTGGAGCTCTTTGCTGGTTGAATAGGGGAGGCAGAGCTCACAGCTCCCTTCCAAAGGCAGCTGGCTTTACATGGCAGCACAGAGAACAAACTGACACAGCTTTTCAAGATAAAAAAATTATTTGGAACTAATTCAACAGATGTTCAAAAATGTGTGCTTTGGAATGTTTCTGATAAGAGTCACTGCAGCACTGATCTGCTGGGCTGTGGCAATAGAGACTTTTTAACATGTAGAACAACAATCACAAAAAACAAAACAAAACAAAAATCAAGCCAATCCTTTCCAGAAATATCACTGTTCAATATTCAAATCAAATTTCAGTGGAATCTGCAAAGTTTCCCACAAGCTTTTTTCACTGCCAACAATGGGGGAACAAGGGCTTGACAAGCTCTGCTCAGTGCTCTTTCATTTTATCTGCTCTTGTATTCGTGTTCCAGATTTTGCTCATTCTTCCTGTGACATGCTGCTGAAGACAGATAAGCAAGTACACGGGGCTGCATCAGAGCATTTGCCATAATTAGTTCAGATATCAAAATACAAAATGCTCCTTGGGCAGCAGAGGCCTTGGAATGTCCACAGATGCCTGGTGAAAGAGCTTGGCAGGCACTTACCTCATGTGGGAAGCAGGTCTCTCCCTGGTCCTCAGTCCATTATTGTGATGATTTGAAACTGTCTTTTTTTTTTTTTTTCCTTGCAAAGTTCAGAACAGAGAAAGTGAAAGAATGTAAACAAGTCACTATTGGGTGTAAGAAAGCAAAATAACGATTGTTCTAAACACTTCCGTTGGATAGATAGAAATGTTTAAGAACTATTACCCAAAACAAAGTAGGCACTCTGCACATTCTGCGTTCAGCAGTGGGGGCAGTTGCTGGGCTGTCTGGCTGCTGTTTCTTCTTCTCTTCTGGCTGAAGATAACACACTGACCTTGGCAGCTAAGTTAACAACTTTCTGCTTAACTAACTCTGCTTCTCTGTCCAGGGGGTCTGGGGGGAAGCTCCTGGGAGAGAGAGAGGCCCCTTTGGGAGGGTCCCCTTGGGGGGAAGCAAAGGGAGATCGGTTGTGCTTTTCTGTTGATTGTATATATTTGTAAATGTTGTGAATTTTGTATATTTGTACATATTCATTGCATTTCATTGTAGATTTTAGACTCTGCTTGTAAATACAGCTTTTCATTTGCTTCCAGACTGAGCTAGCCTGGTTATTGTCGGTGGGGGGGGAATTTCAGCTCACACCGACACAATTATGGTTGCCTGCATTTGTCAAGAGCACAACAAATATTTGTTAAAAGTCAGTGAGGCAGGAACAGAACTGGAATTTAGCAAGTTTCATAGCTTTCATTTTTCATTTACAAAGGTCTGTGCAAGTCACATTGTATGTAGGTGATGAGAGGCAATGATAGGCAAGATTCCTTGGAGAGGAAATATTTTGGGAGGGGAAACAGACCTCCTGACTGTCCTGGCTGCTGAGCCTGCAGACCTGGCTCTGTCTGTTCAAGCAGTCAAGGCACAGCTGTAAGCACATCTTTGGCTTTTAAGGGCCAAATGAATTTGAAGAGAGTTTTGCTCATCTTGGGTCTCATTGAAGTCTTTGTTCCACGTCACTAAGGTGACTAATGGAAAAGCAATTAAAACAGCTATAAACCAACCCAATACTACAAAGACCCCAAAATGGATGTTTATAATAGAACGTAGGAAAAATAGAGATTAAAAAAAAAGAAATTAAATTGGCCAGAGTTCCATTTCACTCACGATGCTCACTTCAGACAGAACAATTAGTGCACTTTTATAGCTTTTTATATTTTTCCCTCTCTCCCCATTTCTTCACCCATTATTAGTGCAATGGTTCTGAGACAACATCGGATGCGCTGGGAAAAGAATGAAATGAAAGGAAATGTGAATTGCATTAGGAATAGTCTGTTCTTAATGGAAGTCTTGCTGCCTCTCAGTGAAAGACTTCAGGGGGGTCACCTCTTTTTTTTTTTTTCGTTCTCAAACTGCAGGATGAGTTCTTAACACACAATGGTCTCATATCTCTACTGAGTATGATGCCCAGGAACAGAATTCTGTTTTCCTTTGAAGTTATACCAAGGAATCTTACTGCACCAATGAATGTTAATGAATTTCTGGACCAATTTAAATTAGTCCAAAGAAATGGTTTCTCTTCCCCAGTTTCAGACCATGAACATCCATCAGTTTGCCACCTTGTGCTGCTTCTGCAGAAAAATCTGCTCTTAGATTGCAGTGCATTTTGAGCTGAGAACCATCAGACATGACAGTATTAGGCTGTCTCCTGCATTGTGTTCTGTGAGCTCTCAGATCATGTTCAAGGAGCTTAGCATTGGCGCTTTTGAGGAACCTTACTCATTTGTACTCCCTGTATTTCCAGTTAGCTTTGACATAGTCTCTTTCTGGAAACTGAAATAGTTTATTCAGTGATCAAAAACCTTCATACTCTGGACCTGTTAAAAGTCCCTTGTAAAGGGACTGAGATGTTTCAGCTTTGGGTGACAGGAGAGATGGAAGAGGGCTTGGGGTTGCTTTTGTAGCAAGAGAACGGTGAGGCCAAAGCAAAGGTCTTGTCAGATCTTCTCAGCACTGGCTGGAGCTGCACTGTGAGAAGCCAAACCCCAAAACCCACCTGACATAAAGGGCTTTCTTTTCCTGCTGCTGTTCCTCACTGTTGCCTTTCCCACTCCCTCTGGTATATTTCATTTTTTGTTGTAGAAGAATTCAAATATAAACTTTCTTAGCCTTTTCTTACATGAAAACTGCCATGTTAAGGTAAGGTTTTCTGAACTCCTTGCATGGAGAGGAACTTGTGAGCTGGGACAGACAGTGAGTGTCCTATTGTCCCATGGAAAAAGGACTTGCTCTCTGCTATTACCCACCCGAGCACTTTATTTAAGATTACTCTGAAATCACCTATACAATATGCATCCTCTTTTCCCCTTTTTAGCCCAAGGAGTTCACTTACTGATTTGCCATTAACAAGAAAGTGATCCAGTCAAAAATCTTCATTTCATTTCACAACTCCTTGAAGAAGCCCTTTTTAGTACTTGAGTACACTTCCCAGAAGAGTATTGGGGGAAAAAACCCCAAACCACAACTCAGAAGAAAGCCACCAGCAATCAGAAAAGTTGTGTGCCAGCTGAGCCAAGACATCTTTTGGTTATTAACGAACAGTCTCCAGTTTGGAGCATTAAGCAATTTGTTAGCTTGCAGCAGAGTCGCTCACAAGTGGTTTCATTCATCTTACTGGCAAGGATCCCATCCAAGGGGGCCACAGTGTGTGCTCCAAGGTGGGCAGAGAGTCTCCATATGGAAGATTGTTACTTATGAGGGTGATTTTTGTATGGTTCAGATCAGCAAGGATGGCTTCCAGTAGAGCAGCTCCTGCGTGCTGACCCTGTCCAACGCGCTCCGCCAGGCCAGCTGCACTCTGCCCCTGAGAGGGAATTGAAAGATCAGAAAGGTTTCCTTTGGATGGTTCATCTCTTCCTGAGCCCTCTCCCCTTTCATGTGCTGTGTCTAATCACTGTTTAGATGAGCAAAATCCATTTCATGGGTCAGCTGCACAGCTCAGACCTTCTCTTTTCTCTCTTTCAAAACCTCCTGTCTGTGATGCTGGGGTTTTATTTCCCTATTTATGTGGGGTATGAATAGCTGATAGAGCATGCTGTGTGCTGGGCCTGGCCTGGAGAGACCCTGCTACAGACACCATAGCTGGCAATATTTCTGCTTCGCAGCTGTTCATGGGAGTACATAAGCCGGAGGATTCTCCTCTGGAAGGAGCTCACCCTCACTTTTGAAGTGTCTCTGCTATTTTTCCTCTCCTCACCTGCCTGTGGGGCCCTTGTAACTGTAAAGTTCCACACCCATCATTTCTACATCCACCCTCTGCCTCAGCAAGAGGTATGCTGAGATGCACCTTGCACAATTTTTGTCCTGTGGAGAGTCTTGAGCAAACACAAACCATTCTCACCTGCAGCAGACACTGCTAAGCACAGGCACACAGTGCTCGGACGGTTTTGAAACCATAGCCAAAAGTCTAACGGTGTTTGAAGCCACCCCCGTGCCAGGGACTGCCTCCAGAGCACTGCAACCCTCTGCTTCCCTGTGCACATCCTAGTGTGGCATCTTCCATACCTTGAATGAGCTGCCCTGCTCTTGTGGTCTAGAGACCTGTTAGACAACCTCTCTGCTTTTCAGCGAGGCTTCCAAAGCCATTTGTGGAGGGTATTGGGAGGGAAATCTGAATGTGCTGATCTTGCTTTCCTACCCCAAGGCAGGTATGAATGGAGACCACCAGCCTGCATGCTTATGAAATGGAGATGAATCAGGGAGATCTTTCCTCATTTGCCTCATCCTTCTCATTAACATTAATGGGAAAACAGAGTTTTCAAACTTGCACTGATTGCAAGAACACAACAGTTACCAAAATAAAATGGAAGGTTCACATTTACTCAAATAAATCAGTGACTAGAATTACTTTATAGGCCCAAATGAGGGCAAAACCACTTCAATTTCAGACCAAAATAATTGTGTCAGAACAATTTCCATTAAAACTACTGTGCTGGGGGGTTGTGGGGGTTGGGTTTGGGTTTTTTTGGGTTTTGTTAAAGGCTTCCCTTATTCTTACCTTTTTGAAAGTCAGAAATCTCTGTTTTCTGAACATGCTGAGGTCCTCTAGGGATTAGAGCAATTTCTATCCTAAGATGCTCCAAGGCACTGTTTGAACTAGGCTTGCAATTGCATCAGACCACAACCTAATTACCTCTCTTATAACATTACCTTGTAATATCTAAATTGCTTCCAGAAAAGGTGTTTCAATTAGGGGACATTTTATATCAGGCCACTTCACATTCTGTGTTCTTCTCCTATGGAGCCCATCCTCTACCACACACCATCATATCAGCAATAAAAAGGCATCTTTTCCATCGGACCATCAAGCCTTGGAAAGCAACAATGTAATAAAGCCTAATTAACACCCAGATTTTCATGTTGAAGAGCTGTCATGTTTTATCTTGTTGGGAAAAGGGTGAGAGTCCTTTCTGTTCAAGGCCAGGCTGGATGTGGCTCTGGGCAACCTGATGTAGTGTGAGATGTCCCTGCCCATGGCAGGGGGGTTGGAACTGGATGAGCCTTGAGGTCCCTTCCAACGCTGACAATTCTATGCTTCTATGTTTCTCTACCCTATCCATTACTCTTAAAGTGGCAATATTGACTGCTGCACTTGGCAAAACAAGACTGAGAAACAGATAAAGCAGTAGACAGAAAGCACAAGGCCAGGACCAGGCCAAGTGTCAGTCTCAGAAAAGCAATGTGTGTTCAAGGAAAAGGGAGAATGTCTTTGGGTTTGCCAGCTTCTCCCTCCTGCTGTCCCACTGCAGTGAAATTCCCCAGGTGTGCCCCAGCACAGATTCCAAGCAGGAGGCATCACTGCCACAGAGCCTTGCTGTGGTGGAGCTGTCTCATTGCATCTGTTAATTATGTCCCTGCATTCACTTCTCGGACAACTCAAGTGTCTTCAGCCCCCCTGGAAGCCAGTGGGCCAGGGTGGCCTCAAAAGTGGCGGTGAACCCACATGGACCTCTGTTGGGATGTTCTGCCTGAGCCAGGCAGCATCGCTGCATTTAGCTCATGGAAGCTTGCAATCCAGGGCACTTCTTTGTGCTGCTCTTATGTCACTGCTTTGTCACATCTTCATGAAGAAGCTCTAGAAAGAAGTGAGATACCAGGGCTTCTCTCTGTCCTCAGGCTTTGTTAGTCTCATGGAGCTCAGTTTTGAGCCTTACCCCGCAATCCTCAAATAGCAATCCCAGCTGGGAACAATGACCACGGACGCCACATTAGTGTGGTGTAATGAGAAAGAAAAGACTCAGACTCTGTTACCTTCATATGTGACAAGCATCACCACACCTTGGCTAAGCCAAAACAAAGCTACCAGGATCTCAAACTGCAGCTGGAAAGCTTACCTGTCCTGCTTTCTCTGTGTCAATACTAAGTGCCAGCATTTAAACTGCTACCGGTTTGTTGTTCCAAGAGACGAGGGAGTTTCTGGTTATCTCCAGAGACTACTAACTGCTAATTTCTTGGGTTCCTTATGTCTTTTTCTTTTTTCCTTCCGTCCACCTCTCACTCTTTTTTTTTTTTTTTTTGGCAGGAAAATACTTGCAGCATAGATGGACTTTGCTATGGTGAAGGAGAGTCAAGCCCCACCAGCCCCTGCCTCCTGTGAACCTGTGGTCTCTAAGTTCACCTGCTCTGTCAACGAAGTTAAGATGAGTTTCCTAAGATTTAGAAGCACTTACCTGGGAATTTATGGCTCTGCCTGTGAAACACATCACTCCTTCAC
This sequence comes from Indicator indicator, assembly GCF_027791375.1. Classification (NCBI taxonomy): domain Eukaryota; kingdom Metazoa; phylum Chordata; class Aves; order Piciformes; family Indicatoridae; genus Indicator; species Indicator indicator. The sequence goes on from NC_072014.1 coordinate 44,106,631, forward strand.
TGGGCTACTGTGAATCTGTCCTGCATGCTGTGCCTGGGCAGTGTGAAGCGAAGGTCATTGGGAGGAGCAGCAATGCAGGCAGGGCAGCAGCAGACAGTACTCTGCTGCTGGCACTGTGTGTCTGGGCATGGATCTTCTCCTGGCTAAAACCTGACAAACCTCCAAATCACAACATCAAAACAGCACCTGACAATAACATTTTGATATGCAGGCAGTGCCCAAATCCATCAGCTAAAGGTGATGGACCCTCAATACCTCTGCCATCATCTCACAGGTACAACTCTCTAGGCGCACAATCTGTTTGTGAAGCACTAGTCTCTACTTCTGGTATCTGGAATAACTCTTTCCTTTCCTGAGCCAAATTCTGTGAAATGCCACACAAAAGATCTTCGCTTGGCAGGGAGTCTAAGTGATAGGGATCAGCCACTCCTTACCTTCAGCTCTTTGAAGCACCTTCTGGATGCTGAGGGCTTAAGCACAACTCTTCCATGGTGACACCTAGGTATAAAGAACAACCATCACTTACCACTTGCCTTGCAGGTAATGTCTGTTTCCAGCAGCACCCTCCTCATGCCCACCTCCCCCTGCCACCTGCACCTCTGCATCTGCTCAGTGCCAAGATGCTGTCGCTGCTTTGAGGTCGATTCAGGTACGGCTCTGAAAAGAGCTCCCCTGCCTCTGGGATTCTGTAAGCAAGCAAATGACAGAAAGGGATGTGAGTGACAGGAGCAGTGTGCTTTGCAGCTTTGCATTCCTTTACGGGGACTAGACCAGCAGGGCCCTCCTGGAAGAGGAGGAAGCTTCCTCTTTTCACTGGGGAGCAGCCGGGGATGCTCAGAGGCTCCTAGAGAGTCCAAGGTATGGCAGCAGAAAGTGAGAGCTGTATCCCAGCAGCTGGAGGCCACAGCTCCAGTGAAGACACTGCCAAGGAGATCAGTGAACAGACAAGTTCTTCTCAGTGGTGACAGAAAGGCCCCTGAGAAGGACCAAAAAGACCCAGCAGTTTCCAGCAACACAGCTCCTGAAAGCTGTGGTCTTTATGTCCTAAAACTCTAGCTTTTGGAATTTCACATTCCCTGTCAGGAAAAGGTGCAGGCAGATCGACCCCATGTGCTGCCCAACTGAAAATCCCACTGGTTGCTACTTGTCTGTGGATAAGGCAGACCTGGAGAGGAGCTTGGTGCTCCTGAAAGCTGTGGGTTTTCCTCCAGGAATATAGCTTAGTTTGATGAGAAATATTATCTGTGGTCATAAACCTTGCCTCCTGTCTGCCCTTCTGTTGTGTGGCCACAGCAGGAGCAGCTTCAGGAGTGAGCTGGTCCTGATTGCTGTATTAGGCAGCCTCATTGCTAATACAGGGACAGTGTAACAAGAGCATGGATTAAAGGGGGAAAAGTGCTTTTGGTTTGGAATTTATAAAGCTAGAAGTGGTTTGGAACAGATCGGGGCTCACTGCTGAATAATTTCAAATTGTGAAAGGCTTGGAAAGAAAGGGGTTGTCAGCATTGTGGTCAGACCTGAACACCTCCTCTAGAGCTCTGCATTGCTGGGCAGTGCCTGCAGAGATAGATCTGTATATGTTCTGTGGCTGGCAAGGAGGTCCCCGTGGAATCAAAACCACTCCTGCTCACAGACTACTCTCAGAACATCTGCTTTTATGTCATTTTGTGCCTACAACTTCTTGTTACCCTCCATCCAGTTAACACCTCTGTGTTTATCTGTAAGTGCACACCCAGCATCAATACTTCATTGATTACTTTGTGCACAACTTTTATGGGCTCCATGGTTTAAGTGTTTGGGAAATAAAAAGTAAATTAATAGATGGAAGCTTTCAACAACTCTGCTAGAACAATCTGCTGGACAAGCACTTTAGAAAGCTCTGGTAGCACAGCAACAATGAGAGACATAAATAATTGCATAATATGAGAGATGCTATGGAAAGCAAAGCCTGATAGAAGGATATGCACCACAAAAACCCCTCATGATGACTTCCCACAACCATAATGCAAGGACAGGAACAGTTCTAACAAGAGCATGTATGTTATTGCTCATAGCTTTAGAGGGTGACTTGAAATGAATCCTGGCTATTATTGCATTAGAAATGTGTCTTCAGTTAACCATTACAACAGCCAAATTACCTTGTGAGGAGATCCCTTTGAATATCAATAGGAAAGATGGCTTGAGACTGAGGCTTAGGACATGGAGACAAAGTTCCCAGCCCTGCACAAAGCTGCTGGGTACTCATCCAATCTTACCTCCCCTTGGTTTCTAATTATAAAATGTAGTACTTCTCTCTGCTTTGTCCTCCCCCCCCCATCTATATTGCAAGTGAAGTCAGGTAGTGTCTGTCTTCTGCTGAAAGGCAGCCTCGGACAATGAGGCTTTTATCTTCATCAAGGAAATACTGGGTGAAACACCACTAGAACTAAGCACCAAATGGTGATATGAGACATTACTGTCACTGCTGGTGGAGGACTTCAGCAGCATTGCTGCTGCTCTGCTGGCACTGAGAGGAACTTGGTTCCTGATGAAGAGTCCAGCTGAATTCAGCAAGCTTAGTTACCACTCAGAGAGAGACAGCAGAAGCTGCTCAGTGGAAGAGCTACACAATCATTGTTATCTCCAGAATCATTTGCCATTCCTCACACTGAGATTCAGTTTCCTTCCATTGAAATGGCTGCTTCAATGGCTAGAGTAGATAGGATTAGATACACAAGTATTAGAAATAAAGCTAATTGGAGTGTCAGTGAGAGCTGGGGGACTGGTGAGGGATGACAGAAACCATGCCTGGCTTCCTCCCACATATCACACAACATGTCAGAATTAACCAGAGTTGAGTAGCTGGGAAAAGTTCAGTATGGGGCATAAAAAAGGAGGAGGAGAAGGTGTTGTGTTTGGTACAGACATTTGCTGCCCCTAACACCTCCATCCCTTGCTGCAGCACTCAAGGTGCGCTCTGTGCTTGTTGCTCTGGGAGCACTCCATGGAGACCAACGCTGGGAACCTTTGCATGGGAGAAACTGAAACGTGTGTAATTCTGGTTTCATTTTTGCTGTTTAGACAGCCTGCCTCCTGTGTTCCAGGCCCCCTCCAGCCAGCTGCTGATGTTTCTTGGTGAGAATTTTGCTTACCAGTTAAGAGCGGTGGATCCAGAAGGGTCAGCTGTGCTATTTGCCTTAGAAGCTGGGCCACAGGCTGCCAGGCTCTCTCCTGCTGGCCCTCTCCTCTGGAAAGCTGACTCAGAAGAGACACAGACCTTCAAATTCACGGTGTCAGATGAGTGCAATGCACAGAGCAGATACTCTGCCGAGGTAAGGAGATGAACACACCCTGAGGGGAAGCCAAAACAAACCTGTTTGTCATGTCGCTGTTTTGGTGCAATTATCATTATAGCCAATATTCGTTAGGGTCCTGAAAACGAAGACTTCAGCCATTTCCTCACAAGTGTGCTCTCCAGCACAGCAATAATGATCAATTAACAGAACAAATATCCCGGAGAACACAGGAGCTGTATATCCAGTGAACAAGAGAGGGCTATTGATTGCTGCTTGCAAGAAGCTCTTGTGGAGCCTTTTAATGGACCATTAATCTGCTTTAAAATTCACATCCTGCATTTGCAGTGCAGAAAAAAGCACATAACATGAAAGACCAAGTCTGAGCTATAAAAGGGAGATTATAACTCATTGCCAAGGATATTTTTAGAGGATGTCTTGCTCTTATGTCATTGCTCCACACTGAGTTTCTTGGCAGAGCTCATGCATTGCTTGTCTTTGTTGTGTAGCCTAGCATAAAGCCTAGGGTGAGCTGATACAGAGGGATGCAGCCTCTTGACATAGGAACCATTTGTGGAGAAAAGATCTTTCCTCTTAAAGATTCTTATTTCCACTCATTCATAAAATCACCACACAGCAAAGGGGAAACTGGAGTCTAGATATTGAATCATAGAATTGTTTCAGCTGGAAACATCCTCTAAGATCAAGTCCAACCATCAACCCAACCCAACCCATCAACCACCATGTCCCAGCTGCCATAGCCACAGGTTTCTTGAACACCTTCAGGGATGGGGACTCTACCACCTCCCTGGGCAGCCTGTTCCAATTCCTGACCACTCTTGCAGCAAAGCAATTTTTCCTCATCTCCAACCTAACCCTCCCCTGGCACAATTTCAGGCTGTTTCCTCTCTTTCTACCACCTGAGACTAGGGAGAAGAGACCAACCCCCACCTCACTCCAGCCTCCTTTCAGGGAGTTGTGGGAAGCAATGAGGTCTCCCCTCAGCCTCCTCTTCTCCAGACTAAACAACCCCATATTTTTTGATGAAACATTCAAACCAGATCTATGTTAAACCAGGAGAGGCAATACAGAGGTCTCAATCTGTTGAGATGCTGCTCTTGTAGGTAGAATACAACCATGGATCTTTCTTCCCTGAAGAGAGAGACCAGCTAGGGAATTCCCCAACTCTGTCTCTGCCTGGGGGCCATTTGTAATGTGAAAGAGTAAGGAAGGCAGGCAGACAAAGATAAAAGATTTCTCTTTTCTTCTTTGAAGAATGAGGAACAATTCTGCCTTCAGAGGGTATGTAATAACTGCTGGTACAGCACACAGGATTTTTTTTTCTAATGCACAGTTAGAATGGGCCCCTAAAGGATGAAAAGAAAACACAAAATCTCTTGAAAGTGAAGCTTTCAGTCAAATATGCTGAGTATGAGACCATTTCTCTAGACAAATGAAACTGGCTAGAAACCAGTGCTGGACACCTACAGATGTGTCCCTTCCTCACCCCTCGGCTGGGATTCCTCAGAGGCATCTCACCGTGATTGCCTTTGGCCTCCCCCAGGTGGGAGTGAAGCCCTGCAGGTGCCTGAATGGGGGAACTTGTGTTACCAACGTCAAATTGTCCCCAGGCCTCGGTGAATGCCTGTGCCTGTGTCCCAGTGGCTTGGCTGGGGAGCTCTGCCAGGAAGCCCTGAAGGAGTGCAGCTCCCAGGCCTGTGGCAGAGGCACCTGTGTGGGCAGTGTGGGCCTCTGTGAGTGTTCCCCCTGGGCTTCCCCTCTCTGATCTACCTACAGACATACGCTGTTGCAGGGCTTCTTGGGTGCTGCATGGTCACCAGGATCTCTCAAACAGATTGCATTCACGTTTCCTTCAGCTTCCATTAGCTTAGACAGATAGAAGATGTGCAAACCCCACAGTCCATCCATGCTCAAGGGAGGAAAACTTGCCTAAAGCTCTATGGTCCTGAACTGAGCACTCAAGGAGCCTTCCTGATCTCAGCTTCCACCTGCTTATTTCCTGTGGATTTGTCTATCCATGAGATGGGCTAGGGGACAACTAGAGTGGAAGAAAGAAAAGACAGAGGTGCAGGACCCTTTAAGACTGCACAGGATCTGACTAAATCAAGTCAGCAAAAGAACTTGGAATGAATTCTTTTTTTAGGTCTAGGAAGTAGAAGCAGATACAGGAAACATGTAAAAAATAAATCACTCTTTAGTGCCACTTGAAGTTCCATCAAATTTAGGCATTAGTGACCCACAATCCCAGTTCTTTGCCAGACATGCTGATGGAAGCCAGTCTAACCTTTTACACAGGAGAGATGAAGGGAAGAGAGATGATCCCTGCACCAAAACAAAGATGCTTTTAGAAAAGCAGAATGAGAAACAAGAAAGGCAGAGACCAAGCTGGAGAATGAAATGCAAAGAGGAATGGGGAGGTGCGATGCAAGGCAGAAGAGAAGCCCCTAACAGACAGTGAGGATGAGCAGAGACCATGTGCCTGCCCACCGTGCCACTCCCAGTCAGCCCTGACTGCTTCCCCTGCTGACAGCACAGACAGGGACTCCCCATGTTCTGCAGCCTTCTGGAGCTTGCCTCAGCTGAGTCCCTGCTGAGGCTCACAGACCACCCACTAGCTCCTCCAGCTGGCACCTACACTGCAGCTGCTCATCCCACCAGCTTCCAACAGAGACACCTGGCACATGGTCCTCAACATGCCTTCTGCAGCTTCACACAAGTTGTTGTCTTTTCATTCTCAGTTTAGCTCTTCAGGAAGCACAAAGCAAGTCTGAACATACAGGACTTGAGCAGAATTTCTACACCTGGCTCTTGCTCAGCTTTGTTATTAGTTAAAATAATACCCCTCAGCCAGACATGGGTAAGCAAAGGCACTGTGCTGCTGCCCACTCTTGTCAGGTTAGCCTCCTGCAAGAGAAAGGTGAAATCGTGAGGACAACTCTTAGATCAGAGCTGTTCCAACAGCAGTGCAGCAAAAATCACCTTGTGCTGAGCTCAGGTATCAGTCCTTGCATCTGCCCAACCCTCTCCTTCGTTCCCGTACAAAAGCATGAAGGAGTCCACGATGGTGGCTGCTCTGCAGTACTGCAGGCTGAGGAATCATCAAATCCCATCCTCACTGCTGAGTATGAAACTCAGGTTTAAGCAAAAGCAGTGAAGAGGCTTTACCCAACGGGCCCACGTGGGCAGAAAGGTCTCTTTTCTGTCTTTCAGCGGTTCAGGAAATCTTCTTTGTTTTAGTAGTGTGGGACTGCAAGTCCAGGTTTCATTAACTATAAAATTCCAGCAGAAAGGAATACTAAAAATCACTCAGAAGTGGAGGTTCAGAGAAACAGCCCAAAAGGTCTGTGGCATTGGCTCCAGGTAGTGGCACCAAAGAGCCAAAGCTGCCAAGCCAAGAGCATATGCCACCAGAGACTCTACTGGCACAGGAACATACAAGCCTCAGCAAGAAAGTTATAAAATGAAAGTTTGATCAAAATGTAAACATCCCCAAACCAAACAAAAACATGCAGAATATTGCATGTTTTGCATACAATCCTGGAAATGAGACTCCTGTGAGGAAAGGGAAACGTGGGAATCTTTTAGGTGCTATTTGGTTAAACATTGGAGATCTGCAAGGAGAACCAGGGGTGAATTGCATTAGCAAAAAGCAACCAGTTCCATCCATCTGCTCCTGTGGTTTGATCTTCACCAGTCTGACACTGCTGCCCTTCTCTCTCATGCTGTATTACACACAGGGTGAGTGAGGCCAAGCTCTGTTATTCTGTGGCAAAGGGTCTGCCATAATTGCAATTCATTGTTGATAAACCCATCTGAAGCTTATTCTGCAGTGTGGTTCTCACACAAACAGTAAAGAACTACATATCCAACACTTCAGAAGAACACAGCTGGAAGCAAGGTACAGCTGACTCCAGAGACAAGGCCCAGGACACCTTGATGGCCAGAGGAACAATTGTTTTTTCCTGAACCCTTAATTCTTTCCAGGTAAAAAAAACCTGCAGTTATTTTGCTGTTCTTCCCTGGCCCAAAATGCTAAAACGAGACAACAATATTAAAAAAAAAAAAAAAAAAGGAAAAAAAAAGAAATAAATAAAGAAAGAAGATGATTGAGTGAAGCAGAAATACACCTCAAAGTTTTAATAGCAGGTGAAAAATTATAAGCAAGTGGAGCTGCAAGCCAGCTGGGAAGGAGATGCTTTTCCTTGAGTGCAGGTTCTGTGACAACAATAAAAGCTCCTCCTCGATGCTGTGTTTATGTCTCAATTCCCCAGAAAGCCATCAATAATCTAATGAGAAGGCAATGCTGCTCTGCTCAAGTGACAGCACCACTTCACCCTCAGATCTTTACAAATGACAGCCAGTAGGGAGCAGAAACAAAACACTAACTCTTTGGAGAGCTTCTCAAGTGCCTGAGCACAGACAACAGAGGGTGCTGCTAAGCAGCAGTAATCCAGGTGCATCTCAGGTACTGTAGGGGTACAAAGTAGGAACAAGAACAAGGCAGGGAGAGAAGAAATCTGAGAGAAGCAAGACTCCAGAATTATTGCTGCTTTACACTTCAGCAGCAACTCACACACATTCATCTCACCCAGTGTTCAAGGCTCCTTCACTGCCCCTGGGCATTGCTGACAAGAATTCCTGGTGTTTCTCCTTTGGCCACTGAGAATGTGACTGTCGCCAGCCTGAGAAGACAACTCATCTGTCGAAACTGGACCTCATCCCAGAGCCAGTCTTTGTTTCCCCACACATTGATGGTCAGCATGAAACCGGGGGCAGCAGGACGAGGGAACTCTCACTTCATTTTGCTGTTCAGGACATGGAAGATGACTTGTTCATGGCTTGTTGTGACCACAGAGTCCCAAGAGGAGATGCCCTGTTCCTTTAGAGCCAGCTTAAAGTCAACACAGTCAAAAAGTCTTTCTCTGCATCTGTAGATGGTCAGCTCCTCTCAAGGCATAAAGGACTTCACCTCCTCAGGCAATTGCCCATGCAGGGCTGGAGAAGAGCTGGCACAGAAACAGACGCTTCAGCCCTGCAACCTGAGCAGCTTTCATTCCCCTTGTTTCCAGGTGTCCTGCAGCAGTGCCAGGAGAATGGAGACCCCCCCTTGTGCTGCATGCACTGGAGGTGGTGTAACCAGAAAAAGAGACACTCCTTGGGGCAGTATTCGGTTCCTTTCTGCTGCTTCTTCAGCAACCTGCAGCCAAGGTTCAGACTTTGCAAAGGTTTGTCCTTGTCTCAGGTGGATTTGCATGATGTCCAGGTTGATCGGATGCTGTTTGAACTGCAGTCTCTAGGAGGGAAAGAGGTGCCTGCATAGCTCCAACCTTATGTCCCAGAAATCCACCAAGTGACTGCATTTTTCAATTTACCTTGTGACCTGGGGGGGTCCCTTTGCTTCCTGTCATTCCCTTGCCTCTGAGATTTTAAAGCAAGCCAGCCCTTTGCAGCAAAAATAGAGTGCACAGGAGGGAGGAGAGGGGACTGAGGGAGAAGTGGCTGCTGCTACTGCACCTGGGATCTTCATCCCTCCCGTGACTGTCTGGTATCATGTTTACTCTTTGTATGACACTCACACAAAGGAAATAACTGCTGACCTGATCAGAGGATAACTCATGTCAGATTTTCCATGACTTGATGTCTAATAATCTCCCAACATGTCATCAGAAAGCAGCACCAGAGAACAGCAGCCTGATGCTAATTAAATCATACAACAGAAAGAATAACCCCAGCTGTAGCAAGGGAGGAAAAAAGTAAGTTAAGCCCTGCAGTCCTATGTGATGGCCAACTTCAATGGAAGTGGAGCATGCAAAGCAAAGCCCTTTAGCTTGAGGTGGCACCAGAAAAGGGACATGGCTTCGGTGCCATTGGGTTTTTAACTCCACAAGGCAAAGCTGGCACGAGAAGGTGATATCACCTCAGTCAACAGAGACTTCAGTTTGAGGTTTCCACATGCAGATGCTGATTTAACTTGAATGGAGTACTGGAAACAATCTGAAATGCTGAAGCAATGTCAGACTATGTAGGAGGAGATGAATTAATAATGTTCTGGGTTTATCACCCTCCAATTCATTCCACTGCAACAAAGATCTTCTTCGAAGAAAAAAAAGATTAATATTCTTTTATCCTTGGATCAACTCCCATGCTGAAGCCAGGCATCTGCTCTGGAGCCTTTCTGCACCTTGTGCTATGTCCCGAAGGCAGGAGCCCAGGCAATCCACAAGGCAGCCCAACCTTCTTGGGTGTCCCTGGAAGGGGCATGCTGTAACAGAGGGGACAGACAGGGGCCAGTTCACAGCTTGCTCTCAGGGCTGCATGTTCTGCTTACCAGCAACACCCAAGCAAGTTCTCAAGTGCACAGAGACAGCAGCAGGCACAGCTGGAGCCCGAGGGGGGTTTTAGCAACGTTATTTGGGATTGCTCTGCATCATTTGCTGTTCACATCATAGCTTTAACTACTGGGTCACCTTCCCCTCCAGGTATCTGTTAAATCATCCAGAGCTGTGAATTTGAATATCGATTGCTTCAAGGGATCTTTAAAACCCTACTTCCAAAACCAGCAGAAGTCAAGAGATATTGTTTAGGGTTCAGGTGTTCACATTTTCATTTTAAATAGAAAAAAAAATAGAGGTTTGTTTTTTTTTTTTTTTTAAATTATCATTTTGTAAGGTTTACCTTCAGCCAGAGCCTGTCAGGCTGGCTCACAATAAGCTCTGTTTATGTCAGATTCAGACAGAAAGGCGAAGCACAGTAGGTGGGGCATGGCTCTTCATATCTTAAAGCCAAAATGGTGACATTCATTGGCTCCTACAGCACAAGACAAAGATCTCATATCAACAAGACAACAAAAGCAGCAGCAGGGATGTGCAGTGCAGGGGAAATCATTAATTTAACATGCAGAGCTTTCTAGGAGCTGCAGTCTGGAGTTCAGCACTTGTGGTGCCAACAATGAGAGCAATAAACAGTGTGAGAAAAGCAGGTTTGAGTGAGGCAGGGGGAATGGCTCCAGCACACACCATGCACCCTGTAACCAGGGCACAGCTGAGAACCAAGCCTCAGCCTGCTTCAGCCTGGAGCTGAGGAACAAACAGGGACTCTCTCCTGATTATTAACCTCCCCTTTGTTTTGCCACAGGGCTTTCTGGTCAGGAAGACAGGAATGAATGTGAAGAGAAACGTTGCTTTCCCGGAATGCCTTGTGTGAATACCTCTGGATCCTATGCATGTGGCTCCTGCCCCCATGGGATGGGGGGAAGTGGTAAGCCTTGCAAATGTAGGTGTTTTACATGATTTATTTTGATAGATGAGGGGGAAAGCCAGGTTCAATTCTACTACTATTATCCTTAATTGAGTACTTTGCCACTCACTTCAGCTACAAACCTTTAAGTATACCGGGCAGACTATTGTCATGTTCTATTAATAAGGATAATTGCAAATTGGTCTCTGCTATTTCTCACTGCAGTTTGGTTTCAATTTGGTCAGAATGAACACTCTATCATATAAAAAAAACATTTTCCAGGTGCCAGCTAGATCATTTCCCCTCGTCCTCCACTATTCCACTCCTACATATACCATCCAATAACAAGCGTTTGAGGAGCACCGCTAGGATTACTTCTGCTTTGGGCAAATGCTGTGTAAAGAGGATGCAGGGCAAGAGGAAGAAGATCCATGGACAAATCCTTCACCCTTTCCCCTCTTCTTTCAAGGTGTCCTTTCATGAGAGGACAAAATCCACAGCTGCTGAGGTCATGCTTGCTGAAAAGTCAACTAGGTCTGATCTAGTGAGGGAAATGGCCTGGAACAATTTTACGCCTGCTTAGTATTTGCTTTTGAGGAAACAGCTTCTTTAGTAGGGAGCCTACCATGACTTTGTACTCTGCTGACATCTTCCCAACACAAGGAATGTGACCTACTCTCTGCTTACTTCAGTCACATACACAAAAATCTTCTCCAAAAGATAACATTTTGTTGACCAGAATGAGAGAAATCAATACTTGAAGTGGTTCAGGTTTGTGTGTTTGTTTGCTGGAGTTTCCAAAGAAATCTGAGAAGCAGAGAAGATGCAGACAATAGCTGTGCAGACAGAGAATAGCTGTGCAGACAGACAATAGCTGTGCAGACAGACAGACAATAGCTTTTCCTCCTACTGACTACCAAAAGGGAAAAAAACCAAACAAACAAAACTATCCAATGTAAAAAGGACTCAGTTGTAACTGCAGGATCCTGGCCCCAGTGGGGCTGCCTTTGCCAGGTAAGCCAAACACCCTTTCAGTCCTCTCACCACCCACCTGCACTGAATGGTTTCTTTGCTGTAGCATTGGCCACATTGCTCATTTCAGTGATTTTGCCTCTGCTTCACTAATGCCTATTTTTGTAGATAATTTGCCCAACCCAGGAAGGACCAACCAAGCAATGTTTCTTTTTTAAAAATATATCTAGAAAGTTAAATCTTCCTTTGAATAGGAATAAACTTAAGGACTTCCCTGTCCACCCAAAAGAGGATAAAAATCACTCCTTGTGATATCCAGACTTACGCCACCTGCTGATACTTCCCTTGCTTAAGCAAGTATAAAGGCTTCTGAGGGGGAGGAGGAGGAAACTGAAATAAGTTGACAGCTCTTAGTGGGCTGTAGCTGATTGCACTGCTCAACACGTATCAAGAGTCACAGTCTCAGGCTCTACAAAGAGCAGAGAGTACCCAAGAAACCCAGGGCAGCACTTTAGCTTCCAACATGATCCACACCAAATGTGCATTCCCTAATTCATTCAATAAATCATCTTCAGGTTATGCCAAGTCAGTATTTTTTTTACAGTCTCTGCCAATCAGTGTTGGTCTTTCCATCCATGCAGGGGGATTTGGACATGTACAAAGTTTGCAGCTGAGCCAACCAAAGGCACCAAACATCCACAACACCTTCAGGCAGAAGCTTTCAAGGAGAGGCAGGAATCAGACAGAGCACAGGTCCCAGTGTGTCATGCAGCATCTTCATGCAGAGTAACAATGCTGTGGAACACACAGGGACCTCTTTGTGCCCTTAGGTCAATAAGAGGCCACTGTACACATTCAGTATGCCTCGCAGATGAGCCAAGTGCAAGTAGCTTGGGCATAGCACTTTTGTGCCTTTGTGCTGAAGCTTTGCTGTGTGTCAGCAGCTGACTTACCTGATTTGCCTTTATTTGCTTGATGGTTGGCTTCCAGAACAAACTAGTGTCAGGTTATCTGATTTGCTGTTGCCTTTTATCATCAATCACAGCTAAGCTCTAACTCCTTGTTTCCTTGTCTCCGTGCCTTCTTTTCACAGCTGTGCCTGCTGCTGACATTACAAAAGCTGTAAGTGTTGGGAAAGGTGATGGCAAAGGTGATTGGAACAGGAGCGAGGTTAAGCAGCCACCACAACCCTCAGAGGCAAAGGATTCTTCTGCAATTAAGAATGTCAACAGCAGTGGCAGCCATGGGAGGTATACAAGGTTATGACACCTTAGGGTGATGCACAAAATGATTCTTTCTGCAGAAAAAAAATAATTACATATTCAGAACTCACACATTCTACCAGCTTACCAGTAAAGATAAAGTACCTGGTTGTAATACAGCACAGGAAGAGCTAAAAATCCACAGCCCCCCTTGCTGCATCAGACTGTGGACTGCTGCTAAGCAGTTTGACAGGGAAGGGAGACATGGCAGCAATTGGAGTGGTCAGGCTTATGTAGAAATGCCGTCACATCAGAGGGAAAAGAAAATCACTCCGAATCTTAGTGATGACTGGAAAGCAAGGTGATGAGAATGACAGCTCATGCCAGCTTGCCACAGCCCAGGGAGGCTGACTCTTGATTCCAGCATTTGATGGGCAGTCACTGAATTAAGACTCTTCTGAGCGTAAGGGAAGATCAGCACTCGAAGTATGAACTTGTCTGTGGCAGCTCCTCTCCCAGGGGAAGGGCACTGCAGCACTCCCCACAGAGCTCACATGAGCCCTGCTCCAGCAAGCGTTGCACCTTCAGCTGATATTCTAGAGCAAGCAGGGACTGGAAAACTTGGGACTGTCCATTTCAGCTCTGTAGGGGTAGATGTAAAGGAGAAGAAGGGGGGTTTCACCTTCTTCTTTTAGATCTGTATCAGGCCAGCCAACACCTAAGCAGAACTTGCCTCTCGCAGGGATCCATTGTAATGCTGTAGGTAAGGTGCAAGAATAATGCTGAAAATACTTGAGGGTCACGATGGAGACCTGGCTGGAGTTAATTAAAAACATCTACAACCATCATTAAGGTTCTATTCATCATCTGTTCTGGCCACTATTAAAGGCTTCCCAGGCAGTTCCTGTGCTTGCTGCTCAGTGAGCTCATCAGTGATCAAGTGTTACCAGCCAGAGGGGTGTGGGACTGTGCACATGGCTCAGAGATAACCAAGGCAGGCTCCTCTCATACAAGGCTTGACACACGAAGGATGATTTCTAGATCAGAAACAGTGAGCTTGACAGGCAGGGTGCTGGAAGGGCTGATGATTACCTTCCAATTACAAAGCATCAAAAGAGTGTCAAATAATGCAGCTTCTCACTCAGTTAATCTTTCACTTACACTGAAAATTACAGTTTCTATATTATCCATGATGAATGCCAAACAACTTTGAGTAATAAACTTGAAAACATGTAATTAGACTACTAATAAATCTTGCTTTAACGAGAAACAGCTGTTGTGCTGCACTGTGCCTACAGGGCATTCTGGTGTTTGGCTCAAGGTTTGGGAACACTCTGCATTAATTAGTCTTTAAGAGAACAAAAACAGTCGTAAAGCTTTGTCTGGGCTCGCTTAATTTTATCTGTGCTTTTGGTGGATTCACAATGAACACATCTGAACCCTCTCCTTCTGCAGGCCAGGCAGCAGCAGTGCCCCATGCCACCATCTGTGCCAACAGGTCCTGTTCCCTGGCGTGTCCCTCTGTGGGGTACATCTGCAGGCGATGCCCAGCAGGGCTCCTTGGGAATGGCTGGATCTGCACCCAAGACCCCAGTTCAGGTACTCCTCCTTTCCAGAGTTTGCAGTGGCTCTTGCCTAGGAAGGCTGGAAGCAAATCTGAGCTAGTGTGGCCTCACAGCACAACATCCTTTGGAAGCAAGCATGGAAGGGCTTCTCTCTCACTCGTGCCTGCTGAGCAGCTAGCAGGTCTCATTTCAGAGGTACCTGGCTCTATGGTGGAAATTCAATAGGTTAACCACCTTGTGTACCACCAAGAGAGCTCTCAGCAGGAATCACCACATCTGTACTTCTGCCACAGCACTGGCCTAGGATTTCACAGCATCCTCAGGGGGCACAGAAGATGACACGTGCCAGGTGTCACCTGCTTGCCTCCTTCCCTAGTGCATCTGCTGCAAGGCAACAGCAAGCCGACCTGTGCAGATGGCAACACACAAAGTGTCATGCAAGAGGATCTATACCAAAGGCAACAGATAATTAAAGCATTTCTCTAGTACCATGCAGAGCCTGAGCAATAACCTTCCATGGGGAGCTCTGAAACTCATTTGGTCCCATTAATCTCCAAGGACTGATCACCAGCAAAGGTCCTTGGCTGTGACAAAGAAAAGCTGGGTCCTGACCTCAGGCAGAAAGTGGCAACAGCATAGCCACCACTCATCAGTTACCCAGTCCTGCTCTCTCAATGAGATTCTCCTCATTCACTGTAGGTTTCTCTAGGGACAGCCTGGATGGATGTCCTCTTTTTACTGCACAAGGATTTGCCAGGAGTCACATTCATTGCTTCATGATAGCAGTTCCTAGGTCAAATCCCTTGCTCTTCCTTCTAGATCTCTTAAGTATTCAAGACAGACTGGCTTGAAACCTGTCAAGTAGTTCCCTGACCTCTTGCACTTGACAAGCACATCTTCACTCCCCATGCTGTGTCCCAGTCAAGGACAGCTTCCTTGGGATTAGCTTTTCATGCACACTATCAGAGAGGAAGCAATCCTGCCCCTTAGTGTAGGTATCATCCAATCCTTTGGAGTTATACATTGATTTGAGCTTGTCCTCCCAATCTAAAGGTCACTAAAATAAAGCCAACATTTTTCTTTCCCTAGCAATGAGTATGTACAAAGTATTACTGAGCCTGTCAGAGTCACTGAGCCAGCTATTGATCCTCCTGTGACTTGGGGAGGCTGGAACAGCAGCTGAGCAGAAAACCCAAACAAACCATTCTGCATATAAACAGCCTAACAATTCTGCCATTGTCCAGAGCTGCACTTTGTCCTCAATGGGAAGATGGGATACACACTGCACACCCCAAAGGTCATTTGAATGCTGTTGAGCAGAATAGAGAGTGCACATCTGTAGGTATTGCACAGTGAATCAGGCAGATCTCCACCCTGCTCCTACAAACATCAGCCAATGACCTGGGGTGTATCTGTAAAGGGAGGTACAGACAGGAGCTGCCAGTTGCCATGATCCATACCTGTCATGCAGAACTCCAGGCAAGGTTTAAGAAGTGTACCCAGGCTCAGATCTGAAGCTGATGCATGCTTCTTTCAAAAGCAAGAGGCTAGGGGTTGCTTTTCTTTTCTCCTCTTGACTATGCAAACTGAGGCCAGGGATCTGTGCCTGCAATGTGGCTGAACACCAAGCTTGAGCACTTTGGGGAGGGAATGAAGAGAATTTTATTTTTTTGTTTCATTAGAACCTCACCTCCACTCACATCAATTATATCACACTATAAACACTGAGAATCTTGTGCCTCAAGGTTGAAGAAGAGTAGTCATTTGTTTTAATATTTAGAGATGGAAGCAACTGCTGCAGCTGTGTGTGTCCTAATTTATGGCCAAAGTGATCAGCTTAACTTCCTTTCCCATGTGCTTTGCTAGCTGAAGCAGAGGCATTGTACAGCACTCAGGAATAGAAGATACCAGACCTAAAAGAATGAACTTCCAGTTAAATTTCTGTACAGTTATGGATGATGATTACTGTGAAATCCTCCTGTTAATAGAACAGCTTCTCTGCATTGAAACCTGTGCCATCAGTCTTCAGATGAGACAGAACAAATCCTCTTCCCCTCGCCACAGCGCTTGCGAAGGTGCTGAGATTGAGTCAAGTCCGAAAGAAGAGCACATTTTCATCTAAAAATACTCTTGCTAATCCCTATTTTCTGATTTCATTGCATGCTTTTGACATGAAGTTACACTCAATTGTTGTGCTTTAAGGATTAAAGGATAAGTATTTTCTTCATACAGAAACCACAAAAGTTACCCAACTGCCTTTGTAGAGTACTGAGGAGAAAAAAAAACACCAGAAGAAAATTGTTTCCTACATCAGTGTTTGATGAGCTTCACCCCAAAGTCCTTCAGTTTTGATCTATAATCACCAAAGCACCATTTCCAGAGCACTGCCACATGAGAGGTGGCAATCTTCTGATGTTCTTGACCCACTGCAAACTGTGCAAGTCCACAGAGAAGTTTCTGAGCTCTCTGCACCTGCTCAGGGCCTCGCTCTGTTCTGACTGAGCTGTTTTACATGGCTCAGCCACCAGCAGTTTGCACCAGCTCAAATCAACCAGACTTGTTGCAACTGTTCTTAAAGTGCTCCAGATGAGTCTTAAGGAAAGAGACCACAAGTATCAAAGCCAATATGGAGTCATACATAAAGGGAAATTATTCTCTTTTAAAAAATGCATTCCCATATCAGAAGTAAAAAACTACCTCTGTCTCCCAAATCCATAGCACAGGGAACCTGCATTTTAAAAAACATTGACTGATAGGATCGGAAGTCCCTTAATCTTGCTGCCATTGCAGTAGAGAGGAAAGTCTAAGGAACTGCAATCTGCCCAGGCTTCCCTGAGCACATCTCACATTTGTTGAAGATACCTCTTACTTCTTTGTCAGATCTATTAAATCAGAGCAGTGCAGCATCATTGGTCACACTCTTGGCACAAAGAAAATGAAAATATCTCTGTGGGGGACGTGGTGATGCTACTGCAAGCTGCAGTATTCATTCTCATCAGATGCCACTGGTATTTCTCTGGACTGCTTCCATCACTCACAGCCACAGAGCTACCCATCTGTTGGTACTTCCCTTAGCAGGTCAGAGGTTGGTATCATCACAAGAGATTTTTTTTTCCTATTAGTAAATCAGCAATTTTGTCGGACAAAGCAGTGCCACATCCATCACCCATAAAACGTTTGTTCAGAGCCAGCTCTCTCTGCCTCTCCTGGTTTAGGGTGCTGAAGATCAAGGGAGAGGGTTCTGTTATGATCTCTGTTACCAACCTCTGCTTTTCTGTTCTGAACACCACTGCTGGCTCTGCTGCCACAGCAGCTAACATGCAGCACTGCAGACACTTGGCACTGGCCACACTTTGGTGCCTGCTGGCTGTGTTACGTTTGTGGGCTCTGTGTTCTGCACTGTGCCACTGTCTGCACCATGCTCCTGCATCCACTTTGAGTTTACATCAGAGACCTCTGTGACCTTCTCATTTGTGCCGCTGCTGGATCCACATCAAGGTGTGGATGTAAAAGGAGCACAGAATGTGTTGAGTTAGAAGAATGTCTGTGCTTAAATACTTAGGGCTCAGCCTAGCACCAGAGGTCAGTCTGAAGCTTTACATTCTTGACTTTTCCCTTTGAACTCACTGCTCTCATTATTAACATGCATCAATGATCACTGCCCCTGAAAAATAAACAGCCCCAGAAAGAGCTTTGGTTATCAACCCAAGGTTTCAGCTTGGAGCTAACTGCAGCAGGAGGCACCTCTTACTGCCTGGAACCAATCAAATGGTTCTACTTCAAGAGATGACTGAAGAACATAATGGGCTCCTTCCATCTCTTATCTAACAGAAGTGATGGATTTGCATTAAAAAGGGCAAGACCCAGACTCCATTCTCCCTTACACCAGCATGAATCATAAGCGACTCCACAAATGAACAGCATTACCCTAACAGAGCCAGCCCAGCACTGCTCCTGAAGACATGTCTTCAAACCTGTAAAGGCAGGCACACCCCACACAGAGCTTTGAAATGCCCAACCTCTGTGTGCCAGCAGGTTTAGGTTAATTGCACACACCTTCAGGAGTCAGAGGGTGCTTTGCAGTGCCTAACTAATTCCTCTTGACATGGTTTATGCAGTGAGTTACAAGGCCTGCTTGGAAGCAGGGGTATTTTGATGCTGCAGACATTAGCTGTGAAGCTGCCTGAGATCCTTCCAAAGAAGGCACAACAGAAATGCCAGACAATTAGTAAATATCACTCTGGTTTGCCTCTGTGTGGGAACAGCTCTCAGCTATTCTTGTGGGATCCAGGATGAGGAAGCTTTGCATCTCCCTGGCTTCCAGCTACTACCTCTGACTTAGGCCACTGAAAGTCTGTCCACAATTCATCTGTGACATTTATGGTAGACACTGCCAGTTCCTTCCACAACCTGTTTCAGTGTCTCTAGTTAGTGTATTTCAGGACAAAATGTCCCCTTTTTTCAGAATGGGCAGTTACAATGTAATGAAGTCTCCTGCAAGAGGCTCATGATGAATTGGTGCCTGAAGTGGTGTTAGAAACGCCACAAAAAGGCATTCTAAATAAATCTGGACTCCTGAAGGACATGGCTTTGCAAATGGGATACCAGCAATCCTCACCCAAGGCCAGGATCATTTGTGACCCTTTCCTACCCTCTGACTATGTAATTGCCACTGAAAATCCACTCCTGTCCTCGTCAAGATAGAAAGGGAACCTTAGAGCCTTCCTAGTGGCTTCCTCCTCCTTAGGGAGACCTAATGAAATATTAACTGTTTTCAGACAAATCTCAGCAGAAGCCTCTGTGGTTTATGCTGTGACCCAAACATAACAACTAAAGCAGGCAAGGTAGGAAGAATATGTTCAGATAATGTAAAAGATAAACGGTTCCCAGGTTCACTGATCCATATCCTCTGTCAATCCAGAGTTTGTTAAGTGCTTCCAGTACAGATGATATATTTAGGAGATGATGCAGCTCAGCAATAGAAGACCAATGAAGCCCAAGCCATAAAACCACTAGGGAAGAGGACTCAGCTATGTGCCATGAATAATATTTACATTAAATCAGAACATCAAGTCCAGATTACATTTTTCTCCCACCAAGAATGTGCCACCTCTTGCTAAGCAATCAATGTGCCATCATGACTTTTAAGTGATACTAACAACTCAGTCTCCAACAAACACTCTCTGGAGCATACAGACCCCGTAGGTTTTTTCTGTTGACAGGACAGAGAGCAAGATTATCTCCTCTTAAAATTTCCTAGCTCATTTCATCATCTAGCTATAACAGCACACAGCTTTTAAAGAGAACCAACCCCGTTTCCCACAAATTGGTGAGATTGCTGTTTTGTTAGAGCCACTTAGGAGCCCTTTAAAAGTGTGAGTAACTCACACTGTACCAATACCAGGGGCACATTAAAGCTGTGGGGAAGTTTTGCTGCTAACTGCAAAAGCAAAGCAGGAGCTGAAAAGAAAGGACTCATAAGCAAAGCAAAGCACAGTCCAGGGAGGGAAAACCAGGTGTGAAATACACAAACTCCTCACTGCTCAGGACACAGTTAGGAGACCTTGCGGTTGTTGATGAGCAGGTACCCACAGATGGGGTGGCACTCATGGCACTTGCAGAACAAGGTGACATTCACCACCAAACCAGGTGAAATTCACCCCCAAAAGAGCAAGTTCACTTCTGAAGGGACACAGCCACAGCCTGCAGCTAACACAAGCCAGCTGACCCTCTGGGATGCAGGAGAAAAGAATCCTCCTGCTGATAAATTATGAGATTAAGAACTTCACAGAATAGCCCAGACTGGAAAAGGCCTCACATGATCACCTGCTCCAGCCTTTGGTTTCTCAGATTTACCTTGACAAAAATGCAAATCACTGTTTCTACAGGGCATGGGGGTGGAACCACACACTGGAGAGCATCACCAGACCTCCCTGCTCTATCAGTGGTGCAACTGGTGATAAAGAGATGATAAATCTCTTAGATTACTAGAAAATAACAGTTCCTGCTAAGAGTTTCTCCATGCTAACATACACTGCTGATAGTACTTACAGAACATTGTCTTCAAAGTCTAGATTTGAATCAAGATATTCGTCTATGACTAATGCAATACCTCACAGGAGAGGTAAATCTTCAGCCTTCCTCCTTTCTTCTTTCCCAAATGCCTCCGTATATCTGGATGAAAAAACCAAAAAACCAAAAAGGGACGTGTTAGCTCTTTATGTCACAACATTGAATCTCTAGGTGACCTCAGCTTGCTTCAAAGTTCTTGCTGAGTTCAAAACAATAATTCCCATAATATCTCCTCAGAGTCTGAGAGAGGAAGAAATTAAACACAAACCTGTTGCTAGCCAAGTGCCACTATCAAATCTCTGCTTGTTCCTTCTAAGAGGACACTACAAACATCAAAGCAAGCCTCATGACAGGAGTGTCCCCAGCATACCACCACACAGTTCAGAGGGCAGAAGTCAGCTCTGCCAGGAGCTGATGACACCAATTGCAGGGAGCTGTGGCAGGCTACAGCCATGAAGGAGCTGTGGCACTCCCAGCCTGTGCTGCCCAGGTGGGAGAAAGGCTTCCCTAAGGAGCTGTGGCACTCCCAGCCTGTGCTGCCCAGGTGGGAGATACACACCACTGGTCACTGCCAACCTGTTGGCACCAGCCACGAAGGCCTTTGCTTAAAGTGGGTGCTAACCAATAAAGCTGAGAGCCTGGGGGAGTGTGATTATTTGAAACTGTCTTTTTAATTTTTTACCTTGCAAAGTTCAAAACAGAGAAAGTGAAAGAGTATAAATAAGTCAGTATTGGGTGCAAGAAAGCAAAATAACAATTGTTCTAAACACTTCCATTGGATAGATAGAAATGTTTAAGAACTATTACTCAAAACAAAGTGGGCACTCTGCACATTCTGCGTTCGGCAGTGGGGGCAGTTGCTGGGCTGTCTGGCTGCTGTTTTCTTCTTCTTCTCTTCTGGCTGAAGATAACACAGACTGACCTTGGCAGCTAAGTTAACAACTTTCTGCTCTAACTAACTCTGCTTTCTGTCCAAGGGAGGTCTGGGGGGCAAGCTCCTGGGAGGGGGAGGCCCCTTTGGGAAGGGTCTCCTTTGAGGGGAAGCAAAGGGAGATTGGTTGTGCTTTTCTGTTGATTGTATATATTTGTAAATGTTGTGAATTTTGTATATTTGTACATATTCATTACATTTCATCATAGATTGTAGATTCTGCTTTGTAAATACAGCTTTCATTTGCTTCCAGACTGGGCTAGCCTGGTTATTGTCGGTGGGGGGGGGGAGGAATTTCAGCTCACACTGACACAGGGAGGTACCCTCCGGAAATTGACTGCCAACATTCCTTGCTTTTTGTTTTCTGTGTTAGAAAGGAACTACAGAGAGGTGTCAGTCCAAACAGCTGGAATTGTGGAGAATTCCCTAAAAGCACAATTTCACTGAGGGTATTTTTATCTGCCCACATCCAAACAGATTCCTTACTGGTCTCTAGCAAGGCACAGTTCAGATTGTTTCATGACTTTCATATGTAAAGTAACTCATTTTATGTGTTTACAGCCCCAAACAACACAATTACAGTTTCAGACCATTTACTTCAAGCAACTACAAGGAGAATTGCAGTAAACTATCCAGATTCAAGCTATTTTGGCTTTGAACCAATATTAAGGATTTTCTTTTGAAGAAATGTTATGAACTTTCTTTATCATCTCTTTTTACAGCTCTGAAGGATTCTACAGAGATGTTTCAGAGCATTAGACAGGGATGCTGTGGAGATGATCTGTCTTGATTTAGCCTGTCATGCATGTTGCTGTCAACCTGGTCAAGCCATCAGAGACTCTGAAGGCCCACAAGGCATCGGCAGATAAGGACACTGCTTCTATTAATATTTCCATCCCTCGCAGTGCTGAGAAGTAAAATACACTGCCATTTCCTGAGCAGAATATAGCATTTTGGTGTATGAACTCCATCTTAATTCTGCTGCTGAAATAATGCAGCTGCAGGCTCAAAGAATTGGAGAAGGTAGGACACAAAGCAGAGAGGTAAAAGTTCAGACCTGAGAGATGGACAAGGCACAACAAAACAGCTCCTAGGGGGCTGGGGGTGGGGGGGAGGGGGGGCGGTGATCCACAGTGCTTTGAAACACAGCAGTTCCTCTCCTCTGCTTCCTGTTTTGTTAGATGGATGTTCAGAGAAAAGCACAGGAAGAGCACTTCTGAAAACTGCAGCAGAGAATGGGCCAGAGCCAAGGAACATAAAGAGCACAGGGAGAGGTCTAGGAACAAAGCAGCAGGAGGAGCAAGGTCCTGTGCGAGGGGTGAAGGCACATCAAGCAAGTTGAGTTTTTCCAAACCCTAGGAGAGAACTTTTCAATTAAATTCTTAAGTGAACTGGAAGGTAGGAGAGGTGTTTGAGCAAACACTGTTTGTTTGTAAAAACGAGCTAGTTTGTGAATTTCCATACACAATACAAAAAAAAACCCACAAACAAACAAACAAAAAAGGATACCGATAAAGAAAAAGATTGATAGAGGGGAAAGCAAACCCTGCTTGGGGAGCAGGCTCAGATCTTTGCCATCAGTAATTCTTACATCATTTTAAAACACAATGTCTCTGGTGACCCTGATGGTGAAATTTCTATTGAAAACTTACAGAAAGCATTAGGAAAGTTAAAACAGTCAAACCCACCCACTGAACCAAACCAACCCAATTCACAAACCAACCTAAGCTGTATGAGTGCCCCAACTCTTTCAGGTTTTGCTTGCTTGCTTGGTTGTTGCTGTTGGTTTTTTGTTAATCTTTTAATCATAATTATTTCTATTGAGAAAAAAAAAGTTTTATGAATAGAAAATCTTTTGTTTAAGGAAAGAACTATACCTAAGCAAAATCTTCCCAAGGAGATGGTTTGGAATTTGTTGGCTATGGATGGGTTTATCATTGTGTATTCCTTGAGATAAGGCTGAAAACATTTTTCTGACATGCAATATGATTTCTGTAATCAGGAATTGTTTGCTTCCTTACCCTCAGCCCCCTGTTTCTTTGAAATGCATCAGTTCATGAATGGAGGTGTTGGTTTGTTCTGAAAACCTTGAGGCAAATGAACTAAACAGGGATGCAAGCAAATACAAAAGACCTTCAATGCAACAGAAGCGAGCATACCACCTCTTCCCAAGGCAGTATTTTCTCATACACTCACAGGATTTCAAGATTCCAGAACTGGAAAAGGGCCTCACTGCTGGAATCCAGGGAGACTGATAAAGTTTAGCAGGGGAACGGTCTGGAGGTCCCAGGGCTTCTGCTCCACAAAAAGCAATGCCTTAGAGCAGAATGAGTTTGTTTCATGCACACAAACCCAATCTGCCTTGCAAATGATGAATGGTGTTACAGAGCTGTGTGTGTGCAGCTGCAGCCACCTTGGACAGCCAAACCCAGCTGCAGCTGAGGAACAGCTGCAGTCAGCTGAGTACTGTAGGCTCCGAAGGATATTCCTATTGCTCATGATTTTGTTAGGTGAAGGGGAAGAAAACCACTCAGCAGTAACATCAGCAACACAATCTCACTTTCTATCAGGCTGAAACACAGCTGAGGGACAGTGAACTCCATGTTCACCTTGTAATTTACCATTAAAACACCAAGGGAGTCAATTTACCCATCACAGAAGCAGTGCTTTGGGAGCAGAATTTTCACTCGGGGGCTGAGCAGGAGGGTCCAGAGCTGTGTGACAGCTTTGCTGATGTGCTGACCTGGCTGATGTGAGGCACACTGGGTGCACAGCCTGCTCACTCTGCTAGCCCAGCACAAGTCTGGCAGGGGCCTCCTGTCTGCCTGCACACATCTAGTGGCTTACACACAGCTTTGGGATTTGCTAACTCCACCTCTGGGCACCTCTGACTGAAAAGTTACTGCTCATATCCTCTGCTCCCAAAGTGAGGTTTAGCTTTTGCCTGTGCCTGCTTCCAGTGTGTTGTGTGCTCCTAAACCCTTTTTAACACGTTTTGCTTTTCAAGTTCTGACACAGACCCTTAGAATTAACATGATCCTCTTCACAAGCATCAGCAGCTCCCAACTTCAGTTCCTGTTTACATTGATAGGATATCCCACACTCAAGGAGTCTTTAAAGTGGTTTTGTTTCTACAAAAGTAATCTTGGAAGTGCAGCCTTTATCAAAGCTGGGAAGGCAAAGCTGCACCTCACGTAAAGGACCTGAGGGATTTCTTTTGTTAGTCACGGCTTGTGACTCAGGATGGACAGCAGTGACTGGGAAGTCCAGCCAGCATCTGAGTGTGGGGAAACTCTGGATGCTTAAAGGCAAGGAAGAGAGAAACAAAGTTATATTTCTAAATGTTTGGGAAAGGGACTTGTTAGGATATGCTTGGATGGTGAACCAGAAGATTTAGGATTTAAACACTCTGGAGAAGAAAGTTATGCCAGAACTTAAGCAAATAAAATAGCAGATTAAGAGCTGGTGCAAAACCAGAATTTTCCCAGAGCTTCCTGTTGACAGCTGCTCCATCTCCCCCTTCTCACCAAGAAAATACAGGACAAAACACTGGCATGGGGAAGTACAGAGGGAAATGGGGTGACCCTTAATACTCCAGTAACAAGGCTTCTTACACCAGAGCAACTTTTGTATTCTTTCTTGACCTTTCAAATTAGGTTTCTGAGCTGGTCTGTGTATCAAATTTTAAATCATAGAATCACAGAATTGTTGGGGTTGTAAGGGACCTCAAGGATCTTCCAGTTCCAGCTCCCCTGCCATGGACAGGGACACCTCACACTACAGCAGGTTGCTCATCCAGCCACATCCAGCCTGGCCTTAAAAACCTCCAGGGATGAGGCTTCCACCACCTCCCTGGGCAACCTGTTCCAGTGTCTCACCACCCTCATGGGGAAGAACTTCTTCCTAACATTCAATCTGAATCTCCCCACTTCTAGTTTTGCTCCATTCCCCCCAGTCCTATCACTACCCAACATCCTAAAAAGTCCCTCCCCAGCTTTCTTGGAGCTCCCTACAGATACTGGAAGGCCACAGTAAGTTTTCCTTGGATTCTTCTCCTCTCCAGACTGAACAACCTCAAATCTCTCAGTCTGTCTCCATAGCAGAGGAGCTCCAGCCCTCTGCTCATCCTCATGGCCCAGGAAGTGAAATGTGTCAGAAGAGCATTTCTTCTGTACAAGAAATGTACCAGACAGCTTGTGCTGCTAAATGTTACAGCTCTAGAGCCAGACAAGTTGCACATGCTCTGGACTGTGCTCATTATGACTCCTTAAACTAGCCACAGGATTCTGAAGCAGTTGTAACCTGAGCAGGAATAACTGTCCCCACGATCCTGTGAATGGACAGGCACCCACCAAACCCTGAAACAATAACAGCCAAACCCTAAAGTAAACCCCAGGAACTCAGAAGAGAGGAAACACACAGTGCCCAATGTGTCATCAGGCAGAGGCAGCACAGGGGCAGCCAGATGCTCACAATCCCAGCTCAGCATTGATCATGGCTTATACGTTTGAAGCTATTGATCGACAGCAAGGAAACAAATTGAAGTTGTACAGGATTTGAGAAAGCTGCTGACTACAGACACTGAGTCTGCAGCTTTTGGAACACTTCTTTGGTTTACCTTATTTAGATATCTGGAAGGCTGCAGAAAGACATTTTCAGGTATTCCAGAAGAAAAATCCATTGTATTCTAACCTTACATAAACTGCACAGAGGCACCGTGAGTACAGATCTGAAGTGCTGAAAGCTGCGAGGACACTAATGACCAGCTGTGAATGACACCAATATCTTCTGAGGTGGTGTGGCCTCCTCAGAATGCATGAGGGACCTTGATGGGTATACATCATAATGAACAACCAAAGTGCATCACTGCTCTTCACTGGTAACATTATTGGAGAAGTAGAAATTGCCTTCTCATAGACACACTCCAGCACCATGCTCCCCCTTAGAAGGAAGGCTGCAGCTTATTTGCAGGATGGGTTTATCACTTTTATCTTCTGATAAAGAAATGAAAGGCCTTTCTCAGGTAGTCAGTCTGATCCCCTCACTAAAATGCAGTTAGGAGGAAAACCCATTTAATTATGACCGAGTGGAATGAGCACAAAGCTATCATCAGGGCTCGTTTGGGAAATTTGTCAGAGGTCATTCAGCCCTTCACCATCACTCCTCTTGATTTCTGCTCTTGAAGTGAATTTTCTAAAGGCAGTCATGATCATCCATTACTGATCATTTTCCATGGGGTTACTTCTTTCATCTTGCTCTCATTAATTTTAAAATATCCTGATGTTCTCCCTGCTTCACTATCTCTTCCATTCTGTGTACCTCATCACTCAGCAGCCTCACTCGGGCTGGTAAAATCCATGTGTTTACCTCCTGCTCTATTGAACACCAGGGATTTACCTACTGATGGCCACAGCTCAGTCCAGTACCACTGCAAAACTCCAGAACATTATGCACCAGGGCAGTAACCAATCATCAGCCACCAGCAGAACCACTGTTTATCAGCTGGGCAAACACAACTGTGGGTGCCAGGATTTGCTTTGATCCAGGCAATGCTCTAGCTTTCATTCTGACCTTTGCCAAGTATCTTAATCTCTTTGCTTGATATCTGTGACTAGTTTCCACATCAACAGGAGTTATAAGAAAGTGATTAATATTTATTTTGAAAAGGAAGAGGTACATTCTGCATAGGCTTACCCATAGGACCAAGCGAGGGTTTTTTGTGCAGGATCCAATATATTCCATTTCCTATGGAGTGAGTATGCCAGAACCTGTTAAAAATAGCTTCTTCCATTCATTAGAGTCAGCAGATGGCCATTAATCTTCCTGAAAGTATTGATTCAAACTACTCTTCTCCACTTTCCAGGCCCTTCGCAGACCACCTTCTCCCCATCTATCATCCCTCCTTACACCACTGAAAAGGTGGCTGGCTCTGTAACAAGGAGGTGACACTTACAAACCAGCAGCCTCTCCTACATGCTGCCCCTCACGTCTGGAGGGAGCTGCACACAGCATTAACAAAGCTTTTTCATTTGTCTCCTTTAAATGCCTTCCTAAAACTTCCCCTTGCCACAAGGACTACAAAAGCACTGCATAGTCAAACACCAATGTGATGGCACTAGAGTCTCTCTAGGACACACTCTTGCCAAGGACCATCTCAACATTGTCTCTATCTCTGATATCTGGCTGTCCCAAAGTGCAATGCCTCATCTTACTCCTAGACTGCTAGAGCTTGAACAAACAGTCTGTAAGAGGCAAATCTTAGCTCAGGTGGTTAAGAACTGGAGGGGGTGCCACACAAAGGACACAGTGCCAAAACCTCATGGCCCAGCGTAAGCCAAAATTAGTAACCCAGCATGGCAAGTACCAGCCCTGTAGGCCAGGACTGCACCTCAGACGATACCAGCTGGTCTTCTCAGAGCCCCTAGGCTTGGTGTTAAGCCCAACTAAAGGTATTTCATCTAGCCCCTGAGCTACCATCAGGTGGGCTTCAGTCCTGCTGCTGCCGGTGCTGGTGCTGCTCACAGCAGACCACACAGCCTCACCTCCATGGCAAGCAGCAGCAGAGGGGAGAGATTCACTGCTTTCACTTCTAGAGCTGTGTTCTATCGCTTGCTCACTAGCTAAAGGCTCACTGTGGTTCCTTCAATGAGAGCCCAGCAAATGTATCCATATATCTGCCTTCTCCCCTAGTTTCAAGACTTTCCCAAAGCCATGTGGCTTCTGCTGGCAGCAAGACTGAAGGCAGTAGACATTTTAAAGACATCAGGAAGCACACATCTCCCTCTTTCCCAGCTCCAAACCCTGAGAGAAAAAGCTCCACTCTTTCGGGGAAGAAGCCCCACAGCCATTAACATCCCAGCCCTTACCACGAAGGGGAAGGCTTCCCAAACTCAGGCACTGCCGGTGAAGAACCCTGCCATGGAGTCCAAAGCACCTGAGCAACAGCCTCTCCTTGGAAAGAGAAGTCAAGCAGCTGCTGTTGCCCTGCTTGAGGAGCCAGAGCCACAGGTGCCAGCCCATGCCCTGCTCCACCCCAGCCAGCACGGAGCCAGCCCAGCACAGTCTGCCCCTTCTCAAGGTGCCACGAATACCAGCTCCTTCCTTGCCAGGCCCCCTGGTGTTCAGCAGGCTCCTTCCAAGCACGACCATTTTGCCAGGAGGTGGTCTGCAGGGGCTGCAGCCTTGAAGATGAAGCCAGCCCAAGATTTGCATGGGAGCAGCAGAGAGCAACTCCCTTGGCACCACACCTCATCTCCCCTTTCCGGGCAATGGGCTCTGCTCTGGGTACTGCTGCCCAGAGTGCTGCTGTCCCTGCTGGGTCTGCTCCTCCAGCAAGGCTTCCAGCATAGGCCACAGCAGCCAGGAGAGCAAACAGCACAGCTGTGTACCACAGGGACCCCCCAAAGCCCAGCACCAGTGCTGCTGTGCCAGGCATGGGCAGAGTGCGGTGCCACGCATCTGAAGGCGGAGGTGTAAGCCTTGCCCCACTGGACATGGCAGGGATGGGATCTCACGTGAAGGTAAGGGCAAATCCTCCTTCACATTCTTTTGTGACTTCCAGCCTAACCACTCTCCAAATTAAAATGATTTGTTATGATAAATGTGGAGAGCTTTCTAGCTGGGCTCGCTCTCGTGCTCAGAGCCAATTATGTTTCAAAACAACAGACAAACATTCTGCAGCTTTGCCAGAGCTCTTCCTACTTGCAGAAATGAGAGATTGGTTTGATGCTATCTAATCTGTTGGAACCAGGGACAGATTGTGATCTCCCTTACTCTTGCTTAAGGCCAGAGTCACTCAGCTGAAGTCATTACTTTTGAAAACCTGCAGAACTTCTGTGGTCAAGAGTGAAACTGGCTCAGTCTCTCTACTCACCACATTCTAGCAAAAACTCATTCTTCTCCTACTTTAACCATTACTCTTCAACATTTGTCTGCTATCTGAAATACAGAACTGAACTTGGCATCTGAAAGGGATAGCACCAGACAGGTTTTCACAACATACTGAGTTATTTATCAGACAGCTTACCACACATCCCTCGAACGACAGTACTGAGCCCACTGTTGAGAGCATGAGTGCCCTGACTCGGCCATCGCTAATTACAACTTTTGTTGCGATCCCTCTCACAAGTTGATGTCTCAATTGGCCTTTCATGACACAAAGCAGCAGTACCTGCATCCTCTGTTTCATCCTCCTTTGCACATAGATCCTTGTGCTCTGTGCACAGCGTGGAGAGGCACAGGGGCTCTGTAGGACCTTGCGTGGAGACTCCTTGCAGTAAGCATGGCCTCATGGGGGTGTAAAGCCCCCAGCAATGCTGCAGCCCTCTGAGCTGCATGCAGTGCTGCAGATACATTACGACATGTGCAAGGAAAGGTCACTATAATCGTGGGTACCACAACTTTTGCCTTTTGGACATTTCTGCAATGTCCTTTCTGAAGGATTTAAGGCTGGTTGGCACAAAATACCCTGGCTTTGGCCTTGGTTTTATACCTGGAGCTGGAAAAGTACCAATTAGCTTGTAATGCTGGGAGCTCCAAAGCAAGCTGGCCTGCAGAATGGCCTCCCACCAAAGCCCAGGCCCATGCACAAATGAGTGCTGATGCCATTGAGCACAGGGCTGCTCTGTGTGCGTTTTGTGTGCCCATCAGTGCGGTCCTTAAAGCATGAGTCCAGCTCTGCCTTTCCCTCCCTCACAGCTGAGGTGTGTTCTTCCATTACTCTCTGGCTGCAGATCTCTCTGGAGAGCCCTCAGGATGAAATACTTCATTACAACAGCATTCTCTGTCTTGGGGCTTGATAACACCACACAAACATCCTTTATCTGTCTCTTGCCACCTGACTTGCTGATAAATCCATCTGCTCCCTGCTTCTGCTTCATCCTGAACCCCCCTGCACCTGTGAGCAGCTCCCTGGAGGATGGCCAGAAAGCTTTAGAGCACCCAGCCATTGATGTCTTTTCCCATGTCAGATGCAGCTGACTGATCATGAGAGATGAAGCTGAAGGATGACGCTAACTCCTTGGATGAAGGCCTGTCATAGCCTCAGGTATCAGCACCTTCTGATGCCACCATGATTGCACTGACTTCCCTCAAAAGAGCAGAACCCTCTAAGAGCAGGAGGCAGCAACAGTGAGCAAGTGATCAAAGCTTAGAGGAGACCAACATCTGCAAAATCTTCAGGCTTTGATGCAACATCCATGGCAAGGGAGCAAAAATGTCAACAGTCTCAGGCACTATTGGTAGCTGTCACCAACCTACTTGATAGCAAAAGTCACTGAGTTGAAAGCCACAGCCCAGTGGTAGCAGGTTCTAGTACCTGTGGAGCCTGAGGAAATGTGACCTCTGCTTCATAAGAGGGTCTGAAAATATGTGAAGGAGAGAAACTCTTTGCTGAGTGATGTTTGTCTGGTGAGAAAATGTACCTTTTGGGGTTTCCAGTCGTGTAGATTCAAAATCAGGCTTGGAGGACTGGTAGGGAAAAACAAGCAGCATGCAGGAAATAACTTCTCTTCTAAAGTCAATCACCCATGTTTTATAGGTCTCATGTTCTTTGGACAAGCCCCTCTGTCTCCACGCTAGGATGCAGTTGGAAGCCCTCTCCCTTTACTCTGTCTTCCTCTGGGCATCATCAGGTCTAACCTCCTACCTTATTCTAGAAGAACACACCCAGATATCAGTGTTTGGCTTATGCTCAGGCATCTCGAGATGCTTTCAGATGCTCTCAGCCATTCCCATCGATATCCCTCCCTTCACTACTGACACCTCTGTCCCCTACAACAAAGCAGGACCTCGCTTTTGCCCACTTTGCTGTGATGTTAACAGGCATCACAGTCTTGATTCTTTTAGCTCTGCCAGAGGATACTTTCTCTGCACATGAGGTGAAATGCAGTAGTTCCTCATGGCTCTACTCTTCACTCCTATGCCCCTCCCTGCAGCTGGCCAGGTTCTCAGCTTCTAGAGCTCTTTCACCTTCCTGCACAAAGGCAACATCACCATCTCTTAGTGGCCTACATTAACAGGCTGACAAGTAGGGAAGGCCTTGAAAAACTTCACTTCAGAGTATGATTTTGGACACAGTCAGCATCATCTGCTCAATAACAAAAGCTAACTAGGGAGATTGGGCCTGCACTGGATCTCCTGGATCTTGCAGAAGATGTTCACTGGTGTCCATGGAGCAAACCTAGCCAGGAGTTCCTCTGGTGGCGAGGGAGGTTTCTAAATGCCTAGCTTCCACTCTGACTGCCCTGTTAAAGGATAAATCCCACAGACCCAAGGCATTCCTATGGTGCATCCCTAGAGCTTTACAGGACAGCAGCTCTCACCTGCCAGAGCAGGATGCACAAGTGTCAGAAGACAGAACTAGAAACATCCCAGCTCACTGTGCCAGCTGAGTGAAAAAAACAGTACTGTAATGATGCATAACTAGTCCAAACTGAATTGCTTTCATAATGACTCTGATATTCTTTCTAGTGCATTACAAGTGGCACCTGTAACAGAGCACTTTGTAACACTTGAGGATAATGCCCTGAAATACACATTAGTGTTGTGAGTCCCCCTGCAGCAGTTCCTTGCCTCTGTTCCCCACTCTACAGAGGGCCTGTGCTTTAGGGATAATGTGTTCACTGCAGAAGGAAACAAATGCTGTCCTTTCCCTCAGCTCTCAGTTTATTCACTGTGGTCTGGGCTTATGGCACCATCTGAGAGCAGATGTTGTACTTCTTGATTGCCCTAAGGTGGAACTTGTCCCTTCCATTCCATAACAGGCTTGAAGTTCACAAAGCATTCTACTCTGAGCATCACTGGTGTGTTTCCCCCTCAGAGAACAGAAGACTGAAGAAAGTTAAGAATTTAAGCCAACTTTCCATCATCCTTGGTTCTATTTCTCTAACCCCAAGTTCATTCAGTAGGCAGTGCCTGGTTACTAAAACTTCGATTCAAAATTCAAAGACTCTCCTGTAGAATACAGAAAATGATTTAACATCATTCTGGGCTAATTAAGGACTAGAATGTTTCTAGATTTTCAGTAGTCACAAAAGTCCTGAGATCTCTGTGGAAGACAAAGTGATGCTATTTAGAAACATTGTCAGTGAAACCAAGATACTTGCCAGGCTTTGCAGAGTGCTTTCTAAGGGAAGGGGAACTCTATCACTGCAGCAGTCCTGCTTTCTGCACAACAGGTAAAATGCTGCACTGCCCTGGCACCACAAAAACACCACTCAGATCAAACAGCCTTCAAAATGACAGGAAAGATGGAGTAGTTGAGGAAGCACCACAACCTCAGGATGCACAGATGGGTGAAATGAGGCAAAAAAACCCCAGGTAGCTGACATGCATCTCTCCTGACATTTTCACACCCAAAACACTGTACCAAATCATTCTGAAAGCCCTTCCCCTATGTCCTATGTCTGGCAGTACACGGGAAAGACATAGGAGTACTGCCCAGAACAGTCTCTCAGCAAGTCATGGATCATACCCTTCCAACCAGCAAGCTGATGCCTTTGAACAGCATCCTGTTTCCAGGCCACACCTGGGTCTGTGGTCTCCTATCCCCTCACACCATGTCTTTCCCAAAGACCTCTTCAGTTGTTCCCTGTAGAACGCTTTCCTGGCACTGTGCTTGTCCTGGACACATTTTCCAGTTACCTTGCCACAGCTGGGGGACCAGACCTGGACACAGTATTTAAGATGCAGCTCACAGGGATAGAGACCATAATAAAGTCTGGCATTTGGTGCTCTACTCATTTTTTAACAATGCCTAACACTGTGTTTGCTGTTACACCTGCAGAGCAGCACTCAGCTGGCATGTCACACACCAAGTGCAGCAGCACAGCCCAAGCAGGCACGGGGTCTGCGCTTGTGTTGCTGGGCTGGGTGCTTCTTTCACAGCTGGATTCTGCACTGCTGGACTATTTAAATCTGCATATGAGCTGTTTTAATTGCATTAACACAGCTTTAACTCTGTGTTTGCTTTCCTTGTCTGTGTGTTTTGCAGGCACAAGCAAGGCTTCATACTACAACTTTTCCAAAGGAAAAACTGGCAACTTTGTTCCATTTCCTTGCCTCCCTTGTGCTGCACATGTTTGGACTTCATCTGTACATTTAGGACACTGGATTCACGCATCTTAGAAAGAAAATGAATAGTGTACAGGGACTGCATGAGACAGGCAGACTCCACAGCTTCCACAAAGCCTGTGCTGACCTGCCTGGCTGTCAGATTTCCCTGCAGGCAATGCTCCCACACCTCTGAGCCTTACTTCAGTGGTGCATGCCCAGCAGCTCACTGTTGAGCTGTTTGGCAACAACTCTATCCTGGGAGCCATTTGCTCTTGGGGCTCCCAAAGAGGCAGAAAACAACACAGCACCTGGTACTCCTGAGCACCCCCACAGTGCTTGTACACAGCTTATAAAAAGTCCATAATTCCATTTTAATGGAAGGGGGGAAAGGAGTTTTGGGATGTTTCCCAACAACCCTTCCAAAGAAAACAGTAATGGGCTTCTCCCTTTCCCCTCCAGGTTGTAAATGCCAAGGCTGCACACCTGACAGCAGGACTGACCATTTGCAGCAACATTCTCCCCTCTCCTGCTATTTTGTGCCAGCCAAACCTGCTTAGTATGAGAACTGCAGCACCTCGGTACTACTTACAAATGTTCATGGAAGAAAAGAATTCCTTCTTGCAGATGAAAGATGGAAGCTCTGGAAAAGCCTCTGATACAAGCAGTACATTTCTATCACAGGGGAGATATCTCTCAGGTGGATATTGCTCTTGCTCTCACGGTGCAGCCACAATCAGTTTTTATCTCCTGCCACTCAGCAGTAATGGAATAGTTTTGAACATTTTACTGTTAAATGTCACCATAAGAGCTCCATGTTTTAATATCCCAAACACCATGTTCTTGTCTGACAGTTCAGCTGCATCTCACCCCATGTAAAGGCCAGCTGGGAAGCACAGCCAGGCTTGCCCCAAGCGCTGCTACAAGCCAGGGGGAGGAAAGCGTAACCTGTGTGAGTGTCACAGAGCCTGGCACAGCACTCGGGCACCCCGAGCCTTTATGCAGCCACCCTCCTACAGGAGAGGCAACCACACCTCCTGCACTGCAAAGTAGTGCCACACTTTCCCCAGGTCTTGCATTGCCCTGTCTCCACCAGAGGATGTTAACTGATGGCACCTCCTGTTGACTTCCAGTCACAAGGAAATCCCTTTACAAACCAAGCCTGTGCTTACCTGAGCCCAGGGGAGGTGGTCCAGATGGGCAGCAGATGGGCAGCATCCTCCTGTCACAGCCCCATCTCTGTTGCTGACTTGATTGAGATCTAGGGCAAGCCCCTCAGCACAAGTGCTGGGTACAAACACAGCAGTGCAGGTTCAGAGGAGTAACAGCTCCCTGTGAAACAGCTTCTGTGCCTTGCCCTGTCTCTCTTTCTGCTACTTCAGCACAGCCTGCTACCTGCTGCTTGCCCTAATAGCACAAAATCCCAAGCACTTGAGCCTCTGGCCTGCTCCAACAGCTGATACCAGTGCTTGAATTCCACAAGCATTGGGAAAGTTTAACCCTGGCTGCTTAAATGGACCTAAATCAGATCCATTTGGTTGTCTAACATGGGGGGGAGGGTTAAATTCTTTTTTTCCTCACAGTTGTACGCTTCAAGTTTCAGCAGAATCACAAATGCTAACCCTTACAGCCCATCAAATCAGAACTAAATTTAGCTTAATGACATCCTCAGTAGGCACAAGATGGATCTAAACTGTATCTAGTGAGTTTTCTGTTCCTGGGCATGTCAAATCCTGAAGTGATTTTAATGCAGCCTTGGAAATGTCACAGTTAAAGCTGTGTGGTGATAGGAAATGTAAATACTGAAGTACCTGAAGGGCAGATCTAATTCCATATGTATTTCTGCAATGTTCTTCATGTCAAAAAAAGTTTTATTTAAAGGTATCTTCTTGGAGCTTGTCCTTTTAACTGCAACTGGACAGTAAAGTGCATATGCAATGGCTTTATCTGGAGTCTTGGTGATAATCAGGAGAGGTGAGGAGGTCTTCAGCACATGAACTTCATTTAAATCACATGCTGCCACAAGTATTTACCCTTCATTTAGCTTTCCAATTAAACAGCCCATTTGCAGTTTTAAGACAAAATGTGCTACATTAGGGTTGGGGTTTTTTTCCCCTGCAACAGCCCTTAAAATGAATGATGCTTTGTTTCAGATCTCTTTAGCCTCATTTTGCATTTTCCTTGGAATAACCTTGCCTAGCTTCACATCCATCACAACAGACAAACCTCTACCAGTAATGTCTGCCAAAGCGCAACACTGTTCTCTGTATCCGCTCCCCAACTGCAAGGAAAGATATTTCTCATTCTGTTGCGTGAGGTGGGTTTCTCCCCAAAGGTGAGTGCCAGCTGACACACATGGCTTGCTCTCTGGCTGCACACAGCACTTCTGTTTAAATGTCAGTGATTATCTTCTCTCTTCTCCTGCAGCTGCCATACAAAACCACCTCATACTGGAGGGCTACAGACACACATCGGATGTCAGGCATCTACCTCTGGTGTTAGGTGTAGGGAGTTAAACCTTCCAGGCTCCCTGTGCAATAAAGACATTAGGCCCACAACGGTCACATTTAAAAACCCAAGCAGTGTCACAGTGCCATAGTGCCAGCTATGTGCAGCACACCTGCTGGTGCCCTCCCACAGACTGACTCTGCTCGTTGCACTGTGTCATGGAGTCAGTATCCAACTTGCTGCTTTGTTTCCAGACCTCACACTGCTTACTAAACATTGAAGTTGTTGCTTAGATGTTTATCATTTTGCTGACAAATCCCCACAGGACTCTTCTGTACAGAAGAAAGGCTTCACCTCTGCTACAGGGCAACCTCTGGCAACTGCTAGGGCTTACTGAACACCCACCAGCTACATTTGTAGAGAGGAATGGGCAATGTCCTTGGCATTAGCTACTTTAAAATGGGTCCCCCAGAATATGCATGCTCAGAAGTTCATTATGATGATCTTAAAGTCATTCCCATGCAGATACTATGCAGCCACTCATTAGTTAGTTCTGTGTTACTAATGTGACCCCTACTGCAGTGTTTGCCTCAGTAGGCAAATCACTTGGACTCTTAAAATGTCATGGAGAAAGCAGTAACAAGAGCTGTGCTCATAAGCACACAGAATGTGATCTCTGAACTGTTTGGGTTTGTTCCCATTGTATTCCTGCAGCACAGTGTGATCCTCCATGTGAGCATGGAGGAACCTGTCTGGCCCAGAACACCTGCTCTTGTCCTTACGGCTCTGTTGGCCCTCGCTGTGAAACCAGCAAGTGTGGAGCCCTGCAGCACCTCCTCCTCACTTCACCTGCCAATGATCACAAAATCAGAAACCAAACCAAAACAAAATCAAACAAAACCCCAAAACAAACACACAAAGAGCCATTTTATTTTTCTATATTTCCCCTTAAAAATCACAATTGAGTAAAGTAAGGATATGATATGATATGATATGATACGATATGATAATTTAGGAGAGTTTCCAAGACCTCCTAGATGTTCTTTACTCTAGGTAACCTGCTCTAGCAGGAGGGCTGGACGAGACGATCTTCAGAGGTCCCTTCCAAGTTCCACCATGGCGTGATGGTGTGGCTGAGGTAGCGCAGTAGCTAACCCACTTCAGAACTTGCATTTAGCAGCAATGTAGCTGTGCTATGGTAAAACATGCACATCTATAGCAACATTTCCTACACAAAAGTGCTTCTGGGAAAAATAGAAGCAGCAAACAAGAGCAAACAGAACCAACCAAGCAAACCCCACCATGATATTTGTAGCTACATTCCTGACGTGACAGTCTGTGTGAGCAAATGCAGTAGTACCAGTGTGGAGAAGACAAAAACACAGTCATGCCTCTAGGAGCCATGTTAGTGTGCAACACAAGTCACCAAAGTGGTTCCATACACAGAATGTCTGGGGCAAAGCTCAGCCTGCAAACCGTCTGTAGGAGCTGTGTGGTGACCCCTGGGTGGTTTCCTCACTGTTAGTTTGAACAGCAGGCTGCCCCTGGCAGGGGCATCATTGTATCTCTGAACCACGGCACCTGGAATACTTAAAAAACAAGGAACTTGAGGTGCAAAACTTCTCAGAGAGGAAGAACACCATGGAAGGGGACAGATTCATCCCTTAGTTCACTTCTTGAGCTCAGGCCATGCATTCTTCACTGTAGCAGAGCAGTCAGAGATGTGGATCCTTTCTGTACTTTCCAGTGGTGTGTAGCAGACACTCTCACAATGGAGGGGTCTGTGTGGCACCAGATCAGTGCAAGTGCAGCAAGGGATGGAGCAGCCCCTGGTGTGAAACAGGTAAGTGGAGAGCAGTGACTGGGCTGCCATGTCTTCTGTTGCCTCAAATCCATGGGATTCCTGCAGTTCAGCACTCAGAATGGGAATGGGTTAAAGAATCAGAATGTGAAAACAGGAGACGGAGCGAAAAGCCAAACCTTGGCAGGCTGAGTGTGTGTAAGCACTCCCAAGTTTGGGTGTTCATCTAAACCTCAGCACACACACAGAAACCCACAAACATAAGCCTTTTGCAGCTTTTCAAGCTCCTGTGATTCTGGAGTCTGTCCTCAGCATGCACAAAAGTGAAAATCAAGCTGTTCACCATTTTGGAAGCTGCAGCCCTACTAGGTAGCTTCTGCAAAGGAGAACAATTCTCCCTGGGGCTCTGGAGATGTGTTGATTTACAGCTGCCATGGACACAACCTCACTCTTTGTTGGTCTTGCTCACAGACAGCTCAGAGTGTGAGTTCAGCCCCAACACCTGCAGTGGCAGAGATGAGGGCAAAGCAGCCATCCACAGTGCTCAGCCCCTGTGCAGCTTCCAGTGGTCATGGCTTTTAATCCTGCACAATTCTCTCATGGTGTAGGGCAGAAAGGAGGGCTTGGCTTTTGGTGGTTTAAAATGGTATGCAGTCAAATCTGAACTTTAAAATATA
Organism: Indicator indicator; assembly: GCF_027791375.1. NCBI lineage: Eukaryota > Metazoa > Chordata > Aves > Piciformes > Indicatoridae > Indicator > Indicator indicator. The sequence goes on from NC_072014.1 coordinate 44,144,879, forward strand.
GTTTATGGAGACAGGGATAGAAGGACAGGAATAGAAGTTTAAGTCAGGACAAGAACAGGAGACAGGAGGTGCAGCTCCTGCTGCCAAGTTAGCAGCTGCACATGCACTTCTAATCCAGGAAGAAAGGTGGGCCTGGAAAGGTGAGCTCAGAAACAGAGAGTGGCAACTGAGAGTGCTGGGAACCAGCTCTTGGATTCAATTTTCCATTCCAGAATACAGCTTGTGGCTGCACCAGACAGAATAAAAACCAGTTTGCAAGGAGAAGGTAACCATTCACCCCCTGCTGTCAAAATTCACACTGCTCCTCCTGCCTCATACTTGCTGAGTACCTACAAAAGGCATCCACAGAAGTGTGCATGCTCAGGGAAAAGCCACCTCCACCCAGCAGTGCAGAACAGCAAGGACAGGGTCAGAACTCAGGGATTTCTCATCAGCACTACTCACAGTTGTAAGCCCTGTTTTGAACAGATAGAGCTCAAGCTTTCCTCTCAGGGTCCAAGTGCTAAAAGCTCTTCCTCCAAAGGCACAGCAGGTGCAGCACTCACCTGGGAGCAGGCATGCAGAACACTGAAATATTAGAGCAAGAACAAGGAGTTTGTTAATGAGCGCCAGAGCTCAAGGCTACAGAGGCAGCCTGTCCTGCCACAGTGCATACCAACTGACTGGGACACCTTCAGCCTGCATTACCCTTCCTGGAGGGTGGGAGATGCCACTTCAACCTCCCTCGGGGCGATTGCTCTTCCTGCACGTGCTGACATGCCAGACTGCTACAAGCAAAGGGCATTGCCACACAGACCTGTTGAGGACACAGAGATTAGCTTAGCTGAGATCCACAGCAAATGACTGGGATTGCCACTAGCTATTCCAGTGCCCACTATCTCCTCCTTTCCTGCTGGAGATTAATCCCTTGAGTTCTGCAAATGTATTTCAGGATGGCTTTGAACAGGATTATTGCATGAGGAGGACAAGGAACAGCAGCAGAAGCAGTAATCTCCAACCCAGAACAACAGCAGGGTTTGTTTGCCTGTCAATACTCCAGGTGAAAGACTCTTGGGCACTCCTCCTGCACTGCTTTTTGTGCACCACACAGAGTATTTTGTGGGTACTGTCAAAGTTTCCTGCCTCTGGTGGTCTGATAGGGCTCTCTGGATGAACACAGATAGAGAAACACCCCTAAAAAAAAAAAAAAAAAAAAAAAAGAGACTTAGGAGACTTTACCAATGGAAATATAGATCCTGACAGAGTGTGTACAGCTGAGGACCAGCTGGGACAATGAGGCAGCTAGTCCAAAGCCACCACTGGCAATGAAGGAAGCCCATTTTACTTCATAAGTGACTGCTACTCAGTCAGAAAAGTGTCTCATCTAGACTACAATTTCTTTTTTGTTTCTCTTCCAAATTGACTTTTTATTTCTCCTTTAGTTCATCTGAAACATTTTAGTGACCCTTAATCTATTTAAGATGAAATGTATTTAATTTATTTAATGGGCTACTCTCTAAGATACTGAAAGACAAAGGGAAGAGAAGGAAAAAGATTGTTTTAAAGTGTCACTCTGCTTTTCAATGAAAACTTTATCAGATTATTTATCCTTCACACACTGACTTTCCAACTAAACTCATTTGCAATTCTAATACTTTTTTTCCTTCAACAGTCAGGTACTGGCTGCATTGACATCTGCAAGACAGCTTTAATTCCTAGTACCTGTTTTATCATCTACAGCAATAACAGATAGACCAAGAGGCACAGGGAGCCCAGTCAGTGGCTTTGTTGGTGATGCACAAGCCCTTATGTTGTGGGAACTGGCATTTAAGTGGGGCAGAAGGAATGGAGGCTTTGCAGTGCATACCTCCTCAGCTTCCCTGCAGTGCCACAGTGCCTTGCTGAACTCAGGCAAAGCAGCAAACAGCTAAAATCCCATCTCCAGCTGATCCAGGCTGTGTGCAGCGTGGCTGCAGTTTACTACCTTGGGATAGTGTTTGGTGAAGATACTGGAGCAGGAGCAAATGAACTGTGCCACTCAAAGCAAGGCATCAGAAATAAACTGTGAAATTCTATTTCATTTCATGGCCTAAGCTTTGCTCAAGCCCCACTGAAATGCTCCCACTGCATCAGCAACCAATAACTGCTGCAGCACACCTGACCACAAGGCTTCCCTGAAGTGTCACAGCAGTACTAGAAATTACAGTCTCACAGTATATCAGAGGCTGGAAGGGACCTCAAAAGATCATCAGGTCCAATCCCCCTGCCAGAGCAGCATCACTTAAGGTAGTCTGCACAGGAATGCATCCAGGTGGGTTTGGGAATTCTCCAGAGAAGGAGACTCCACAACCCCCCCTGGGGAGCCTGTTCCAGGGCTCTGTCACCCTCACTGTAAAGAAGTTTCTCCTCATGTTGAGGTGAAATCTTCTAATTTGAACCCATTGTTCCTTCTCTTATCACTGTGAACCACCCAAAAGAGCCTGGCCCCCTCCACTTGACACCCACCCCTCAGCTATTGATAGACATTGATCAGATCCCTCTCAGTCTTCTCCTCTCAAGAACAAACAGCCCCAGGGCTCTCAGTCTCTCTCCATAGGGGAGATGCTCAAGTCCCCAAATCATCCTTGTGGCTCTCTGTTGGATTCTCACCAGCAGGTCTCTGTCTCTCTTGGACTGGGGAGCCCAAAACTGGGCACAATACTTATCTCCTGCCATTTGCTCCAGCAAGAGTGCCTGCTCTAAAGCCTTCACGATGGCAAAGCCTCACAGTCCTCTCCCCTTCCCACACAGCTGTGTGTGACCCTGTGTCCTTGATCGGAGGAGTCTGTGTGCAGCCAGACCCCTGCAGGTGTCCCCAGGGCTTCTACAGACCGCAGTGCCAGACAGGAGAGGGGCTTCTGGTGAGCACCTCGATGAAGGGCCCAGGCTTCAAACACAAACAGCAGCCTTGATCACTCCTGTCCCTGCACAGACTGTAGCCAGAGCCTTTCCCTGCCCTAACTCCCTGCGTGCTCCTCTGAGTTGCAGCCTGGCGTAAATCCGCATTGTGTGGTTCCTCATGGCACGGTGAGGGAGGGAGCAAGCACTGTGTGTGATGGCTGCAATGACAGCTGAACACCTAACAGACAGCTGGCTGCAACCGCTGCTGGAGCTTACCAGCACCTAGCTGACCAAACGCCACCGCCTGGCTCTGTTCTTTTTGCACTCTCTAGTGTGTACTCCTGTTTCAGAGCAGCTGATGACTTGGCTTCCAACAGGGCTCTCAATGGCACCTCCCTGACCATCCTGAAGTGTAGCGGATGGAAGACTGGTAAAGAACTTCTTCAGATCCCTGCTCAAAGATCTGAGCAAATATGGCTCTGCCTGACATCGAGCAGCACCTGGTTTTGAGCCTCAGTCCCAAACGGGAGAGCTCTGGGGTGAGGCTAGCACTGTCTTGGGCTTCCTGCTCACTTTGTGCCGCAGAAGTCAAATTAATGAAGACTTTAATTGCCCTTTAGCTGGAGCGGAACAGACAGGAGAGAGGAACCTATGTTTAGGGCTGAAATAACTGCAAGCCCCCTGTGCTTTTCATTTTTTGAGCATGGCTCTAATTACCCCTCCTGGATCTGTAAATGTAAACACACTCTTATTACCAAACCTGAGCTATCTCAACATTAAATTTTCCTTTCCCTTTCTCTCTCTCTTTGATCTCCCTGGAGTTCCTAGACGAATGCAAACCCAATGCATATTTTTGCAAGTGAATGATTTGCACACAAAATTCTAATTGCAAAAGGAGCTTGCTGAAAATTTTGAGTTTGTGATGCTGGGAGTGAAGGAAAGAGTGATGCAGATTCTGTAATCTGATGATCTCTCTCTTGAGATTCAACATGAAGGGGACTTTCAACATCTATGTGATTTGGAATATTTATCTTTAAGTATTATGCTTTATACAGAACTAATACTTGAAAACAAATATCTCTATTTGTGGAGTATGGAAGTAAAATGGGGAGATAGGGAATGGATGCTGAAGAAAAGCAAAGCCCTTCCCTTGGGGAAGGAGGAAGAAGCAGCACCAAATCATGTTGGCAAATACTGAGCACTGATCTGTACTTCAAGGGCAGAAGCACTTGAAGAAGCCCTTTAGCTAGAGAGCTGATAACCTAAGAGTCTCTCAGGCTATTCTTATCACTTAACTGCAGGTCTCTGAAAGAGGTCCTTGGGGGCAAGGAGTCATGCCCCACATTCTTTCCACAAACAAGAGGGAAGCAGGACCTCCAGCCAGGCATTTGCCCAAATCACCCATGGGAGAAACATCTTCTGTACAGCCTCTGCAGACTGTTCTCCTCACACAGGCAGCTCAGCAGGGAGCCTGTATCTGGCAGTGTGGATGCCCTGGGTGCTGCGGGTGCCCAACCCCTCTGCTTTACTCCCCAGCTGTTTGCATCTCCCTGCATCCAAGCCAACATCTGTGCCTGTGCCCAGGGCTGCACTGGCAGGAGGTGTCAGAGAAGTAAGCTGACTTCCCCTTGCTTTCCAGTGCTTGCTGCTCATGAACAGTTTTTCTCCTTTCAGTGCCCATTCAACAGAGTATTTAGTCTGGATTTGGGCTGTGACCTGCTGTGTTCCTATCAGGGCAGAGAGAGCGCTAGGTTGTGTCCAGCCCAAGTTGTTAATGGGTTAAGATTAGGCCAAGTCACTGCTGAGATCAGAACTTTCTGCTAGAATCCTCTCTAAATACTTCACACATTCAGAATGAATTACACTCCTGTTTGGAGATTAATTAATTGTTTTGCATTAAAGATTTTATTGGGGAGTGTGGGGGGGCGGACAAAAGGCAGAGCAGCTGTCTGAGCTCCTTAAAAACACTCCAATATCATAATTCCAGCTTAATTCAGACAGGTGGTTAATGATGCCTCAGCCTTGCCTTTGCTCCTGTCACTGCAGGCTCCCTCCTCACCTTGGCACCAGCATTCAGAGCGGATCGCTTTCTTCTCCAGGGGACACAGCTTTTTGGCACTTGTACAGCCTCTATTGCTCAACACTACCTGTCACCAGCGGAGCTCAGGGGACTCGTGAAAACTTCTTGTTGTTTTTGTTATTGCTTAACCAGTTTGAAATTGGCAAAAGGGGAGCTGTGAAACAACCATTCTTGGCAGGCAGAATCTGTATGTTTCCAGAGCACTTTATGTCTGTCACAGAGAGAGGAAAAGCGAGTGAAAGATTCCTTCCAGCAACAAAAGCCCTCTCAAACCCCCTAATACAGCTCTCCCCTCTTTCAACAGAGAGGATCATCTCTGCCTGGCTGCAGAGTACACAATTGAATAGTCTGTTCTGGCAGCCACAAGCTGGAGGGAAGAAAGGAGGAAAAAAACTTGTGTTTGGTATCTTGTTTCTGAGGTTAGAGAACATTAGAGAAATGCGGTTTCCAGCTTTAAACACATTACCACAGCTCCAGACACATAAAGGAAAAAGAGGTGATTATGACTGCAGCCTAGCAAAGCACAGCAGGTTTCTATCCACTTTCAAAAGCTTTATGAGGTTTTGGTGCTCATCTTGGTATAATCTCTTCCAAAAAAACCTTTCTGATATGATGAAAATATCTTTGTTCTGTTCAGTCTCAGCCTCCATCCTACTCTAGCAGCCACTACATCATGGAATGGGTTAGGTTGAAAGGGACCTTTAAAGATCATTCAGTTCCAACCCCCTGCCATGGGCAGGGCCACCTCCCGCCAGCCCAGATTGCTCGAGGCCTCATCCAGCCTGGCCTTGAACACCTCCAGGGAGGGGGCAGCCACAGCCTCCCTGGGCAACCTGTGCCAGTGTCTCCCCACCCTCACTCTCAAGAATTTCTGCCTAATCTCCAGTCTCACTCTCTTGGCCTGTTTTATTCAGCCTGGTGTTACAAAACCTGCAATCAAAAGCTGTCAGTGACAATAGACACACCAGCAGAAGGCCAGTACCACTGTTTGTTCACTATTGCTGGCCACTGATGGTCAATAGAATCATAGAATCACATTGAATGGTTTCAGGTGGAAACTCAAACCTGTTCCTAGCTCACATATACACACACATACAAATGAAAAAGGGGGTAGTAGATGCCCTATATGAAGAAATTCCACTACTTAACCCCTTTTTCTTAAATAAAATATCTAGCAAGTACCCCTTGCATGCACTTTATGTCCCCTAAAGAGCTCGTCCATCATGTAGCTCCTTCTATCTCATCTGCAGTGTCACCAGCAGGATTTCTATTTGTATATCTGTCAAATTAATTTTGCACATTCTGCGACCACTTGGGCTGCTGACTTAGAGGAGGTAAAACCAGCCCCATGGTCTTTGTGTTTGAGTGCTGATTAATGCACCTGGAAGTCAACCCACAAAGTGATTATGCTGACCTTCCTGGGAAGCAGAATCAGAATCAGAAAAAAATCATAGATTTCTGCTTTACAAAGAGGCTTTCCTCTGGGTTTCAGCATCTTCTTTGTTTGCCTTTAAGGACCCCGAGTAACCCAACCGTGTCCTGACTCCTGTGTACTGCAGCAGCTGCCACTTGCAAACCAGCAGGGCAATGCACCACATCTGCAGAGGTTCTGCCAGAAGTAAACTGGTGACCTAAATCAGAGCTCAGCAGTGCCTAACCTGATGCAGCCAGGTCACCTCACACTGAGAATTGTGCAGCTGGCCTAGACAAAAATGAAGAACTCCTCCATCTGAGGGGGCTTCCCATTATTTTAATTACTCTTTGCTCTCCAAATATGAATTTTCAGTGTCCTTAAGTCATTGTACACTTCCAGTACAGTTTCAAAAGCCTCTGACAGCAAATCAGCTTTGCTATGTGCTTGTACTGAGCAATAACGTTAGCAATTTTGGGTGGATTTATTACCTGCCTAATAAAACCTACGAAAATAGAGTGAGTAAACTTCAGGCTAAGGCAGACAAGTCTGAGTAAGATTCCCACCCATGTATTACATGCAGAGCAGCCTCACATTCTTGATGTTTGGGACAACAGGTGTGGGATGGGAAATTTGCCATGAACCATAAAACCGGAGAAACAGTCTCTTTAGCCTCAGTGATCTGAACAAAAACATTACCTCTCTGAACCTGTGGTGAAGGCCTGGAATTGCCAGGCTTTTCAGTTTTGTCTTTTATACCCAGCAGAACAGGAGGGCTGCACACTTACCTCTGACACCTGCTAATGATGATGTGAACTGCACCAGCAAACCCTTGGACTGCAGCTGGAATAGGCTCTGGTGTGGAAGTAGAGCAAGGGCGAAACTCCCTGCCATGCACAGCCCTCATTACAGCAGGGATGCTACAGCTTCCAGGCTCACAGTACCACAATACACTTCTGGGTCAGCTCCATGAAGACAGAGGAGCCAGAAGCACTTGGATGCACGTCCTGGAGACAATTTGCACATTAGGTTTGTTCCTAATATGCGAGCCCAAGTCTCTTGCAACTCAGATGTGAGTAGCAGCCAGCCCAGTGGGACATGCATTTGTCCTTGTGATGAGTCAGCACAGCAAGAGTTGTGAGACTGCTCCTCCAGTGATTAATGCTCACAAGTACTTCTTTCACCTTAACAAATAGCATAAAAAGACACTTCGGTATCTGTGACTGAAATAACAGAACAACAAACTCATGTGCTCCAGCTGCACATCTGTCAGGACAGCACCCTTAGGAAGGTGGGTTTTTTTTCAGTAGGAATCGTGTTTAGAAGCAAAGATAAAAATAAATCAAATCACTTAACCTTAAGCATTGTTTCCACTGCTTTTAGGTATTTGTCTCTCCTTCTTAATATGTCACCTGCACGGGCAGATTAAAAAATAAGTTTCTGTTTGCTTTTGGCAGCTTCTCGCCTGAAGGAGATGATTAAATCTACAGCCACGGCCCCAGACACGCCATTGGTTGATTTCAAACACACAGCAGCGTGCCTTAGGCTTTTCACTTCCATCCGGCACCCTTTGGCACTCCCAGCATTCTGTCCTGACAGCCAAAACCGTGCAGGACAGAATGGCAGCACCACGTCTCTCATCCAGGTTTCCTCTTTGCTTCCACGGTGTACACAGCCCGGAAGCTCCTGCGGTGTTGTACCTACATGAACACCCAAATAAAGGGCTCTGATCGGCTGCCGGCTGCGGTGCAAGGCCCTGCCTGCTGTGTCTGCTGATAAATGAGTGCCTGCAGGTGATGATGCAAAGCAGGCAGCCAGGGCCGGGCCCGGTGGGTTCAGGGCTGACAGTACACTGTGTGGTTGTGCCTCACCACAACACGGGACCCTCCCTGCCTTGTTTTCAACGTGAGCAGCCAGAGACAATGCTGGCAGCACTCACAGTGCCATGCACTTCTGCTTGGCCTTTGCATCAGCCAATCACACCCTGCCCTGCCACCAGAGCAAAGCTGCTCTCGTGGGGATGTGAATCCCCTGCTGCAAAGGAGCAACGGTAAAGCCCCGGGACAGCACTGCTGCCCCTCGGGCGTTAGGGCAGGGCTCACGCTCCTTTCTGCTACAGCCTTACCCAAAGAGAACAGATCAGGTTTCACTGGTTTACTACACTATTTCAATAGGACTGCTTTAGAAACAGCTCTTAAGAAAGGAAAACTGATAAAAGGCGACTTTGGTTACAGAGGGACAGAGTGAAGAGAGGGGGAGGAAAAGGGAGGAAATTCATGGGACCACAGGTTTGTCCTTTGCTATCCGCTTCTAGCGAGCTCATCTCTGAGCAAAAAGGAAAGCCACAGCTCCCTCTGGAGCTCATCAGCAAGCAAAGGTCACAGGAGAGCAGTGCTGAAAGCGCTGAACATCCTCCTCCTCCCTTCTCCTCAGCACGAAGCCCACCTGCAGCCTGACCTTGGCCTCTCTTTCGGCACTGAACCTTCTTGCTGCTCCTCTGGCATGCGGCTAGCTGGACTTTACAGCCGGGCTGGAACACAGATCCATGCTTCTGCATGCCTCTGTTCCATCCTGCCCACTTTGCAGCACATAAATCATCACACTGACACCAGGACTTTTCAGATTGGGGCTCAAAGTTAGTAGCTAAGTATTTCTCCATCTCAGTAATTCCTGCAGGCAGGATTTATAGCCAGTATGCTCTGCTCTGTATAACTGTGGCCCATCCTTCTAGCTCTGCTTTCTCCTCTTCCCTCCCCCTCTCTGTTTCCTTCCTGCTACCATGAGGACTTTGCTTGCATGAGAGCTAGAGGCAGACTAATTGGAAATGTGAACACCGAGTTTGGAAGGCAGCTTCTTGCTAAGCAGTGTCACTGATTCCCCACATCCCAGCCTCCCCATGCCATGTGCCTGCAGATTACTGCTCTCCCAGCTGCATCAGCAGGAAGCTTCACTGCTCCACGAGATAGAATCCTGACAACAGGTGCTATTGTTCTCTGGAGCACCTTCACTGGGTAGGCAGATTTACCCCAGGTGTCTGCACCCAGCCAGTGTGCAAGCCAGAGGTCCAGCAAAGAGCAGCGCAGCCTGCCCTAGGGCTGAGTGGGCACAATCCACACAGCTCATCTGGATCGGCGCAGGAGCCTTTTGTGCTGGACTCGCTTGGCTCACGTCAAGGATGTGTTCCACAGCAGCAACTGTCTGCCCAAGACCTCTGGAGGGCCAGTGCCCTCAGATAGTGCTGCTGGGAAATGGGTGAGCAGCTGCTCACAGCAGAGATCTGCAGCCTCCTGCTAACAGCATCAGCTCTGTACAGGAGCTGCCTTGTTGCCTCGCTGATTCACCGTCTGCAGACATAGCAAAAGGAAAGCTGTTCAGCCCTCACCTGCGTTTCCAGCCCATGTAGCAGAGTGTTCATGTTGGAGCCCATCTTCCTTTAGTAGGAAATATGATAGAAGGCAAAGAACACAAACAAATCAGGGATCCTGCTGTCTTTCCCATTCAGCTAATAGAGCATGATCCGTGCATCTTGCCTGGGGGAACAGGGAGAGCTTTGACTTCCCAGAGGCAGGGAGAGAACCAGAGACAGTGACTCAAGGTACAGCCTGGCTTGTGGTCTGCCCTCAGAGCACTGCTCCTCCCTGTGATAAACCATGAGCTGACCTTTCCTAAGAGCTGCAGTTTGTTCATATCTGAGTAGATGATGCATTTATTTTAATGGGGGTTAGACCACTGGCAGTTGTCTCTTAATTTACTTTGCAGGAAGAGAACAAGGATGTATCAAGGTAAGAACTGAATATATACCCTACATAAGCCTAAAAGTCTTATTACATTTTCATTCTTTCCACAAGCAAAACATTGACAGACTACAGCATGGATTTTACTAGGCTTTGAGCCAGCATTTCTTAACCTGTTTCTCCAAGGCACTAGAGACACTGCTGGGTATAAAGGCTTCAGTAAAGAGCAGGACCTCCTGAACTCCTGCTTGTCTCTGTGCAGTGGGCTCCTGGGTGAGGCTAAGTGCTTTTGTCTACTAACTGATTTAATAAACAATACTTTTGAGGGTCTGTTTTTAATCAAAATGTTTGTTAAATGTCTCTTTAAGAAGGAACATGGGATCTACCCCTTGAAAACCCCAGAGGATGGAACCTTCTGGGGACTAATATTGTCTGTTTACCCTCACAAAGACACTGGCAAGAGAATCCTCTTCAGCACTGACTCCCAAGTAAGCCTCAGCCTCCTTCCAAAGCCAGATCAAAAGAGGATGCCTAACAGTTTGGTGCAGTGCCCATGCAGACAGCAGGCCTCTTCTCAGTACCCTGATGGGACTCCCACCTGAAGCCCTTGCTCTTTGGCTGGGTTATTGGCTGGACCCCAACAGCCTGTGGCTGGTCTTCTGGGCTTGAGACTGTCTCCCATGCCACTGAGGTTCTCTTTGATCACTCTGCTTGAATTTCCCTTTTTCTTTGTATGGAAGAAAATAAACCAAATTGCATTGAGCCCAGGAGCTGGCTCAGCACAATGAGAACGTGTCTCAGTAGCAGGTCACACTGCAGCCACAGGAGCTGCCACAATAAGCAGCAGAGGAAAACAAAGTCTATGAGAACCCTCTTTCACTCCTTAGTCAGGCATGGCAAGAAACCAGCTCAACAGAGCAATCTATACACATGCTGCACTAATAAAACACAGAGTATTCCTTGGTGAAGGGAAACTCTTACCCAAAGCAAGGCTCTCACAGGATGAGAGCATCAGCTGTGCTGAGAGGGTACTTTACAATTCCCCACATTAATTATACACTAACAGTTGCAAAGATGAGAACAGAGTATAGCTGCAGCCTCTTTCAAATTAATAGTGTTGCAATCAGACTGAAACTAAACAATAAACCAGGAAAAGGTTTTGTTAACAGTCTGGAGATCTGACAGTTCCTGGCAGCATATCCCCAAGTGTAACCCTGTGCACCTGCACATGCTCATGTTGCTTGCAGTGGATTTCCTTCTGAAAGGTGAAGAAATATTTTGTGTCTCTACAAAGATTTTCACCTGATAAGAGACAGCTGCAATATGAGGATCAGGACACCCAGAGGGAGAAGCATTTCAGCCCAAGAGAGAGGAGAGTCCCCTCTCTGCACTGGAGTGAAAATCACACACTGGTTCCAACAGCTTCCTGAGGTTTAGGATTGTTGCCCATCACTCACTAGCAGGGAACCTTTTGGAGGTACAGATGGAGAGATCAGGATCTTCTGAAACTGACAGAAGAACTTGCCATCTGATGAGAAGGACTTGCAGAGCACTGCACACCAACTCTCAGAGCTCAGCCTAGCACCTTGGTAGCTTTGCCATTCAGTATTAATCACTTTTCCCATTTTTCCTGAACTAATACCTCAATCACATTTATTTCCTGCTTTAATATCTCTAATAGGCCCCATAGGTATATCAGAGCAGACATCAGAAGGCAGGGCAGACATAATTAGGCAAAGCACTGGCATTGCTTTGCTGTCTATGTGGCCTGCAATTTTTCAGGCTGTTTTTGTTTCCGAGCTGTGTCCTAGATCATGCAAACTAATTCATGCTGTGGAGCCGAGTGGTGAAATGAACACATTATAAATGCAAACTGTCACCACACCTATCACAATTACATTTACAGCTCCCTCTGTGCCTTGTAGTAATTTGTTCTCCTGCACTGCATCCCTCGGAGGTTTCTACCAGGTTATTTTTACTATTCAGAAAGGTAATTTATAGAAGGAGTGCTTTGCATCTCTGTCAGAGATACGTGAAGCAAGAAATAGGGATGAGAAAACCTTGGAATGATTGGTAGCTTGATATGGATATGGAGCTGGATTTGAGGAGAACCTTGCAGAGAAACTGCAAAGAGTTTCCTTGCCTGACAAGCATTCCTGCTTCTCAGCTTTTAATTTGTGCCTGTAATTACTGACGTGCAGCGGGTCACACATCCCAGGCTACTCCGCTACAACTTAAAGCTATTTCTTTATTTACCAACCCAGCACAAATGAGGAGTACCAGAGAAAAGCAAGCTCTGGGACAACAGACATGCCTGAAATTCAGCACAGGCAAAACTAGTTCCTTGTTGCCCTTGGAAGCAGCAAAAAGGGGATTAGAAATTGCCTGTGTCCCACATCCGTAACCGCTCCTCAGAGCAATGTGCAATGGACCTTCCCAGCTGCACTGCTACATCCATCTTGCTAATGATCTGTTGAGCATCACTTACACCCTTTGCAGGGGACAAAGACAGCTTTTACCTCCCCTGCTTGCTGCTGGAGTCCAAACTGTGGTGCCCTTGGCCGCAACACACCCATTTCCTGATCCACTTTCTAAAGGATTAGAGATACTCAGCAGGATCCAATCTTTGTTTGGAGCCCACAAGCATCCAACCAGTCGTTTCCTTACTGCAGTCAGGATAATGTTTCATCTGAGCAGTGGGATGCAGAATGCATCCACAGGAGGTGGGAACCCTTCACCCTGGTGGCTCATCTGAACCATACTCCTCTGTCAAGCTGCTGACCTGAGCTTCCAGGCCTTCTCCTGTTACAAATTCAGCACATCCCCACATTTCCAGGCTGCAGTTCAATGATTTTGCCATTCCTGGCACACAGCTTCTCCCTGTTTCCTGTAACTGATCAATAAGTGTTGTATAATAGCTATAAACATCGGGAAAGGACTAAAGGGCCTCTTTTAACAGAGGCCCCACTGTTCTCATGTCTGTGGTTTTTGATTTTGTTCTCAGCTTGTATTCTGTCACTTGGATTTCCCTGACAGGAGCAGTCAGTGGTATTTGTAACTCTGTCCTGTGCTCTGTGTCCTCACTGTGCTGTACCTCCCTAGCTACAGCTCTGTGTTTTTTAGTGTCAGAGCAAGTCAAGACAACCCCCAGGCTGAAAGAAGAACACCCCATTAAAACAACATGTGCACACACAAAAGCCAAAGTCATGAGTGGTCAAACCTCCTGCTCCTCAAAGGAACAGTGGAGAGCAAGTGGAAATGTGCACCAGGCCCACAGAGAAGTCAGCCCAAACCCAACTGCAGCCAGCAACAAAAGCAGTGCCTGTGAGTCACAGAGAAGTGACATTTCCAGGATGGTGACTTAAAGGACATGGCCAAGTATTTATCTAGCAGGAGGTATTCTTCTTGCCACAGCTCTGTGTGCTTTGGCAGTAAAGCTGGAGCCTGATGCATTACCTTAGCTGGCCCACACAGATGTTACTGCTTGAGGCTGTTTGCTCTCTTCCATCCAGAAGCAGGGCAATTTTCTCAGTTTCTGCAGGGCATGCAAAGAAAAGGGAAAAAAAAAAAGAAAGAAAAGTTGTCTTGAAAACTACATCACCTAATCAGCACTGCAGAGACATTATCTCCTCAGCAGCAGCAGGCTCAGGGTATACGATGACAGGCAGTTTTGGACTCAGAAACAGCCTGTGCAGGCTGGCTGTTGGGAAGGGACATGGATGCTCAGCTGCAGCAAGGCTTGCTCCTGAAACATTACAGAGCATCCCTTCCTGTCTGCATTCTAAAAGCCTGATTTAATATTCCCTCTAACTTCATGAGGGTGGTGAAGAAGATTGTCCTAGTTCAACAACGTTGCAAGCGCTTCACTAGCTCTTACCTGCTTCAATTAGAAAAGGTGCAATTGAGCACTGGCATCAAAAGGGGACTTGGGTGGAACCTGAAAGGTTCTTTGCCTGCAAATCCACAGCAGCAGTGGGAGTCTGAAGGAACTGTCTGGCTTCTTTTAATGTAAACCTAAGCAACTACTGTTGGCAAACACTTCTGATTGTTACAAGAAGTTTACTCAGTAGCTGCTGGTATTTGTAGTGCAGCAAAGCGTGCCCAGTGCTTACCTTTGCCTGTGCACAGCAGGGATATTGTGCTTCATCCTGTGTGTGGCTATGGGGAACTGTTACTATAAATGAATGGCAAGAAAGGCAGGCAGAGCAAGACACTGGCATTTAACTGTTGATGCTGCTTACACCAGGAGGACCTACTTGATTTTACACACAATGCTTGAGGTGTTGGTTGGGGTTTAAAATGTTAGTAATGTTTGGAAATACTCATCCTGTAGACTGCTTCCCTTTGGCTAACAAAGCCTCATGTCTGCCTGCGTCAAAGATGTTAGTGCTGAACAGCTGAGCTACAGAGCTCCAGGAGGCTGACAAAAGGACCGCACTGGGTCAAGGCAGCCTAGAAATGCTAAGCTATGGAAAGGGTCACAGGACATTTTCAGTGTAAGCATTAAAGCCATCAAAGAGAAATAGCAGCTGCAGAAAGCAGAAGGCTTAGCACTTTTTGAATGCTTCTGACTGCACAGAGGAACTGCCTGCATTTGGTGTGGTGTTCTGTGCAGCACCAGGGCTTTATCTGAACGCCTTCAGCTGCTGGGTGCCTTACCAGAATCACCTGAAGCATGGGATGTAGTCATGCTTCTTCTTTAACCTGCACTATCACCTTCACCATGGGTTCACCTTATCTAACTTATCCCTTTGGGAAAACAAAAGCTTGGGGAAGCCCTTTCCAGCTGTAAGTGGTGGCCTTCCACAACTGTGACCTGCTGTAGGAAAGAATAACTGCAGTGCATATGAAATTCTGTGCTCCTGTCCTCGCTGAAGGGCATGGGAATGCCCACAGTGACAGCCAGGGGAATGGCACGAAGGCTTTACCCACACTACTGACTGCCAGCAAGCTTGCAGCCAGGAGGTGCTGGCAGTACAGGACCCTCCCTACACCTTGATAACCGTCCCAAACTGCAGCACAAAGACATCAATGTCTTTATATCCATGGCATTGGGGACAGCCCCCGAGGCAGGTGGAAAGCTGATCAATGCATTGCTGTCTTTGGGTCAGGATGCCAGGACGTTTCTGGGGAGGGGAAAGAGAGAGAGAGAGAGAGAGAGAGAGAGGAGAGAGAGAGAAAGAGAGAGCGAGAGAGAGAGAGAGCGAGAGAGAGAGAGAGAGAGAGAGTGAGAGAGAGAGAGAGAGAAAGAAAGGAAGAAAGAAAGAAAGGAAGAAAGGAAGAAAGGAAGAAAGAAAGGAAGAAAGGAAGAAAGGAAGAAAGAAAGAAAGAAAGAAAGAAAGAAAGAAAGAAAGAAAGAAAGAAAGAAAGAAAGAAAGAAAGAAAGAAAGAAAGAAAGAAAGAAAGAAAGAAAGAAAGAAAGAAAGAAAGAAAGAAAGAAAGAAAGAAAGAAAGAAAGGAAGAAAGGAAGGAAGAAAGGAAGGAAGGAAGGAAGGAAGGAAGGAAGGAAGGAAGGAAGGAAGGAAGAAAGAAAGAAGAAGAAAGAAAGAAAGAAAGAAAGAAAGAAAGAAAGAAAGAAAGAAAGAAAGAAAGAAAGAAAGAAAGAAAGAAAGAAAGAAAGAAAGAAAGAAAGAAAGAAAGGAAGAAAGGAAGAAAGGAAGAAAGGAAGAAAGAAAGAAAGAAAGAAAGAAAGAAAGAAAGAAAGAAAGAAAGAAAGAAAGAAAGAAAGAAGGAAAGAAAGAAAGAAAAGAAAGAAAGAAAGAAAGAAAGAAAGAAAGAAAGAAAGAAAGAAAGAAGGAAAGGAAGGAAGGAAGGAAGGAAGGAAGGAAGGAAGGAAGGAAGGAAGGAAGGAAGGAAGGAAGGAAGGAAGGAAGGAAGGAAGGAAGGAAGGAAAGAAGGAAGGAAAGAAGGAAGGAAAGAAGGAAAGAAGGAAAGAGAAAACTGTGAGTCTTTGCAAAGTCATGGCAGTGCCTGGGAGGACTGCACTAATATGATTTGCTCTCCTCATGCCTGATAATTTATTTAGCTTTCCTGGGAGAGGCTGTAACATTTTTGTTTGCTATTTTGAAATTAGAGCTTCTCCACAGAGACCGAGGAGTGGGACTAGAAAGGATCTGAACTAGTTATCATCAACACATGTTGAAGTCTACCTGATGGGCATTGAGATGGAATTGTGTTTAAGAAAGTTAAAGAAAGTAAGAACGAGGTGCAGGCAGCAGAGAGGAAGGGGGCAGAGGTCACACTTCCCTCATGTAAAGGTGCTCCTCAATCCCCTAGCAAGAGCAGAAAGTACTTGCCTGGGCAGCAGGCAGTCAGGAGTGCCCCAGCAGCTCAGAAGGGCCGTTCTGCTTCCCTTAGTTCACCTTGAATTGAACTCCTTTGGATTTATCATCCAAGTGAGAGATGCCCTAAGCAAGACCCAATGTGCAGGATGTCTATGCCGTGTTCTCAGAGTCACTTCCTCACTTCTGAGGCAGCTGAACAAAGAAAGTCAACCTGAACTGAAAAATTTTACCTAAGCCAAGCAGGATCTCACCTGTTCCTTAAAGTTCTGTTGAATTACAGTGCAAATTGAGCTGGAAAAAATTCAGTTCCTCTAAAAGTTAACGGTAGTGGTTTGAGTGCCTGTAACTGAAGGAAGGCTCTGTTGTTCTGAACTGTTAAAAAGTCTGCTGCCAGAACAAAGCAGCCAGGAGCATCTCACACTGCAACTGCTGGTAGGAGGTTACAAACACACAGAGAATGGCAGGGGAAACAAATAATAATGGAGAAATGTCCATCTGAAATAGTGCTGCTGTGCTTCTAGTTTCCTGACTTCTGTTCTTCTGACTTCATTTTTAAAGGTTATTTGGAAGACACTGCCCAAGTTTCATATGATCTCAAAATCAAATCTGTTGCCCAGGCAGATGGTGGAGGCCCTGTTATGCAGACATTCAAGGTCAGGCTTGATGGGGCTCTGAGCAACCTGATTCAGTTGAAGATGTCCCTGCTTACTGCAGGGTGTTAGGACAAGATGAGCTCTAGATATCCCTTCCAAACCAATGCATTCTATGATTCTATGACTTTCAAGTGGTTTTTGGACAGCAGGTCAGCAATGGGACACTATGGTCCATGAATATCACAAAGCATAAGGTCAGTTGAAATCTAGAACCAAATGTTGGGATTTGTGGGAGCTATCAGGACTCTGTGCTTCAGATTCCCAAACCCAAGTTATTTTTCTTTAATTCCAAGCGGCTGAACCTTCTGCACACAGTGTTCCTTCCCACCTTGTTCTTCCTTGGTCTGTGCAGGTGTCTGTGAGCCCAGGTGCATGCACAGAGGGAGATGTGTGTGCCCCAGCATCTGCAACTGCCCAGCCGGCTGGGGGGAGGCACTGCCAGCACCCTGAGCAGCTCCTCTGTCCAGCAGCCTGACTGCTGCTGCTCAGGCCAGCCAGCAGCAGCTCTAACCTGTGCTTGACAGTGAAAACAATGGAGTGGGTAGGACCAGCCCTGCTGCCTCAGCAAGTTGCAGAGAGCCTGGTTTAAGGACAGGTAGTACAAAATGCTATAAACATTTGATGCTTGCAAAGGAAAAATGCTGTGCAGGGGAGCCCTGGTTCTGCTTCAGACAGCTGTCTGTTCTACATCTTATTACAGAAATCCATCTTTGGAGCATTAAATTTGAAGCATTGGTTTTATGTTCTAACAGCTTCACAGATTTTGTTATATTTTACAGAGGAATGCCACCTATTTCAAAATACACAACTGTTTAAAGCCTGCTATAAAGCCTCCCAAACTGATAGACTCCCAAGGTCACCAGCCACATCTTGGTGCATAACTTGGAGAATGATGTGCTCTTGCTCTGAAACTCCAGCAGATCTGACTACAGTTACATAAAAACGCAACTAAAAACAGCCCCTCGCCCTACAACATTTCCCAGGAACATTTTTCCCTACGTGGCTCCACATTATCATGAAGCTGACAGATAAACTGAATAGATTTATAATCAGGATGGCAGACTGTATGTAAACCAGATTAAAATACTGGCTCTTTGCCCTCTGGGTTGTGACAGTAAATGTAATTTCAGAAGCAGTGTTTGGGAATTACAATATCAATAATGTATTCAGAAATCCTGCAGGAAGCCTGTGTCCCCCAGACATGTCCCAGCACAGCCACCCACTGCACTAGGGATCAGGCCCACTATGAGGACCCATCTGTGTGTTAGATGGGACACAAAACACAGCACATAGCCATGTGGCATGTGGAGAGCATGGTGAGGCAAGCGTCAGAGCCAGCACAGCTGCCAGAGGGCAGCCACCAAAGACAGGAGCCTTGTGCTGCACACCCCAGAGTCCGGGCAACCGACTGCAGAACAGAGCCCTCCCGGCTCTGCAGAGAGCTCTGTGCAGCCAGGCCTGGCAGGGACTGCCACACAGCTCCTGGCCACCCAGACACATCCAGGGCACTTTCTGACCTGTCTCCTGTCCCTCTGCCCAGCTGTCTGCCTGCAGAGCTGCCTGCACAGTGGGGAATGCACAGGTGCCGGCCTGTGAGAGTGCCATGGAGGCTGGGCTGGGATGCACTGCCAGACCTGTAAGTGCTGCTCTGGTTACTGTGGGTGCAGCCACAGGTCTGTCTGATCCACACACAGGGCACCTCCTACCCTGTGTGCATGGCCTTAGCCTGTCTGACCCACACACAGGGCACCTCCTGCTCTGTGTGCATGGCCTTAGCCTGTCTGACCCACACACAGGGCACCTCCTACCCTGTGTGCATGGCCCTAGCTCATACAGGGACTGGATCACCCTCAGGGCCTTTGCCAACACTTCTCTGTGATTCTGTGGTTCTGTCACGTGCAAGTCAGCCTCAGCACAGCCACACAGCATGGCCAGCACCTAGATTCTGCCTCTGGTTAGTCAGAAATTCCTTCTGCTGCCAGTAAAATCATTACCTTCAAAGACCTGTGTAGACTCAACATCAGCACCTGAAACAGACCTGAAACAGGTTTTACCCACGTGCATGCTGAGCCTGCCCTGTCAGATAAAATTAGTAGTCTTTAAATTAAACAATTGGACATTTGAGGTAAGAAAAGAGGGGCCAGGGCCCAAAGGAAAAGCAGTAGCCCATTCTGTGTCCTCAGGTCCCTGTATGTGCTGACCTGTGAGCCTTGTCCTGTCCATGCTGCACCTGCAGGCTGCCCAGAGGCAGCTGGAAGTGTTTGCGAGTGCAGGGACTTAAGAGCTGGGATAGGAAGGTGTGTCGGTGTGAGCTGAAATTCCCCCCCACCAACAATAACCAGGCTAGCTCAGTCTGGAAGCAAATGAAAAGCTGTATTTACAAGCAGAGTCTAAAATCTATAATGAAATGCAATGAATACGTACAAATATACAAAATTCACAACATTCACAAATATATACAATCAACAGAAAAAGCACAATCGATCTCCCTTTGCTTCCCCCCAAGGGGACCCTCCCAAAGGGGCCTCTCTCTCCCAGGAGCTTCCCCCCCAGACCCCCCTGGACAGAGAAGCAGAGTTTAGTTAGAGTAGAAAGTTGTTAACTTAGCTGCCAAGGTCAGTACGTGTTATCTTCAGCCAGAAGAGAAGAAGAAACAGC
This sequence comes from Indicator indicator, assembly GCF_027791375.1. Lineage (NCBI taxonomy): Eukaryota > Metazoa > Chordata > Aves > Piciformes > Indicatoridae > Indicator > Indicator indicator. The sequence continues at coordinate 44,164,558 of NC_072014.1, forward strand.
AGCCAGACAGCCCAGCAACTGCCCCCACTGCCGAACGCAGAATGTGCAGAATGCCTAATTTGTTTTGGGTAATAGTTCTTAAACATTTCTATCTATCCAATGGAAGTGTTTAGAACAATCGTTATTTTGCTTTCTTACACCCAATAGTGACTTATTTACATTCTTTCACTTTCTCTTTTCTGAACTTTGCAAGGAAAAATTAAAAAGACAGTTTCAAACCATCACAGTCCACCCCTTCTAAACAATTCCATTGGCTGCTACTATCATTTATCTAATCTAAAATAATATCTACAACACTAGGTGAATAAAGACCATAGTCCATTCCGGCTATCTCAGATGTAGATGATTCAAAAGAGTCAAATCACAGGAAAAACAGCTAACAGTTTGTTTCCTCGCAGATGGAGCGAAGAAAGGAACAGGGACTCTCAGGTGACTCAGGGCTCTCAGGGTTCGTGCACTGTAGATCTCATGAACTCTCCTCTTGGGCGCGAGGCTGTGTCTGCGCAACACTCTGAATTTAACCTCTCTCAGCCAAAGTTAGATTTCTTTGTGGAATACACTGAATTTCACCATTTTCTTGCATCACCCAATAGGTGTGACCAGGACCTTCAGCAGAAACCACCCCTCGGACAGGTTTGGCCTCTCCTGAAGGAGAAAATACCCAACCAGTTTTGCCTAACAGATTCTTTTCTCTGATAACAGGAACTCTATCACCTTCCTCCTTTCGCAAGAAATCTGATTGGGCAGGTCCAGCTCGATTCACTGAACCTCTACTATTCACCAACCAGGTTGCTTGTGCTAAATGTTTCTCCCAGTTCTTCAAAGATCCACCCCCCATGGCTTTGAGAGTGGTTTTCAGCAAACCATTGTAGCATTCGATCTTCCCAGCAGCTGGTGCATTGTAGGGAATGTGGAATATCCACTCGATGCCGTGCTCTTTGGCCCAGTTTTTTACAAGATTGTTCTTGAAATGAGTTCCGTTGTCTGACTCAGTCCTCTCTGGAGTTCCGTGTCTCCACAGGATTTGTCTCTCCAGGCCAAGAATGGTGTTACGTGCAGTTGCATGAGGAACTGGATAAGTTTCCAGCCATCCAGTGCTTGCCTCTACCATAGTCAGCACATACTGCTTCCCAGATGGAGAACGAGGTAGAGTGATGTAGTCAATCTGCCAGGCTTCACCATACTTGTACTTGGACCATCGGTCACCGTACCACAAGGGCTTGATCCGCTTTGCCTGCTTAATAGCAGCACAAATGTCACAGTCATGGATGACTTGTGTGATAGCATCCATGGAAATGTCAATGGATCTGTCACGAGCCCATCGGTAGGTTGCATCTCTGCCTTGATGTCCTGACGAGTCATGGGCCCACCGAGCTAAGAACAGCTCACCTCGGTGTTTCCAGTCAAGATCAGGATCAGGATCAGAGTTTGTGTCCACTTGGGAAACTCTTGCAGCTAGATCTGCCTGATGGTTGTGGTGGTGTTCCTCAGTAGCTTTGCTCTTAGGAATGTGAGCATCGATGTGTCTCACTTTCACTGGGATTCTCTCAATACGAGCAGCAATGTCTTGCCACAGATCTGCAGCCCAGATTGGCTTTCCTTTCCTCTGCCAGCCATTCTTCTTCCAGTCTTTCAGCCAACCCCACAAGGCATTGGCTACCATCCACGAGTCGGTGTAGAGATAAAGCTTTGGCCATCTCTCATGTTCAGCTATGTTAAGAGCTAGCTGGACAGCTTTTACCTCTGCAAATTGACTGGATTCTCCTTCTCCATCTCTCGCTTCTGCAACTCTGTGCGTTGGGCTCCACACTGCAGATTTCCATCTCCGCTTGTTCCCAACAAGACGACAGGAACCGTCTGTGAACAAAGCATATCTCTTTTCATCATCAGACAGATCACTGTAAGGAGGAGCTTCCTCAGCACGAGTTACTCTCTCCTCTGGAGGTTTTGCACAGCTTGTGCCTTCTGGCCAGTTTGTGATCACCTCCACCAAACCAGGCCTTTCGAGATTTCCCATTCGAGCTCTCTGTGTTATCAGAGCCATCCACTTAGACCAGGTAGCATCTGTTGCATGATGTGGTGAAGAACCTTTGCCTTTGAACATCCAATTCAGAACTGGCAATCTAGGAGCTAGAAGAAGTTGTGACTCAGTTCCGATCACTTCAGAAGCAGCTTTCACTCCTTCATAAGCAGCTAAAATCTCTTTCTCTGTTGGAGTGTAGTTTGCCTCTGAGCCTCTGTAGCCACGACCCCAGAAACCAAGAGGACGTCCTCGTGTCTCACCTGGAGCTCTTTGCCATAAGCACCAGGTTGGGCCATTGTCACTCGCGGCCGTGTACAGAATATTCTTAATGTCTGGACCAGTTCGGACAGGGCCCAGACCCATCGCTTGGACTACCTCTCGCTTGATCTGGTCAAAGGCTGCTTGTTGCTCAGGACCCCATTGGAAACTGTTTCTCTTTCAAGTCACATCATATAGAGGTTTCACAATCTGACTGTATCCAGGAATGTGCAGTCTCCAAAATCCCACTATGCCTAGGAAGCGCAGGGTTTCTTTCTTGTTGGTGGGATTTGCCATGGTGGAGACTCTGTTTATCACATCCATTGGGATGTGACGGCAACCATCTTGCCACCGCACTCCCAGAAACTGGATTTCTCTGGCAGGTCCTTTCACCTTGTCTCGCTTGATAGCGAAACCAGCTTGCAAGAGAATGTCAATGATTTTGTTACCTTTCTCAAAGACTTCTTCAGCAGTCTCACCCCAGACGATTATGTCATCGATGAACTGAATGTGTTCTGGAGCTCCACCTTTCTCCAAAGCATCATGGATCACTGCATGGCAGATGGTTGAACTGTGAATCCACCCCTGGGGCAAACGATTGAATGTGTATTGAATGCCTCTCCAGGTGAAAGCAAACTGAGGCCTGCATTCCTCTGCTATGGGAATAGAGAAGAAAGCATTAGCAATGTCTATGGTAGCATACCATTTGGCCTGCTTGGATTCCAGCTCATATTGGAGTTCCATCATGTCTGGTACAGCTGCACTCATGGGTGGAGTTACTTCATTCAAGGCACGGAAATCAACTGTCAGACGCCACTCTCCATTCTGCTTTCGCACAGGCCAGATTGGACTGTTGAAAGGTGAATGAGTTTTGCTGATGACCTTCTGACTCTCCAACTGACGAATCAAGTTTTGAATGGGTACCAAAGAGTCACGGTTGGTTCTGTATTGTCTGTGATGCACAGTTTGAGAAGCAACCGGCAGCTTTACATCCTCTATCTCATGTTGTCCCACAACTGCAGATTCATCTGAAAGCTCAGGTCTGATAGACAACTTCAATTTTCCTCCATCAATTTCTACAGTTGCTATTCCAAAAGCCCATTTGTAACCCTTAGGGTCTTTAAAACGCCCTTCTCTCAGAAAGTCAATTCCCAAAATACAAGATGCATTAGGACCTGTTACAATAGTATGTTTCTTCCACTGCTTCCCAGTTAAACTTATATCAACCTCTATCTTAAACAACTCTTGAGATCCACCAGTGACTCCCTGAATAGTTATAGATTCTCCCCCTTGATAATTTGATGGTATTATGGTGCACTGAGCTCCTGTGTCAACCAAGGCCCTGTACTTCTGAAATTTTGAAGTGCCAGGCCACTGGATGTACACATCCCAATAGATTCTGTTATCTCCATTATCCCTTACCTCCCCCTGGCGGAAGGCAGGGCACCCCTAATGGTGGGGATTACCTCCACATGTACAGCTGGCACAACGTCCAGCACCAGAATTAGGATCACTGTTGGAGCTATCAGAGTTGTTCTGGGAAACTGAGGAAGCGACAGCTACCCTCCTGGTATTGCTACCTCGGGATCTGCCCCTCTGCAGCTCCCGTAACCTCTTGAAAAGATCAGAAGTTGGTTGACCATCCCATCTGTTCATGTTCTCACCAAACTGATCACGCAGAGTTATCCAGATACTGCCACGTGATTGCCTCTGCTGTCTGTTTTGGTTTGACCTATTCTGGAATGGCCTCCTTGGAGCATGTCTGTTCCTAACAGCTGAAACTTGTATCCATCTGGAGGAAGAGGAATCAGAATCATCCCCCTTCATCAAGTTGGATATGGAGGTTTTAAATTCCTCCTTCAGCTCTTTCATGCAATTCTTTATTTCTCCAGACAAAGTTTCAATGGCTGAAACCAAAGAAGTACGTGCAAGACTATCCTCCAATTGCCTCATTTGGTCAGTGAAATAGCCAACAGTGGGAGGCACTCCACCATAATTTCTTGCCACAATCCTGCTTGCCAGAATAGTGGCATAATTAGGAGAAGCAAGCTTAATGAGCTTTTTGGCAAGGCCTGTTCCAACAGGAATTTTATCAGGATTCAGAGTCTTATGATCTCCGTATATTATTTCTCTCACAGCAAATTCTCTCAGACGCTTGATTCCCTCAGCTATTGTGGTCCAAGGCTTAGGGTTCCATGGTAAATCATCTCTGCTGGGGTACCTCAGCGAGGCTGCCAGCAGGAGGCGTGCCCACAGAGAAACTTTACCAATGCACTTGCCTAGATGCCTGTCTATGCCTGTATCCTTTGAGAGCATCCCCAACTGAGAGGCCGACTTGTCACCTACCACCAATGCTGGGGCTCCCATATGAAAACACCTGGCTAGCCAAGACAGGACTGGCTCATTATCTCCTCTGATGTAATCCTTCCTCACATGTCTAATTTCCTGTCTGGGTGTATTAGCTGACTGTATGTCATCCTCATCATCATCATCATCATCATCATCATCATCCTGAGGTCGCTGTCCCCATAATCCTATTTTAATCCTCCGTTGAATTTCCTTGAGTTCAGAGGCACTGCCTGCAGTTGCTAATTCAGCAGGGTCTGCATCTCCATCATCCATGTGGGGTCTCAAGAGGTCTGCCAGAGTTTTAAGGCTAACCTTCTCTTCCTCACCAGAAGGATATTTCTTAACAGAGGGACCCTGAGTAGAAGGACCCTCATCTCCATCTGCACCATCTCCTGCAGCATCTGCATCTCCTCCTGCAGCTCCTTTGCGCTTTCTGCTTACAGTGGCCACCAAATTTACTGGATTGGCTTTCACATTCACAGGAGAGTTGGAAGGAGTAGAGGAATTTTGTGCAGGGTTAGCAGGAGCAGAGGGAGTCTGTGCAGGGTTGGCAGGAGGTGTGCTTTGAGATCCTGCAGACACTGCTGCGTCCGTCTGGGCAGCAGAGGGAGGAGGAGGAGACTGTGCCTCGTTAATGGCGTCTGCCTGCACAGCTATGTCTGTCTGCGCAGCCATTTCTCTCTGTGTAACTATGTCTGCCTGGACAACCATTTCTCTCTGTGTAACCATGTCTGTCTGCACAACCATTTCTCTCTGTGTAACTATGTCTGCCTGCACAACCATTTCTCTCTGTGTAACTATGTCTGCCTGCACAACCATTTCTCTCTGTGTAACTATGTCTGTCTGCACAACCATTTCTCTCTGTGTAACCATGTCTGTCTGCACACCCATTTCTCTCTGTGCAGCTGTGTCTGTTTGTGTACCCCTGTCTGCCCATGCACCCCTCTCTGCCTGTGTAATCGAGTCTGTCTGTGTCGCCGAGTCTGTCTGTGTAACTATGTCTGCCTGTGTACCCGAGTCTGTTATCTCTTTCTGGCAAACGTCCCGCAGCTACTGCTGCTGGCTCTGAGTCAAAACTATCGGCAGCTTTCTCACAAACCTGAACTGTGATTTCCTGGTCACCGTAATCAGAATCAGAAACCAATTCTGAACCTCTCTGAGCTTTTCTATGTTTCCTCTTACATCTACGCAGGTCGGAAGAGTGAGTAGCCTTACGTCTTTCTTGACACAGTGCTATCAGCAGCCATATGATTATTCCAAGAAACAACAAAATTAAGGCTAGCACAAGATATCTAGGGTACCACTGGTTCCAAAGACCCTCTGTAGTTGTAAGAGGAGTAACAAACTCAAATGTGTCTGCTAGCAGATTCATAGTTGAGTTACCATATCTTCTAAGCCCAATAAGACCACAACAGAATTCAACAGCATTCAGTAACTTGTTCTTAACCCAAAGAAACGACTTATATGCCACATATCTCACAATCTTGTCTATCATGCAAGAAATGGCCCATCTGTAGACAATCACACTGATAATAGATAAAATAGAATGACTCAGAACCCAAAACAGCTTCATTTTGCTTCCTAATCTGAGCAGGAATAAATCATACAAGCAATCGAGCCCCACGTTGGGCGCCAAAAATAAAAAGTGTGTCGGTGTGAGCTGAAATTCCCCCCCCACCAACAATAACCAGGCTAGCCCAGTCTGGAAGCAAATGAAAAGCTGTATTTACAAGCAGAGTCTAAAATCTACAATGAAATGCAATGAATATGTACAAATATACAAAAATTCACAACATTCACAAATATACACAATCAACAGAAAAAGCACAATCGATCTCCCTTTGCTTCCCCCCAAGGGGACCCTCCCAAAGGGGGCCTCTCTCTCCCAGGAGCTTCCCCCCCAGACCCCCCTGGACAGAGAAGCAGAGTTTAGTTAGAGCAGAAAGTTGTTAACTTAGCTGCCAAGGTCAGTGTGTTATCTTCAGCCAGAAGAGAAGAAGAAACAGCAACCAGACAGCCCAGCAACTGCCCCCACTGCCGAACGCAGAATGTGCAGAATGCCTACTTTGTTTTGGGTAATAGTTCTTAAACATTTCTATCTATCCAATGGAAGTGTTTAGAACAATCGTTATTTTGCTTTCTTACACCCAATAGTGACTTATTTACATTCTTTCACTTTCTCTGTTCTGAACTTTGCAAGGAAAAATTAAAAAGACAGTTTCAAACCATCACACCCATTCGAGCTCGCTGTGTTATCAGAGCCATCCACTTAGACCAGGTAGCATCTGTTGCATGATGTGGTGAAGAACCTTTGCCTTTGAACATCCAATTCAGAACTGGCAATCTAGGAGCTAGAAGAAGTTGTGACTCAGTTCCGATCACTTCAGAAGCAGCTTTCACTCCTTCATAAGCAGCTAAAATCTCTTTCTCTGTTGGAGTGTAGTTTGCCTCTGAGCCTCTGTAGCCACGACCCCAGAAACCAAGAGGACGTCCTCGTGTCTCCCCTGGAGCTCTTTGCCATAAGCACCAGGTTGGACCATTGTCACTGGTGGCTGTGTACAGAATGTTCTTAATGTCTGGACCAGTTCGGACAGGTCCCAGACCCATCGCTTGGACTACCTCTCGCTTGATCTGGTCAAAGGCTGCTTGTTGCTCAGGACCCCATTGGAAACTGTTTCTCTTTCGAGTCTCATCATATAGAGGTTTCACAATCTGACTGTATCCAGGAATGTGCAGTCTCCAAAATCCCACTATGCCTAAGAAACGCAGAGTTTCTTTCTTGTTGATGGGATTTGCCATGGTGGAGACTCGTTTATCACGTCCATTGGGATATGACGGCGACCATCTTGCCACCGCACTCCCAGAAACTGGATTTCTCTGGCAGGTCCTTTCACCTTGTCTCGCTTGATAGCGAAACCAGCTTGCAAGAGAATGTCAATGATTTTGTTACCTTTCTCAAAGACTTCTTCAGCAGTCTCACCCCAGACGATTATGTCATCGATGAACTGAATGTGTTCTGGAGCTCCACCTTTCTCCAAAGCATCATGGATCACTGCATGGCAGATGGTTGAACTGTGAATCCACCCCTGGGACAAACGATTGAATGTGTACTGAATGCCTCTCCAGGTGAAAGCAAACTGAGGCCTGCATTCCTCTGCTATGGGAATAGAGAAGAAAGCATTAGCAATGTCTATGGTAGCATACCATTTGGCCTGCTTGGATTCCAGCTCATATTGGAGTTCCATCATGTCTGGCACAGCTGCACTCATGGGTGGAGTTACTTCATTCAAGGCACGGAAATCAACTGTCAGACGCCACTCTCCATTCTGCTTTCTCACAGGCCAGATTGGACTGTTGAAAGGTGAATGAGTTTTGCTGATGACCTTCTGACTCTCCAACTGACGAATCAAGTTTTGAATGGGCACCAAAGAGTCACGGTTGGTTCTGTATTGTCTGTGATGCACAGTTTGAGAAGCAACCGGCAGCTTTACATCCTCTATCTCATGTTGTCCCACAACTGCAGATTCATCTGAAAGCTCAGGTCTGATAGACAACTTCAATTTTCCTCCATCAATTTCTACAGTTGCTATTCCAAAAGCCCATTTGTAACCCTTAGGGTCTTTAAAACGCCCTTCTCTCAGAAAGTCAATTCCCAAAATACAAGATGCATTAGGACCTGTTACAATAGTATGTTTCTTCCACTGCTTCCCAGTTAAACTTATATCAACCTCTATCTTAAACAACTCTTGAGATCCACCAGTGACTCCCTGAATAGTTATAGATTCTCCCCCTTGATAATTTGATGGTATTATGGTGCACTGAGCTCCTGTGTCAACCAAGGCCCTGTACTTCTGAAATTTTGAAGTGCCAGGCCACTGGATGTACACATCCCAATAGATTCTGTTATCTCCATTATCCCTTACCTCCCCCTGGCGGAAGGCAGGGCACCCCTAATGGTGGGGATTACCTCCACATGTACAGCTGGCACAACGTCCAGCACCAGAATTAGGATCACTGTTGGAGCTATCAGAGTTGTTCTGGGAAACTGAGGAAGCGACAGCTACCCTCCTGGTATTGCTACCTCGGGATCTGCCCCTCTGCAGCTCCCGTAACCTCTTGAAAAGATCAGAAGTTGGTTGACCATCCTATCTGTTCATGTTCTCACCAAACTGATCACGCAGAGTTATCCAGATACTGCCACGTGATTGCCTCTGCTGTCTGTTTTGGTTTGACCTATTCTGGAATGGCCTTCTTGGAGCACGTCTGTTCCTAACAGCTGAAACTTGTATCCATCTGGAGGAAGAGGAATCAGAATCATCCCCCTTCATCAAGTTGGATATGGAGGTTTTAAGTTCCTCCTTCAGCTCTTTCATGCAATTCTTTATTTCTCCAGACAAAGTTTCAATGGCTGAAACCAAAGAAGTACGTGCGAGACTATCCTCCAACTGCCTCATTTGGTCAGTGAAATGGCCAACAGTAGGAGGCACTCCACCATAATTTCTTGCCACAATCCTGCTTGCCAGAATAGTGGCATAATTAGGAGGAGCAAGCTTAATGAGCTTTTTGGCAAGGCCTGTTCCAACAGGAATTTCATCAGGATTCAGAGTCTTATGATCTCCATACATTATTTCTCTCACAGCAAACTCTCTCAGACGCTTGATTCCCTCAGCTATTGTGGTCCAAGGCTTAGGGTTCCATGGTAAATCATCTCTGCTGGGGTACCTCAGCGAGGCTGCCAGCAGGAGGCGTGCCCACAGAGAAACTTTACCAATGCACTTGCCTAGATGCCTGTCTATGCCTGTATCCTTTGAGAGCATCCCCAACTGAGAGGCCGACTTGTCACCTACCACCAATGCTGGGGCTCCCATATCAAAACACCTGGCTAGCCAAGACAGGACTGGCTCATTATCTCCTCTGATGTAATCCTTCCTCACATGTCTAATTTCCTGTCTGGGTGCATTAGCTGACTGTATGTCATCCTCATCATCATCATCATCATCATCATCCTGAGGTTGCTGTCCCCATAATCCTGTTGTAATCCTCCGCTGAATTCCTTGAGTTCAGAGGCACTGCCAGCAGTTGCTAATCTACCAGGGTCTACATCCTGACCTACATCTCCATCATCCATGTGGGGTCTCAAGAGGTCTACCAGAGTTTTAAGGCTAACCCTCTCTTCCTCATCAGAAGGATCTTTCTTAACAGAGGGACCCTGAGTAGAAGGACCCTCATCTCCATCTGCACCATCTCCTGCAGCATCTGCATCTCCTCCTGCAGCTCCTTTGCGCTTTCTGGTGATAGTGGCCAACCAAATTTACTGGCTTGGTTTTCACATTCACAGCAGAGTTGGAAGAGCAAGTAGCCTTATGTCTTTCTTGACACAGTGCTATCAGTAGCCATATGATTATTCCAAGAAGCAACAAAATTAAGGCAAGCACAAGATATCTAGGGTACCACTGGTTCCAAAGACCCTCTGTAGTTGTAAGAGGAGTAACAAACTCATATGTGTCTGCTAGCACATCCATAGTTGAGTTACCATAGCTTCTTAGCCCAATAAGACCACAACAGAATTCACCAACATTCAGTAGCTTATTCTTAACCCAAAGAAACGACTTATATGCCACATATCTCACAATCTTGTCTATCATGCAGGTAACAGCCCATCTGTAGACAATTGCACCGATAATAGATGAAATAAAATTACTCAAAATCCAAAACAGCTTCATTTTGCTTCCTAATCTGAGCAGAAATAAATCAAACAAGCAATCGAGCCCCGAGTTGGAGCGCCAAAAATAAAAAGTGTGTCGGTGTGAGCTGAAATTCCCCCCCCCACCGACAATAACCAGGCTAGCTCAGTCTGGAAGCAAATGAAAAGCTGTATTTACAAGCAGAGTCTAAAATCTACAATGAAATGCAATGAATATGTACAAATATACAAAATTCACAACATTCACAAATATATACAATCAATAGAAAAGCACAACCGAACTCCCTTTGCTTCCCCCCAAGGGGACCCTCCCAAAGGGGCCTCTCTCTCCCAGGAGCTTCCCCCCCAGACCCCCCTGGACAGAGAAGCAGAGTTTAGTTAGAGCAGAAAGTTGTTAACTTAGCTGCCAAGGTCAGTGTGTTATCTTCAGCCAGAAGAGAAGAAGAAACAGCAACCAGACAGCCCAGCAACTGCCCCCACTGCCGAACGCAGAATGTGCAGAGTGCCTACTTTGTTTTGGGTAATAGTTCTTAAACATTTCTATCTATCCAATGGAAGTGTTTAGAACAATCGTTATTTTGCTTTCTTACACCCAATAGTGACTTATTTACATTCTTTCACTTTCTCTGTTCTGAATTTTGCAAGGAAAAATTAAAAAGACAATTTCAAACCATCACAGAAGGGCTCATGACTGCCTGTTCCATCCAGGGTGAGTGCACTTCGTGTCTGTCAGTAGCTCTATAGTGGAAGGGCATGGGGAGAGCACCGAGGCATTATCCCCTTTAAAGGGCAATCTTTCCTTCCTCTCATACTCACAGAGCATAATTACTTAAAGAAATCTTTTGTCAGTTAAGTCCCAATGGCTTTGTAATTGCTTCCTTGTGCCAGCTGTCTGCAAGTTCAAACATGGCAATGTTTAAAGTTATTTATTAGCTGATGACATATCCTTGACTCCCTTTATTAAATAAATAAACCAATGGTGCTTGTTCCTGAGAAAGGCAGGCAAGTCTCCCTGTCATTAATAACTTCTGCTCCTCCAGGCTGCCACAAGTCTATGCAGCTTCTGGTTTGCAGCTATTTAACCACCTCCTTCAAAACTTTGCTCCAAACCTGTTCACTTGCCAATCACTCTGCTCTCACTAGTTCCTCTAATGTTTTCACTCTGCTGGGGAATTAAATCACCTTTTGTCCAAAAAGAGCTGGCTGAAGCTCCAGGGTCCCACAGCAAACCCAGACAAGCACCAAGTGGTTTACTTTCTGTTGTTTTAGATAGAAAGAGAGAAGACTGTTGTCAGAGAGCAGATGGTGAGGTCTTATAATGTTGCTCCAGAGCATCCACAGCCAGGCAGGGAGGAAGCAGGGGAACAAGAAAGTCTTCATCCTCACAGATGTTAGGTACAAAGCTTTGCATAGCAGTGTAACCATTGAAAACAAGCTTGGGTTTGTGCTTTAATGGGAGTCTGCTCAGCCAGATCCAGAGCTCAATGACAAAACTGTGTTCTCTGCCTAAAGACAAGGAGTGAAAGCCCTTCTGAGTGCCCCCCACCCCCTCTGCTCCAGCACTGACCACAGGCTGAGCAGCAGCAAACAGCTCTGCAGCCACCCTCTGCTCGCCTCTTTTTGCTGCCCTCTTGCTGCTGACTGCTTTGCCAAATTGAAGCCCCAGATGTTTCCCTGTGCTCAGCACCCCCTTTCCTGCTTGGGTGCCCAAATTCTGTGCCTCACTTCAGTGCCAGCAACAAGGCTGAACAAGGCCTTGATTTGCACCCTTTCCCCTACAGCTTTGGCTGTACGACTCACCAAGAGCAAAACACTGGCACTGTAAGATAAGAAAGTAACAGCAACAGCTTATTCAGGATATTCCAATATTAGTTCATAATCTGTATTAATTTAGTTAATTATAGATGGTATAAACAATGTTTATTGCATTGTGTACACATTTATTAATTTATATAGCCATCAATTATCACCTTCTCACATTAATCTAAGCTGTTTCCATTTCAGAACACAAACATTCCATCTCACTCGACAAGGAACACAGCAGCTGATAGCTTTTCTCAGGACTCAATGCACCAAATCCAATATCCAGGAGCTGTTAGGGTGGATTGTGCCTCTGGGCCTTTTCTAAGGGTAGGAGGAGGTTTGATAACCTCAGCCTCAGTCTTTTCAGCCTGTAAAATGCTGCATCTGCCGTTAGAAAAATGGCAGGGATGGAAATGGAGATCCAGGTCTAATTTACACACTGAACCCAGTTTTACCTCATCAGCTTCCTAACACGCTCCCAGCAGAGCAACCCAGAGGACCTTACAGAGACTTCCACCATTTTCTAGAAATCTCTCAGAAGGAACAAAATTGTTTCAGTCCTCTATCCTGAGGGCTAGCCAGAGCACGCTAGTAAGCCAACAAAAGTGACAATTGAAAAATCCTGACAATTCACCTTGGACACCTACTCTTGACTCCTCTTTGGTCAGAAGTCACAGACCACCCCCATCAGGGCTCACAAAAGCCTCAGCCTCTGCAGACAGGTCAAGAAGCTGCTTGTGGAGTCAGCAGTAGGTAGAGCTACCACCAAAAGAGATCTTCTCTACATCTTCTGCTTTCAGTCTTCTATAAACCCAGGAAAAGCCAGCCATGACACTCCCAGCTGGGAGCTCTGCAGTAATTAATTCACACACTCACAAGTGCAAATACTGATACCTGAAATTCACCTGCCAGCTTTCACCAGGCGTGAAGGACAGAGATCCCTATCACAAGTGTTAGTCCAAAATGCTGCAGCTTTTCAGCAGACAGCACCACTGGCAGGAACTAGAGCAGGCTTTCTGTCCTCCTAGAACGAAGACTGGCACAGTCTGAGGCAGAATACTGCTATCCCTAAAGCATTTTGAAAATGCTTCAGAGAGCAAGACCAGCCTCTGGCTACCACTGCACTGCAGACCTTGGCAAAAGCAAAAGCAGAGACTTTGAGGGGACACCAGTGGTGGCTAGAACACAGGAGTCCTCTTTTATCAGGCTGCAAATAAAGAGGTCAGGCAGGAGAACAGGTTTGTTCCCCACTCATCTGTAACTGAACAGAATAGCTTCTGAAAGAGAATCACTAAAAGAGGTCATTTGTCACCACAAATAAGGAGTGGAGTGGAATACACACATTATCCTTGGAAATACCTGTGACTGTGACCTTCAGAGAGCAATGGGCAAGTTGATGATGGGGTTGCAAACAGGGAAATGACTTCAGGGGAGGGCAGGTTAACAAATGTCATCTGAAACACGGAACACATCTCACCTACAGAAACAAGCAGCTCTCTGGATTGGGCTCCCTGCATTGCAAAACATATCCTGCCTGACTCTGGGCTTAGCTTCCATGACATTCCCACAAACATTCCCAAGCTTCCCTCTCTGAAAACACATAAACACTATCCCAGGCTCACCACCATCTCAGCAGAGATTTCCTGCCCAGGCTATAAAGCCCCCTGTCTCCTGCCAAGTTAACTCACTTCTTTCTTTTTCTTGAGCTGGAAGAGAAACATCAGAGCAAAGCAGGGAAGCCCTGCCAGTGCAGTCTGAGAGCCAAAACACAAAGTGAGGAGGCCTCTGGCCTGGGATGTCAGCCTGTTGTTTCAGACACTGAATTCAGGATCAAGGTATAATTCTAATAATTAATTATAAAGTATAAGAAGGTTACAGTTGTGAAGGATCTTCATCATTAAAATTCATGCTGCTATCTTCTGTTCTAATGTTATCGAACCCATGCTGGCTGCTCATTGCCCTTTAGAATATCTTCTTTTTATTTGCATGTTAAAAGTATCAGGTTCATAGCCTTAGAATTTCCTCTGCTTTCTTCCTCCTTCTCTCTCTCTGCCTTGCACAACACCTCACACAGGACTCTCCTCCCTTCCCTACATAACTCTTGTGAACCTTGAGGAAAGGAAGATCTCCGACCAGAATGTAGTTTGCATGCAGACAGTTCTGGCTCTATTCTTTTCCAGCCCCTTTCTGTAATGGACATTTATTGGCTGTAATTTTAACACCAGCTCAGCCATTAAATGGCTTTGCTGAGTCTGTGCAGGACAATGGATTCGTGGCCTCTCTCATTTGTAGTGTTTAGTGGCTCAGCACCACTTGTAAATACATCAATGAAATATTCATCTCAACTCCAGCTGTTGTTATCCTGGGTGATTTTAGCTCATATTTGCTTCCAAAACAGACTTCACTTTTCTCCTAACTAGGCTTTTGTTTTTCTGAGCACTACTGCAGTGAGCAATGGGTGGAGAGGAAGACAGAGGTAGGTAGCAAAAATTATAAAAGGAAGAAATCTCCCTCTTTTTTTCCTTTGCTTGCATCAACTGAGAATCAAAGAAACAGACAGCAAAAAGCCTGGCACCTTACCTACTGCCTGCTCCTGTCCCCATGCATGCCAGTGCCAGCCCCCAGCTGCCACAGGAGCCTCTGGAGGAGTGCTCCCCTCTTGGCCTTACTCTCCCTGTTTTGCCCACTCCCCAGCTGAAAGTAGAACTGGCTGCCATTGCTCCCCAGCCCAAGTTCATGCCAAGTGAGTAGCAGCAAAACCATCCACAGTTCTGTCTCCTCGAGCTCAGCGCACAGGGGAGCAACGCTGGGGGGGCACGAGGAGCCCCGGCTGCAGGCTGTGCCCTCTTTAATGCCCTGGTTCCAGGGAATTAAGCTCTCTGATTTTCCAGCTGTAATCCTTCTGATGGAGGAGCTGAAGTGGCAGTGGCAGATGATGAGCCCACTGTTTTAGCTGGAGGGGCAGTTCCCCCCTCCTCTGCACCGTCCACACTCAGGCTTCAAGCCTAGGCCTCCCCCTCTCAGAAGGAGGCATTCAGAGGTTTGCAGCCTACTCTCAGGGAGTGCTTTGTAGCAGACACCTGGCAGAACCAAGCTTGCTGCTTACAGCCTCATTTCAACAAAGCAGAGTTTTGTCTTTCCAAAGAGCAAAGACACCAACTCAGGCACACAAGGCAGGCAAACTGGTGGCTGCAGGTCACTGGGGCCCTGCAGCAGATAACCACCTGGCACAGCTGGCTTTTACAAAGGGGCATCTGACAGGTCTCTGCCTGTCCTTGTTGTAGACATGGTATGGGTCATCAGTTGGGACACAGCATGAACTCTCGTTCCCTGCCTGTACTCAAAAGAGTAGCTCTCTGCCAGGCTGTTTGCAGCCTCTCCTTGCAGGATGTGTGGAGCAGCAAACAGTCTGCTTCCTCACTCCTCTGCCCCATAGCTCTCAGGCCTGAGGTTCAGGCCACATATTCAGAGTTTAATAATCTTCACTCTGGAAAAATCTCAACCTCCTGACTGAGGGCTGGCTGCTACGACAGCCTGGTAATAAAAACCCAGGGTGCAAATTCCAACTGTTGTTACACATCTTGTTGCTGGCCTATCAGTGAGGCTAACTGTGAATCACACCTGGGCCCAGGATCTCACTTTTTCTTTTCTAAAGGAATGTCACCAGCGTGGTCAGCCCCTGTCACGTCAGGCTGTGACACAAAGAACTGAAGCCTGGGTCAGAACCAGAACCTAAGTCTAACAGACTGAACTTCTATCATTTGTCCCTTCAGCAGCTTGATGAGAAATCTGCTTGCTTTGCCAAAGTCCTCCTCGGGATACATTAAACCCTTTCAAACCTGATGGAGCATGCAGCTCTGGGGCAAAGGAGACATGCACCTCCTGCCTCTGCAGCACAGCCAGTGCCAGAAGCTGCTTGATGCACCCCTGACCAGTTCTGGAGACGTTCAGCCTGGTGCTTGTAACCAGGATACAGTATCCAGGTGACACTGGCAGGAGGCTCCACTCATGAGACCAAATTAAAACACTGTGACGTGTGCTCCTGGTGAGCTGCTGTCCCGGCACTGGCTCTTCCCTCTTCTCTGTGGCAGAACAATGTAAACTGCTCATGAGGGTAACAAACTGGCTGAAATCAGACTCAATTGATTAGATTTTTTTCTCTCTTTAGAAAAACATAAGACCACTGATTCTTTACTGAGAGAATATCTTCAAACAGCTGTGCCCCTGGAAGTACACTGCTCCTCCAGAGAAGATGAAAAGGGTTTTCTGATTCCTTTTTGCTTGCAATAAGCAGCTCATCATAGATTCTGTGAGACCAGGAAATTGGAAGGTTTTATGCCCTAGTTTCCAGAGGTGTAAAGTGTGCAGCTCCCCACATTCCCCTCTTTAACTTCTGGTGATGGCATCACCTCTGGGAGTCCACATTTAGTGTGTCTTTTCATCTCCACTCAAGAAGGAATCTTTCAACAGATGTTATTTTATTTCAATTCGAACAAAAGAAAATCAGTTTGGGCACAAATCTGACCCAGCCATCACTGCCCAGAATCTATCCTGGCTTTCATAATTAGGCCCTGCACTCAAACACTCCTGACCAAGCCAAGGAGATGACATTAGCTTCTCCTTCCCTACCACTGGGGAGAGCAGGAAAAACTACAGAAAATTATAAACAGAAGAGACACACAAGTAGGAGAAAGCCCAGGGCAAAGCATCTTTAATGCCCTGATATTTTTTCTATCATATGAAACTACAGAATCATATTTTCATGGAATCATAAAGGTTGGAAAGGGCATGTAAGATCACTGAGTCCAACTGTCAACCCAACACCACCTTCCCCACTAAACCCTGTCCACACATTTTTACAATCCCTCCAGGGATGGGGATTCCCCCACCTTCCTGGGCAGCCTGCTCCAATCCCTGATCACTCTTGCAGCAAAGAAGTTTTTCCTAATCTCCAGTCTAACCCTCCCCTGCTGCAACTTGAGGCCACTTGTGAGAGGAGACCAACCCCCACCTGACTGCAGCCTCCTTTCAGGGAGCTGTAGATAGTAATGAAGTCTCCCCTCAGCCTCCTCTTCTCCAGGCTAAACACCCCCAGGTCCCTCAGCTGCTCCTCCCCAACCCTCCTCTCCAGACCCTTCCCCAGCTTCGCTGCCCTTCTCTGGCCCTGCTCCAGCCCCACAGTTCCTTGCCACAGCATTTTCTGATGCATCTAGATATTCCCTTTCTAATACCCAGAGTTGGAATCGGTCTGTTTCTAAAGCTCCCTGTCTGTCCTTTGCACCACCGTGTGAGAAGAAATGCCTCTTTGGAAGCAGGTGTACAGGACCAAACATTTGTGCTTGCAGAAGTGGCTATGCTGAGTCAGCATGTGAGAAGAAGGTAAGGCCCAGACTCACTGATTCCTGTGGTGAGAGGCACAGAAACAACCAAATGTAACTGGAAAAGCCAACAGGAGAATGGATTAAGGTCTTGTAAAGGCTGTGAAAGATGTCCCTAAGATTCCACACCAGTTTCAAGGCAGTTTAATGACTGCTAAGCTGCCCAAGTAACCCTCTCTCCAACTTCATTAAAAGTGTCTCTTAGGGACAGTTTAAATCTCCAGCTCTAAACCCCCAAAAGGCTGTGTCTGTTCTGGTAGCTAGGGTGGTTCCTAGCCCAGTGCCTCTATCCAAACCCACTGATCATCTGCACAGCAAACCCTGCAGACACACAGCTAGTTGCAGTCCAGCCAACGCCTGGAAGCTTTCTGTAAGGGCAAGGTGCTCCTCCCCACCAAGCATCCCCCTGCTTGCTTTTCTCCATCCTGACTTCCTAACTTTACCTCTTGTTCACAACATGAATCACATAGTTTGTACCCAGGAGCTCTGCCAGCAGGACTTGTGTCCATTCCTTCTCCAGTCCAGTTCCTGATGCCCACTTTCTCTTGCTGGGCTTGGCCTCAAACACCTCTGCAGACTTAGCCAAAAGGAGCAAACCAGCAAACCAGTTCTCCTGGCAGAGAGGGATCCACTTCTCTCCTTCAAGCAACTTTGTTAGGTGCTCTTTTCAAAGATGCACTCCCCTAGCATCTCTTAACACTCCCTGCTCCACCACCAACTCTGTGCTGCTGCCTGTGCTCCAGCACAGCTGCTGGCACTAAATATTCTGTGCCCTTCCCAGGTGACTGGCAGACAGAATCAGTGGCACCACTCCTGCTCTGTATCTTGCCGTGATAGCTGTTACCTTAGGAGGAAACAATGATTGCTTTCTTCCTGGCACTGGCCACAACAAACTGAAGTCCAGTCCTTACAAACCTTTTCTTTGCATGAATTTGAGAAGCAAATCCTCTCTCCCCCTGCCAGAGTGCCCCCAGTAAGCCGTGTCTGACTCCAGAATGGTTTGCAGGGCTGGAGTACATCCATCCATCAGCTGGGCTTCACCTGACCACCACATCAGTGTCTGTCCTTGGGCCCAGCTTCTCCCCCACATCACTACTGAGACAAAATTTTTCAAGCATCCTAAATACCAACTTGAGTTTTCTCCTCTGTTCTGGATGTTGTTTTGTGCCAAATCCTGCCCCCCTGTTTCTCAGAGAGTTTTCCCCCTTCCAGAGTCACAAACATCCAAAGCCTTTTACCTGCTTGCTGTTGCTAAGGGCCACATTTGCCAGCCAGTCATTTCCCATAGCCCAGACACTGTTGCACTCAGATGTCCTGAGTGGCCCAGTCTCCAGCCTTCAAAAGGCAGCTTGGGCTGTCATGTGTCTGTGCTGAAAGGCCAGGGGCAAAACCCAACACATTTTCATTGTAATTACACGATGCAGTAAGAGGAAGCAGGAAAATCTATTTGGAGAGCCACTCCATTCTGTTAATGATCATTAGATTTTTATATCAGAGTTAAAGTTCTGTATGGATTTTTTTAACAAGTACATTCTCAGAACAAATTACAGCTCTTACATCAATACTGAAATTCAGCTGATGTAGATAAGATGAGGAATTGTTGTAATTTCCTATATGTAAAAAAATCTGTTCAACAGGTTGGCTGTAGCCTAGGAGAACGTAGTGCTCACTCTCTCAAAGAATCCACAGGAGTGTAAATGGCAGCAGAAATATGCCAAAGCAAACCAGACTTACTGTGCAGGAGTTTACAGCCAAGAGACCTCCTCTTGGCAGGCCAAGGGTTGCCCTTTCAGCCACAGCAGGCAGAGGTAACCAGGACTGCTGCAGAGCTTGACTCCAGCTGTGAAAGTGTGCAGTGTGGTCTCTGCCATTCCACAAAGGAAGCAGAGCTTTGTTGCCCTGATCAGAAAACATTAAATCACAAAGCCAGGCTTCCTTTTCCACATGAGCAAACTGGTGCACAGCAAATCAGCTCTGAACAAGAAGCAAGCAAAAGACTTTGCATGCTGTGCATGTCCAAGGTGCCAGCAGTGGCACAGGTAAGCACAAGGCTCTCCCCCAGCAAGGGCTCAGCTCACAGCTTTGAGGGCTGCTCACAGCACTCTGCACTTTCAAGGCTATTCTGCAGAAATACTGACTGGCTGCACTGACACCAACAAGCATTGCTTTGATGTGGAGAAGGGGATGTTCTGAATAAGAGCATTAACAGGTTTCCTTCAGTCCATGAGCCTCTCTCAAAGCTAGAATCAAAGTTAGCAATAAAAAATGATGGATTTAACGGTGTCTGGTTTAAATTGCTTGGCTTATATCAGATGAAAGCAAATGAGCTGCCCCTCTAACAATCAGAATTACCAGAGCTATTGCAGTACAGAGCTCATTTGGTAGCATGGATTATGGCAGGCTGCAAACACAGGCATCCGTGCCCATGTCACTGTAGAGAGGCTAGGGGGATAGGCCTGCCGAGAGTCCAGTGTTCAGACTGGATCAGGTAGAAGATAATGATCAGAACAAGCATTAATCAGCCCCCAAAACCCTGCCAGTTGTGAGAATCTCACAGTTTATCTCAGCAATTGTCCAAGTGTTAACTGCAGCATTGGAGCACAGCCTTGTTTCTCCTAGCACTGAGCAGAAGCCAACTGATACCTCCTGGGCAACTTTGGTGGGCACAGGGAGAGGTCAGCACAGCCTTTGCAGTAACCACATTGACATGTTTGAAGACAGAGTCTCTGCTGCCTGATTTGTCCCCATTTTCCAAAGCTGGATCTGCCCAGTTCCAAACCTTGTTCTCTGTTCCTCCTGTCCAAACTGTCCAGTTCTTCCAGGCCCTTCCTGGGGTGCTGAAGCTGAGCTGCAACACAGGGGCATCCCTGTGTGGCTGCCCAGTCTCTCATTAATACATTTGCAGGAAGATTTACAGCTTTCTGCCACAGCACTGCAGGCTGCTCAGTCCTTTCCATGCTGCTGATCCCTTATCACTTATCCCCATTTGGCAGTGGTGCAGCTGACTCTTCCTCTGTAAGCAACTTCTTCACTGACTTTACTTAATTTTGTCTTATGGATTTCAAGCTGCTTCACCCATTTGTCACAAAGATTTGCAATTCTAAGCCTGCTTGCACTGCCTCCAAGCATGACATTGTTCAGAAAAGTGACATCTCATTGTCTAAGGCATTAATGAAAGTAGCAGAGAGTAGTGAAGTCAGGGTCTGGGGGCTGCTGAGAGGACTCCCCCTGATCACACTTTCCCCAGCAGGCTTTGCCCCTCACTTGCCTCATGCCCATCGACACGACTGGCTGAGGCATAGCAGAAGTCTCCCTGAAGTGAAATCCTCTCCCTTGGTGGATGGAGATGCTGCTTCCCTTACCAAGCTTGAGGAGTTTGTAACTGGAGAGTTTAATCATTAGTGTTAGCATCTTTCCAGATGCCAGCTGAGTCTGATTCTCTGGCTTCCACCCCTTTGCTTTCCCCATTATGTTTTCCTCTCATTTCAAGGCATGCACTACTATGTTTGTTTGGGCTATTTTACATACTTTGTGAGTGGTGATTTAGAAATGCATCTTTAAAGCTGCTGGTGTAAACTGCTGAGGCCCTGTTGGCCTGGAAAAGCTTCTTTATGCTCAGACCCTCTTGTACACTGACTTTCCACATGGGCACTTAATGCACAGTAGATAGCACACATAAACTCACATCCCAGCTTATTGCCTGGCTCTTCAACGTTATAAACAGGCCTGAAACCTGACTTTTCTAAATCTAAATACTCAGTTCCTTCCTGCTTTCCCTTGCAGTCCTGTTCCCTTGCTCATTCTGATCATGTTAAACCTTTTGTCACATCTAAGTTTCCCATGAAGACTGCAGAAAAGACACAGAGCATGTTAGCCTTGCCTCTGCCACCTGCAATCCCCTCTCCTGCCTGGTAGATTTACCACCATGCCTTGCTGCAGGATTTAAAGCTCATGCTTTGCTCTCTTTCTGTTATGGATATTCAAATAATGGGAACAATACTGCAGCAGTGGCATGGGAAATCTCTCAAAACCTGAGTGGAGCAGCCTCTTCCCTTCCCTCAGCAGCAGCTGAGAAGGGCTGCTCTAGGTGACAGCACCTGCAGCTAACTGAGCCACACCAACCTCCCTTTTCCAGGGAATGAGGTGCAAGGTAGTTGCCACTTTACCTAGTTTAGGAGACTGCTTTCCTCCTTTAAACTTAATTTATGGTCTTTAGCTTATTCTTACAAAATCAGAGTGCAAAATTAATTTCTAGCAGTGTGGGGTTTTTTCCAGAGTATAGGCTGAGAACACTCAGAAGGTAGACACAGAGAGCTGGGGGGAACCCAAAATCCTCCCTGCAGAACTCCTGTATTGTCTACCAGCTACATAACGTCTGGAGCTGCCCCTGCCAGCACCTTTGGGAAGGCTGGATGGGCCATGTGTGCTTCACCAAGTTACTCCTCTTGCTCTGCTGTATGGTTCCCCCTTGTGCACTCAGGATTCCTGCAGGAACAACACACATTTTCCCAAAGTATTCACTCCCTACCTCCAGCTCTCACATTCATATTGCCAAGTGATTTGCAATTCATTTTCTGACATTTTTCGTTTACTTTGGTTTGGACTTGTGCTCAGGACAGCCTGCCAAGAGCATTCCTCCCAAGGCTGATGAGCTTGCTCCAGCAGCAATCCCTCTCTTAGAAACCTTCTGCCTACTTGGAATTGGTACTGGCTCTTGCAGAGACCCAGAGAAGTTAGCAAGGCTTGCACCAGGCTCCTGCTGACTGTCACATTCCAGCAGCCAGCAGAGCACATTTGCTCCTGGCTGGAAGGGGCAACCCAGCCCCACCAGAACAGGGAGACCCCTGCTGCAGGGGGCACAAGTCCCACAGGAGACAATCACTGCACCAGCTGCACAACAGAGCTCTTCTCATTGTATCCCTTGTGTCATATCTGATACTGGGGCTGGTATTTTTCACTGTCTAAATGGATTAAAGTAATAGTGTTAATTAAGCCAAGATAATTAATTTAAGCTAAACACTGTTATCTAATTAGGTATCAGTGGCACACAATATTAGCCCACAAGCTATCACACTGGTCTGCTTTCCCAAAGTTTGAATATCAAGGTGCTAAGCTTGCCTGTCTGTGGAGTATTTACTCCCAGGCACCAAAGCAGTGCCAAGTGTAGCCTGCTGTAGAAAACTGCTCAGACAAAGCCAGCCCCTGGCTGATGTCTGTAACCCTGGAAGTTAGCAGCAGTGAGCCCAGTGCTGCCTCCCAGCAGGCAGACATGCCACTGATGGCAGAGCAGCCTGAAAACATGTTTTTAATAAACACTTTCTCACAACAGACAACACTTTGCTGCAGCTGGTGACCTAACATCACCACCACTGTGCTCAGTGATACACTAAAGATGTCAGGCCACAGGTGCTCAGGTTGCACCAGCTGCATGCAGCACCTGTGAACACATCAGCCACAACCTTGGAGGGGGGGGGGGGGGGGGGGGGGGAGGTAGTTTCAAGCAGCATGAGAGCCCTAAAGTATTTGTCAATAAATGAAAGTGATACAAGATAAACAGTAAGGTGCAGGCAGTGCTGAGCTGTCAGGCAGCCATTGTGATGGTTTGAAACTGTCTTTTTAATTTTTCCTTGCAAAGTTCAGAACAGAGAAAGTGAAAGAATGTAAATAAGTCACTATTGGGTGTAAGAAAGCAAAATACTGATTGTTCTAAACACTTCCATTGGATAGATAGAAATGTTTAAGAACTGTTACCCAAAACAAAGTAGGCACTCTGCACATTCTGCGTTCGGCAGTGGGGGCAGTTGCTGGCCTGTCTGGCTGCTGTTTCTTCTTCTCTTCTGGCTGAAGATAACACGTACTGACCTTAGCAGCTAAGTTAACAACTTTCTGTTTAACTAACTCTGCTTCTCTGTCCAGGGGGGTCTGGGGGGGAAGCTCCTGGGAGAGGGAGGCCCCTTTGGGAGGGTCCCCTTGGGGGGAAGCAAAGGGAGCTTGGTTGTGCTTTTCTGTTGATTGTATATATTTGTAAGTGTTGTGAATTTTGTATATTTGTACATATTCATTGCATTTCATCTGCTTGTAAATACAGCTTTTCATTTGCTTCCAGACTGAGCTAGCCTGGTTATTGTCGGTGGGGGGGGGGAATTCCAGCTCACACTGACACAGCCATTCACTCACTCCTTACCAAGCAGGGCAGGAGCAGCTGATGCTGTTTAAGCAAACTGACTGTGACTCACCCTCCTATCACTGAACACCTTCAGCACACAGCCTTGTCCCTGCATTCAGACTGCTCAGAAGCATCCTGATACACTGGAAGCACTCAAGAGCTCCAGAGAAACCCACACAGTAGTGTCCTACCTGGTGAACTCACCAGCTCAGGTCCCTGCTAACCTGGAGGTCTCCATCCTCCTGACGGCAAAAGCCTGTCCTGACCCTTAGAGGATGTGAAGCACCATGGCAGCTGACAGGCTGATAGTGTGCTTAGCAGTACAGCACTGATAGAACTGCCCTTCCAAAGGGTTCTCCTGTCTCTGTGCTAGCACAAAACAGAGCTTTTCACACCTGCTCTTCTCTTGGGTGGGGATACAGAAGACTCACCCCTGTAGTTAAGCCCAGGTGATGCTCATGGGCACCCTGTGCTGTATGGCAGTGGGCTGAGCACGCTGAAGCGCTCTGGGGCAAGCAGCCAACAATTGCCACACCTCACACAGAAGCGGCAGAGAGATATTTGCAAGGCATACCTGCTTCAGATGAAAGAAATTGAATTCCAGCTCCATAACTGTCAGATAATAGAGCCCAGGCCAAAGGACTTCAGCAGTGTAGCTCTTCTCCTGTTGGAGCCATGGGGCAGTAAGCAGCCTCAGCCTGATGGTATCAGTTTGTGTGCATGCTCTGGAACCAGCTCCACTCATCACCTTAAGCCCAAAGGCTTAAGCCCAAAGTCTTAAGCCCTTTCAGTAACACCTCCTTCATTCCCTGGCTAATACAACCTTTGGTTTCCTCAGCTAAAACTGTGGAGAAGAAATGCAGGCTGATTTTGCCCTAACTGCATCAGAATCCCAAAGCAAATACAGGAACTACAACAAAGCATTCAGCACTTGCACAGAACATTTCTTATGTGACATCACAGGCATGGGGCTGATTTTCCTCCAGTCCCTTAAGCAGCTGAATCCTCATCTCTCTTTTCAGCTTCCAACAGGAGGAAAACAGCAGAACACAGGATAACAAAGACAACCATTTGGGTATTGATCATCTAGCACTGAGCAGGTTTTTCCTTTAGGAAGGGACAGCATGAGGAAATTGCCAGTTGTCTCCCTTGTACCCTCATGGAACCACACAGCAGACTCCAACCCCAATAAACCTACATTTTTGTTCAACACTGCCCCTGACAAGGCTCAGAATCATGCTGTGGCTGTAGTGACACTGACTGCTCCCATCACCATCAGGCTGTAAAGCAGCACAGGCCACTTCTGGAAGACTTTTAGTGTCATCTTGCTCTGCTTTCATTCAAACTCTCTGCATTCATTAAAACATTTCCTCATTTCTTCCCTTTGCTCTTGACCACCTTTGCTGACCCACAGTCCAGAGGAGAGTGAAGAAGTAGGATCCAGCTTCTGCTGAGAGATTTCAGCAGCTACCAAGGGACAGACCTCAACAGAGCTTAACCAAGAAGATCTCCAGCCTGTGGTGTCTCCACCAAGCTTCTGCTAAAGCCAAATGCCTTAGCTGCTAGCCTGTCAGCATGGCTTTGTGCAGGCATCAATGAACACCTGGGGACATGCTGGGTTTAGTTGCTCTCCACCTGAGAGCTCCTTTGCCCTCCCTAATGGCTGTGCCTTGCTCCCAGGTGAGTTACTGGTGAGAGGCTAAGGACACACAAGGCCTCATGGAGCCATGAAGCATTTTAGGAAATGGATTTTCTAATCATGCAGCAGAGGCTTACTGGGAAATCGAGGTGCTCCCAGGAATCTGCACTTTCAATCTGAAAATTCAGATTTACAGGAATCTGGGGTGGGCTCACCTGCCAGTGGCCAAAGCATGAGCCCTGTGCTTCAGTGGAAATGACATGGATGGAGAAGTGGCAGAAAGACTGGGGGGAGAGAGAAAGGAATAAGAACACCAATTATAAGTCCAGGTGGAAGAATAATGGGGTTAAACTTGATCAGCTCTCAGGTTTGGGAAGGTAAATTCCAAACCACCTCTGTTTTTTGTCTCACTGTAAGATTGAGAGCAAGTATAGGCCAAAATCTTGGAGCCCTGATGGAAGTTAAAAAAGAGAAGTTCTGACAATCCCTCACTCCTCCAGGGGCAACTTAGGGGAACAATGGCACAAGTAAGAGTTCTTTGCTGGAACCTTCAGGGCTGCATTAGTAACTAGATATAAGATGTGATCTGACCCTTACTGTCAGTTTATAAGACTGCAGAATGGCAGTGAACCCTCTGAGTGCTGCAAATTAAGTGTTTAACAAAGCTTGGAAGAACTGCTGGCACCAGAGCTCACAGCAACATTCCCCCTCCCTCTCACACCACATCTCAAAGCAGCATTTCCCTGCCTTTAACTGACGTAGCAAACTGATGTACCCAATCTGTTTCCTCTGCTCTTTATTCACAGGCACTGATGTTCATGTGAAGCTAAGGTTTAGCATTCACTATAACAGTTCAGGAAGACATTCACACTAACCCAGGACAGTGGCACCAGAGAAGTGTCTACCAGCTCACATTTAGGGTGGCAATTGTGCCTTTCAGAGTGCAGCTCCAACCATTAAAAAGATTTCTATTGCCTTGCCTCCATTATGGCTACAAGAGTCAGTGCTAGTGAACGAATCCCTTTCCAAGGCTGCACCTGAAGACCTAAACCAGCTTCAACACCTTGCAGCTTCTTTCTGCACTTCTAGAAGTTACTATTTGAGACAGAACACAGCCCCAGCTGGTGGTAGTTTTTTGCATCACTGAGGACAGTTCCTGTGTGGTGACAGGACAGAAACAATTGCTGATAAATAACAATGCTGGGGGTCCAGTATCTCATACCCGGCCAGGGGTAATCTACAGCTGCTGGAGCCTCACAAAGCCCAGCAGTGGAACATGACTTTTCCTGAGTGTTTCAACACTGCTCCTTCCCTCCCAGCCGCTTCAGCACTTTCTTGCCCTGACTGCTCTCTGCCCTTTGCTGGAACATCAGCAGTTATGATGGAGACTGTGTGCCCAGCCTGTGCTTTAGACAATATAAGAAGTAATGCAAGAGAAAAAATATCCTCTACCCTTTCCTGTGGTTTGCATCTTCCTGAAAAACATATCTGGGACCTTTTCTTACAAACACAAAATCTTTCCACATCTTGTTTCACACTTACAAGCCATTACATCTTATTTCATCCTTACAAGCCACTTCTTCTACTTATGTGTCCAAAGACTTGAAGGAGTTTAAAGCAGGAGCCAGTCTTACTAGTGGCACCCTACCAAAAGCTCAGACCAGCTCAGTACAGTTACTTGAAGGGCTAAGTTACTTAGTTCTAGTCATTATGACTTCCAGTACTCTTTGTTTGCTCAAGATTTATCCCAAAATCCTATTAAAACCCAAAGTAAATAGGGTACACTAAATCCTGAGCTCTTCTTATGGGAACAGCAAACAGAACCACCAGGCAGCAGGGAGAGGGCTTTTCTGCTCAAGGTAACCCTTTACAAGAGCAGAGCACTGGCAGCCTTAGCTCATCCCTGGCTCACAATGTTCAAACACTAAAGCCCTGGCTCTGCTCTTCTTGAATCTGCATAGGGCTTGTGCTGTTGTCCCAAGAGAAGGTGGCACTGGCACTTTTCCTACCTAGAAAGCAGGGACCACAATAAGTAGGAAAAAGCTGATTTCTGTGCCTGCTGTCTACCATTATTATCCTTTGCCAAACACATGTGGGCAGGGGACACGCTCCCTGGAACACCCATATGTATGCACATATATGTGTACCTCCATTCAATATTAGAATCACAGAATTGTCAGGGTTGGAAGGCACCTCAAGGCTCATCCCTGCCCAAAGCTCCCTGCCATGGGCAGGGACACCTCACACTACATCAGGTTGCTCACAGCCACATCCAGCCTGGCCTTAAGAACTGCCAGGGATGAGGCTTCCACCACCTCCCTGGGCAACCTGTTCCAGTGTCTCACCACCCTCATGGGGAAGAACTTCTTCCTAACATCCAGTCTGAATCTACCCACTTCTAGTTTTGCTCCATTCCCCCCAGTCCTATCACTTCTAAACTGAGACCCAAACTGCACAGGAGTGCTTTTGTGTTCTGCCTCTGTGCTCCTAAACTGAGACGCAAAGTGTCCAGAGGTGCTTTTCTTTCCTTCATCTGCCTGAGCCACAGGAGCTCAGTTCCAAACTCAACGTGCCAGTTGAGCTAGAGTTCAAAGAATTTGGTCTCTCTCTCCTCTGTACCAAAGCCAGTTCTGCTATTCCCTTCCTATTTGAGAGGTAACAGCTCCCCAGACTCTGCAGCTAACCTGGCTTGGAGAAGCTCTTCTGACAAAACTGATCAAAACCCATGAAGCGCTGCTGAGGAAAACCCCTAACTAGCTAAGTTCACAGCCTGAGCCAGGCAGAACTTGTGTTCTAATGATCAGAATTTGGTCCTAAATGTTTGTATTCCCTTTACCTTTCTGCCATGGAAGTGTTCTTGATGAGAGCTGATTGCTCTGACACCTGGCTCAGATCAGTTTCCCTCCTGTTTAGAAGCAGCTTTGATCAGGACATGCAACTGGCTGGCGTTGGACTGCCATGGGGAGATGGAATGGCTTCTGGTAAGTTTGCTGAGAAAACAGGAACACTTTGAATCAGTTTGCCAGGGAGCCAGGGGAACAGAGAAACATCCTCATGGGCTGCTCTGAAGTTGTCCCCCTCCCCCTTTTCCGTTCTCTTTTTCCCTGTAGCAGCCTTTGGCCTGCATTAGCCAGGGCTGTTTGTTAGATGGTTAGTGCTGGCAGAAGCCATGGCAGGAGTAAGACAGATTTGCCATAAAGGTGTAGCAAAAGCAGATTACCCTCTTCAGAAGCTACTTGCATGCCCTGTGCCAAGCTTCTGGTAGGCAACAAAGAGTTTGTTATCAAGATGGATGTCTCAGAGAAAGAAGATCCAAGCCCCTGTGATCACCAAGCCTTATTTCACATTATAACCAAGTCTGGGGTACTAAAGATGAACTTTGATGGGCACCAAGCCTGTCTGTTTAATACCACAAGCCACTATCAACCTAATGCCTTCATCTGCCCTTTAATAGAGAGACCATTTCAAAATCTTTCTCCTGCTATTAAAACACTTCCAAAAGCTTATGCCCTTATAAACCAAGCAATCATTTCCCCTTCAACAGCTACGACCTGCCAGCACTTTGCAAGACCAAATTACTGAAGGAGACTGGAGGTTCATGAAGACAAGTGGCAGAGATGTTCTGCAGCAGAGAAAAGTGGCCAAAGCACCATTCACACACAAAGTGAAACTCAAACCTGATTTGATTCTCTATTTCTTCATCTACAACAAAAGCTGGGTTTGCACCTTCTTCTTGGAAACATCTGAGAATAAAGATGCAAGCCAAGAGATAAGCAGTGAGCTGAACTCTAATTTTAAAGACCACAGCTAGCAAGGTCAAGGTGGAAAATCCTTGGTTACTGAAACTATGCAAGGTTCAGGCTGTGGTAAAACAAACCAGTGTAACAACCAGGGTGGTTCCTGAAGAAGGCAAAAGCACAGAGATGAATACTGATATGAGGATATAGAGATACTACAGAGTAAGCCCAGAACATTGATCTCCCTTTCCTTCTAACAAGCAGAATAGGGTGAGAGGAATGAATCCAGAACAAACAAAAGCAAGCCAGGCTCAGTCTCAAGGTTGCAAAAGCTGAGAATGGATTCTTGAGTTAGAAGGTCTGGGGGAAAAAAACAAGCCTGGAAAAGAACCTGAGCAAGGTTATGGCAGCAGCAGAAAGGAGCTGAGGAAGGGAGGTGGGTAGGATCTAAATTAGGAGCTGTTACACCAGAGGCTGAATTAGAAAGATAAGGAATGTTTACATGGACTAATAGGAAATGATTATAGACCTCTGAAGTAGATTACAGTCCAAACAGGAAAATCCTTAGATGTGAAGAGTATGCAAAGCTGCCTACAAAGCAGATGCAGACTCCTCTTGTACAAGGAGTCCATGGAAAAGACAAGGGATGATGGGTACCAGTTACTGCTGGGGAGATTCCCACTGGAGAGAAAAGGAAACTTGTTCACAATGAGAACAACCAGGCTCTGACATAATCTCCCCAGGGAAGTGGCATCCCCAGCACTGGACACTTCCAAGATGCAGATGGACAGGGAGCTGGGCCAGCTTGTCTAGACTGTGCCTTGGCCAAGAAAGCTTGGATCACATGAACCCTGAGGTCCCTTTCCAGCCCAGGGTTCTATGAAGTCTCTTTAAAAGGTTAAAACTTTGATCATGAAGGGGCTGCACTGTTCTGGCCTTAAACAGAGGGACTCAAGCAGTGGCTCTGAAAGCTGTATAAGCAAGGCAGCTGTTGTGCTCAAAGCACTTGGGATGAACCCACCATTTTTTACAACAGATATACAAGAACTGGACAACAGAAACACAGCTGTGAAAGGAAGAAGGGATGCAACAAGGCAAGGGACCTTCCCCGGTCTACCAGATCAGCCATTCCTCCTCTGCCAGCAGCAGTGAGCCAAGTGAGATCCTGCAAGAGACCAGAAAGGTGACAGATGAGGAGGCCTCCACGGCCTGAGTGGGCAGGAGGAAGAGAAGCAGTTTCCAGTGAGGCTAAGGGGAGAGCAGAAGCAGCAGTGGTGTTGCTCACAGGGCTGTCTGGAGGCTGTGGATTTCCTAGCAGTCAGTTCTACCAAGCCAGACCAAGCTATTCCCACACGAACCAAGCCCCAAGAGCTGAATACAGATGTCTGGAGTCCCAGGCTGATGTTCTCACAATAACAGCAATTTTCCTTTCTGAAGACACTACCTTGAGCTTGCTCTTGCCATAGTAAGAAAAAATAAACCCCCAAAGAGCAGTTGTATCAAACAAGTAACACTGAGCACTACTGAGAAGCCTCCAGTCCTTCCAAGAGGACATGGCTCGTTTAGGGTCACAGGGCAGCACAAGGGGATCCTAGAACTCAGACAAGCCAAAATCAGGGCAAGTCTTTCCAAGGCCACACTGCCACCACTTAGTCCACAGTTCAGCTGAAACAAACTAGAAAGCAAAGTTCAAGCTGTTTCAACCCAGATGAATACCTTAGCTGCAGTATGAACCCAAAGGCATTTGCCCTCTCATCCTAGCTAATGAGCAATCTAAGAACTGATAAATATTCCACAGACATGTAAGAAATGCTCCCTGTGCTTAGAGAGGAGTTCTGTGCCAGCAGCCTGGTGCTGCAAACTGCTTCTGATGCTTCTGTGGTGTTTTGTGTCCATGAAAAGAAATCT
The DNA here is from genome assembly GCF_027791375.1 of Indicator indicator. Taxonomy (NCBI): domain Eukaryota; kingdom Metazoa; phylum Chordata; class Aves; order Piciformes; family Indicatoridae; genus Indicator; species Indicator indicator. Next base: position 44,195,523 of record NC_072014.1, read on the forward strand.
TCATCTGCAATGTTAATACTGCACTGACAACTATAGCTCTGCAATCTGTTACTGCCTGGGAGCACCGGGGGTGCTTTGCCTCGATGCTGTGGGCTGAGTCCTGTCCTTGGGTGCAAGGGCACAGCCAGATGCATCTGTACACTTGAGGGCTATATTTAGATGAAGGAGAAAAGGCCATGTGAGATACAGAGTTCCACTTTGGGTCATTTTTTGCTCAGATTTGTAGTCAGTAGCTTTACATTTTCCCAGTTAAGAGAGGGCACCTGCAATACACCCAATGCTGTGCAAGTTAGGGGAAGTCAGAGATCCACAGCAGGCTGCTGAAGCAGAAGGGATCTGAGCACAGTTTGTGCAGAACTGCTAACAAAGGTGGGGGAACTTCAAACAACAGCTAAACCAAATAAGCAGTTGAGAAAGTGCTCTGTCTAACGGTGAGCTCAAGCTTTCTCAAGATCAAACAGCCCCAGCCCTCAGACACACAAAGGAAGATGCCTGAAGGAAAGCAGAATCCCCTCTGATTCCACAGCTGTAGAGAGAAGCTTAGGCTGTGCCTGCCCTACTGAAGTCAGGCCAAAAGTACTCCCAGCTCCTTGCTTTCCTGCAGCTCCCTGCTTTCCTGCAGCTCCCCACAGCCCCTCACCTGCTTCTCAACACCACTTCACCTCTGCTGGAGTTTCAGTTACAGATACTCACACATGCCCCAGCCAGAGTGAATCAAGGCAGCACTGAGTGTGCAGCAGCTGGGCTACCCCAGAGCCATGTCCTCCTTGGGCTCCCTGGAGAGCCAGCACACAGGGACCAGCAGCTCAGCTCAAGGGCTTAGGGGAACTAACGAGCAAATGAACCCCCACCAAAGAGAGAATTTCTTTGGTTTCAAAGGGTTATCTGTTTGTATAAAGTCGCAGGATGGAAGTCTGGAGGAAAGAAGAGCTTGGAGCTGAGTTATGGGCTTTGGGTCTATCAGTCTGTAATGCCAAAACATAAAACCTGAAACTGTTTGCAAACCAGAAAGGTGTCTCATGTGGGACCTGGGATGTGAAGGCAGCACTCAGAGTATGCTTATGGAAAAGCATAAAGTCACTGCTGAATATGCCAGGGACACCAGGCAGAGATTTCCTTAGATCCATGAAAATACAGCAAGAGTTATCCAAAGTAAAGCTAGAATGTCATTAAATAATGCACTGCCATTAAAAGCTGTAAAATGATGCCTGCCTCCTCTTTGGTAGAAGGAGCTACTGGAGAAGACAAATCCAGGTGGACATTCATGGGGCACAATGCACTTAACTTCTAAATTAGTAGTTTATAGGTAAAATGTTCTGACACAACCAGATCCAGCCTGGCCTTCAGATTTTCCAGAAATTAATTTTACTGTGTATTTGATCATTAGTGCACAAAATGACCTCCAAGAGAATGGAAACGTTTACATTGTGTCAACATTAGTGAAGAAAATCTGCCAGCCCAGGGCACCAAAACAAAGAATGGGCTTCAATCAAAATATGGAAGGAAAAGGAAACAACCAACCAACCACAGATGAATTGTTGATGACATGTTGCCTGTTCAGCATGGGAGCAAATAAATAACTTTGCAGCCAACATGAAATTTCAGAATGTAAAGCCCTACACAGTACCTGGCTGAATGACTCGTTTGTATAATCTCTTATCATCACTAAACACATCTCAGTTCCTATCTCTTCCCTTTCCTTCACTGTTTATATCAGCAGAGAAAAGGCAAAAGTCTGGGCTTGAGCTGAAGGCATGAGCTAAAACTGGAGGTTATCAAACTCTTCAGTGGTGCTTAGGGATTGCACAAGGGGCAATGGGCATGAACTAGAACCCAGAAAGTTCCACCTCGACATGAGGAAAAACTTCTTTGGTGTGAGGCTGCTGGAGCCCTGGAGCAGGCTGCCCAGAGAGGCTGTGGACTCTCCTTCTCTGGAGACTTTCAAGCCCCACCTGGCTGCAGCCCTGTGCAACCGGCTTGAGCAGTGGGGTTGGACTCAGTGATTCCCACTGCCACCACTCTGGGGTTCTGTGAACCCTTCATAATCAAGTGAGGGGCAGGAGCAGGGAAGTCCTTCAGCTTCACCACCCTTTCCTTCTCATTTGGAGACTTACCACAGCTTCTTTCCTTTAGGCTGTTTCTCACACTCTTTATTCCTCTTGCTGACCATTCTCTCGGCTCCCCTTCCCTTCCCGAGCGCAGGGGACGAGCTGAGGCTCTTGGTGCCAGGCAGCAGCAGCACTAATGCAGTACTTCGCTCTACAAACCCTGAATGCTTTTTGCCCTCTCTGAGGCAGGGCTCCCTTGGCTCATGTTGTCTCTGTGATCCCCTAGAATGTTCTACATGCTTCTGTAGAGCCCTGCCATCTCCCCATCTGCTGCACAGGCTGTTCCCTGCTCCTGCTGAGCCTGCTCTCTTGTACTTTCCACTGTGGAACAGCATCAGTTTTTTTTCAGACAACTGCTCCAATTTTTTAAACCCATTTACAATCCTGAGCCTGCCTTCCAGTTTACTTGCAGCCCACTGCAGGTTTCATAGGCAGGATCTCTGTCCCTCCATCCCAGTCAGTAGCAAAAGCAGGCTGACCCCAAGCACAGAGCAGACCTAACAGAGCCTACTTAGCAAAATGTGGAGTACCAGTAACTCCTCAGGCTTTCTCCCTCCACTCCTCTCAGGGAAGCACTGAGCCCAGGTGTCCTCCACTTACTTGTGAAAGAAAGCCCTGACAAAGCTGCAGAAGACCATGAAGTAAGACACACAGCACTTTGCACAGAAAGAAGCAGTTCAAGGTGGTTTTTCCTTAATAACCTCACATCAGCTATTGTTCGTTTCCTTCCTAGCAATCAGGCTGCACACACACAAACCAAACCTCTGTCATCCACCTGCTCACCCTTTTGCCCTCCCTCTCTTTAAGCAGATCTCATTGCAAAGCCAAACCCTAGAGCCAGGTGATACTCTTTGCTCTTTGATGTTGAAAGGGAAGCACGATGGATACTCTGATAGAGGGAGAGCAGACACACTGGGCCATCATAATCCTCTGTTCCCAAATGCCTTCAGGCACCAGTCCAAAACATTGTTTATTGGCTGTTAGAGAAAAAGATGGCAGCTCTCCATGGCAAACTCCTACTTGTTTTTTAAGGCCTTTAGGTTTGTCTCCACAATACTGGAACCCCTCAAGCTCCTGGGACACCACTGCAGGACCTGGAAAGGCAACACGTGCCTGCCAAGGGCATCATGCAGGAGCACTGCTCAGACCCCTCTTCATAGCAGGAATAATCTGACAAGGGTTGTTTTGTCCCAGGCTTGTCCAGATTGGCCAAAGCCATGTCCACAAAGGCTCTCTGAATGCCAGGGAAGAGGTCTGTGGATATCAGGTCACATAAGGCTTTCTTCCCCAGCATGGGCACCAGCACTGTGGGGCTGCTAGAACGTTCTGAGGAGACGTTCTTGTGGCCTTCCAATATCTTAAGGGGGCCTACAAGAAAGCTGGGGAGGGACTTTTTAGGGTGTCAGGTAATGACAAGGCTAGGGGAAATGGAAAGAAAAATAGAACTGGGTAGATTCAGATTGGATGTTAGGAAGAAGTTCTTCATCATGAGGGTAGTGAGACACTGGAACAGGTTGCCCAGGGAGGTAGTGGAAGCCTCATCCCTGGAGGTTCTTAAGGTGAGGCTGGATGTGGCTGTGAGCAACCTGATGTAGTGTGAGGTGTCCCTGCCCATGGCAGGGAGCTTTGGGCAGGGATGAGCCTTGAGGTCCCTTCCAACCCTGACAATTCTATGATTCTACAGTGGCACCAGGAGACAGGAGTGCAGCTGTAGCAGTCTGTGACAGCACCTCCTGAGATGTGCTGGCAGCTTCCTTTCTCCTAAACACAGCCCATTCTGTGCAGGGCTGTCAGTGCCAGGTAGTGCCAGGCTGGCATGCAGTCTGATAGAAATCTGTCACTTCTGGCCATTGAGCACAGAGAAGTCTACTCCCCTTCACTCAGGCACCTTCCCTGGTTTACTTCTGACAGCTAAAAAAACCCCAAAAATGTACTGATTCTGCCTGCAAGATGAGAAAAAAATGTGGCAATAACCCCTGCTGGAGATACTAGGGGTGGAGAATGAGATGCAAGTGAAGAAGGAAATAGGGAAGAGGTGAGGAACATTTTAAACTTCAGTGCTTGCAGGCTTCACTTACAAATACACAACTAAAATGTAGAGTTATGGTATCCAGAGCAGGGTAATAAAGTGTCGTCTGCTGATCATCTGAATGCTAAGTGCAGCTCCAGCTCCACACAAGCAGGGCTTGTTAGCTTTCAACATCCCTTAGAGACCTTCCACTGTCTTGACTGCTTTCCATCATGTTCTATCACAGGTACAGCTTTCCAATTAGTTGGGATACTTGGCAGAAGTTTTTCCTCTTGACTTAAAAAAAAAAAAAAAGTCAATATTAGAAGCAAGAAAAACTTTAAAGTGAGGTGGCCTTTTACTGGGCTGGGTCATCCTTTTCACTAACTGGTCTTCATCTGTTATGTGAATAAAAGTTAGGCATAGACAGACAGAGAAAATATATTGCATTGAATTTGTAGAGCTGTGATAGTTAAAATCTGATTATATTCTGGTGGCTGGGCAGCCTTGCTCCTGTTAAAGGGAGAGATGCCACTGAAGGTGCAGGCTCCTGTCAGCTGGTGTAACGAGCGTGTCACAGTGATGAGTAATTGTTCACTTCACTGGTTGCAGTCACACTGAAACACTCCCTTGGGTTTTCAGATCCCTTACTGCAGGTTGTACAACCTCCTTCATGACTTCTGTCACCAATAAATGTGAAGCTGGTCTGTAACATGTCCCTGCTTTCCAGATTAAAAGCAGGAATTGTGTGGTGCTAACAGCTGAGAGCTCAGGTGCTGGCCTGCCAGAAACTATTATTGCTTGGGTTTTTTTCTCATCATTTTACTTATTTCAAATGACTGCAAGACAGTTTTGCCATTTTTAATTCTACTTTGGGCGGCATTTACAAAGACAATGAGATAATCCTTTAACTTATTGAAGTGGGTGGCACCCCTGCTTTCTGCCCCAGCTGAAGGAAAAGTGTCACCATGAAACCCTGAGTTTGTTTTAGCCTCGTGTGTCTTTGCTGTCTCACACCACCTACTGACAGGTCACTCCTCCCTCAGAACTTCTTTGCCTGGGAGCTGGAATCCAGCATCAATGCTAAAACCCAACAGAGGCTGCAGTAGCAGTCTGAAGGCTGCCAAGCCCAGCTAATGAAGGTTACTACTAGCACAGAGTGCTATGGAGTTGTAGCCCCTATGGCAGCAAGAGGCAGGAGGAGGGGAAAAGCTGCAGGTTTCTTTCTCTCCAGTTTCCCATTGCTGTGAGCATTGGTTTAGCTCCACTGGCTTGTGGCAAATTGGAGTCTGCCACTTCACAAAGCTCCAGTTGAGCAGAATGCCCAACTTCTCCTTTTTGGAACTCTCTTACCATTGCCATAGAGGACTTCAGTGCACACCTCTCCATCCTGGAAGTGTTTAACCCCCAGAGCAGACACCCCTTGAAGGCAGGAGCAGGCTGGTGTCAAACAGCTTAGGCAAGCCATGTGCCAAGAGCTTTATGGGGGCTGCTGGATCTCCAGTGCCCATCCACAGCACAGACACCCTGCTCTGCTCTGGGTGAGAATGCTGTGACCTCAGGCAGAGACTGGCCCAATGGACCCACACATTCCTAAGGTGGTTTGTTGTATGATGAGAGTCAGGCTCTTTCAGGATGCACAGACATTGCACCCCAGCTGCTGTCTAAAGGACATGGGCTATGACACGGTCTGCAGCCACTCTGGGGAAACAACAACAATCCTGAACAGCCCCCTCAGGTACCAAGGCATTTGCTGGAACCCCTCAGACCTCTCCAGCTGTGACATAAATTTCCTTCTTAGTGCCTCTACTAACTTTACCAAAAAAACCTTTCAGCCTTCTCATGCAACAAGCTGAATAACATTCCATGCAGACGAATATTTACTCATCTTTGAGAGCTCAGCCTCAAGGCTTAGCTGAAGGAAGCTACCTTTGGGGAAATATTCTCTTAAGTGTGATAAATTCTTCAGCTGGGCCTTCTCTGAAGAGATTCGGATGCAGCAGCAATCTTCTGGCAGCATCTTGCTTGCACCAAGGGACAGCAGTTGGCCAGGCTATGGATATTTATGCTGTCTGCCTGTCAGGTGTTTTGTCTTTGATTTGTTAATTTAAGATCAGCATCCATTCTGATTTCTTCCATTTCCCAACATGCATGGCTAGGTCTCTTCTACCACAGGAGGGAGCAGAGGACAGTGTAGGAATGAGTCCAAAGTGTCTTCCACCTTGGAACACCCTGCCAGGCTCCTGTTTCCACAGGACTGACTCAGAAAGGCTTTGTAAGGCTGAGTTTAGAACCAGGGGAGAGAAAACATCCACTGTAATCCTAAAGCTGCCACACATTTGCCAGACCTTCAGCAAAGGCATTAAAACGTTCTATACCTCAATAATAACCTCCACTGCTAAGGCATATAAAGAGCTTTATTTATTTTGAAACTCTCTCCTCTAAAGAGATGGAGAACAAATCCCTCACAATCTGCCAGTCCCCCAGGCATGTCTCAGTGTCCCCTATGGCCACAGTACCTCCAGCAGCATTACTCACAAGTAAGGAGGAGCAGTCAGGCAGCCCAGCCATGAACATCTCTGCCTCTCTCTAGCTCTCTGCCTCCTTAAGGGTGGGAATCATCCACGTCTCAGTGCACACCAAACCTCATGGGCAACAAACATCTGTGAGCCCCTTTGCCTTCCCCCCACAGACAGAGCAGTCTCCATTTGACTTGACCTTGAGTGCTGCTAAGAGTGACAGCTCCTGCCTGGCACAGCATAAGCCACTCTGGCAGCAGCTCTTTTGCCCCCGAGCTCCAGTGCCTTCCAGCAAAACAACCAACACCACAGCTGGAGTGATTTTATGGAGAGTGCCCAAATTAGCGTTTACCAGGCTGTGAGCTGCCAAGAGTTAACCAGCAGACAAAAGCTCTGGCATGAGTATAACGGGCAAGAACCCAGGAAGGAAGAGGTCTTGCCTCTGGGGAAGGGAAGGAGAAGGGAAGGGGAAAACAAAGACAAGCAGCATTTGCAGAGGTCACCCAAGAGGCATGAAATTATTCTCTGTAATTGCAGCTTCCCTCCTTCAATAAGCTGAGTCCTTGGGTGAGCTTCCTCAGAAGCTCAGATCCAGTTAATGTACATCACATTAGCACATCATTACCCATATTTTTTTTAAGTGATGTTAGCTCAGTAGAACTAAACCAGGTCTGACAGAGACTAAATTCCTGCTGCATTTTGAGTCATTTCAAACAACAGGCACACTCTATAGATGAGCCATGAGCTCCTGGCTGCCACCTGAGCCTTGCTGCAGTTCTCACTGAGCTGATGTGTGGAACATTTCCACAGCATGTGCTCAGCCTCACAGGAGAGTAAGCTTCAAGGGAGGAAGAAGAAAGCTTAATTAAAAGCAAACTAAATTCATTGCACTGAATCCTTTGAGACACTTTCACCTAGTTCTGGTTTCAGATACAGCTGCAGCAGGACTCGCTGCAAAGTATCTGTGCAGCTCTTTGTATGACTGCTTGTGCATGGACTTCCAACAGAATGTTTGGCAGCCAGTTATAGGCAAAATGCATACCATAGGAAAGAGACCATCAGGCAGGCATCTTGCTATTTGCCAAGATCAAGTTCAAAACCAATAAACTCGAGATGGTGAAATTGTCATGCAGGACTCTGAGACTGAGGGACTTAGCTGGACTTCATAGAAGTCCCAAGAAACAGGGAAGAAAGTAAAGAGAAGACAATGTTCTTCCTACTGGCTTTACAGAGTCTGTAAACACTGGCTCAGGCAGGCTGTCACCTGCTGACAGCAACTGCTCTGGATCGAGCAAGCACTCTCCAGCTGCCACTTCAGCCTTTTGCCCAGAGTGGAACACAAAATCCCACCAGGAAGCAGCAGCCTCAGATTAACCGACCTGAGAAGCCCTCTTCTGCTCTGCCCGTGCCAGGGGGCCCGTGCCAGCCATGCCTCCCACCTTGCAAAGAAGCCTCAAAACCTCACACTCTGGGAAGGGAAGTGGTGAGGGAACAGGACAGAGGACTGCCTGGCCCCATGGAACCGCAGACTCTGTGCTGCCTGGTGCTGCCTCAGCTCGGTGTTGATCTCCCTGCTCAGCACCAGGCACAGCCACTCAAGTCATTGCCGGGAGGGTTTCCATCCTACTGGCACAGCTGCTCCCCCACTCCAGTGTGCTCTTGTAAACTCTGATTAATACATTAAACTTCCAAGCTAAATTGCATTGGTAATTTCATCTCCTTACTTTCCTGACCTTCACAGGTTTAAAATCAGGTACTTAACCTTGCATTAATGGCAGGGCTTTTACTGCACCAAACCACACATTTAAGGCCATTATTGTAACCTCTGCTCCTAGCTATAGAGGGCTTGGAAGCATTCAAAGACATCAGGGAAAGGACTGGTAAGGAAGAAAAGGAAACTTTTCTGGCCCCACCTCTTTCTTTTTGACTCTGTTATTAAGCTCTCCCAGTTACTACACCCAAAGCTCCTAAGCCTACCAACACCATGTAGATGTTTCTAACATTTGCAGGATGGGCTGCTGCGGTTTAGACACCGCTGCAATGTTAGCTGTGGGATCACAGTTCAGGAGCTAGGCCTCCTCTTCACAAGGAGAAGCTTTGGCATTTGCCACCTGCATGCAAAACTTGAGTAAAGGAGTGTGATGGTTTGAAACTGTCTTTTTAATTTTTCCTTGCAAAGTTCAGAACAGAGAAAGTGAAAGAATGTAAATAAGTCACTATTGGGTGTAAGAAAGCAAAATAACGATTGTTCTAAACACTTCCATTGGATAGATAGAAATGTTTAAGAACTATTACCCAAAACAAAGGAGGCATTCGGCACATTCTGTGTTCGGCAGTGGGGGCAGTTGCTGGGCTGTCTGGCTGCTGTTTCTTCTTCTCTTCTGGCTGAAGATAACACGTACTGACCTTGGCAGCTAAGTTAACAACTTTCTGCTTAACTAACTCTGCTTCTCTGTCCAGGGGGGTCTGGGGGGAAGCTCCTGGGAGAGGGAGGCCCCTTTGGGAGGGTCCCCTTGGGGGGAAGCGAAGGGAGATCGATTGTGCTTTTTCTGTTGATTGTATATATTTATGAATGTTGTGAATTTTGTATATTTGTACATATTCATTGCATTTCATTGTAGATTTTAGACTTTGCTTGTAAATACAGCTTTTCATTTGCTTCCAGACTGAGCTAGCCTGGTTATTGTTGGTGGGGGGGGAATTTCAGCTCACACCGACACACTTTTTATTTTTGGCGCTCCAACTCGGGGCTCGATTGCTTGTGATTTATTTCTGCTCAGATTAGGAAGCAAAATGAAGCTGTTTTGGATTCTGAGTCATTCTATTTCATCTATTATCAGTGTGATTGTTTACAGATGGGCCATTTCTTGCATGATAGACAAGATTGTGAGATATGTGGCATATAAGTCGTTTCTTTGGGTTAAGAACAAGTTACTGAATGTTGGTGAATTCTGTTATGGTCTTATTGGGCTAAGAAGCTATGGTAACTCAACTATGGATCTGCTAGCAGACACATATGAGTTTGTTACTCCTCTTACAACTACAGAGGGTCTTTGTAACCAGTGGTACCCTAGATATCTTGTACTAGCCTTAATCTTAAATTTGTTGCTTCTTGGAATAATCATATGGCTACTGATAGCACTGTATCAAGAAAGACATAAGGCTACTTGCTCTTCCAACTCTGCTGTGAATGTGAAAACCAATCCAGTAAATTTGGTGGCCACTGTAACCAGAAAGCGCAAAGGAGATGCAGATGCTGAAGGAGATGGTGCAGATGGAGATGAGGGTCCTTCTACTCAGGGTCCCTCTCTTAAGAAAGATCCTTCTGATGAGGAAGAGAGGGTTAGCCTTAAAACTCTGGTAGACCTCTTGAGACCCCACATGGATGATGGAGATGTAGGTCAGGATGTAGACCCTAGTAGATTACCAACTGCTGGCAGTGCCTCTGAACTCAAAGAAATTCAACGGAGGATTAAAATAGGATTATGGGGACAGCAACCTCAGGATGATGATGATGATGATGAGGATGACATACAGTCAGCTAATGCACCCAGACAGGAAATTAGACATGTGAGAAAGGATTACATCAGAGAAGATAATGAGCCAGTCCTGTCTTGGCTAGCCAGGTGTTTTGATATGGGACCCCAGCATTGGTGGTAGGTGACAAGTCGGCCTCTCAGTTGGGGATGTTCTCAAAGGATACAGGCATAGACAGGCACCTAGGCAAGTGCATTGGTAAAGTTTCTCTGTGGGCACGCCTCCTACTGGCAGTCTCGCTGAGGTACCCCAGCAGAGATGATTTACCATGGAACCCTAAGCCTTGGACCACAATAGCTGAGGGAATCAAGCGTCTGAGAGAGTTTGCTGTGAGAGAAGTAATGTATTGAGATCATAAGACTCTGAATCCTGATGAAATTCCTGTTGGAACAGGCCTTGCCAAAAAGCTCATTAAGCTTGCTCCTCCTAATTATGCTACTATTCTGGCAAGCAGGATTGTGGCAAGAAATTATGGTGGAGCACCTCCTACTGTTGGCCATTTCACTGACCAAATGAGGCAATTGGAGGATAGTCTTGCACGTACTTCTTTGGTTTCAGCCATTGAAACTTTGTCTGGAGAAATAAAGAATTGCATGAAAGAGCTGAAGGAGGAACTTAAAACCTCCATATCCAACTTGATGAAGGGGGATGATTCTAATTCCTCTTCCTCCAGATGGATACAAGTTTCAGCTGTTAGGAACAGACGTGCTCCAAGAAGGCCATTCCAGAATAGGTCAAACCAAAACAGACAGCAGAGGCAATCACGTGGCAGTATCTGGATAACTCTACGTGATCAGTTTGGTGAGAACATGAACAGATGGGATGGTCAACCAACTTCTGATCTTTTCAAGAGGTTACGGGAGCTGCAGAGGGGCAGATCCCGAGGTAGCAATACCAGGAGGGTAGCTGTCGCTTCCTCAGTTTCCCAGAACAACTCTGATAGCTCCAACAGTGATCCTAATTCTGGTGCTGGACGTTGTGCCAGCTGTACATGTGGAGGTAATCCCCACCATTAGGGGTGCCCTGCCTTCCGCCAGGGGGAGGTAAGGGATAATGGAGATAACAGAATCTATTGGGATGTGTACATCCAGTGGCCTGGCACTTCAAAATTTCAGAAGTACAGGGCCTTGGTTGACACAGGAGCTCAGTGCACCATAATACCATCAAATTATCAAGGGGGAGAATCTATAACTATTCAGGGAGTCACTGGTGGATCTCAAGAGTTGTTTAAGATAGAGGTTGATATAAGTTTAACTGGGAAGCAGTGGAAGAAACATACTATTGTAACAGGTCCTAATGCACCTTGTATTTTGGGAATTGACTTTCTGAGAGAAGGGCGTTTTAAAGACCCTAAGGGTTACAAATGGGCTTTTGGAATAGCAACTGTAGAAATTGATGGAGGAAAATTGAAGTTGTCCATTAGACCTGAGCTTTCAGATGAATCTGCAGTTGTGGGACAACATGAGATAGAGGATGTAAAGCTGCCGGTTGCTTCTCAAACTGTGCATCACAGACAATACAGAACCAACCGTGACTCTTTGGTGCCCATTCAAAACTTGATTCGTCAGTTGGAGAGTCAGAAGGTCATCAGCAAAACTCATTCACCTTTCAACAGTCCAATCTGGCCTGTGCGAAAGCAGAATGGAGAGTGGCGTCTGACAGTTGATTTCCGTGCCTTGAATGAAGTAACTCCACCCATGAGTGCAGCTGTACCAGACATGATGGAACTCCAATATGAGCTGGAATCCAAGCAGGCCAAATGGTATGCTACCATAGACATTGCTAATGCTTTCTTCTCTATTCCCATAGCAGAGGAATGCAGGCCTCAGTTTGCTTTCACCTGGAGAGGCATTCAGTACACATTCAATCGTTTGCCCCAGGGGTGGATTCACAGTTCAACCATCTGCCATGCAGTGATCCATGATGCTTTGGAGAAAGGTGGAGCTCCAGAACACATTCAGTTCATCGATGACATCATCGTCTGGGGTGAGACTGCTGAAGAAGTCTTTGAGAAAGGTAATAAAATCCTTGACATTCTCTTGCAAGCTGGTTTCGCTATCAAGCGAGACAAGGTGAAAGGACCTGCCAGAGAAATCCAGTTTCTGGGAGTGCGGTAGCAAGATGGTCGCCGTCACATCCCAATGGATGTGATAAACAGAGTCTCCACCATGGCAAATCCCATCAACAAGGAAGAAACTCTGCGTTTCTTAGGCATAGTGGGATTTTGGAGACTGCACATTCCTGGATACAGTCAGATTGTGAAACCTCTCTATGATGTGACTCGAAAGAGAAACAGTTTCCAATGGGGTCCTGAGCAACAAGCAGCCTTTGACCAGATCAAGCGAGAGGTAGTCCAAGCGATGGGTCTGGGACCTGTCCGAACTGGTCCAGACATTAAGAACATTCTGTACACGGCCGCGAGTGACAATGGTCCAACCTGGTGCTTATGGCAAAGAGCTCCAGGGGAGACACGAGGACGTCCTCTTGGTTTCTGGGGTCGTGGCTACAGAGGCTCAGAGGCAAACTACACTCCAACAGAGAAAGAGATTTTAGCTGCTTATGAAGGAGTGAAAGCTGCTTCTGAAGTAATTGGAACTGAGTCACAACTTCTTCTAGCTCCTAGATTGCCAGTTCTGAATTGGATGTTCAAAGGCAAAGGTTCTTCACCACATCATGCAACGGATGCTACCTGGTCTAAGTGGATGGCTCTGATAACACAGAGAGCTCGAATGGGAAATCTCGAAAGGCCTGGTTTGGTGGAGGTGATCACAAACTGGCCAGAAGGCACAAGCTGTGCTAAACCTCCAGAGGAGAGAGTAACTCGCGCTGAGGAAGCTCCTCCTTACAGTGATCTGTCTGATGATGAAAAGAGATATGCTTTGTTCACAGACGGTTCCTGTCGTCTTGTTGGGAACAAGCGGAGATGGAAATCTGCAGTGTGGAGTCCAACGCGCAGAGTTGCAGAAGCGAGAGATGGAGAAGGAGAATCCAGTCAATTTGCAGAGGTAAAAGCTGTCCAGCTAGCTCTTAACATAGCTGAGCGTGAGAGATGGCCAAAGCTTTATCTCTACACCGACTCGTGGATGGTAGCCAATGCCTTGTGGGGTTGGCTGAAAGACTGGAAGAAGAATGGCTGGCAGAGGAAAGGAAAGCCAATCTGGGCTGCAGATCTGTGGCAAGACATTGGTGCTCGCATTGAGAGAATCTCAGTGAAAGTGAGACACATCGATGCTCACATTCCTAAGAGCAAAGCTACAGAGGAACAACAACACAACCATCAGGCAGATCTAGCTGCAAGAGTTTCCCAGGTGGACACAAACTCTGATCCTGATCCTGATCTTGACTGGAAACACCGAGGTGAGCTGTTCTTAGCTCGGTGGGCCCATGACTCGTCAGGACATCAAGGCAGAGATGCAACCTACCGATGGGCTCGTGACAGATCCATTGACATTTCCATGGATGCTATCACACAAGTCATCCATGACTGTGACATTTGTGCTGCTATTAAGCAGGCAAAGCGGATCAAGCCCTTGTGGTACGGTGACCGATGGTCCAAGTACAAGTATGGTGAAGCCTGGCAGATTGACTACATCACTCTACCTCGTTCTCGATCTGGTAAGCAGTATGTGCTGACTATGGTAGAGGCGAGCACTGGATGGCTGGAAACTTATCCAGTTCCTCATGCAACTGCACGTAACACCATTCTTGGTCTGGAAAGACAAATCCTGTGGAGACACGGAACTCCAGAGAGGATTGAGTCGGACAACGGAACTCATTTCAAGAACAATCTTGTAAAAAACTGGGCCAAAGAGCACGGCATCGAGTGGATATTCCACATTCCCTACTATGCACCAGCTGCAGGGAAGATCGAACGCTACAACGGTTTGCTGAAAACCACTCTCAAAGCCATGGGGGGTGGATCATTGAAAAACTGGGAGAAACATTTAGCACAAGCAACCTGGTTGGTGAACAGTAGAGGTTCAGTGAATCGAGCTGGACCTGCCCAATCAGATTTGTTGCGAAAGGAAGAAGGTGATAGAGTTCCTGTTATCAGAGAAAAGAATCTGTTAGGCAAAACTGTTTGGGTATTTTCTCCTTCAGGAGAGGCCAAACCTGTCCGAGGGGTGGTTTCTGCTGAAGGTCCTGGTCACACCTATTGGGTGATGCAAGAAAATGGTGAAATTCAGTGTATTCCACAAAGAAATCTAACTTTGGCTGAGAGAGGTTAAATTCAGAGTGTTGCGCAGATACAGCATCGCGCCCAAGAGGAGAGTTCATGAGATCTACGGTGCACGAACCCTGAGAGCCCTGAGTCACCTGAGAGTCCCTGTTCCTTCCTTCGCTCCATCTGCGAGGAAACAAGCTGTTTGCTGTTTTTCCTGTGATTTGACTCTTTTGAATCATCTACATCTGAAATAGCCGGAATGGACTATGGCCTTTATTCACCTATTGCTGTAGATATTATTTTAGATTAGATAGATGATAGTAGCAGCCAATGGAATTGTTTAGAAGGGGTGGACTGTGATGGTTTGAAACTGTCTTTTTAATTTTTCCTTGCAAAGTTCAGAACAGAGAAAGTGAAAGAATGTAAATAAGTCACTATTGGGTGTAAGAAAGCAAAATAACGATTGTTCTAAACACTTCCATTGGATAGATAGAAATGTTTAAGAACTATTACCCAAAACAAAGGAGGCATTCGGCACATTCTGTGTTCGGCAGTGGGGGCAGTTGCTGGGCTGTCTGGCTGCTGTTTCTTCTTCTCTTCTGGCTGAAGATAACACGTACTGACCTTGGCAGCTAAGTTAACAACTTTCTGCTTAACTAACTCTGCTTCTCTGTCCAGGGGGGTCTGGGGGGAAGCTCCTGGGAGAGGGAGGCCCCTTTGGGAGGGTCCCCTTGGGGGGAAGCGAAGGGAGATCGATTGTGCTTTTTCTGTTGATTGTATATATTTATGAATGTTGTGAATTTTGTATATTTGTACATATTCATTGCATTTCATTGTAGATTTTAGACTTTGCTTGTAAATACAGCTTTTCATTTGCTTCCAGACTGAGCTAGCCTGGTTATTGTTGGTGGGGGGGGAATTTCAGCTCACACCGACACAAGGAGCAAGGAGTGTCATGCTGACGTGAATTTGTAAGCTCAGGCAAAGAGGAACCCAAACACAAACCTCATCTTCCAGGCTTTGTCTCCCACTGTCCATAGGCTCACAGAAAATCCTCCCACCGAAGCCTGGTGCTCCTTAAACTGCAGGTTGCTGGAGGTGTAGGGCAGAGCTGGCAAGCTGCTCCCAGGCTGCAGTTGTTACTGGTGCAATGCAAAGAGGCTGCTGTTCAGCCTGCTGTCAGCAGGATTTCACTGTGCATTAACCCTGTGGAGGAGCTCATGGTGAGCCACCATCACCACGCTGCTCTGTAAGTGCCCACTGTCGGCCAGGCCTGGCCAGCCGTCACACACCTCAGGAACTGAGCCTGAGTTTGTGCAAACAGTCCCTTAACATCCCTTAGGTTAAGCTCAAACCAGCACTTTGGCTGCAGTCTCAGTTTCCAGCTCTCTGGAGGGGAGCAGACCCATTCTGAGCACTGTTCCCAGCAGTGGCACTGCGACATTTATGAAGTGCCGCTTGTGGTGCGGCCTCACCTCTGCCAGCCTGCATCCAGCTGGAGCACTCCAATAGCTACCAGACCTTATCAATATGCAATTAAAGGTGGCAGCTCTTGCTCCTGCTGCCAGGGGGAATGCCAGATGGCCTGTTCTGGCTCCTGACCTGGATAGGCTTCTGGCTGTCCTTAGTTCACTTCAGATGCCTCTTTGCTTTCATCATCACAGTGCTGTGTTTTCTAATGACAGCTCTTCACAAAACAGGAATTTTAACAGAATGAAAACAACAAGGACTTGGAACCCCCAAAACTTTAAATCTCATTGTATCCATGGCTCTTTACAGCTCACCTTAGATTTCCTACTGTTCTGTGGAGACCCTCTAAATGCAGGGGAATGCCTGCCCGGTGTAAAACTGCCAGCACTTTAGAACAAAGGGTTTGTAAGTGGTGGTTTATAATGCATGTGGGATTCCAGAAGCACATTTTTTTGTCTGGGAGATCAGTCTTATTAACATGGCAGTACCACCTTGGAGGCAGGAATGGCCTTCTGCCATACTTCAAATCTGCAGTAATGCTGTTTCTCATAAGAAAGCTAAAAAGGAGCTTTTTATCCTAGATGAGGTTTGTGCTTTCTGACCCAATATTGTTACAGTAGGATACAGATTTAGGGGAACTCTTGAGCTTCTAGGCACAGAAATGGCCACTGCCAAGATAAATCACCAATATGTAATCCATAACGAGACTTAAATCTTCTAGGTTTCCTTCACACCTTCACAAGTAAAGCTCCTTGGGGCACAGAATGCAATTTTAAACTAAAACATATTCTAAAGATGCCAAAAATCCATGATTCCAATCCCAACCAGGACTTCAAGTGTCCTTCCAATTACACTCCACGTAAGTGTACTTTCAAATGCTTTCAGGAATCCAATCTGAGGTCTCACCCTGAACCTCTGAAACTTGCCAGTGCCTCCAGGCCACAGCCAGGCTGGGTACCCCCCCACCAGAATGGGCTTTACAGGCACCAGGTTTCAAAGAACAGGCACTGCCATCCCCTGTCCTGCCACACAGCTGAGAGCATCTCTGAGAGGCAGGTAGGTCCCAAATGGTCTGTTCCATGGCACCGGAGCCAACCTTGCTGTATGCACACCAAGGCAGGTGAAACACTTTAGACAGCATCACAGGCATGCACGCTGCAATCATTCTGCTGCTCCACCTGCAAAGTCTTGTTTCAAGCACATCAGATTTAACACAACATTGCCTTGATAGCAGCATCAGTTTGTCAACTAAATTAGAACAATACCCCAAAACTCCTGCAGTAGACTTGCATTTTGAACCTGGTTCCAACAACACAGAAAGGAATTAC
Organism: Indicator indicator; assembly: GCF_027791375.1. Classification (NCBI taxonomy): domain Eukaryota; kingdom Metazoa; phylum Chordata; class Aves; order Piciformes; family Indicatoridae; genus Indicator; species Indicator indicator. The sequence goes on from NC_072014.1 coordinate 44,212,658, forward strand.
CAACACAGAATCTCTCCTCAAAGGCTTCTGGTCACAGGGTGGGATGGGGTCATATGGGTATGGGACACAGGATTGTGGCTGTAGCCTCCTCAGTTCCATCCCCAGGAGGCAATAACCTCCTTTCTAGCTCCAGCCCTGCTAACAGCACCCAGCCTGTGCTTGACTACAAGGCCAAGCTGCTGACTCCTGAACATGGCCACAGCACCTCAGCAGTGAATCCCCAACCTCAGCCATGGCATGGGCTCATGCCACCCAGGTGCTGGACCCCAGACTGGCCTTCTGGGCTCTGTGAGGTTGCTGGTGGTCAGTCTCTCCAGTCTGTTAAGACCCCTCTGAGGTCCACCCTTCTCCTTAGCTAGCCCCCTAGTGCCTGCTGCCTCGGTGTGGGTGCTGGGGTTTGCTGGGGGTTGCCTTGGTGGCTGTGCTAATGCTGAGCTGAACAGCACTGTGGCTGTCACCCAGCTCACAGAGGGACTTGGCTGGTCACACCCTGCCCTTTGCTACCAGTGCTGGCTGCTCCAATGGCTTCCTTGTCCCATGTGTGCCTGGACACAGCACCACATCCACAGAGGCTTGCTCCCTGATTTCCTCAGGCACTGGCACCCTGTAACTCCCTGGGTCCCCCTTCTTACATTTCAAAATTATTTCAGGTGCAGGTGTCATTAAAATTGGATCTTTTAGCCAGGGTCTGGGTTTTGGGTTTTATTTTGCCTAAGCTTTGTCCTGTTGTCCTGAAACTTCCTTCTCATTTTTCTTTCCAGTGTTGCCACTGCACCAGAGCTTGAAGGGAAGTTAAATAAGCCAGAAGACAACAGCTTTAGTGGATATTATTTCATTAATTCCAGAACCAACCCCACTAATTCCTCTGCCCCTTCTGTTTACATTCTACATTTGCAGGCAGCTACTGTGTCCTTTGCTTTAATAGTTGTTAAGCGATGCCATGCATATTTAACACTTCATCATTTCTCATTACTTCATCTATCCAATTCCTGGCTCACTTTTGTGAATATTAGTTTGCTAAGAGCTTTGTGCATATCTGGGCCTGAGTCCTACCTTTATGGAAACTGAGGAACAATTCCAGCTCAAGGGACCAGGCAGCCCCGTGTCCAGCCATGACATCTCTGGCTAGGAAGGAGAATCAGATCATCCTTTCCCAGCTCCATTCAGAGCATCTCTGTCACTTCTCTGAGCCCCAGCAGCTAGGGACTCCCCAAAGACTTTCAGTTGTGGTGACTGACTTTTATTACTGAAGAAATAAAGCAGCTTATTCTCTCAATAAACTGGAGATGCAAAGGAGCCATTTAGAAGAAAAATATTTTGGTTAGGTATTGGAACAGACAGGTTGTTACACAACTGCTTGCTTAACAGCATAAATATTGATCAATAGCACAGGGAAATATTAAAACAAATGTTCTTCCTCATGGAGAGGTACAGCCAAGCAAAGAAACCTGCACCAAAATTTTAACAGGAGGAAAAAAATAGTGAATAGCTGAAGAAACCTGCAAGGAACAGGAGAAACAGGCAAGCTTCTTACCTTTGAAATAAAATCTCTTGCTCTGTCCTCATTTCAAATAATTAGTTTAATAGTTCCTTTACTTTAACAGGCTGGAAACAGAAACATCTTTGTGACCTAATCAAACACTTTAGTGGGGTTTGACTTGGGAAATACTTCTCTTCATTCTTGGATTTGAAAAGTGAAATGAGGAAATCCATTTCTACCCAAGCTCAACCTCATTCCCCCACCGAGTAAATAATCCTTTTGATAGACCAAAGTCCATGAGGATGCTCAGTTACTGTGGGTACCTAAGCCACAGGAGGAAACGTGAGCTAGAACAAACGCAACTCTCAGCTTACTGAAGTTTCTGCCAGTTAGAGGTCACCTTCAACTTCTGTATTACAGAAAGCACTTATTTTTATGCAGAGTCCTGTCTGACAGAGGGGTTTGTATTTTCCTTTAGGATAAAAAACAAATGGTACTGAAACTCCTTCAAGTCCCTAAGCTCATTCATTATGTGGAGAGAATCAGAACATTAGCGCAGGAAACAAAGCTCTGAAGAAGCAAAGGGAGGTGGTTACGGGAGGAAAGCAGGATGAGTTTGTTCCTCACCCTCCCAGGGCTCCCCACACAGCAGGGGGACATGGATCCTTGAGCAGGATTCTAGGGCTGCTGCTTCCTCATGTATTCAACCTGCCTTCAAAAAAACAAGAGCAGCACTCTGAGGCAGCCTGCTCTTGCGTTGCCAATCAATCAGAGGGCATGCTCACGGCTGGCATGCTGCACCTGCACCTCTAAAGCAGAACCACCGGCCTCAGGTCTCCTCAAAATCATTGGCACAGTCCTGTAGGGATGGTCTTAAATGAGCAACAGAGGGAGACAGAAAGCAAGGGTGACTTGCAGGAGTTATTTTTAAGTCCAGCTGTAGGATATTTTCAGTGCCATGCCTTAAAGAAGCCTTTTCACCTGCAGTGTGAAAGAGGTGGCTCAAACTTTGAGGCTCCCTTAACTTCCAAAGGGAAACATTCAGAGCAGACCTAGAGCTGGCCACTTGTCCTTTGGCATCATCCTCATCTGCAGGGAAGACAAAGGCTTCCCAAAGAGCTGCACCATTGAAAACCACCATTTGTAGCTACTGCTTTAATGAGCTTTACATGTAAATGCTTTGTTATCTTCTGCTGTCTACAAATACACATCCTGCTGCTCCCCCTGCACACATCCTGTTGCTCCCCCTGCACGCAGCCTGCTGCTCCCCCTGCACGCAGCCTGCTGCTCCCCCTGCACGCACCTCGCTGCTCCCCCTGCACGCACCTCGCTGCTCCCCCTGCACGCACCTCGCTGCTCCCCCTGCACGCAGCCTGCTGCTCCCCCTGCACGCACCTCGCTGCTCCCCCTGCACGCAGCCTGCTGCTCCTTCTGAGCCTGAAAAAAAAGCACAAGCACAAATAAGTGATGCAACTTGGAGTTAGTCCTCTGAAATCAGTGGAACTTGTGCAAATGTATAATTATCTCAGTATTGTAAGGGCATTGCTGATTTAGCTCACCTCATTTAATTGCAATCAGTGGGTAACACAACAGGGAACAGTGGTGCCACACTTCACATGTGCTCCAAGACCTGGAGAAAGCTGCTGCCAGCTGGTAAAAAAGTTCCCCTGGTTGTGCTGGATTTGTGTGTTCTTGAGTAATGGATTAACTAATTAAATTAAAAGGCTCAGTAACACTGGGACCAGGTTACTGTTAAGTGTTAGATGAAGTGGTTCAGATGAAAATAAGACTCCAGCCCTACCAAAAATTCCATCAGGCAAATCTGACATGCTGAACAAACAGCTGGTTTGTGTTTCTGCATTAATCAAAGCAAAGGGCTAACAAATACAAAACTGGTCTGTCCAAGGATCTCCAAGGGCTTTCTGAAGCATCCAGTCACTCAGTTTCATAACAACCTGTGAGGCAAATAACCTCCTGTCCCTGTTTAACATGTCTGAACTGAAAAAGGGTTTGGAGCAGCCCTCATAGGGCCAAAACAGACAAGGAGTCATCAGACTGGGAATGACAGCATCTATAAAAACATGAACAGCACAAGAACACTTTCTACTTCAAAACAAAAGGACTAGAAGGAACTCAAAACCAGAAGCAGGAGAAACTTTTAGAAGCAAGAAGAACCAGTTTGAGGCACATAACCAAAGCCATTGGCACCCATCTCAAAGACCAGCAGTTTGGAAACAAGTCTCTCTGTAACCTGCACCTCAGAGAACAGCACTGGAAGTAGGAGGAGGATCAGGGGCAGGGAGAACAGCTACTGGGAAGAAGAGACAGTGGGACAGCCTTCCTTATACACAGAAGTAACTGGATTATAGCAAATGAGAGAATTCTTTAGAACAGAGATGACCTACAGACTATACAGTGACACACAGAACTCTTGTACCTAATGTGTTTTAATCATGGAGCTCACTGCCAAACAATTTTGTGGAAACTGAAAGAATAAATTGATGTCAGAGGTATTAAGAAGATTAATCAGGGCTGCCAGGCATGGTTCAAATGTAACCAATCCTCAGTAAGGCCCTGGACTGCTTCCTGGCTGGGTTGAAAGAACACAGCAGGAGTAGGTTTACCTTACACTGCTCCTATTTCTCTTACTAAACCTCTGTTGGTGGAAGTTGCAGGTGACATTGGTCCATTTCAGCCCAGCAGTTCTCATCGTGCTACCAAAGCAGGACAAGTGAAACCCTCCCTGCTGAAGTCATCAGGTATCTGCCATTGCCATCTCTGCATCCAGAACATCACCCCAAGAGTTCATCCCATGGAGCCCAGCAATAGCTGAGTAAGAGCCACAGCACAGGCTCAGTCCCCTGCAAAAGACAACATGCCCTGGACCTCCACAATCTGTATTTCATCAGTCCTCAGCTCCTGAGGCAGCCATAAAAAAATACCTCAGCATATTTCTGCCCATTTCCCAAATGTAAATTTCTCTGGCAATCTGCAGAAGAGCCCAAATCTTATTGCCCATGATCCACTGTGATATCCACCATTAAAAGATGATTTTTCATGGTAAACTAATGTTGGAAACCCACCACTAACCATTCCTGCTTGGGTATCAGCACAACCATGGTGAACTGATGAAGCCCACCCCAGGCTGTACCAGGGAGCTGTAGCCTGGCCATGGCTGCAGAAAGGAACAGGGTATCATCCTTCACACAGGGATGAGAAACTTGCCAAAACAATTAGCAGGGTATAATCACCTCTCATGCCAGCCCTCCACTGATTACTCCTTGCAACCACACCTTTCAAAAGCAGCCTCTTAAAATAACCAGCTACACTGCTGAGGGATGAAAGGCAGAGGGCACGAAGCAACTGCTCTGCACACCAGAACCTGCATGCAGCAGGCAATGGAGTTATTTCTACTGTAAAATATTCTCTCTCCTTGCATAGTAAAACTTGTGCTTGTGTAAATCACCCTGCCAGGGAGCATGCATCATAATCTTTCAGTTTGCACTAGAATAATTGAATGTGGAGGTTTCATCCTGCTCATGTAGGAGACCCAGAAGATACTTCTCAACAGCAATAAAGTAACTGCTGAGTGTAGCTACCATGATTATCATCAGGCAATTACTGTCTAGCTACTGAGGGAGAGGAGACCTTCAGGGGCATTACTTGCATCATAACACTGACATTAAGAGCTCCTGCTTGTTCATCCTGGTCTGCTGTTTAACTTTCTGGCATGCATAAAGGGAGCAAAGCACCAATAAACACAAGGCAAGAGCCAAGAGCAGCAACGAGAACATGAAAGGGAAGAGTCCACAATGGTTAGGGTGCTTTAAAAACTAAAATAGGGAAAATAAAGCTTTAGGGAAGACTCTCCTGAGCTAGTTTTTGGAGAGCTTCTGCAACATTTTCCCTGGATTCTAACTTAATAAACACTTACAACAGAAAAAGCTACTTGAAATCACACAGCTAATCCCACCGTGCACCGGGAGTCGCAGCAGAGCACTGCTCATTCCCACTCACTCTGGCAAAGCACTTAACTCCTGCTTGGTTTTAAGCACTTGAGAAGCCCTCTTTGACCTCGGTGAGATGTAACGATGATTAAAGCCAAAAGGCATCTTTAACCTGCCCTGTGGTTTGGGGTTCCAGCAACAAGGCATTTCATTTGATGTTTTGTCTATTGAGAGGGACAAGTAATATTTCTGTAAAATGTAAAGGCAGGAAGTAAAAGTATCCCCAGGAAGCTCAACTCCCCTGCCCTGCCACCCTGTGCACACAGGGCCAGCTGCTGCCATCGGGGACATCTGGCACTCTCCCAGGTGTCCTCTCTGTGCCTGTTGCCGCAAGCCTACCGACTGCTCCCTGGCTCCCTCCCTCCCATGAGAGCAGAGACACTGCTGCACTTTGAAGCTCCCAGACTCACACAGCTGAGACTCTACATCAGTTTTGGAATGCTGGGCCCACAGGGTTTTGCCCAGGAAGATCCCCAAGTAATTTTAAGGCATCCTGCACTGTTTCCATTGGAAGTTTTCCTCAGAAAAGAGGATTTTTTTGTGGCTGGCACTGAAACATTGAAGCAGTGCAGAGGTGGCAGCTTCATGCAAACATGAAAGGCTGAGCAATTTATTCCATCTACTGAATCTCTGAGCACATTGTGAGGGTTGGGATGTCTTTGTCACTGCCCTCCATGATGTGTCACAAACAGCAGGGAGGTCAGGTGTCTTTAGGCAGAGCTATGCTCAGCATAGGATATGTGCCCCTGTATTGAACCTCACAGAGTTCCACTCCTTGGCTTTTAATCAAGTCTGTTATTACCTTGCACAGCTGCATGTCCCCCAGCAGCTCAGGTGTGTGAAATTTCGTGTTATAACAGCAACTGCTGTTTATGACAATCAAAGCTGAGTTTATTATGATTGTCATCTCCACAAAACACTTTTTGTGCTGCCTAACCTCACAGCAATCAAATCAAGAGGTTGAAAGGGGAGCAAAACCTTTCTGAGGTAAATCTGGAAGCAAGAAAGATAGGAAAGTAAACTGCTAGACCACTGAAAGCCCTGCTGTGTGACACTGCTGCTCCTCCTGCCCTGGTCACTGTGGCAGCCACAGGGACAGTTCATCTTGCAGCTTCCTGTCACTAATCCGGCTGGCACATCAGGGGCCAAGCAGTCACAGAAGGGTTTTCACAGCCAGCTAATTTGCTGTGGACTGGACCTCATCCCCAGCAGAGGTGTGCTGGGCTGGCAGGCAGCAGCAGGCTAGAGCTGCATGTACACAGCCTCTACAACTGAAAGGCAGCATTGCACGTGGGGTTGTGGCAGTTTAGGCTGGGTGCCCCCTGCCACTGCTACATGAGATACACCTCTGGTGTCCTGGGTGCCCACCCAGAGGGGTGGACACAGGAAATGGCGTATTTCTACCCATAAATCCTGCGCCCTATAAGGCCATCTGCAGAGTCATTCTCTTCCTCTTTCTTCCCTCTGCTCCCATGGGAGATGTCCTCTCTTATCGGGTAATGCCGGGGGAGTATCCTCAAGGCCTCTTAGGCCTGTCTAGGCCTAATGCCAGGAGGAGAATGGAGGGGGAGGCAGTCTCAGACCTGGCCAGCCTGAGACTTGCCTAGCAGTAGGAGGGGGGGGAAGGAAGAGCCCTGAGGGGTTGGGTAGACCCTCAGGTGGGAGGAAGGGAGGACTGGGAAGCTTTTGGGAATCCTGTGAGGGGATTCTGTATGCTTTAGGATGTTTTTTTCCACTATGCTTTGTAGTTTGTAGTTTTCTGTAGCTTCACCAATTCGTTTTTCCATTTTAACTTTTTCCATCACTCTCCAATCCGTTTGCGTGTGTCATTCTTTTGTCCCTTTCGGGGCAAGAGATGTTCTGGCTGGCCTCAAACCAGCACAGGGGTGATCTCCAAAGTGAGGAGAATTGTCAATGGCAAAGACTGACTTTAATTCAGTGCCCAGGATGCCACTAATGTTTTACATGCATGATCAATGAGCAGAACTGGGATGTGGAAAGTGCTGAATATTCAGGGCAGTGCAATTCTCTAACCCTAATTCCAAAGATAAAATACCACTTTCACTTTGACAAGACTAGCTTGGGTGTTCTCCAAGCATACTGATGCACAAGAAGCTCATTAGGAACTTGAGACTGAACAAGCACTGTCCTTGGTCAGACCTGGGATTACTCAGGTGTCATTGGTTATGCTCATAGTTCTGGCTGGCTCTGGTGCACAGAACACAACAAGCTGTCCCTGCCAAATCACCCTGAAGAGCTCACCCCAGCGCTGCTAGAACCTCCACACTCCTTCTCCCACCCCTACCTGTCTGGTTCAGCCCCTGCCCTTGGAATGCTTCAGAGACACCAATCCCACAACTCCAACAGAGCTGTGGAGTGCAGCAAACACAGACCCTGAGCCCTTTCCAGAAGGGGTCTGAGCTACAGCAGGGGAGATGGATTTCAGTCCTTCCTCTGCCTATCCTTCACCACAATTCATCACATGCTCACTTCAGGTGCTTGGCCCTTAGGACAAGAGCTGTGGAGCAGGGCAGGAAAAGGAGCATCATAACCTCTGAAATTTGTATCATTCTCTGTCTCAAAGCCAGCAGGAGGTCTTGGTGGCCTGTACCGGGGTTACGGTCAGTACTGATCCACTCCATCTCCTTGTAGTGCATCCATGCCCTGCAAGAAATCCCAACCACATTTAACCTAAGATCAACCTTCTACACTTCTGCTGAGAAGGCCAAAACCCTGCTGGACTCCAGAGCAGCTGTGTGCAGCAGAAGAGCCTTTCCTGATAATCAAGAAGAACAATTCACATAGGACAGTGACTGATTCATTTGGGCAGAAGAGAGCGGTCAGGAGCAAAATTTTACACTCCGCTGGGGAAAAAAAATTACATCCCTGGTGACATTGGGTCACATTTGGGATCATTTCTTCCACTAATCTTTACTTTTACCAAATCCCTTTAAGAAAGCATAGAATCATAGAATCCTTTACAGGCCACCTAGCCCAAGCCCCCTGCAGTCTGCAGAGACATCTTCAACTAAATCATGTTGCTCAGAGTCCCAAACAACCTGACCTGGAATAGTACCTCCTTGGACAACCTGGACCAGGGCCTTACCACCCTCAGTGCAGAAACTGTCTTCCTCCTTCTCTCTAGTCTCAATCTCCCTCTTTCAGTTTAAACCATCACCCCTGGTCCTGTCACACCAGTCCCCGCTGCAAAGTCCATCCCCATCTTTCTTATGGGGACCCCTGGAGTACTGACAGGCCACCAGAAGGTCTCTGTGGACCCTTCTCTTCTACAGGCTGAACAAGCCCAACTCTTGCAACCTGTCAGCATTTTGCACTGCCATAACTCACAGAGGTTTCCTTCTCCTTCTCTCGTCACGCAGATGTTTGTTGTTCCAGTTCCAGAGCAGGGGATTACCTAGCTGCAGGCAGAGGTTATTTGCCAAAGGATCTTCATTTGCCTTCAAAAGCCCATCTTAAAATTCCAGTTCCATTGCTGCAATGCCACTGCATGCTGGCAAGTGCTTTGACAGGCGTAGGCAGGTAGCTCCCTAATGCCACCTTGAAGGAAGATGTCCTTTTCCCATGCAGGCAAACCCCCTCTTTCCTACTGACAGTCTCCTGCTTCTACATCACAGCGCCCTGCAGGGCAGGAGATGAAGACAGCTGTTCTCTCAGAGGTATGTTACCCCTACACATTACTGAAAGCTCTCTGGGCCAACCTTCCCTTCCTTGGCACTCTCATCCTCTGCATGTGCACAGAGCTGAGCTCCTCACTATGAAGATGGACATGGCACTGATGCTGCAGGAAGGAGATCTGTGAAGCTGCAAAGCAAGAGCAGAGGTGCTGGTGCCTCACGTTGTAGAGAAGGGGATGGAGCTGTCCCTGGCCTGCACCGCCTGCTGGAGCAGCATTCTAGCACTTTCTCTGGTTTCAGTGTGCACTTTCCGTGGCCTGAACGTTTTCCATTTGGCTCAAAGAAGGGAATTTAATGTATTTGAACTCCAGACAGGGAAAATATGAGATAAATTTATTGGAATTCATGGTATTTTTGCACATGGCAGGCAGTGTAATAATTATCTCCTGAACTCAAATTACCGTTATGATAAAATTGGACCTGGAAACTACTTGTTTATTCTGAAAATTGCCTTCTACAAACAGAAACAGCAGATTAAAATGCAAAAACAGGTGGCAAATTAATCCAAATCATTACCAGAGAATTAGGTGAAAGTCATAGTTTAGCCCCAGCCAGCGACTAAGCCCCACAGTGCCACTCACCCACTCCCCCCTTTAGTTGGATGGGGGAGAGTCAGAAGGAGAGAAGCGAGAAAACTCATGGGTTAAGAACAGATTAACAATTGAAATATAATAATAATAAAAATTGGAATGTAAAGGAAAATAATAAAAAGAGAGAGAAATGAACCCCATGAAAAATAAGGGATGCAAACAACTAGCAGTAGCTCACTGCCACCCAAGTGATGCCCAGCAAGCTGCTGAGCAGCAGCCCCCAGCCAGCCTTTCCCTAGTTTATATCATGACACCCAATGGTCTGCAATATCCTCTGGACTCGTGGGGCTCAGCTGGCCTGGCTCTGTCCCCTGCCAGCTTTTCTGCACTCCCAAAGGCAGGGCAGCTTGAGAAGTTCACAAGGCCTTGGTGCAAGCACTGCCCAGCAAGCGTTACCAACGTGACTGTCATCCTACAGCCAGGCACAGCTCTGCACCAGCTGCTAGGAACAGAATTAACTTTGTCCTGGCTGAAACCAGGCCAGAGTGGCTCCTCACAAGAATAAGGCAAACCAGACATGGAGCTGCTCAGATACTTGCCAGCAGTGACCAAAGTTTGGTTGCCGAGCACCAGAAGGGCAGAAGGGACTGCTGGTGCGTGGTGGATGGCAGCTGCAGCTCAGGTGTCTGTCCTGACTCCAGCACAACATTTCTCCTCCCCCTCTGCTCTGCCCCAGTGAGGTCACACCTGCAGCACTGTGTCCAGTCTGGGCTCCCAGTTCAGGGAGACAGGGAACTACTTGAGAGATTCCAGTGGAGGGCTATGAAGATGGAGAGGGGACTGGAGCATCCCTCTTACAAGGCTGAGAGATCCCTGAGAAGGGATCTGAGCAGTGTTTATCAATACATGAGAGGCAGGTGTCAAGAGGATCGGGCCAGACTCTTCGCAATGGTGCCCAGCAACAGGACAAGGAGCAGTAGGCACAAACTGGAACACTGGAAATTCTGTCTGAACATGAGGAAAAACTTCTGTGCTTTGGGGGTGACAGAGCACTGGAAGAGGCTTCTCAAATAGCTCATGGAGTCACAGAATCACAGGATGTTAGGGGTTGGAAGGGACCTCCAGAGATCACCCAGTCCAACCCCCCTACCAGAGCAGAATCTCTGGAGACCACAGAATCCTCTGGAGACTTTTAAAACCCACCTGGAAATGACCCTGTGCAATTTTCTCCAGGTGCTTTAGCAGAGGAGTTGGACAGGATGATCCCCAGAAGTCCCTTCCCATCCCTACCATTCTGTGAAATTCAAGTCAAAGAGTGGTTCAGCATAATTTTTTGCATTTTAATATTGGGTAAGGGAATAAAACATGCAATGAGATTCAAACTACCTCCTATGATACAGGTAAAGCCCATGAAGGCCCATGGCAACATGAGCTGGCTTTGCTCCAGCTGAGGAACAAGGGAAATGGAATTAAAAGTAGGCAAGATGCTTTTTTGCTAGTTGAATTAATTTCAAGTTCATGACACCTGATGGCAATGAGAGAAGTGATAAAGCTCAGACTGTTATAATCACCTGCACCATTAGGAGAGACATGAGCAAGGGACATGCCAGGAAGACAGAAGTGCAGGAATTCCGCAGCACAGGTTACACACAGCACAAGAACATCTCACCTCACATCACCACACCTCAGTCCTCCCTGGAGCTTACAGCTACAGCTGTACATTCACACTTGATGATGATTTGACACGAGTTTTGATAAAAAATAGAGATTAAAGTAGTGGGCAGGCCTGATCTGTGAAAAAAGATCTTTGAAGGGAGGAGCAAGGTCTTCTCACCTGCCCTGTTGATCTCTGCAAGTGAAAACTGGAGAGCAAGAACCAGAGGGCAGATACCAGAGGGCAAACATTGCCACTGGCCATGAACATCAAGAGGGATGCAGCTTACTAAAGGGAATGTGGGAAGAGTGAAGAATCTTGAGGGACATGGCTCATAAAGAGGAACACAGTCATAGATATTAAGAAAAAAGGACATAAGCTGAAGAAATATTTGGGTGCCTGAGACATCTGGCCCTTTTCTTCAGGGGGGGTGCAGAAACTCTGGGGCATCTGCAAAGGTAAATGGGAGGACAGAGTTGGGGACTTCAAACAATCTTCTCTCAGGCAATGACCTCCACAGGAGAGATCCTAGGGAAAAATCTTTCCCTAGCAATAGAGAGTTGAAGAAGTTATTGTTCTCTGATGGACTAGGACTCTGTTGGCTATGTACCACAACCAACACCACCACCAAAACCTAACCAAGCAAAACCAAAAGAGAGAAATCAAGAAAAGAATTAACACAACACACACTCCTCACCCCCCATCCCCCATGTTATTTGGAGTCAGAACAGAAAAGGAAAAAGGGGGGTTAAATAAATAAATAGAAGGGAAGGCAAAAAGAAGCAGGGAGGAAAGACAAAGGCTCTTGACTGTTGGTCATCTCCGATTCCAGAGCACCACTTTCATGGACCCCAGCTGAACAAATCCTTTTACTTCTGAAAAAGTGAACAAAAGGCTCCTGGTAAAATGCCTGCTTTAGGTTTTGAAACTAAGCAAAGGTCAAAGTGTGCATGTGGGGAAGAAGGTGAGAGAAACTCTGTTACCCACAGCACCACTGCCTGCAGAAGGAAAAGAGGCAAGCACAGAACCAGCCAGGGTGACATTGTGTTGTGCCAAAGAAAGAACTCACTGGAGGCAAAGCCCCAACAGGGCTGTCTCCAGGAGCCTGGTGCCACACTCCTGGCACTCAAACACAGAGGCAGCATTGCAGGATTGGGCAGCAAATCGGTTCTGCCAAATGCTTGCCACTAGCTGAGAGGGACCTGGAGAGTAACTGCAGCACAACAGAGATGGAATAGGAGACTGCTTGGTATGGCAAAGGCAAAAGGGTTCAGCTGTGGTGAATTGACATGCTGAGCCAAAGTCCTTGCTGTGACAGACTCACAGGTGAGAGCAGACTTCCATCAGGGATGAGTCTGGACCACTACCTTCCCAGAAATGCAGCTGGGGTACTGGGGGAAGGCAGCAGCCTGCCTCTTGTTGCCACAGACAGGCCAAAGCTTGTTGCTGAGTTCAGTCACTGCCTGGACCTCAGAAGGGGCACTTCACAGGACATGATATTAAAAATATAATACATTTTAGAGCTCAAATGAAAAATATGAATAGCTTTTTTACATAGTTCCCAACACTTCAAAATACTTTTGCAGGACCATATCCCAAAAGGGTGTGAGCACAGAAGTGCTCCTGTGCAGAAGCAGTCCCCATTCCTGCTGGATTTCTCCAGCAAGATCTCTGCCACCTGGCAGGTTCCTTTCCGACAGAGACTATTCACGCAAAGGGGTTTTGGCCTAATCAGCTTGCCAGCTGTTCTTAAACACCCACATTCCTCTGAGACTAGAACTAATGTTCACTCACACGTCTCCTCATTCTCTAATTGCCTTTCACCACAAGGGCACAAAGCAGGGTGAATCCTACCCCTGACACTGCAGAGGTGGGCACAGCTCCATCCCCTCAGCCTTTGGGACCATCTCGTGTCAAGTCTTCTCCTGTCCTGATGTTTTACTTCATGAGCTTCCATGCCAGCATCTGCACAATTACTCCATGCTTCATCCCAGAACCTTTCTACCCATTACTTGATCTTCTTCCTCTCAACATATGGTTAGTTGAAACGAAAGGGCTCCAACTACAATTCTGTCTTCAGATTCTTCCAATTACAAAAATAATACCGGTTTGAAAAAAGCCTACAGTGACTGAAAAAACAACCAGGTAAAGGATGGAGGAAGATTTCACTCTGGTTACAGCCAAGGCTTGAGAAAAATCCAGCTTTTAGGCAAGAGGAACGAGGGAAATTTACTTCTATGTTTGTTTGTCTTAAAGAAGAAAAACTGTCAACCAATACAACTCATCAGCTCTCAGAAGGAGACTGTCTCCTGGCAATCAACTGTCCCTCCCATTCCCAGGAATACCAGGTGCAGCCAGAGCAGTAATAAACCCAGATGCCTGCTGCTGTAGCTGACTGCACTGCTTGCTTTGGGCTTGTGTCCCCAGCACACTGAGTCTGCAGGGACTCAGGTGGAGCTCTGAAATATCCTTGTGCAGCCTTCTCTTGGTATCACTCAGCCAGCACAAACAATCACAGTTTGAGCAATAGGATCAAACAAGGGGCCTGAATTTCCTCTTTGACATGGGCAAAGTGGAGATCTTCCACAACCTATTGTTTTAGTCAAACTACTCCGTGCCTTCAGAGCACTTGAACCAGTTAGCCCTGTGGTATAGCACAGATCCCCAGGCATCCAGGGCATGGGAGCAGTCAGCCTGGGAGGAGATTCTGAATGAAAAACCAGCTCCAGACCCAAGTGGCTCCGAGGGAAGAAGGACAGCCCGGGGTGCTCACGACCATGTTCATTCAGTCCATCTGCAGAGACTTCAGCTGGCAGAGAGGTGACACAGGACACCTGTGTGTGAGCACACGTGGGATAAAATCTGTGCTTTGGCCCAGGTGGCTTTGGCCCAGGTGACTGTGCTCCCCAGTGAATATCTGTGTACAGATCTGCTGCCCTGCTGAGCTAAGGACCTGTCTGAGATGGGTACTCACACAGCCACAGCCTGCTCCCAGGGGCCATGCCAACAGGAACCATTGAAAATGGGTTTTTATGACTAGGTTTAACTCTTTAGAAGCCATGAGTGCAGTGTGGGTACCAACACAGTGCCCGTGGCTGTGCCAGGGAGCGGTGTGGCTCACCCCAAAAGCTCCCAGCTGTCCAGATCATGGCGAGGCTGCATGACACTTCTCACTGTGAGAGTCATTGCCCTTCCCTGGCCAGCACACTCCTGATCAGACAGAGGCAATGCACTCACACTGAACAGCTCCTTCCAAGGCAGCCAGCCCTTCACTGTCCCTCTGCAGGTGTCAGAAAGAAAACTGATGGATAATGAAAATGCTTCTGAGTTCTGACAGAACCCCAGCACGTTCCTGCAGCAAGAGCACAGCTTCGCTTTTCAGACACTGCAACGCTCCCTAGGGAAGGTTTCTGGCCTCTGGAGTCATCTCTACCTGATGTGGAGAGGCACCACGACCTAGCTCTGATTTAAAGAACTGGCCCCTGTCCTTCCAGTCACTGGGAGGGGTGAGGTTTGTGAGCAGAGGCACATTCAGTGCCAATGTAGAACAGCACAGGGCCTTCAGCAGGGGGTTTAGGTGTGAGGGAAGGAGGGCTGGAAGACTTCAGAGCCCATCATGGAAGGGACCATACTGACACACTGCACATCTACACTGACCCTGCTGGTAAGAAACACAACCTGTCACACTTATCACAGCTCTTATGAGTCCCTTCAAAATATTCTGCTGCCAGTTTGAATTCCTATGTGAGCTGAGAGTCCCAAGAATGAACAACACTAATTCTGTTATGATTAAAGTGCAAGAGAGTTCCCAAATGAAACCAGCATTTGATACTGTCCTTCAGGATTAACACGTGGGTTTGGGCTCCTCTATTCCAAAGGCAGTCTCCTGGAAGATGGTTGCTATTCCTTTGCTTGGCTAACATTAAACAATATTAAACATCAGCAGCATCCCTAGCAGAGAGCCCTGCTCACTGGCTCCACAGTTAAAAAACACAAACACCACAATTACCCAGGCCCAGCAATTTGCAGGCTTGTTTAAGCAGGACAAGAAGCTTAAGGGCATGAAACAAGCAGCACAAAGTGTGCTCTGTAATGGCAGTGACATTTTCAACTCCCATTGCTGGAGCAGGCACCAACAAACCTCCTGTCAGCTGACATACCTGCAGCAGCCTGGGCCACACAGGGGACGCCTTTAGAGCCATCCCAGGTATCTGGGGCACAGGTTCCTCTGCTTGAGAAAGTCCTGAATCACTGACAGGCAGCTCACAGCACCACTCTGACGTAGGCACATGGCAATTCCAGGCACTGAAGAGCCACAGCCTGTGCTACCCCTCCAGCTTCAGCACCAGGACACACCAGTACTCCAAACACATGGGTGCAGGAGGTGCCTGTCACTGCCATACCAGCACCCATACTGGCACACCCACAGAAACCAGCTCAGAACTGCTGTCTCCTTCCTTGGGTTCCTAATTATTGAGGATTTCAGTACCTGCAATACCTTTGCAGGAGATTCAGGCTCATTCCAGTCAATCAAAGGGGGAAAGGTGAGATGCAGGCACTACAGTCCAGCATCCAAACTGCAGGGGGGCACCCTTCAAAGACAGCCTAGGCAATGGCCCCACCACATTCTTCTCATAAAGAAACTACTTGCAAATGGCAGTACCAGAAGGCAAAAGATTACAGCTGCACAGGGAAAACCCCCAAGGAATTCAGCACAGAGCAGTGCAGAGAAATGAAAATGAGTTTTCTTTGCTCCCTCTGGCCAGGCAAAACTGGGCAGTACCTGCAGCACAAAGCTCAGGCTCTACAGTAGAACAGCTCCAGCTTCCCAGTTCACATTTCTACCCAGCCCAGAGAGGATCAGCAATCTGATATATTTTGTCTCTTCTGTGTACTGCAGGAACGCAGCAGTGTGCTGTAACTGATAGTAAGGCTCACAAATGCCTTTACAGTTGCTGTTTGGGACACAGATGTCCATTCCTTGGCTGTCCCTCTTGTCACTGCTCTACCATTGACAATCTTTGGGCGGCACTTCTGCTCTGCTGCTCATTTTCCTTACACTGCCTTTACACCCTTCCCTTCCAGTGTGCTGGTACAGGGGGCTTATACCCCTCACTATGTTACCTCTTTAAGTAACAAAAGTGCCTGGAAAGGTCACAGCCCCAACTGAACACAGACCACAGCAGCCCACATCTGCTGCTGCAGGGAATCAGTGCACTGCCTTTCCACTCATCAGAGCAGCATTTTGCTTTACTCCACCTAAGGATCTGGTCCTCAGTTCCTATCTGATATGGAATAATAGAGTGTCCAGTTCTGGGCCCCTCAGTTTAGGAAAGATGTTGAATTGCTGGAGCATGTCCAGAGAAGGGCAACGAGGCTGGTGAGAGGCCTTGAGCACAAGCCCTATGAGGAGAGGCTGAGGGAGCTGGGACTGTTTAGCCTGGAGAAGAGGAGGCTCAGGGGTGACCTCATTGCTGTCTACAACTACCTGAAGGGAGGTTGTAGCCAGGAGGGGTTTGGTCTCTTCTCCCAGGCAACCAGCACCAGAACAAGAGGACACAGTCTCAAGCTGCGCCAGGGGAGGTTTAGGCTGGAGGTGAGGAGAAAGTTCTTCACAGAGAGAGTGGTTGGCCATTGGAATGTGCTGCCCAGGGAGGTGGTGGAGTCACCATCCCTGGAGGTGTTCAAGAGGGGATTGGACGTGGCACTTGGTGCCATGGTTTAGATAGGCATGAGGTGTAGGGTGACAGGTTGGACTCGATGATCCTTGAGGTCTCTTCCAACCTTCTTGATTCTATTCTTGATTCTAAAAGGGACCTCCAAAGGGCATCCAGTCCAACCCCCTCTGCAGTAATCAGGAACATTCTTCACTAGATCAGATTGCCCAGAGCCCTGTCAAGCCTCACCTTGAATATCTCCAGGGATGGGGCCACAACTACCTCCCTGGGCAACCTGTTGCAGTGTTCCACTATCCTCATGGTGCAGAACTTATTCCTCACATCCAATCTAAGTCTGTTCGGCTCTCATTTCAAACAACTACCGCTTGTCCTGTCCCTGCAGGCCTTCTTGTAGCTCCCTTCAGGTACTGGCAGGCTGCTATTAGGTCTCCCCAGAGCCTTCTCTTCTCCAGGCTGAACACCCCCAGCTCCCTCAGCCTGCCCTCGTAGCAGAGCTGCTTCAACCCCCTGATCATTTTCATAGCTGCCTCTGGACCCTCTCCATCAGGTCCATGTCCTTCTTGTGCTGAGGACTCCCGAGCTGGATGCAGCACTGCAGGGGAGGTCTCACCAGAGCAGAGTCAAGTGGCAGAATCCCCTCTCCATCTGCTGACCATGCTTACAAAGTCTTAGTGCTGAGATCTTCCTGAGCTAATGAAAACAAACTGGTTTGTTTTGAACTGTGAGATTCAGGTTCTTAAATGACAACTCATCCTGAATACAGAGTGCTGGGAGAGTAAGGAGGACCCTCTGTGCCACAGCCCAAGGATGGACACAAGCCTAGTGCATCACAGCTGACTAAGGATCCTCGCTGCTGGGCTTCTGGGAAACAGTTAAGGAAGGAATTGAGGGAAAGATGTCAGAAGCTCCAGGGGGAGGAAAAATAAAAATTAAAAAAAAAAAAAAAAAAGTGAAAGATTAGAAAATGAGAAGTGATAATAGCACAGACAAAAATGTAAAGGAATAAAGACAGTGACGAGTCAGGTGAGCTACAAGAGTGAAAATTACCTTGAAAAGAATGAAAGGGCATGAGAGATTGGAAGAGGAGCCTGTTTTTGAAATCCCATTCTCACTTTGGTTTTGGAGATTCTTGCTTTGAAGAGAGAGAGAGAGAGAGACTAAGAGTAAGAAGAGATAAATAGTGAACCCACGTCTGATTTATTAATAAACCAAAGCAAATCACCAACACAACTAAACAACTTCCACTCCAGCTGGAGTCCTTTATAAGACTACTGTAAAATAAGAAGAGGTATTTGGGACTTTTATTTCGGTTACTTTATTCTGAATTACCCTTGGCTTGACCATCTATGCAACAGAGCAATTTGGTATGAGCACTTACATTGCTCTGCCCCTTGGAGGCCCTACAGCAGCTGGCACAGAGGCCAGCAGGATGCCTTTCTTTCTGTGGGGTACATCATCCCTCTGCTTTTCAGCCATCATTAGGAGTAGTGTATTTAGACACCAGTAAGATGGGTAAAGATTTGAGGTCTGCCTGTCAAGCTCTTGATTCCAAGGCCCATCTTGAGAAGATCAGGCTCTTTCTGAGTGTGAGGTACTGGGCACACAGAGTTTGCATCAAGCAGGTAATTGAAGGTTGGTTAATAATAATTACAGTAACTGGGTGAAGCAGGGCACAGGCAAAATTGTCTCTTTTCAGCTCATCCTTTATCTCTAGTTTATGCTCTCAAAATAAGAGCAGTCTGCTCCCTGAGAGTGCTAAAACTTTCATAGGATGAGAAGCACAACATGCCAGCCATACAGACCAGGATGCCAAAGGTGAGAGAGAAAGAAATGGTAATGCATTACAGACAGGAGATGACAAGAATTCTCCCAGGGACCTATTACTCCACTGCTGGCTGGCCTACAAGGCTCACTCTGCTGTTACACACAAGGGCAGCCAAGCAATGTCAGGTTCAGCAGCCCCTGCCAGCTGCCCTCCTTCCTCCACTGACCACGACTCACCAGCAGGTATCACACACAACACCTTGCCAGGCAGCTCCCCCCAAAAACCACACACTGCTTTTCAGGGCACCTGTAGCACCAGTCTGCTTCACCAGTATGCTGCTGCCCAGCTTTCTGGTAAACCAGGCAGCTGCTTTTATTTCTGAGAAGAAGCTCTAAGCCACAAGTTGAATAGGAAGGCTGTAGAGGCAGGGTTTGAACAAGGATCCCACCAGTCCCTGGTGAGGTTTACACCATGGGCTCAAAGGTAATAAACTTCGCAAAGCAGGCACTCTGTCTTCTTGCATTATTAACCTGGACATGGATCACCTGGCACTAAGGAAACACTTGTTAATAATCAACATTAAATCAACCCCTCTCTATTTCTTACTCAAATGTTTGCTGCTGCAGCATTTAAACCTGACCAGCCTCCTCCTTCAGTAACTCAGCAAATCTACTAAAGCAAAGCTCCAATATTAGATCAAGGTCTGATATCTCAAACAAAACTTCCACAGCTCAAAGCTGAACTCCTAATTGGGTCGCAGGGGACCTGCCATCTTACTGACTCCAAATGAAACTCCAAAACAAAAGGTCCTGTTGTTAGCATCAGCAGTGGTCATTTCAGACTTGATGCACGTTTCTGTGAATAATTCAGAACTGATTTTATCACAAAAATTGCTTTTATCCAGGCCAGAATATGTTCTATGAACCGCCTGCAATGAGTCTGATCAGAAATTCAACAAGTGGATGTAAAAGTTGTATGTAAGAATTAAAAAAATAACACTCCAGATAAACTCCAAGGAGAATTCACAGGTGGGATGTAACCATAGCAGCTGGAGTATGAGCTGCCACCTCCTCTCTTGCAAAACAACTTCAACAACTGTTCTGTCCTCTTAGTTCAACACCGCCGACATGCACGACGGTCCTGTACCTTGCAAATCCCTGCCAATTAAAATCCACTTTAAATCACTCAGTTATTATCTTAATAAATGTGCTACCTGTGCCTGCATTTATTATTCACAGGCATACTCTGGAATCTTGCTTATCCCCTTTGGACACTGCTGCCCTCACTGAGGCAAACTCACCCACGACAGGCAGCAGCCCTGTGGCTCTCGTTAATCCAGAGCGGACAATTAGCTTAGGACAGAACGTGCATCAGGATAATAAGGCACAAATCTATTCCAAACTGAGTGCAAACAAGCCCTGCTGTGGAAAATACATGAATGCAGCTCATCCTGGAGTGCACCATTCAGTAGAAAACAAAGATGCCCTGCTGAGGAAGCCTGGAGAAGAATGTGATTTGTGGCAGGGGCAGAGGTGCGGAAAGCATCACATGCTGCTCCTCCTTCCCTCCTTTCCTTATAATGACACCAGCCCTAAGAGCCACCACTCACATCTACACTAATTATAAATCAGAATGAACCATCCGAGTCTCTGCTGTTGTGCTGTGCAAAGATCCCACCCTGCTTTGGATGTGGTCTATAAAGAGTGGCTCAGTTTGTTCAGTTTCCTGGACTCTCTGCACCAAAGAGGCCTGAAGGCTCCTCTAAGCCTTTCCCCCATATCTGCTCCTAGGGCTTCTTTCTGTTCCTTCTATAATCCCTTCTGCCCCAAAGGGACTCTTCAGCTCTTTATCCTTGTTCCATTTAATAGGGCTCAGAGGATTTAGCAGAGCAATTCTTCGCCTCTAGGAAGTGCTCTATAGTTTCAAAACATGATGGCTTCACAGCGCTCCTTTATCTGCTGACAACCTTCCTGCTCTTCTCCCTCTCCTACACCAAAATGCAAAATTCAGCTCAAATTTTCCCTTTTCCAAATGCTTCCAGCTCCTCCATCCAAGTTCTCAGCTCAGTGTTGAGGGTAGAGCTCCCCTCTTCCTGTGTCTTGGTTTCTCTGGACAGCAGAGCCAGGCACATGCTGAGAGAGCACCATGGCATGTAGCTGCGAGCCTTCCAACAAGAGAGCATGGCTGAAACACCTGCCCTGTGTCTAAGTGTATCCTCTGGCCTAATAAACCTGATGTGACATCAAATAGCCTGGCATTAATGTCTTGATTTGATGAGAGATGAAGACTGAGGCTAGCAGGAGAAATGGAAGCTTTACTCTGAATTTCTCCCAGTTAGAAGTCAGAGAGCTGGTCTGGAAGTGCCTCCCTTCAGGGAACCAGTCTGGCTGCGGAGATGAGACCTGCCTCCTGAGCCAGAGAAAACTGCAGTAGAGGGCAGCAGTGTTCAGGCTGCACTGCTTCCCTATCCTCCTGCACTTCGTGCTAACCCGGGGTATGGGTCTGAAGCTCACACCTCAGCCTTTGATCAGGCAGCTCTGGATGCTTGTTTGCTTAGGTAGGAGCTGGTGTCCTGTCTGCCTTGCAGCCCAGGCACAGAAGCCAGCTTTGACCCCCCTGCCTCGTGCAGCCTTGCTGGCTACTCCAGTAGCAAGGAGCTCAACACAGACTGTGGGATCCACCAAGGAGCAGGATAAAGGAACCTTCATGGAGCTGCTTTCTCACCTGAAGTCATCAACAAGGCCTTGCTAGAAGCTCCACACTGCCTTCCCTGATAAGCTTCCACAGTTCACTGCATCACATCTCCCACCACGTCCTGCACACAAGACACTTGCAGCCCTGTCCTTCCTTCTCTTCAAATCCCTGCCTGCCTGCCTGCCTGCTTGCCAGACTGCTTCCTGACTGTAGTGCACTTGCTAAAAGTCCTGGTGCTGTGCAGCTTCATTCAGATGGATCAGAAACTTCTACTGTTGTGCTTCCAGCTCTGCTGGAATCTTATAAGGAAATTGAAACCAGAGTGGGAAAAAATATTTCATCTGCCAATTAAACGTGGTAAAAAGACAGGTTAATCTCAACAGCCCTCAGAGCTGGCAAAGCCATTGTTTAAAGTGTTTAGATACAAAGATAGAAGGAATTTGATAGCAGCAGTAAGGCAGTTCCAAGAATATGGTTCCCATGGAATCATTACATCCCAACAGGATCAGAGGCAATCAGCCACACTGTGCCTCAGCACACCTCAGGGGAGACACCACCCATTGTGTTCATGGCTTCCTTGTGTCCTGATGAAATAACACAGCTCTGAAGTTTCTATAGCTCTCTGTGTTGCAGAGCAGGAGGAACATGATTGTCAGGGTTTGTTTTCTGTACCCAGGAACTTTGTGTGTTACAGAACTTAAATCCCATTGGGAACCTACAGACACAGACATTGCAAAGAATGTGTTCAGCTCTCAGATCACAACATAAATAATCAAAATTAGGACATTCAGATTTCTCTTGGCAGGCTGTGCTTTTGTCATGCTGCTATGGCTTCCATTTGTGTCACCACTTTAATGTTATTTAAATATGGAATTGTCCTTAACGTGTTTAGGAATTGCTAGAAAGAGAGAAAACAAAGGAGTTTTTCATGGTGGATTATGAGCCATGCAGAATATTATTTATTTACTTTAATGACCAAAAAATAGAGTAATAAATCTTAGTCTCTCAAATAAATGCAACCATTATGCCTGATTGAATGTATTTATTTATACTAACAACAAATAATAGCTCCACAGGTATTGCTTGGCTGCTGTTCTGCACTGCCAGTGGTATCAAATCAACAAAAACGTGACACAGACAAGGGCTCCACAGCACAATTCTACACCAAAGAGCAGGCCAGCCCCATCTGGAGCCTCCTAGGTTTGTTTTCTTAGACACATGGATGGCAGCTGACCATCCAGGTCAGCTCTGCGGGGGCCATGCTGGGCTGCCCAGCCCTGCATCCCCACACACTCCTATTGTCTGCCACTTCTCACTACTGACAGACCTGGTGGTGAGAGTTTACTGCAGATATTCATGGGCTCCACAGGATCAAATCCAATTGTCCCAGCTCCTTCCTCACTGGAAGAAAAGACTGGGCCCTGAGGCAGCATTCTGCACTGAGGGACCTGCTCTGAGTGCATGGGAACTGCAGTGGCACTGCCAGAGTGAACGATAGATTGTAAAGGAGAAGAGATTTATGCAGAGCAGCTGCTGCTGAGGGGAAGATCATGCCTTGGTCCTCCTGACCTTTCTGAAGACTGGCTTTCTGCCTTACTCCTATCAACTTTACAGACTGTTATAAATGGTTGACTCAGCTACTCTCAAAATGAATTATGCAGACTATAAAGGGAACTTAACTGACCTCATACACCACCATCTTTGGAACCACTATTTTGCTTTGAATTAAAAGTCAGAAGGAAATTAAAATGGATATCTTTATGACTGCTTTAAGGAATTTAAAACCCACAACTAAAAAAAAAAATAATAAAAATTTGCATTTTTCTAGCACATTACTCAAGAATCCCAAAAAACAGCTAAGGTCTGGATCCCCTTTCACAGACAGGAGAACCGAGTCATGGAGACAATAAAGAACAAGTCCTCCAGAACAGTCCCTGCCTTTTGCAAACAGGAACTTCTTCCATGGCTGCATCCCAAGTCCCTTTAGTGACTGCTACACCATGAGAGCTTTACAATACTTCCCAGTCTCAAAAGCATCAGCATCCCAGTGCTCAGGAAGCCAGACTTACAACAAATCAGGAAACGTGGCTCCATCTTCTTTCACAGGACCCCTCTGAATCCATCTATTTTCTGTTCCTACTTAGAACATCTAAATGAAGGTGCTAATGCTGCATGTTTGAAGAGAATCAAAGTTGAAATCAAAGAACAAAATGTCTCCCTGTGAAGCATCTTTCAATTTGTTCTGTGCCATTGTGCAGACAGAGAAATAAAAGGCTCTGCACCATTAGCAGGGCTTTGTTTTAACCCTGTCTCACAGAGACCTGGGAAGCCACTGGCATAACTGCACTGAGAATTCTCCCACAGCCAGTCCAAATCAAAGATTAAACTAGAGGTTTCCAAAGGATTTATTTTATGGTTTTTACTTCTGAAAGCTATTTATTTGGAGGGCCACTCAGTGCTATCTAAATCTCACCTGGTTTATACACATGGAACAAGAGGAACATTTTGCTCTACCTGTTTGGTTTTTTCTCATACCTGTAACTGCTTCCGAAATCAGCAGCTCTTCTGGGCACTGAGAGCCTGTCACCAAACTGCAGCCAGCAGAAATGCTTTCCCCAGTGAGCTTCAGAACTCTGAGTCATAAAACTCTGTTCAGAGCTCAATACCCACATTAGTCCTGGTGCCGTCGTGGAAGGCGTCCTTCCAACAAGGACTCGGAACAGCTATGGGAAGGATGACTGGAGGAGGGAAATTTCCTTTCTAGTTAGGCACAGCAGGCCAGACCTTAACCTGCCTCCTATCTCCTTGCAAGAGGCACAATGACAAAACCAAGCCCAAATCAAACAAACAAGAGGGAAACAACAAACTAAGTGAGCCAATGTAACCAGCTGCTGCAAAGTCCCTTGGGAGGACTGGAAGCCTGGGTGACCAGAGACAAAGTGGATGGCTGGGAGGGCTCTGAGCCCCAAGCACTTCTGGGTTGCACACCAGCTCAGAAATTGAGAATGAACTAAAGAAAATATCAGAGGGTCAAAATCTTGCCCTCTGCTGCACAGTTCATCATGAGGCATGAGCTTCCTCATGAGCCAGCCAAGTTCAGGTATACACTGACTGTGGCCTGCTCCTTTGTGGTCCTGCTGGAGTGTTCTACTGATGCTGTCAATCTACTCTGAGTGCAATACACTGATACTTCCCTGCTTCAAGAATATGCCCTGGCTTTGGGCCTCTCTATTCTACAACGGCTGTCAAATGGCCCTTACAAGACAGAAGAAACTGGGAGAAGGAGGGATTCTGGAAACTCTGCTGGCACCGTATTTCACTCTGCAGAACCAGGCTCAAGCCTCTTTTCCATGCCAGAGGTGCATGTCCTTTGTTACTCTTCCCTTCCAACTCCACTGCTTGTCCATCCCAGCTGCTGTATCTCCCTCTCACTGGCTGCATTTCCTTCTTTGCTCTCTTCCCCAAGCCACCACAGTGCAGTAGTGCTCCACTCAGGACTGCTTTGGGAGACTTTCATGTGCACCAGGCAAACGTTGCAGTTGGTCCCTTTTCTGTCAAAGTTTGTTGAGCTTCTTGTCTACAACAGCTGCTCTTTTCCATTCTCAAACTAGACCCAGTTCAATCTGTTTTTTATTTTGTTTTGTTTTTTTTTTTTTGGGGGGGGGGCTTCTATTGCCTCCCTTTTGAGTGACTCCCTCCCACGACCAGCCTTTCACTTGAATTTCTGTCTTCCTTTGCTTTCCCAAGTGACCCTGACACTTCCTGATTTTATTTCCTTCTCCACTTTTTAAATTAGCCTTTCTACCCCTCTTGCAGCATCCACTGTCACCATTTTTGCTCCTAGCTCAAACCTAGTGGGTAATGCCATCAAAAATACAAACTCAGCAATCACCTCCAGACTAATATTTCTCTCTGCTTAGAGATGTCTACCTAGGCAGTCTCTTTCTGGCATCCTCTACATACCAAGCAGTCAGCCGAAGGCCAGGAAGCTTTGGAATCAGTCCCAGAGGATCCTTACTTCCAATACAGATGCAAGCAGTGTCCTCACTTCCTAATCACATGTGTATCATCTTTGTTTCAAACCTCACTCAGAGCCTCCTGGAGTCAGCCTGGATGTGAGCAGCCTTTCTCTTATCTAGAGGCTTTTCTGTGCATCCACGTGATGAGGCTTTCATCCTGGATCCCATCTGCTGAATGCAAGAAGATAGTGCTCTGGCCCAGTGTCAGTCCCCACATCCCCACTGCCTGAAGAGGAGAATCACCATCCCAGACAGCACACTTGGTGCACCAGAGACTCAGTTCTGTAATGGATATGCCACAACATGCCAGAGCAGCCCCAGACACCCCTTCTCTGCTAAGGTAGCTGAAAGCTCCAGCTTGTAACCAGGAGTTCATTTCAGTGTGGTATCTCTTGCTAGTCATTTCTTCACATGATATGAAGAAAAAGAAGCTTCAGGAATGCAAACACAAGACCTCCCAAACTCAAAAGCTTCCCAGAAGATGCCACTCCTGTAAACAGCAGCAGTGGCTACTGTTGTGTGCTGCTCATTTCAGTACCTGCTCACTGCCTGTATTTTTATTCTCACAATAACAACAGAAGCACTTAGAACTACTGTTAAATTTCTTCAGTATTTTAATGAACTTAACAGGCTCCCAGGATGCTTTTTACAGTGTAGAGAAACCTGCAAACCATGCGAGCCCCTCTGTTTGGTGTGGCAGGAGGGAGCAGAGCAGGCGACTGCTGCAATCCCTCACCATCACAGCGCCCTCCTAGGGCTGCAGAGGAGCTCACAGGAGGAGACAATTACTCACTTGTGAGCTTTTGAATATTTTTGAACGTGACTCAGTTATGAAATCCTGCTGGACATTTATTTTTCCGTTTCCCCTGAAATATCACTTCATTTGTGCTTCATCCCCTTTTTCTCAGCTCTCATTTCATTCGCACCACACTTGCAGTTCATAGTTTAGTGGAAGCTGCAGTCTGAGGCTGTTGCTCTGACACCTAAACTAGCTGACAAGCTGAAAAAGTCCCCTGGCTCTGCCAAGGGTTTTGAGAATTAAAAATTCTTATTTTTCCTACAAAGGATGTGTTTAGACCCTCAAAACAATTAAAAGTTAAAGAAAACTCCAGTTGTATCAATTATTTAAGCCAAGGCACAAATACCCTCATATCCTATTTTCAAAACTACCCTTGACTATAAGCCACATGGGATAAACAATTTGGTATCACAAGTACGAGTCAGACCCTCTCTTAATTACTACTCCTGCCAAACCTAACATCTCATGTTACACATCAGATTCACTACCTCTGCTTGTCTGGAGCATTCCAGCTCTCCAGAGGCAGTTCTCTGAGGTAAGGTTCCAGCTGAAGTTAGCTTTTTGCCACTGTCAGAGCCCAGAAGGGGCTTGGCAAGGCTCCATCCATGGCCACTGCTGGTCCTGCTCCTGGCTCAGAGGTTGACCGAATCAGGGAATCACCCCAGGCCTGCCACCTCTCCTTCCCATCCATCCAAAAGAAGAGTTGCAGCCCTCTCCATAAGGCATTTTGAACTCTAGATTCTGCATGGGAATTCTGCACAAATCAATCTTGTTATTAATTGAATGTTGGAACTGCCAGGCTGCCTGCATTTGCATAAAGAGCTGTTTACTGGATGTAACTGCCTCAGAAGCAGGCACTTATCTCAGTTACACTTTAAATAATTCCTAGAGAGGTAAATGATTTTAAGGGTGAACTTCTCAGGTGAGTAAGTGGATCATGTTGCTAATATGAATTACTAGAGACTTCCTGGTTCCCTCAAAATATGCATAAATGATAAGAGAAATTAAAAAGATTAAATGAGCACATTAGCAGTAACAAGAGACTTCAATTTACAAACTAATTGGGACAGAGGAAAAAAAAAAAAAAAAACCAACAACCTATTAAAAGGCAGAGCTTGAAGACTGTTCTCCTACTGGAAAGGAATTCAAACTGAAGCTCCAGCATGGGAAGGCTAAAAAACAGGCACCCATAACATGATCACACCTCACACACCTCCATACCACAAGGTAGCCCAGGGCCCCCTTGGTACCTTGGTTGTGAGCAAAGGGCTCACACTCACTGCTAGCAGTAAGTGTTTCACAGCTGCTGGAGCTTTGCTGCTGCTCAGCAGGTCTAACACAAGAAATGCTGTTTTGCTGGCTCCAGAATCAGTGAGGCTTCTGCAACAAGTGCTTGGACCAGAAACAGTGTGGCCAGCAGGGCTGGGGCAGGGGTTGTCCCCCTGCACTTGCACTGCTGAGGCTGCACCTCAAATGCTGGCTTCAGTTTTAGGCCCTTCACTACAAGGACATGGAGGTGCCGGAGCATATCCTGAGATACATGGCAAAGCTGGTGAAGGATCTGCAGCACAAGTCTTGCAAGGAGCAGCTGAGGGAACTGGGGCTGTTTAGTCTGGAGAAAAGGAGGCCGAAGGGAGACCTCATTACTCTCTGCAGCTCTCTGAAAGGAGGTTGGAGCCAGATGGGGGTCAGTCCGTCCTCTCGAGTAACAAGCAACAGGACAACCACCTCAGGCTGCACCAGGGGAGGTTTAGATTGGACATTAGTAAAAAATTCTTCCCCAAAAAGATTGTGAGGCCCTGGACAGGCTGCCCAAAGAAGTGGTGGAGTCACCATCCCTGGAGGTACTTAAGATATTGCCCCTTGTCCTGTCACTGAGCACCAGCCCATCCTCTTGACACCTGCCTGTTAGGCACTGATCAGCATTAATAAGATCCCCTGTCTGTTCCAAGCTAAACCATCTCACATCTCAGCTTCTCCTCATCACAGAGATGCCCCAATCTCCTCCTCCAGTTGACTGCCTCCAGGAGTTCCCTGTCTCACTTGAAATAGGGAGCCCAGAACAAGACACAATACTCCAGTTGTAGCCTCCAGATGTGGAAGATATTCTTTGCTAAACTGGATCTACCCCTATGAAGTATTTGTTCCAAAACTAGATAAAACTCGAATCCTTTCTAACTGCAGAATCTGATATTCCTTTCTTTTCTGTGCTTCAACTTCATAATCTTCTACAAGGAAGAGGCTATAGATCATCTTGAAATCCAAGTTAGCATGCTTTTATATTTCCATCTGCTCCTACAACGCTTTCATTTTATGGAAAATCATTTACATTGCATCTTCTTTCTTTAATTTTATTGTCTATTTACTTTTCCAAAGCAAAATGGGAAATTTAAAAGGTTCCACAAACTTCTGATTTAGGAAAAGTGCCTGAGGCACCAAAGAACCACACTGGAGAACTGACATGAGAGATGAACGTGCCTTCAGGTCGCTGAAACTGCAGCTCGGGAGCTGAGGCAGCAGCTCCAGCTGCCCTCCTGACCTTGGGCAAGCCACTCACTTCTCTGGACTCTTCAGCTGCTCTCATTCATAACAAGAGGATGATCATGATGTCAATACAGCCCTTGCTACAGCTGATGATAACATTTATCAATACACCCTTTGCTACTACTGATGATATTTATCAATACAGCCTTTGCTACAGCTGCCTTTTGAATCTCAGAGAATCTGCAATCCAAAGAGACTAACTCTTGGTGTCAGCTCAGGGAGCAGCCAGCACGGAGCCTGGGCCGGGAGTTCCTGCTGAGCTACTGCGATGGTTCTTAGGACCTGAAGGAACACAGAGTCTGTCGTGCTTCAGAAGTGCTCAGGGACACAAAGATTTCCTGTTTTCAGGAAGCTGTGCCAGCAGACATCAGGCAGGTGTGGGCACACACAACACATGGAGCTGTGACACAACCTTCCCAGAAAGTCCAGCAAAGGAATTTCAGCTGGCATTGCCTGCAGGGTACCTCTAGGGAGCTGAAACAAGGCAGGTGTGAGCCAATGAGCACCAACAACTAATGTGGGGCTTCAAACAGAGATTAGGGAAGATTCTACATTTACAGGAAACCTCCTGGCCTCCAGGGAGCAGAGGCTAAAGCACAAAGCCTGTTTGCATTCAGAATGCAGAGCAGGGTTTGAAACGTGCAAGAGAATCATGGAGGCACGCCGTGCAATTTCCTGTTCCAAAGGAATTTGAGCAGGGGAATCCACATTTTACATGCTGACAAATCTGAACTGCCACATTTTTATACAAAGAATGCGTAGAACTAGAGATGGTACAACACAGACAAACCAAGCTCTTCACTGAACTGAGCAGCCTGGTGATGTGGTAGAGAAATAAGGCTGATGATAGTCTCTACGGAGAAAGAAAGCAGCAAACTCTTGGAGGCACAAAAAAGTTCTGAAGGGGTAGAGAAGGAAAATGTTACGCAGGATATGTAACCTCCTATGGCATATGTTAGAAATGAGCAATCAGCTAGGACGGGAAAGACCAAGGCTGTGAGGGACGTCAGAGTATCATTTTTTTTCCAGCAAGACTACAAAAATGTATGATAAAAAAATCAAATGGTCTGCAATGTGAACAAGCAGCGGGCACTAACAGCTGTTTAACTGTATTTGAAGGGTCAGAATCCCGCATGAGCACAGAGAGGAGAGTGGCCAATTAAAAGCAGCAAGGAAGTGCAGTCTCTTTAGGCTGTTTGCTCAGCTCCGTTTCAGATGCCCCTAGCAGAGCAGGCAGGCTGGTTGGCACCACCAAGTCAAAGTGCTCTTTATCCTGGTACCACAGAGTGCATTCCTGTCAGACTTTGGTGTCTGCATGCTGCATGCACAAATCAGCTGCAGCCTCCCCTCAGCCATGCTGCACACACCACCATTGCCTCTAATCTCTGCAACATGCATAGCAGCTTTCCATCACTTACTAAAGGTTCATTTTCTCCCTGTTGCCAGACACTAACCAGCTAGTTATAAAATTTTTCCCATTGAATTGCTCTCTGAACTAATTATCTTGTGATGAGTGGAGCTGGGGACAGCCCCAATGGGAAAACATAGAAACTTCCTCCAGCATAGTGGAGAATTTGCCATTCACACAGAACTTCTGTTAAATCCACTAAAATGAGAGAAATTTGCTGCATTTCCTCTAAGAGTGTCAAGGGTCAGGGCTGGGCAGGCCACCAGACAAGTGCCACTTTCCATTAACCCCTCTCCCTTCCCAAAGGGAACAGAAAGGGAATTAGGGAAAGAGACTGAGGAACCAAAAGGCTGAGTCCAGGCCTGAGTGAAGGTCCTGTGAAGCGTTCTCCCCTCGCTGGGAAACACAAGGCTTTGGCATCACACTGCTGACTGCAAGGGAAGGAAGCCCAACAGAGGGACACAGGAGGAGAAAGCCAGTGCATTAATTCATGTCAATCTACTTGTTTCTCTGCAGATGCAGATGTGCCACGAAAGCAAATCTCCCTAAATACCACACACACAGAAACCAGGTTTGGGATGGCTGGGCAAGGACTGTGCAAGACCAGAGGCACAAGGTCACCCTTCCATACCCCCCTGTTTAATAAACCTTTGGGGAAGCCAAGGATGAAAATGGTGGCCTGAGCAGCCTGAAGCCAGCAGAATGATAAGCACAACAGTAAGAACTCCAGGCTGTCTTCTGGCATGGTTCACTGCTGTGCTGAGAATCTCTGATCCAAGCTAAATTCAGGAGGAAATGGAATCTCTCAGCAGCTTCCAGGATGGATAACTGGAGGTCTGTTTGTTGAACACCAGAGGAGGTATTCAGGCACATTTGCCATTTCTGTATATTACTGGAATATTCAATATGACCTACACGTGCACTTGACCCAGAGGAAGGTCTTCACACTGCCTTCACTGCTGCTTTGTGCACACACAACGTTTGGGACAGGCTTAGCTTGTGTTCTCACGCTCAGAAGCAGAGGGGCAAATTGCACAGAAGGAAAATCCTATTGCCATCACTTTAAACCATTCAAATCTGGCCTTGTTCTCAGTCCCTGAAAACATTTGCTCAGTTAGAAACCCACTTGAGTTTCATAGCTTATTTCTCAGCTCTGTGCCTTATATCCTCACAGCTCTTCAGCCTCAGTGGACTTTCACATGTGTGTGGTGCACAGAGTTCCCTGACCGCTCTTGACCAGGCTCAGCACAGGCGGAACTCGGTGTGTTCCTCCGTGAGCCGCTCCTCCCAGAGGACAAATCCTCATGCCAGTGAGCACCGTGCAGCTGGCTGGAAAGCAGTCACTTTACCTCTTCTCTACAATTAGTTTTTCCACCCTCTTCAAGAGAAAAAAGGCCAGTGCCAGTCTGGGCTGGGTGGAATTGTATAGATATGTTTTCTGTGTAGGTGTACATGGAATTTGAATGGGTACCTTTAACACTGTACACACACACAGAGAAATATACCTTTGAGAGTTCCATGACAAGAAACTACATCAGAAGGAACTGTAGGGTTGTAAAAATCAACTTCCCCAGAACCAAAAAAGGCAAAGTGAGAGCTGCACATGGAAGTTGAGTTTCCCCCTCAGACACACAACTCCTGGAACAACTTCTGTGTACAGATTGCCTTAATTTGTAGAGACAAGAGTTTCACCTCTGGTTATGGCTTCAGGTGTAGGCACCTGGGGGTTGATCTGCAGGCAAGAGCAGCACTCACATCTGTAACTCAGGCCACCAGAAAGCACTTTGAACATCTAAGATGCTACAGGAGACAGATTACTTTGCAAAGCCAGGTATTAGCCACTGGGTTTACAGTTCTGGCACTCACTTTCACTCTGTGCTGCAGCTCACACCCACAGAGGGGCCAATGCTGCCTCACCTTGCAGGGGTGCCATCCCAATTAATTCATAAACAGGTGCAAATCAGCAAGATATGGCACTGAAAGCACCTCACAAAAGCACTGGCAGACTACATTTTAATTTGTGGATGCAACATTTCAGCAGCATTCAGTAAATCAGAGGAGAACAATGAGCAGCAGCAATGCTGACCCACTCTGTATGCTGAGCACAGCAAAGACCATCTGGAACTGGGAAAGGGGGATTTAAAGTCTTGTGGGTGACTTTCATCCTGGCACTCCTAAGTGCTTGACTTGCTTGACTTTGCACTCTGAGCTTTTCCTTTTTTTTTAATATTAGTAAAGTTTTGGGCAAGGTCAGCTGTATGTAAATCAGACTGATGTCACTGGGTGGAACTCAGACTAGGATGCAGAAAATCCCCTGCAAGAGAGAGAAAATTTCAAGGGTTCCTGGCTGTAATTAAGGGTATGCCAAATTGGTATAGAAGCAAATCTGTCTGGAGGGAGCACAGTGACTGACCTTGTAATGAGTCATCCAGGCAGAGAGAAGTTAAAGTCACCTGTTCACACAGCCAGAAAAATACATGCATAGTAGAGGTACTGACCATCTCCCTTTGCTTGGGCAGCTATGTTGCACCAGCAAACACTGCTCCTGCTAGCCTTATCACAGAATCAGGGAATCATAACAGGCTTTGGCTTGGAAGGAGCCTTTAAAGGTCATCTGGACATCTTCAAAGGAGCAGGGACATCTACAACTAGATCAGGCTGCTCAGAGCCCTGACCAACCTGAACTGGAATGCTTCCATGGGTGGCATCTCTACCACTCTCTGGGCAACCTGTGCCAGTGTTTCACCAAAGACCTGAAATAACCAGAACTGTTACCACTGCTCCTAGAAACAAAGAGCTAAAAATACAGGATCTGTCTCTGGGGATAGAAACTCTGCAGTAAAGATGTTCCCTTGGTAGGAAATCTTTGTCTGAACATCTCCTTCTATGTGCAGAGAATTCTGCAGAGGATGTCCAGCTAGAGAATACATTCAAAGCACAGGATCCAAGTGGATTTGGACACCTTGCAGGGTTTGCAGATAGATATCTGAGCACTGAATTTCTTGAAGATAAACTTCCAGGTCTCTCTACATCCCATCTGAGGTGCCAAAATCACCTTTCTGGGGCTGCCTGGGTTAGCAGTTTGCTTATTAAACAGACTGAAGATAACACAGATGGATCCTCCCAGACCTGCTACGTACCAACAGGAGGGAGGAGATTCCTGTAGTTGAAGCAGCAGCTACCTGCCCCTTCACATACTGGCACAGACCTCTCACAGCACCTCTCAGCTGACTGCCCTGAGCTGTTTGATGTATGGTCCCAAGACCCCTCTGATACAGGTCTCTAAATCATACTCCTTGGCTGATAATTGTTGCTGCAGCCTGCCAGACTCGACTGCAAGAGAGCTTTGCTTGTGAAAGGAGAGGCACTGCCAAAAGGCCATGATGCAGAAAACAAACTCTTCAAAACAAAACAGGACTGATTTTGTTAAAAGCCATGCAGCACTCAGACAAATGGACACAACCCAGCAGAGACCCGGGCACACTGCTTCTGCTTGGCATCATCTTCAGCCTCCAGGCAGATGTGGTTTAACCTCCATGGCCACTGCTCTCCTGGGTACCTTGTTACAGCTGTCCCAGCCCTTGGCTCTCAATCAACCTCTGGCAGCCTCTCTCCAGCAGGCCACAACAGCTCAGTCTTCTACCACATCAGTGTCTGCTGCTCTCTTCCTGCTCACTCCTTGTCAGACAGCCCTGCTGCTCCTATTAGGACTCTGCAGCTCACAGATACAAACATCACCTTTCTGCTCAAGTATTTCTGGGGTGCCCTTCTTTTAGCCCTTTATGTTACCTTTCTTGCCTGTTTTTTTTCTTTTCTGTTCTTCTGCCTCCCTCTTACATATTTCATTTCACATGACAGAACCCAGTCTGAAGAGCCAGACACTATAATTGTGCAAAACATCTCAGAGGCAGAGGCATGGATGCACTGGGCAGGGAAAGAAGGCCTTGAATGCCTTCATGCTCCCCAGCAAGTCCCAGTAACTGTACAGCCCCTGCATTCAGACAAGGGCTATTTCAATCCCACCTGCCCCTGTGCTTGGAAGCTATGAACTTTATTACCCTATTGTGAGCCTTCTTCTTCTTCCTCTCTCTCCAGGATACAGAATTGCACTCAGAAACCACATTCAAATATATCTTTCAAGAGAAGATATCATCAATGCTCTCCCCTCCTGTGGTGCTCACCCTCCTGTAGCTTCTTCCAGGAGGAGAAGCTGGAAGTGCCCTTCTCTCTTTCGGGCTACAGGAAACTGATCTGCATTGTGAGTGTTCAGCTGAGGGGAGAAAAGGGAAACAACAAAACCCCAAGATGCAGAGCAGTGTTCAGGAGCACTGGTCATGAAGATCAGGAGGTACAGCTGTAAGAGTCTGGAACAGCACTTTGTCCGCACCTCGATTTTCAGAGGCAGCATTTAAGAGATGTTTTCTACTACTTTAA
This sequence comes from Indicator indicator, assembly GCF_027791375.1. Classification (NCBI taxonomy): domain Eukaryota; kingdom Metazoa; phylum Chordata; class Aves; order Piciformes; family Indicatoridae; genus Indicator; species Indicator indicator. The sequence goes on from NC_072014.1 coordinate 44,247,365, forward strand.
CCAATCTCTTACAAAGTGATTTTCTGTTCTCACAGCCCCAGGGAGTGGGGCTAACAGAAACTGACTGAAGTACTGTGGTGTTTTCCTCTTTCTCAAATGAGGGGGCTTTGGAATTCCAGAGAAGGAGCTGTGAACAGCAGAGAGCAGAGCAGGTGGGGAAGAGCGGGGAGGAAGGAGGGAGAGCATGAGCCCTCCACCAGATTGACCAGGACAGGACATCTAGATGAAACTAATCTTTGGTGTTGAAATTATGTTGCAGTTCACAATCAGAAAGAAAAGATCAGTAGCAATAAAATGAAATTCTTGAGGAACTGGCAACAGGCCAGAAGACAGAGCACTGACACTGCCTGTGTTACCTTCCCCAGGTCTCCTCCCTGTCTGTATCACCATTGACACCTCCTGTAACCAAACAACTCTCAAAGAGCCAGGGAGTGGCTAAATGATTGCAGCTGCCCTTAGGCTCCTCTAGAGTCCAGTAAGCAAAAGTACCAACTCCTTACAACTTTGATCAACAACTCCAAAGGCTCAAAGGTCCATGGAGTGCCCCAACTGTAAGTGTTCTTCCACAGCATGTTCACAGTCACACTGCCCTGAGCAGTTGTCAGCTACAACAGGCAAAAGCTATGGCAGAGGAGAGAGGGGAAAGAGAAAGGAGATGATGAAGGAAATCAGGAGCAATAAGCAAAATTCTTCCAACAGTCAGGGGTGTTTGCAAAACCACTGAACAGGTCACAGGTAGCAGGGGACACTGACTGGGGTCACCCTAGCGTGGTGCTAGCAAGTGTCCTCTGCAGGTTCAGAACCACAGAACCTAACTGCATGCAAACCCTCCCACTCATAAGTAACTTCCAATGAGTTACAGTTTCTGACTCAGCCACACTGCCCAAGCTTCTCACACTGACACAGAGGGGCTCTCTGCTCCGGGCAGAGGCTGCACAGAATCACAAACTTTCCTTCATCCAAAGCAATGGAGGCCAGATTCCAGCAACTGCACTCACTGACATCAAGGGACTTTTGAGTCCCAAGCTAGGTTCTCAGCAGGAATTAGCCTAGGCCTTAACTCAGCTGTTGCCCCCTCTCCTTCAGCTGCCATTGGGTCAAGTTCACTGCTGTCAGACTCAGGAGACAGGTGGGGTTTGGGATCTGCTACAAGTTCATTTCACACACCTGCCACTCCAGTTTTCAACTTCAAAATTACTTTTTTAAACTTAAATTGCTGTCAAAGGCAGCAGCCTGTCCAGGCCAGCAGGTGCACTAAGGAGGAATCTTTATCTTTCAAACCTGCAAAAGGTAATTTCCTGCTTTATTTCAGTCCCTTACTTCTCAGTTCCACATTAATACCAGGGGGAAGGAAGAGGAACACAAGATTCTTGGTTGTAATCTGCCAGGGATTAGTGGAAGTGATCAAGGGGCTGTGGGTGCTGTCACTTGACCTTACAGGCATGGCTCTCTGCTTCCCCAGAGCGCAGAGCACAGAGCTGGTAGCGGTGTCAGGCCAGGCGCCACAGAGCTGCCTCCACAGCTGGATGCACTCAGGAAGGGACGGAGGGGCCACATTCTGTCATTGTGTGCTGGGCTGGGGATCGCTTTGTCTCTCTAACTCAGAACTGCCCAGAACCAAGCAGAGCAGTTTCATCGGGGATGGAGCCATGCAGGACAACATTCTGCATCAAATTAGGAAGCGACCTGCACCCTGCATGCTAATGCAGACACAAGCTGCATCCCTGGGATTTCTTTCTGCTTTAATTAGATGCAATCAGTTTGACAAAAGGACTTGGAGTGGTCTTAGTTTTCCTTTTAGAGGAATGTGATCACACTTGCAATGTGTTTGTTAGGCAATCTAAAAATGCCATATTAGATTATTAACTCTTTGCATATAGCATACTGGTAAATTAAATCTGAAATGACCTTGCAGAAATTAAAGTTTCACATTTCAAAAAGGGTAACTTTGGGAAGAGAAGAGAAGATCTGCTTGAGATTCACAAGGTGTTTACTCTGCGTGCAAAACTTCACCTCCTCTCACCTGCTCCCAAACCCTTGGCAGGGAGAGAGCATTCTAGGACCTTGACTTCCTTCACAAGAGGAAAAGATAACTGGGAAACAAGTCAGTTGGAACACAATGGAAAATCACTGTGACTACATCCTGGCAGTGGTTAAAGAGCAGGAGAATCTGTGCAAGGGGCTAAGGTGGGATTACTGTGCCAGCACTGCTTGGGAAAGTAGAGAACAAGAGTTCTCAATGCATTTGTTCCAGAGGTTCCCCTTGGCTGAAAACTGGTCCACTAAACATCTAACTGAGCCTCTTGCCTGCCACCAGGGTCCTTCTCTTCTCTCAGACCTCCTCCACATACAATAACCTGGGAAGTAGGGTGCTAACCATGGGGAAGGAAGGCTGAGTGACAAAGGGGATCAGAAAGGTAAATGTGACAGGTTTGGACATCATGTGCAGTGAAAGAGGACTTGTCCCAGCACTGGTGAGGGCTTGGGATGGGGAAATGGGCCAGTGTGGCTGTCAGATGCAGAGAGGCAAAGGGCAGAGAGGAGTTGCTTTAGTGCCAGGGAGGGAAGGTGTATGAGGATGGAAGAGAGAAACGTTTATGCATCAGTGTCCGGGTGCTCCAGCACTTCTAGTTATGCTCTTCCATGCTGCCTGTTTCGCAGCTTTACCACCAAACCCCAGTCCCACCAGTACTCTCTGTCAGTCCTGTTCTGTCACCTGAATATGCTGCTGCAGCTCACTCCCAGCACCTTCCAGCTAGACTGAGATGATGACAAGAGGTGCTGACTGCTCCGCAGGCTCGAGAGGCTTCTCTATTTGGTAGCACTGACAGGGCTGAAACGTGTCTGCTGGGAAGGATTCTGCTCCCACCTGAAGCTTCTCTTGGGGGTGTGATGGCTGCCCAAGCAGATCTGCTCCTGTGCCACCAAGAACAATGGCAGGCACTTGAGGAACTGTGGATCCCAGATACAGCAGCCTGCCATCACTGCCTGCAGAGGTTTCTCACGTCCTGAATGAGCCATTCTCAACAGAACCACTGCACAACCTCCTGATCTCCAGCAGCCACACTCAGCTGTGTCAAAAGTGTCCCACAGGACCAGGCCTCCAGTTCCCTCAGCACATCCTGAACCCAGACCCACCCTCCCCTCTACTTTAGGTTAGGAAACATCCTAGCCTCAGCCTGTAAGCATCTTTTGACGTCTCTGGTAGCATGAAGCAAATGTGCTTTCTGCAGCTCAGGTTTGTGACTGTCAGCACAGTCTTCCACATAGCAGCAACACCTGTCTCTGTTTAAGAGACATTTCCATAAAACTGCTGCTGGCTGCAATGAAGCAGCTCAGCAGATTTGCCCAACACCATGCAGTTCCCCACTTCTGCCTCCACCTGCTCCAGGCTGGGCACAATCTCAAGCACAGACAGAAGCAGAAGACAGAGCAAGCAGGTCTATAAAGGCCATTGTCAGTGGAAAGAGACACTAAGATGTAGAATCCATTCTCTCTGGGCCAATGCTTTAATGCAAGTAAAGGCCTACAGCTATAAGCTTTCTTCCAGCAGCACAGTAACAGCCTACTGGGGTTAAGCATTTATGTTTGGTACAGCTGGAACCATTGACCACATTCTGCAATAGGATCATTCCAAAGATCATGGAGAAAACAAACAAACAAAGCAGCTCCTGTCAATCTTTTCCCCTGGGCTGGACAGTGGAAGCTAAAGGATGAGGTGAAGACCAGAAGATTGAACAGAACAAAACCCAACCCATTTGTTCTGCCCCAAAACAAGAACAGCCCATCCAATGTCCCTGCAGAGGGGACAGCTGTGCCCTCAGCTGGATGCCAACACATCTGACTGCTGCTGCCACACTCTGCCCTCTGGGCCTGATCATTCTTTCCCACGTGGTGCAGATTCAGACCTGGTAACCTGCAGAGTCTCCCAGTTCTGCATAAGCAGCAGAGGTTGCTTATGAGAGATGTAAAGCATTAAAAAAGATGCTGAGAAAACTTTGGCAATGGAGCTGCTGTCAGCAGAGATTAAATTGTATACCAACAGCACGACAGTTATGCACTGCTACTTAAACTGTGACAAATGGATGCAAACATGATAGTTTCAGGATCTTTAATCTAAATGAATGGTGCTTTTAGCCCACCTCTGACTGGAATACATTTTGGAAATAAAGAAGCATTTCCTTCCCAGCTGAGTACAGAACTGCACCAGCATTGACTGAAGGGCGGGAGTCACAGTTCCCAAGGCTCTGGGCACTGTGCTGCCTTTATTCCCTTCTGAGTCCCCAGCAATGTCTGCCATGTAAATTGAGATTTTGCCTACCTGTCCACCCTACATGAACTGCTCTCAAGGAATTTTTCCCTCCTGTCCTGTTACTTGTTATAACAAGAGGCATATTGTCAGCCCACATAAGGCAGCAGAGATTACATTAAAATGCAATGTTTGAACTGACAAATCTCTCCAATAGCAAGTTACTCAGAGTCATTTCCACCCTTACCAGTTTAAAAGTAACAGTAACTCCTGGAGAAGGCTGCTGGCATGGGTTCTTCATTATCCTTATACTAAATTTATTCCTGTGTGACCCTCAGAGACTCCCAGCTGAAGGAATTAAGAGCACGAGTCTTACAAACAAGTATTTACAAAGCGATTTTCTGGTGTTCATAGTCTTGTAACACAATATTTATAGAATAATCTAATTGCAAACATTCCAAGGTGTTCTTCAGCTGATAGCACGACAGAAAAATGTACTCTTTGATGCTGCCCCCACTTCCATGTTCTCAGTATTCCTTGGGGATTTCAGAATTAGGGGGGGAAGAAAGACAAAAGGAACAGGAAAAGAAAGATGTCAGGTGGAAAACTTCTTCAAGAAAGAAGCAACTCATCACAACCACAAAGAAGTGACCTCCCTCATTCTTGCATGAAATCCCTCCGTCAGTGGCCTTGCACAGCTGCCAGGGGCAGACCCGAGATGGTGAACCGGGTGACACGCTAAGAGAAAGGTCCCTTAACGCTGCCACCTTGAGCCCCTGGCCTTCCCTCCAGCTTTGGCACAGCTCCTCTGTTCCTAAGAAGACAGCAAAAACAATCTTCCCTGCTCAGGGGTTTTGAGGGAAAATACAATCTTTGCTCAGAAGAAATTCCTCTGATGAAGTACTTAACTCAGAGCAAGGTTAACATCCAGCCGAGGCTGCTTTGTAGCACAGGCAGGCAGTGCCATCTTGTGGAGCCTGTGCTGCCAGGCTCTGCATGCTGCAGGACGAAAAACACTGCTGCCTTCATCACCTCATGGCCCCTGGCACCCACAGGCATCATCTCTCTGTGTGCGCACTCAGGTGGTAAACACAGTGGAAATGAGAATTTTCTTAAGCAATCAGAACAGACCTTTAAAAGTCATCCAGTGCAGAGACCAGGGCGCAGCACTGAGCTGCACTGCCTGCAAGGCTGCCTCTGCATGGCAGCTTGGCACCCCAGTGTCCACTGCAGCAAGCGGGCCGAGCACAGAGGCAGCTCTGACAGGGAGAGCCAACTGTCTGTAGGCGCAGCAGTTACCTTGTCACCAACAACTGCATTCTAACTGCAAAGCCCTGGTTTTGAGACAGATGCTGGCCTTGTGTGGGTACAGGGGTGCCCAGTAAGCAATGCCTCTGTGCAGCCCTGCTGGACACAGAAGTGCTGGCAGAAGCCTACAGCACAGCCTGCAGTTATTCCGCCAGCTCCACCGGGAGTCGCCTGGAGAGAGCAGAGCATCACCTCCCCATCCTGCCTGTTATTTCAATATATTACAGCTGAGATAGTCAAAGCTGCCTGAGGGTTTGGAGAATCATATTCAAAATGTTCTAGGCAGTCCTGGAAATTCCTCAGAGAGTGATTTTACAACAGCACGAGTCTGATCCTTCAATCCCTGCCTGTGTAAGGAGTGCTTACTTACAGGAATAGTTTAAGCAGTATTGTCTTACAGCCAGATTTTGACATTTAGCTGCTGGCCATGCCAGTAGCACTTTTTTTTCTCCTGCTCGCCAATCCACAAGTAAACTCTGAGCAAAAGCTACCATCCTGCCTTTGGGCAAGGTGGCCCCAGGGAAGCGAGGCCATAGGCAGAGGTGGTGTGGCTGTGGGAGACGTTCTGTGTGTGTAAGTGCAGAACAGGCTCCTTGCACACAGTGTTAGAGTGGGGAGACTTGAACTATGTTTGCAGAAAAGTATGTCCTGGTTTGCTTGCCTGTTGCTCTGCAGCTGTGGGCTTCCAGCCCAGCAAAAGCTGAACAGGCTCAGGGAGAGGCAGGCTGGGCCAGGTGTTGTACCAGGACACGCTCTCTCGTAAAGGAAAGGTGCAGCAGAGTCCAAAAGCAGCCACCTGCTGAAGATATGAACCCAGCTGGGAGCAGCTTCAAGGCCCTGGCACAGACAAATGACTGATATTAGTCAGACCAAGGGAGAGAAGGTACTGTGAGCTTACCTATAGCTTTAAAGTGATGTTAGGGCCAAACAAGCCCAGCTGGAAGTGTCCAGTTTAGGAGGGATCCCATGTGTGAAGAGTTTTCTTCCAAGAAAAGCCATTTTCTTGCAACTTTCTAACCTTCCAGGCAGTTAAACCAAGCCTGACAGGGAGGCTGCAGGCTCAGAGGCTCTGTCCTCCCAACACAGTTTATCAAAACAAATGCTTAGACACTTCACACCCCTGTCAGGAAAGAAGCTGCTCAGCCACAACCCAGCTCCAAAACAGGCACAAACCCATAGGAAAGCAGACCTGAGGAGTTCCGCATCTTGTAGAACAAATGCTCACTCTAATTCTACCACTAAACTTAGTGGCTGGGTTTCCTTCCCAAGCATTTACATTATTGCATCTCAGGTGGTCAAAAGGACTTAGGGTGAGATGTTAATTGGATTCAGAAACAGGATGAGCAGGGGGATTTCATTTGCAAAGGAGCACAGAGACAGACCCAGCTGCTGAAAGAAGCAGCCAGATGGAAACGTAAACCAGGTCATAGCTCCCCTTGAAACCATAATGCTGTGCAAAGCCTGGCCTGAGTGAAGGATGGCAGTAAACATTCTCCATTCATGTTTCAGCCAGCACTCCCAGGCCATCTACTCCATACCCAGCACACTACAATGGGTGATCCCAGCCCACAGAGTGACTCTCAACAAGGTGTAAAGGAGGCTGTGCACAGAGCTTCCCTGAGTGCCTGCTTCCAGCCAGTGAGGGGCAGCAAATGAGGAGCTGAGGCTCCTCTGCCTGGCTGCCAGCCCTGAACCTGCTCTCCTTGCTCCCATCAGGTACAGGAGGCCCTGGCACACTGTCTGAGGGGTATTTTGTTACTCAGGGGAGGGATGAAGAACTTAGCATTGGCAAAGCTCAGCAGAGACTTCGGTCTCCCAAAACTCCACCTAAAAGCTCTGATCTGTGTTACTCTGTGTTGAATTCACTAAAGCCTGGGGGGCCCCATAGCCCTGCTAAGGCCTGGAGGGTTCAGAGGGGCTTTGCCCATGCCTGTGAAACAGCCCTAGGCTCCAGCAACTCTTTTCTTTTGGTCATATCCATTAAAGTATTATCTTCAGTGCCCACTGTTTCTCAAAACACACATGGACAAGCTTCCCAGGATTTTTATGCAACACATTTGGTAAGCTCCACAATGCAGAGATGAGCAAAGGGCACTACTCCAGCAACCCCCAAACCCTCAGAAAGCCTTTGATGAAAGCAAGAGGTGAGTACATACCCTTCTGGTCTCTAAAATGCACTGTTCCAGTAACTTCTCAAAACTGATTTAAGCACATTTGGACTAACAGTACCTAGCCACATCTTATCAGCTGATACACACTTACCAGCACGATTTCATTGCAAACATTTCCAGCTCCTGCAGGAAGTAAACCATGGCTTCAAACGTGCATGGTTCCAGTTCTGAGGATCAAAAGCTACCCCACTTGGCGACACATCACACCAAGGCATCTGGTGACTTGCCAGAATCTTGGTCTGATTTACAGACACCAAATTAACCCTGATTAATAACATCCTGGGCAAGTGCTTGAGCCCAGCAACATTTCAATAAACCAACTACACCCAAGTGCTGGAAAGAGCTTCACTTCATGTTCCCACCTGAAACCTTTTATTTGTAAGTGGGTGCCTGCTCCCTGTCAGCAGCCACTTCCCCTCTCCTGGGCTGGCTGGGCTCTTCCAGCTGCACACAGCTCAGCTGTGCTGGAGAAATCTGCTTTCTCATTTGTCCCTGTGTGAAACTGTGAATGCTGTCAGTGCTGCACCTGACTGCTGCAGCAGCACCCAGGGGTACAGTCTGGCTACCACCACACAAGTACAGTCCCTGCCTCCAAGGAGCTAATTCACAATGAATAATTTAGCTGACAAACTTAGTCTGCTTGAGAAATACCCATGAGCAGATTTCAATTTCTTCAACCATAATCATTAGTCAAAATATGCTGGAATAAAGATGGGGTTGAAGAGGTTGAGGGGAAGAAAAATGAGGAAAAAAATAGAAGGGATCATACCTGTGTTTCTGGATAGCTGAGCATGACTTCAGGATCCCAGCTTCTATTCCTTCTACCCAATAGATTAATGTGGGCAGAGGAGAGAGAAAAAGCCTTTGCAGATTATGAAAGTAGCTTAGAACAGAACTAAAGAACTAATATACATTTCTCCACTTTCCATTCCAAGTACAAGGCTGTCTTCTTTAATTAGGTTTTTCCTACCATACAGAGGCACCAGAGTACCTCTAAGGAGAGGTGGAAAATCCCACTTAGTGGGATCTGGGATCTTCTCAGATGCAGAATTCTGCAGCAGGAATCCCACAGTCTGTGCATCCAGGTGTGTGATTCCAGTGCAAACACATACTGGGGCCAGTCACCAGCTGAGGACAGCTCACCCTGGACATAGGTTTGTCCTCTGACAAAGTGCTGCTGCATTCTGGCTGAGGACAGCCACACCTTTGCTCAGATACCTCCCCTAAGTGTTCTTCATGCCCCAGCTATGAGATTTGGGATGACCGAAAGAAGGAGAAACGATCTGTGACAGGAGAGAGCAGCCAGCTCCTGAGCTGGTTCAGACAGGGGGAACAAACAGGGTAGGACCAAGATCTACTGTAGTGCCTACCATCAACTGCTGACCTTCCTGAGCTAACACCAAACCAGGGATTTGCCACACTGTATGCAAGACCAACATGCCCAAAGAAAGCCTCTTGCTTCCTCTGCAAAACATAAGCTAAAACAAGAGCCTAGTCCTGAGCTTGTCCCATCTCTGCCAGAGTGCCCACACATGACTGCCCCCAGCTGCTGCAGGATTACACCCACACACTGGCACAGCAGGAGTGTCCCAAACACAAACACTTCATACCTAACCTCTTAGCAGGTGACTTTACTGCTGCAGGTTTACGGCCTTGAGGCTGGGAGTACTGTCTTCTCAAGTCCATTGCCTCACCTGCAATCTGCATTTCTCTAGGAAAGGAAAAAGAAATTGAAATGTATTTTACTGTTAACCAGTGACTGCCTTTTTTTTTGTTCAAGCAAAAGAAAGCATTTCTTTAATTAAAGATGAGCATGTGGCACCTACAGGACTGTGTAAGTGACTGAGGCCTGGCTCCCTGACTCATAATGAACAAATGCAGCTGGCCTGGGCTCAGCTGCAATGAAGTTCTTTTTCTGCCTAGTAGCTGGTGCAGAGCTGTGTTTGGGTTTCGGATGACAGTCATGTTCTAGATGCTGCTGGGCAGTGCCTACACTCATCTAAGGACTTTCCAGCTTCCCAAGCTGCCCTGCCAGCAGAGGCTAGGAGTGTACAAGAAGCTGGGAGGGAGCTGATCCAAAGCAGCCAAAGGAGTATTCCACACCATAAGAACATCGTGCCCAGCATATGGACTGGGGGGAGCTGGCCAGAGCCAGCTGGGCATGGATCAGCAGGCGGTGAGCAGTTGCACTGTGCACCCCTTGGTTTGTACCTTACAGACCATTACTGCTGTTGGTACTGTTTCCCTTTATTTTCCCTTCCTTTTCTGGCCTATTGAACTGTCATTTGTTTAGTTGTTTTTTTCTTTTTCGTTCCCCAGTTCTCTCCCTTGCCCTCCTGAAGAGGGAGGAGAGAGTGAGCTGCTCTGTGGGGCTGCCTTGCCAGCTGGGGTTAACCCAAGGCAGCAATGTTTCAGACTGACACTGGAACATTTGGTGCCCACCTGCAGCACAGCAGTATCCCCACTCCTTTCCTGCCCTGCAGCCAGCTTGGCAGCCAGGCTTCTGCCACAGAATGAGCAGGAGCACTGCAGACTCTGGGCTGCAGTAGCAGAGAACTGTGACAGGCTTCTCTCTCTCAGTATGGGAGAGGGGTATTTGTGAGGTTCACAGTGAGTATCAGACATGGGGATCAGACAGAGCTTAAAACATCATTTACAAATTCGTGTTCCAAATGTCCCCTTTAGAAAGATGATGTCTGGGGCAGTAATTGCTCAGGACTGTCTAGAAGGAAGCTCAGCAACCCAGGCACCTCCCAGGCAGGCTGCAGCTGAGTCTGCTAAGGACCAACTTGTATGGAGCTGCTTCAAAGACAAAAAAGATAACCAGACAGGTGTGCCTTGGAGGCAGGTCATCAACAAGGAGATGTCTCCTCAACAGGTACCTGTTCTTGTCTGCCTGTTAGAGTTAGGAGTGTTTGTAAAGCACCTCTCAGTCAAGCAGGCTATTCAGGCCTGCCTAGAAAGCAGGCCAGCATGCAGATAGACCTAACGGGCACACAACCATGCCAGTCTGCCTCTCCACACCTTCAAAGGCCCCAGGACAAGGATTCCAGTCTAATGATTCCAGCTGAGAGTCCTTATTTCCTGACAGACATCATTGCCAGTGCAGTTGCTGGATGTGTCAAACTGCAGTTTCTTCATGCCAGACACAGGAAGGGAATTCCTCTTCAGCAGTCTTAATAGAAAGATAAATATTGCTTTATAAGATTTGACAGTGGGTTACTTGAGAGAGCAAAATGTCCAAATGAACAGGCAAGTACGGATGGAAAGGAGAGAAGTGGCAGTAGGCAGAGTAAGAAATGATTCCTGCTCTACCCACACAGACCTGCTGCTCTCTCCCATCAGTGCAAGCAACAGCAATGACTGCAGTGGAGGCTTCGAACTGGTCAAAGCAGGACCATGAATTGGCACATCCTTCCTTGTAAAAGGATTACAAATGGTAACAAACTCCCATCAGCAAGGACTTTAGCAAAGCCATCACTTCAGTCACTCAGCTGGAGAGCTCCTTAATACTGAAGAGCTTACCTTGCACCTAGCAGAGGGAGGCTTTGGTGTCTCTGAGTTCAGACAGTTCTCCATCACCTGTGCTCAAATCAGCATCTCCACTTTTCTCCATTACACTATTGCCTGCATTTTCAGTTTTCCCATGAAAGCCAGGACCACACAGGAGCCAGCAGCTCTGGACCAGTGTCAGAAACACTGCAGTGGTGTGTGCTGACCCACAGTGACACAGGAGTCTGGGACAGAGAGAGGTTAGCAACAGTCTGAAGTTAGAGAGAGAAAACTGTGGCTGTAACCAGCAGCTGTTTCCTGTGGCAAGGTTGTACGTGTGGGTACACAGCATGCACTGTGAGGGAAGAGCACTGGTTTGGCCCTGGGCCAGCACTGGGCCACTCCAGCCTCCCGGGACCCTGCAAGGCAGCTCGGAAGCTCTCGTTACGTTAAACAGAAGCACAAGAGATCTACAAGGCTCCAAAAAGTGCTGCAAGACAGACAGCAAAGTGGGCACATTGCAGTGGGTAGAAGGGCATGTCCAGGTACCACCACTTGTTTAAGCTAGAAGAGTCTGGTTTAACTCAGAGCACCAGAGCCATTTTTCACACCTGCAGTCTTTGGAGACTCAGGATATGAGACCTTGCACTTGTGTGGTGCAGGCCCACCTGGTCTGCCAACTGTCAGCAGGAATTTTAAGGAGAGTCACTTATCTTTTCCAAGTGATATCCCCATAGGCACCTGAAGAAAGGTCAGATAATCTTTGTAGAGGGTTTTCTGTATCTGAGCTTGATCTGTGGTGTGCAGTCTATAATATATGTAAAGACTTGCCATACAGCAGCCAAAAAAAAGTTTTGCTGGCATAAAAGCACATAAAAAAAGAAGCTGGTTCTTGTACATGCAGTGTACAAGAGAGTGTTCTGGCCTGCATAGTTCCCTTACCCCACAAGTTCTTGTACATGATCTTATCTGCATTGATGGAGCCAAAAGTTCATACCAAGGCCATAGCACTGGCATCATTCCATCTCTGTCTGCATTAGAGAGTACTCCGCTGTAAGCTGCTTGCCATAATTCACCTACAGTTTATTACACTTGTTATTATTTATTACAATTATTTATTATTAGTCCATCTCCAAAGAACAGTGGAACAGAGCCACCAACAGCTGCAGATTTAGGCTTCCAAAACACTGTGTGCCATGAGTTGCAGAGAAAATCCTCTTTTAGAAGATCACTGTTTGGACTTTTGTTTTGTTTTCTTCCAAACTGTGACCTTCTCCCCCTTCCCTTTTAGGTTTCATTGCTAACTGACTACAGGAAGTTTGTAGAAAACTACCCACATTCCTACCTAAAGACAGACAAAAGTGGTGCCTACCCCCACTGACTCAAATGGGAGTAGGGTCAGGGATGAGATTATTTTGTTCTGAGCTGCCTATCCATATTCTGCTGCTGGGAGCAGAGGAGATTCTGAAACACCTCAGAGATATCTAAGGGCTAGTTGAATTTGTTCAGACTGAGACAGCCCCACAGAGGTTGTCTGCAGCTGAAGATGAGCTGAACATTGTGTCTTGCCAGATGCTACAGACAGCCCTTGCACCCCCTGTCAATGATTTTGTTACCTTTCTCAAAGACTTCTTCAGCAGTCTCACCCCAGACGATGATGTCATCGATGAACTGAATGTGTTCTGGAGTTCCACCTTTCTCCAAAGCATCATGGATCACTGCATGGCAGATGGTTGAACTGTGAATCCACCCCTGGGACAAACGATTGAATGTGTACTGAATGCCTCTCCAGGTGAAAGCAAACTGAGGCCTGCATTCCTCTGCTATGGGAATAGAGAAGAAAGCATTAGCAATGTCTATGGTAGCATACCATTTGGCCTGCTTGGATTCCAGCTCATATTGGAGTTCCATCATGTCTGGTACAGCTGCACTCATGGGTGGAGTTACTTCATTCAAGGCACGGAAATCAACTGTCAGACGCCACTCTCCATTCTGCTTTCTCACAGGCCAGATTGGACTGTTGAAAGGTGAATGAGTTTTGCTGATGACCTTCTGACTCTCCAACTGATGAATCAAGTTTTGAATGGGCACCAAAGAGTCATGGTTGGTTCTGTATTGTCTGTGATGCACAGTTTGAGAAGCAACCGGCAGCTTTACATCCTCTATCTCATGTTGTCCCACAACTGCAGATTCATCTGAAAGCTCAGGTCTAATGGACAACTTCAATTTTCCTCCATCAATTTCTACAGTTGCTATTCCAAAAGCCCATTTGTAACCCCTAGGGTCTTTAAAACGCCCTTCTCTCAGAAAGTCAATTCCCAAAATACAAGGTGCATTAGGTCCTGTTACAATGGTATGTTTCTTCCACTGTTTCCCAGTTAAACTTATATCAACCTCTATCTTAAACAACTCTTGAGATCCACCAGTGACTCCCTGAATAGTTATAGATTCTCCCCCTTGATAATTTGATGGTATCATGGTGCACTGAGCTCCTGTGTCAACCAAGGGCCTGTACTTCTGAAATTTGGAAGTGCCAGGCCACTGGATGTACACATCCCAATAGATTCTGTTATCTCCATTATCCCTTACCTCCCCCTGGCGGAAGGCAGGGCACCCCTAATGGTGGGGATTACCTCCACATGTACAGCTGGCACAACGTCCAGCACCAGAATTAGGATCACTGTTGGAGCTATCAGAGTTGTTCTGGGAAACTGAGGAAGCGACAGCTACCCTCCTGGTATTGCTACCTTGGGATCTGCCCCTCTGCAGCTCCCGTAACCTCTTGAAAAGATCAGAAGTTGGTTGACCATCCCATCTGTTCATGTTCTCACCAAACTGATCACACAGAGTTATCCAGATACTGCCACGTGATTGCCTTTGCTGTCTGTTTTGGTTTGACCTTTTTTGGAATGGCCTTCTTGGAGCACATCTGTTTTTGACAGCTGAAACTTGTATCCATCTGGAGGAAAAGGAATCAGAATCATCCCCCTTCATCAAGTTGGATATGGAGGTTTTAAGTTCCTCCTTCAGCTCTTTCATGCAATTCTTTATTTCTCCAGACAGAGCTTCAATGGCTGAAACCAAAGAAATACGTGCAAGACTATCCTCCAGTTGCCTCATTTGGTCAGTGAAATGGCCAACAGTAGAATCATAGAATCATAGAATCAAGAAGGCTAGAAGAGACCTCAAAGATCATCGAGTCCAACCTGTCACCCTAAACCTCATGACTATCTAAACCATGGCACCAAGTGCCCCTCTTGAACACCTCCAGGGATGGTGACTCCACCACCTCCCTGGGCAGCACATTCCAATGGCCAACCACTCTCTCTGTGAACCTCACCTCCAGCCTAAACCTCCCCTGGCGCAGCTTGAGACTGCGTCCTCTTGTTCTGGTGCTGGTTGCCTGGGAGAAGAGACCAAACCCCTCCTGGCTACAACCTCCCTTCAGGTAGTTGTAGACAGCAATGAGGTCACCCCTGAGCCTCCTCTTCTCCAGGCTAAACAGTCCCAGCTCCCTCAGCCTCTCCTCATAGGGCTTGTGCTCAAGGCCTCTCACCAGCCTCGTTGCCCTTCTCTGGACATGCTCCAGCAATTCAACATCTTTCCTAAACTGAGGGGCCCAGAACTGGACACAGTACTCAAGGTGTGGCCTAACCAGTGCTGTGTACAGGGGTACAATGACCTCCCTGCTCCTGCTGGCCACACCATGCCTGATGCAGGCCAGGATGCCATTGGCTCTCTTGGCCACCTGGGCACACTGCTGGCTCATGTTCAGGCAGCTGTCAACCAGTACCCCCAGGTCCCTTTCTGCCTGGCTGCTCTCCAGCCACTCTGACCCCAGCCTGTAGCTCTGCATGGGGTTGTTGTGGCCAAAGTGCAGCACCCGGCACTTGGATTTGTTGAATGCCATCCTGTTGGACTCTGCCCATCTGTCCAGCCTGTCAAGGTCCCTCTGCAGAGCCCTTCTACCTTCTAACAGATCAACACCTGCTCCCAGCTTGGTGTCATCTGCAAATTTACTGATGATGGACTCAATCCGCTCATCCAGATCATCAATAAAGATATTGAACAGGATGGGGCCCAGCACTGATCCCTGGGGGACACCACTAGTGACAGGCTGCCAGCTGGATGTGGCACCATTCACCACCACTCTCTAGGCTCGGCCCTCCAGCCAGTTCCTAACCCAGCACAGAGTGCTGCTGTCCAAGCCACAGGCTGACAGCTTGGCCAGGAGTTTGCTGTGGGGGACAGTGTCAAAGGCCTTGCTGAAGTCCAGGTAGACTACATCCACAGCCTTTCCCACGTCCACCAGGCTGGTCACCTGATCATAGAAGGAGATCAGGTTGGTGAGGCAGGACCTGCCCTTCCTAAATCCATGTTGGCTGGGCCTGATTCCTTGGCCATCCTTCAGGTGCGCAGTGATTGCCCCCAAGACAATCTGCTCCATGATTTTCCCTGGCACTGAGGTCAGGCTGACAGGCCTGTAGTTCCCAGGTTCTTCTGTCCGTCCCTTCTTGTGGATGGGTGTCACATTGGCCAGTTTCCAGTCTTCTGGGACCTCTCCAGTGAGCCAGGACTGGTGGAAAATGATGGAGAGAGGCTTGGCCAGCTCCTCTGCCAGCTCTTTCAGCACCCTAGGATGAATCCCATCAGATCCCATGGACTTGTGAATATCCAAGTGACTCAACAAGTCTCAAACTAATTCCACATGGATTTCAGGAGTACAACACTGCTCCTTGACCCCATCAACCAGTTCAGGAGGCCAGTTATCCTGAAGTCCTCCTGCCTTACTGTTGAAAATGGAGGCAAAGAAGGTATTTAGAATCTCAGCCTTCTCCTCACCCTTAGTTACAATGTTACCCTCCACGTCCAATAAAGAGTGGAGGTTCCTCTTGCCCCTCTTTTTAGCATTAATATATTTATAAAAATGCTTTTTGTTGTCCTTCACGGGAGCGGCCAGTTTAATTTCTAAATGTGCTTTTGCCTCTCCAATTTTTCTTCTACATGATCTAGCAACATCCTTAAACATGTCACTAGTTGCCTCCCCCCCTTTCCAAAGGCGATAAACCCTCTTTTTCCCTTAAATCCTTCAGGAGCTGCTTGCTCATCCAGGCCAGTCATCTTCCCCGCCGGCTGGTCTTACGGCATGTGGGAACTGCCAGTTCCTGTGCGTTTAGGAGCTCCTGTTTGAAGTAGGTCCAACCATCCTGGACCCCTTTCTTCTTAAGGACTGTTACCCAGGGAACTTTCTGAATAAGTTGCCTGAACAACCTGAAGTTTGCCCTCCGAAAGTCCAAAGTGAGGGTTCTGTTACTGCTCCTCCCTATTTCCCTGCATATTGAAAACTCCACTATCTCATGGTCGCTGCACCCTAGACAGCCTCCAACCATCACATCTCCCACCAGCCCTTCTCTATTTGAGAACAGCAGATCAAGCAGAGCCTTACCCCTGGTAGGTTCACCAAGAGCTGCATCAGGAAGTTGTCATCCATGCACTCTAGGAACCTTCTGGACTGTCTCCTCTCTGCTGAATTAAGTTCCCAGTAGATGTCTGGTAGGTTAAAGTCCCCCACAAGGACAAGGTCTGATGATCTTGAGACAGCTTCCAGCTGCTTATAGAATATCTCATCGGCCTCCTCGTCCTGGTTGGGTGGTCTATAACAGACTCCAACCAGGATGTCAGTTTTGTGCGGCCTCCCTCTGATTTTAACCCACAAGCATTCAACCTTTTCTTCTGCAACCTCGAGTTCTGAGGCATCAAAGGATTCCCTAATATACAGGGCCACCCCTCCTCCTCTTCTCCCTTGCCTGTCTCTCCTAAAGAGCTTATAACCCCCCAGTGCAGTACTCCAATTGTGAGAATCGTCCCACCATGTTTCTGTGATGGCAACTACATCATAGTTCTCCTGGTGAACCAAGAGTTCCAGTTCATCTTGTTTGTTGCCCACACTGTGTGCATTGGTGTACATGCACTTCAGCTGGGCTGCTGATTTCACCAGTTTATGTGGTCCTCCCTCCTCTCCAGGGAGACTGGTTTCCACACCCACCCCCTTCAGACCTAGTTTAAAGCCCTCCCAATGAGTCCTGCCAACCCCAGTGCCAGCACCCTCTTACCCTTTCTAGATAAATTCAACCCAACTTGGTCCAGCAGGTCGGGTGCAGTAAGAGTTGCCCCGTGATCAAAGAAGCCAAAATTCCGCTGCTGGCACCATCTCCTAAGCCAACTGTTGATGGTGTGGGTAGGTGTAGGAGGAACTCCATCATAATTTCTTGCCACAATCCTGCTTGCCAGAATAGTAGCATAAATAGGAGGAGCAAGCTTAATGAGCTTTTTGGCAAGGCCTGTTCCAACAGGAATTTCATCAGGATTCAGAGTCTTATGATCTCCATACATTATTTCTCTCACAGCAAATTCTCTCAGACACTCGATTCTCTCATCTATTGTGGTCCAAGGCTTAGGGTTCCATGGTAAATCATCTCTGCTGGGGTACCTCAGCAAGACTGCCAGTAGGAGGCGAGCCC
Source organism: Indicator indicator (assembly GCF_027791375.1). Lineage (NCBI taxonomy): Eukaryota > Metazoa > Chordata > Aves > Piciformes > Indicatoridae > Indicator > Indicator indicator. The sequence continues at coordinate 44,265,106 of NC_072014.1, forward strand.
ACAGAGAAGCTTTACCAATGCACTTGCCTAGGTGCCTGTCTATGCCTGTATCCTTTGAGAGCATCCCCAACTGAGAGGCCGACTTGTCGCCTACCACCAATGCTGGGGCTCCCATATCAAAACACCTGGCTAGCCAAGACAGGACTGGCTCATTATCTCCTCTGATGTAATCCTTCCTCACATGTCTAATTTCCTGTCTGGGTGCATTAGCTGACTGTATATCATCCTCATCATCATCATCATCATCATCCTGAGGTCGCTGTCCCCATATTCGTATTGTAATCCTCAATTGAATTTCCTTGAGTTCAGAGGCACTGCCAGCAGTTGCTAATTTAGCAGGGTCTACATCCTGACCTACAACTCCATCATCCATGTGGGGTCTCAAGAGGTCTGCCAGAGTTTTAAGGCTAACCTTCTCTTCCTCACCAGAAGGATCTTTCTTAACAGAGGGACCCTGAGTAGAAGGACCCTCATCTCCATCTGCACCACCTCCTGCATCATCTGCATCTCTTCCTGCAGCTCCTTTGCACTTTCTGCTGATAGTGGCAACCAAATTCACTGGTTGAGCTTTCACATTCACAGCAGAGTTGGAAGGAGTAGAGGAATTTTGTGCAGGGTTAGCAGGAGCAGAGGGGGTCTGTGCAGGGTTGGCAGGAGGTGTGCTTTGAGATCCTGCAGACACTGCTGCATCCATCTGGGCAGCAGAGGGAGGAGGAGGAGACTGTGCCTCGTTAATGGAGTCTGCCTGCACAGCTATGTCTGTCTGCGCAACCATTTCTCTCTGGGCAACTGTGTCTGTTTGTGTAGCCATGTCTGCCCGTGTACCCCTGTCTGCCTGTGTAATCAAGTCTGTCTGTGTAGCCGAGTCTGCCTGCGCAGCCATTTCTGTTATCTCAGATTCTGGCAAAGGTCCCGCAGCGACTGCTGCTGGCTCTGAGTCAAGGCTGTCGGCATCTTTCTCACAAACCTGAACTGTGATTTCCTGGTCACCGTAATCAGAATCAGAAACCAATTCTGAACCTCTCTGAGCTTTTCTATGTTTCCTCTTACATCTACTCAGGTTGCAAGAGCAAGTAGCCTTATGTCTTTCTTGACACAGTGCTATCAGCAGCCATATGATTATTCCAAGAAGCAACAAAATTAAGGTTAGCACAAGATATCTAGAGTACCACTGGTTCCAAAGACCCTCTGTAGTTGTAAGAGGAGTAACAAACTCAAATGTGCCTGCTAGCAGATCCATAGTTGAGTTACCATATCTTTTTAGCCCAATAAGACCACAACAGAATTCAACAACATTTAGTAACTTGTTCTTAACCCAAAGAAATGATTTATATGCCAGATATCTCACAATCTTGTCTATCATGCAAGAAATGGCCCATCTGTAGACAATTGCACCGATAACAGAGGAAACAGAATTACTCAAAATCCAAAACAGCTTCATTTTGCTTCCTAATCTGAGCAGGAATAAATCATACAAGCAATTGAGCCCCACGTTGGGCGCCAAAAAGAAAAATGTGTCAGTGTGAGCTGAAATTCCACCCCCCACTGACAATAACCAGGCTAGCCCAGTCTGGAAGCAAATGAAAGCTGTATTTACAAAGCAGAATCTACAATCTATGATGAAATGCAATTAATATGTACAAATATACAAAATTTGCAACATTTACAAATATATACAATCAACAGAAAAGTACAACCGATCTCCCTTTGCTTCCCCCAAAAGGGGACCCTTCCCAAAGGGGCCTCCCTCTCCCAAGAGCTTCCCCCCCAGACCCCCCTTGGACAGAAAGCAGAGTTAGTTAGAGCAGAAAGTTGTTAACTTAGCTGCCAAGGTCAGTACATGTTATCTTCAGCCAGAAGAGAAGAAGAAGAAAACAGCAGCCAGACAGCCCAGCAGCTGCCCCCACTGCAGAACGCAGAATGTGCAGAGTGCCCACTTTGTTTTGGGTAATAGTTCTTAAACATTTCTATCTATCCAATGGAAGTGTTTAGAACAATCGTTATTTTGCTTTCTTACACCCAATAGTGACTTATTTACACTCTTTCACTTTCTCTGTTTTGAACTTTGCAAGGAAAAATTAAAAAGACAGTTTCAAACCATCACACCCCCTCTTCACTGCCACAACCTGCTAACACATGTTTGCATTACTGCTAAACCCTTCAGGCCTTTACAAAAGTTGCTCTGGGCTTGGGCAGGTCTCAGCATTTTAGTTCTGAGTCTTACACAACATTCTGGCATAAGGGTTTCCTTATCTTCAGACAGAGCATGGGAAATTCCACTTAAATATAAGGAAAAACTTTCCTTGAAGGTGATGGAGCCCTGGAGCAGGCTGCCCAGAGAGGCTGTGGAGTCTCCTTCTCTGGAGACTTCGAAGACCCACCTGGATGTGATCCTGGGCAACCTGCTCTGGGTGACCCTGCTTGAGCAGGGGGGTTGGGCTGGATGCTCCCCAGAGGTCCCAAAGCCCACTGTCCTGTGATTCTGTGGGTGCCCTTGCGAAGTCAAGAGGGTGCCCAGTGAAAACAAAACAGGTGCAGTGCAGCCACAGCCTGTTCTTGCCCTAGGTGAGATGGGTGCCAGGCAATGCTGGCACGGTGTGACACTGCTGGTTGGCTGTGTCCATGCCTGGGCATGCACCTACACATTAGCAGCTTGCACATCTTCCAGGCTGCACTGGGAGAAGTGGCTCCAGAACAACTCCTGTCCTTGGCACTGAAAATGTGGCTGGCTGCTTTCTAACACCCACTGGAAGCTGAAACAGCTTTCTGGTTTTGTACACACCTCTGTGCCTCTCCAGCTGCTCTTACAAATACTGAGGAGAATAAGGAGTTTACCATCACACTCCTCTAATACCAGAGTGACAATCCCACCAGGAGCTCCAAACTGGCCTCCTATGATGTCAGCTCAGAACCAAAGGGATTGCTAACCACTGAGGACCAACTCCTGCACTCTGCTTTTCTAACACAGAGACCATGAAGTAACCTTAAATGCTGCCTACAGTCCAGCACTCGATCATCATTCTGATTATGGCACTGTGATTGTGGGGCAGAGACAGTGACCCTGCTGCTGACAGTGAAGTCAGCTGTGCCTCGAACCTGAGGACTGGCACTGGATCTGTCCTCTGAGCTAATCTGAAGTATGGAATCATGACTGCAGATGCTTTTGTTAACACGAAGCCTAAGTGTTCAGCTGAAGCGAGAAGAAGAGTGAAGTGAAGTATCTAAAGAATGTCAGGGTTTGAGTCTCTTCATGGGAGGACACTCAGGAAGCTCAGGAGAGGGCAGGAACCCAGATAAACAACTTCAGCTGCAGTTGTACTGCAGAAGCCCCAGTAATTATACAGTCAATTACATTTCTTTCACTGGGGTTTGGGTATCTTTGCCAGCTCTAAGCACTTGAAAGCAACTGTTGAAAATACATCCTTTAAAGTACCTACCAAATCTTGTGTGCCATAGTGCTCTTCATAAAAGCACAGTATAAAATTACAAGCATGATAACAACAACAAAAAAATCTTTCTTTTCAAGATCTAGCAATCATGAGGAAGGGAAGATGGAACAAATACAATTTCAATGAGCATTTTGAAGTGTTTGCCATAGCTGTTACACAAGTGTACGATTCCAGGTCTCGTCTTCCTGTTCCTTATTACAGCAGCGGAGTATTTACAACTAAAATCCAGCTGCATTTCTGAAGTAGCAACCGATCTTTATTGAACAAATTAAGCAGCCCCTGCTCCAGGCCCATTTAATTATGTGTGTTCTACTCTTACACTTCTCAGGGACGTAGAAACTCCAGGGAAGCTGGAGAAACTACTCCATCAGTGATTCAAGCTGAAAAGTGTGGATCATAAGACACTGAAGCAGATCCAGACAACCACTGGTGTCTGAAAAGGGGAGGCTGAAGGGAGACCTCATTGCTCTCTACAACTCCCTGAAAGGAGGCTGCTGTGAACTGGGGGTCGGTCTCTTCTCCCTAGTATTAGGCAACAGAAGGAGAGAAAATGGCCTGAAATTGTGCCAGGGGAGGGTTGGGTTGGAAATTAGGAAACATTTCGTTACAGAAAGAGTGGTCAGGCATTGGAACAGGCTGCCAGGGAGGTGGTGCAGTCAACACCCCTGGAGGTGTTCAAGAAACCAGTGGCCATGGCAGCTGGGGGCATGGTTTAATGGCCACGGTGGTGTTGGGTTGATGGTTGGACTGGATGATCTTAGAGGCCTTTTCCAACCCAAGCCATCCTATGGTTCTATAAAAAAGAGCTGATCTCAGCAGTGTGTCTTTGAGGAATGGGCTCCCATGGCAAAGCACAGGACAGTGGTAGAGCCCCCCGTGGGCAGCCAGCCCAGTACTCAGAGACATGAACAACCACAGCTGCCATCAAAGAGCTGGATTCTCACCAACATGTGGACTTTCAAACACATTGGCAAAGGATCCCAGTGTCCAAACCACCCACCCAGCTGAATGTTACAGACAACATCTCCCCAGTCAGCAGTCAAGCGCAGTTAGAGTGGATTTAATAAGTAACAAATTTAGGGAGCAGGCAGGGAGTCCTCCAGCTGCATTCAGCTGTAATGAATAAAGACTCTGCAAACACTGCTTGCAAAACACTCTGTTTGTGAGGGCAGTAACTGTACTTACATCATTTCAGTCTGACAGAGAACAGAATATACCTTGTCATCATCCTGCTGTATGCAACCACCACCAGAAATTACTTCTGAGGCAGTTAATAACAACTTTGAGAGTATCAGCAGAATCCTGTAAAGCACCACTTAGGTCTGGCAAGTTTAAATGGGTTTGAAAGAACAGGTGAATAATATATTGGGATTTGCCTCCATGGGCAGCCAGAGCAGAGAAAATTACTGTAAGACAATTTTTTTGACAAAAACTCAAGATAAATAACTCAGCTTCTTTTTGTCAAGAGCAAGAGAGTGGGTGTATAAACAACATGCAGCAGGCAGGGTGTCTCTGGAGCTTAACAAGGCCTCCAGCACACAGAAAACTCATTAACACACCAAAGAATCACAGCACAGATCAATTCAGATGAAGAACAGAGATTGTAAGTGAAGAGATTGCAAGTGAAGAGATACGTGTCATACTAAATCTGGCTGGGCAGAATATCAAGAAGGGACTTGTTAGATCCCACATTAATCAACTACCAGCAGTCCAGGGCAGTGCTGGTCCTGCTTCTCCTCTGCCTGGGAAATTGCACTGCAGCAGCAGATTGCTGGTTCAAGATGTGTGGAGGATATTTACTGACGTCTGGAAGGTTCCCCATCCCACCTGATCTGACTTAAACCCATGAAGCTTTAAACCCACCTCATGTTTAACCTTTCCTCACCTAATGTGCTCTGTGCAAGTCCTCTGCCAAGAAAGTCTCTCATGCAGTTCCATATTTTGACTGCTCCATCTTCTTCCATTGAGACTGTCCTCGGGCAGAACCCACGCAGGGTAAAATGCCATTGGATCAGTGTGCATTGTGGCAGTCACATTTATCAGGAGCTGCAATGAAAATGACAGCCCCACCAGCCAGGTTTGTTGTGAAGGACAGAAGGAGTTGTCACAGCCAAACAGACAGACACACAGCAAATCCCATGTTGTCAAATGCATTATTTTCAAGGTGTGGACATTTCCAGCCATCAGTGTCCTTATTTATAGAATCATGGAATTGTTTTGCCTGGGAAAGTCCTTTAACATCAAGTTCAACTATTAACTCAGCACTGTCAAATCCACCACTAAGCCATGTCCCTCAGCACCACATCTACATATTTTTTAAATCCCTCCAGGGATGGTGATTCCACCACTGCCCTGGACAGCCTGTTCCAGGTCTTGACAACTCTTCTGGGGAAGGAATATGCAACCTAACCCTCCCCTGATGCCACCTGAGGCCATTTCCTCTTGTCCTATTGCTTGCCACTCTGGGGAGAGACCAACCCCCACCTTGCTCCAATCTCCTTTCCAGTAGTTGTAGAACAATGAGGTCTCCCCTCAGACTCCTCCAGACTACTACAGTTCCCCTAGCCACTCCTCACCGGGAGTGCCCTGGCCGTGACAGCAGCCAGCCCTGCACAGGAGCATGGCAATGTCTGCAGAGGAGCCTGCACAGCCTGCACACCTGCTGCCTCCACACCAGGCAGCACAGCTCCCCCGTGCACTCACCACAGCTCCAAACTAGGGACAGGCAGCACTGCTTCCCTGGCAGCTCGGGAGCCCTGCAGCACCTGAAGAATCCTCACACAGGGATGCTGCCCTGCGTTGGGAATGTTTGCCCTGGCAGTATTTGCCAAAGGCAAAACACAGCACACAAAGCCTCAGTGGACAGTCAGTGGCTCAGAACTGTCCCGCAATCTGTGCTGCTCTTGCCTGCACCAGCTCCATGCCTTCTCACAGGTGTGTCCAATGTTGCACAAGGCAACAAACAGGGGGTGGGGGGTGTAACGACTCAGGCGGGGAGAGTAAACACAACAGATACAGTCCCACACAAACACGGCATGCAGGAGGAGCACTGTGGTGAGGGAGAGGCAGGAAAATGGGAACACTCTTATGCTTTTGTTCACAGGATTGCTCTGTGCTTCTGCTCCCCAATCAACAAGAGCATCCAGCTGCAGGTGGTGCCCTCCAGGTGCAGAATGATGCTGTGAACCTCCAGCTGCTGGGTTTTTTCAAGACGTGTTTGTCTCTAAATGGCTTTATATATAGACATAGATATATGAAACAATTTCAGGTTATACTTGCTATTGAAAGGAAATACATTTAGAAGGCTTTTTGGCTGTCACCACAGACTTTCTGAGCAACTAATTTAGACTGGTTTCCTTTGATACCCTCTAATTAACTCACCCTCCTTGCAGATGTATCTTTTCCAAACTGTCTTCTTCCGAATTCTTCGTTCTTTTATGCACTTCCTACTAACACTGCTCCTCAAACAAAAGCAAACTAAAGGCCGCTAGACTGCAACTGTGCTTCATGTCCCCAGTCTTTTGAATGCTGCTGAATGCCTCTTTACGGCAGCTATCAGATCCCTTTCTCCGTGCAGCACGAGGGTGAATTTCTCGCTGCCCATAAAACACTGCCTGCTCTCCTGCTTTGCATTCATGCAGCTTATTATTAGCAACTCAGCAAACTGTAAAACAACAGCAAGCCTCTGTTCCTGCCCCTTCCTGGAGAAATATGCTCTCCCCAGCACTTGCATAAGTGCTATCCCAGTCGATAACCTGCATTTGGGCCTTTTTACTAGTCTTCTTATCTGGGAAAAACAAAACAAAACAAAACAAAACATTTCTTGCTCTACCTTTTCAAACTGCCTTGAAACAGAACAGGAATCATTTGGCCACCCCTTTGTTCTTAGCCCCTGATTAGCTATGCTGTAATGTCAGTGAAAATAGTTTTGTTTTCCCTCTGCAGCCACAGCACCATTTCCTTCCTGAGTACCACTTACTCCTTTTCTCACTCTTCTAGCTTATCAAAAAGCCATAAATTCTGAGTTTGATGGTACCAGTAGTGGTTTTGTCAGGGAGTTCTTTTTGTTGAGAGGGTTTGGGGTTGTTTAACTCCCAGTAATTAAAAACAAACAAACAAACAAAAAAAAAACCACAAAGAAACGGAAACGGTAAGGACAGAAAGCACAGGTAAGCAAATGGCTGAGTCTGACCATCAGTTACATACACTGCTCAGCTACCAGAACCAGCAAGGGTGAAACCCGGCCTGTGTTAGAGTCCATGGGAGCTCTGTCCTTGACTTCAGCCGAGCGAGAATTTCACTTCAGCAGTACTGTACACGACTGAACAGGAGAGATCTGCGTGGGAGACCCGTGCAGGCTCACCTGGGACCTCATTGCTCAGGAAATTAAAAGCAGCACTTCTAAGGACTGAAATTCAGCTTCAGAACTTTCTAGATCGTTTGCTTTTTGAAGGGTTAAGCAGAAAGACAGAGCTCCTCACACTGTGGAAGCAGGATATGGTTAGATCCATGTACTCAGGGAAAACTACCACTTGCATGACTCTGAACACAGCTTTCCCCAACACCCAGTAATGAAGGGCCACATCCTGCTCTGCACTCCAAAGGAACTTCTTTGGATCAGTGGCACAGCACACACCTGTCTGTCCAGCCTCATCTTCCTGCAGCCTTTGCTATCAAAGTACCTCAGTCTGGAGATCACAGAATCATAACATGGTAGGGGTGGGAAGGGACCTCCAGAGATCATCCAGTCCATCCCACCTGCCAGTGCAGGGTCACCCAGGGCAGGTCACACAGGAACACATCAAGGCAGGTGTTGAAAGTCTCCAGACCAGGAGACTCCACAACCTCTGGGCAGCCTGTTCCAGGGCTCCATCACCCTTACAGTAGTTTCTCCTCACCTTGAGGAAAAACTATGTTCCAACTTGTATCCACCACCCCTCATCCTATCACAGGACACCACTGAGAAGAGCCTGGTCCCTTCTTCTTGACACCCACCCTTCACATATTTGCAACCACTGATCAGATCCCCTCTCAGCCTTCTCTTCTCCAGGCTAAACAGTCCCAGGGCTCTCAGCCTCTCCTCATCAAAGATGTTCCCTTAATCATCCTCATAGCCCTCCATTGGACACTCTCTAAGTCCCTCTGGAACTGGGGAGGTAAGTTTAATCCATCCATATTTTGTTACAGAACTCACAAAATTCTCAAAAGCATCATCTGCTGATGGGAAATAAAGCCCCTTTCCCCCTCTCTGTCCCACATTAAAGAAGTTCTGTTCATCAAGACACCAGGGCATGGGCCAGTCACTATCGGTGCTGGAGCTGCCTGTCCATTTTTGCCCACAAACACAAACATGCCAGCACTTTGCCCTGGGAGCTGAGCATGGTGTGCCTGCCTGGCACCAGCTGCATTTCCAGGGCACAACTTCCAGCCAAACATGTCCGAGCAGCTGTCCACCCTACGTGTGTGTCACCCACGAGCAAAGGGACACAACTGCTAACCCAGCCCTGATCTGGGAATAAAGATTCATATTTAGACACACAAATGAGCTTTGGGGATTGTAGAACCCGCTCAGTCAGGCTGCTGAATCCGGTAAAACTGATTCATCTGAGAAAACCTGCAGCATGACCTTTCCGGAGCGCAGGCAGGCTGTGAGATTTTTATGGAGAAAAGAGGTGTAATCACCCAGTGCTGGTGATAACCTTTGAATGAGCAAACGGCCGAGGCAGGCACGCATTCTGAACAGGAAATCGGATTTGTATGAGTGCAGAGTGTTTGCTGGTGAAGGGGATGAAAGCCACCCCCGAGCTCGCGTGCTAGCCCACTCCAGCTAAGACTGAAAATCACAGAAGCGTTTCGCTTCCACAGACCCTTTAAGATCATCGGGTCCGTCCATTCTGCCACTCTGCCAAGTCTGGCACAGGCACAGCTGAGCAGCGCCCGGGAGAGCAGGACCGCTGGCGACTGCAGAGCTTGGCACACGCTGCCAAGGGACTGGCTTCGCTCTGTGCCCCGCTTCAGCGCAGCCGGGAGGGTGCCGGCCGGACAGGGCTGCCGGGGCTCGTACACACCGCCGGCCACGCCGTGCTCAAGCCGTGGTCCTCCGGGGAGGCGGAGGAGAGGCGGAGTTCCGCGGGAGCCGGTGCCGGGTCGAGCCCAGGGCCGCGGCGACAGGTGCGGCGGCGTTCCCCGGCTAAAAGCAGCAATCGCCACAGGGGACACGGGGCCGTGGCGAGCGGGGGCATAAAAGTCATGGGGCGGCGGAGCGGCGGCAGGCGGCATGAAGGCCGGCGGGGGGGTCCCGGCGGGCACGGGGCAGCGGCGGGCGGCAGGAGCCGGCAGCGGGCGGCGAAGGCGGCGGCGAACGCAGGGCACCGGCAGGCGTAGGGCGGCAGCCAACGCCCGGGAGCGGGACCGGACGCACAGCGTCAACACCGCATTCAGCGCCCTCCGCCGGCTCATCCCCACCCGCCCTGCCGACCGCCGGCTCTCTAAGGTGGAGACGCTGCGCCTGGCCTCCAGCTACATCTCGCACCTGGCCAACGTGCTGCTGCTGCAGCGGCGCCCGCCCGAGGGCACGGCCACCGCCCAGCCCTGCCCGGCGCCGCGCTCCGAACCCTGCCCGGGGCCTTGCCTGCCGCCGGGTGACGCCGCGCCGCGGCCCATCTGCACCTTCTGCCTCAGCGAACAGAGGAAGCGGGTAAGGGCCGGCCCCAGCATCTGCCTTCGGGCATCAGCCGCCTGCCTTGCGGAGGGTGGATGTCAGACTTCGCTGCATGTTTGGGACATTGAATGCACCCTCAGCAAGTTTGCTGATGACACCAAGCTGTGTGGTGCAGCAGACACGCTGGAGGGAAGGGATGCCATCCAGAGGGACCTGGACAGGCTGGAGAGGTGGGCACAAGCCAGCCTCATGAGGTTCAACAAGACCAAGTGCAGGGTCCTGCATCTGGTTCGAGGCAATCCCAAGCACACATACAGACTGGGCAGGGACTGGCTGGAAAGCAGCCCTGAGGAGAGGGACATGGGGGTGCTAGTGGACGAGAAGCTCAACATGAGCTGTCAATGTGCACTTGCAGCCCAGGAAGCCAACCAGAGCCTGGGCTGCATCAGGAGATGTGTGGCCAGCAGGTCAAGGGAGGTGATTCTCCCTCTCTACTCAGCTCTGGTGAGACCCCACCTGGAGTACTGCATCCAGTTCTGGAGCCCCTATTACAAGAGGGATATGGACATGCTGGAACGTGTCCAGAGAAGGGCCACAAGGATGATCAGAGGCCTGGAGCACCTCTCCTATGAGGAGAGACTGAAAGAGTTGGGGCTGCTCAGTCTGGAGAAAAGAAGGCTCTAAGGTGATCTTATTGTGGCCTTCCAGTATCTGAAGGGGGCTACAAGAAAGCTGGGGAGGGACTTTTTAGGCTATCAGGTAGTGACAGGACTAGGGGGAATGGAATAAAGCTGGAAGTGGGGAGATTCAGACTGAACATGAGGAAGAAGTTCTTCCCCATGAGAGTGGTGAGACCCTGGAATGGGTTGCCCAGGGAGGTGGTTGAGGTCCCATCCCTGGAGGTGTTTAAGCCCAGGCTGGATGAGGCTCTGGCCAGCCTGATCTAGTGTGAGGTGTCCCTGCCCATGGCAGGGGGGTTGTAACTAGATGATCCTTGTGGTCCCTTCCAACCCTCACTGATTCTATGATTCTACGCCTGCCTTGGCATCTCCTGTTCTAGTCTGGGGAAGAGGAGGCTGAGGGAAGCCTCCTTGCTCGCTACAACTCCCTGAAAGGAGGCTGTAGCAAGCTGGGGGTCAATCTCTTCTTTCAAGTAACAAGTGCTAGGATGTGAGGAAATGACCTCAAGTTTCATCAAGGGAGGTTTAACTTGGATATTAGGAGAAATCTCACTGAAAGGGTGGTTCAACACTGATGCAGAGTGCCCAGGGAGGTGGTTGAATCACCATCCCTGGGAGGGCTTTTAAAGACAAAGATGTGGTGCTGAGGAACATGGTTTAGCACTGGGATGGGTAATTTGGTAGTGGTTGGAGTTGATGATCTTGGAGGTTTTTTCCACCCGAATCAATTCTGTGATTCTAAAGCCTGCCCCTCGTGTTCCTTCAGCTTTACAGACCCTAACCCATGCTTGTTCTCCCTCACACAGCACCGAGAGGGAGAGGAGCTGCTGTCCAGCCCAGCCTTTGGTGGACACTGACCCAGCTGAGAATCTCACCCAGCCTTGCAGGGACTGCAGAGTGCTGTGGGTAACGTCGCTGCTCCCGTGCTGTACATTTACATTCAGACAACCCTGCCCCAAAGAGTGCCTCCCTGTGTGAGCCATGTGCCTTGTTCCACATCGGGGCAGGTTCGTGCAGGGTGCTTTGCAGATGAAACTGAGCACTGCTGAGGCAGTTGCACCTGGTGTGGCAGCTATTTAAGTGCCAGGAACGTTAAACCTGAGCAGCCAGGCCCTAATCCTGATGTCTCCCAAACCTGTGTCACATGGTGAAACTTGAACATCCACACGCAGGGCAGCTGCCAGGGGAAGCTGCCATGAACACGGCGTGCCCTGTGCCTTCAGCCCAGCCTGGGCTGCACGCGGCTCTGCCACCCACTCCCCCAGTTGCGCCATGACTCATGGGACGGGGGGCTGATGGCGACAGCTGGCATGCTCAAGAGGTTTGAACCATGCTGGAAGATTATTTTAAGGTGTTCACAGAAGGGCAGAAAGCTGCCAGTGACAGCCGCAGCCGGTGGCTGTGTGCTGGCACCACAGCACCTTGGTGTGGGACACAGCCAGCAGAGTGGAGAAGTGCTGCTAAGTGGTGCTTGTGTCTTGCTAACAGTGCAGGTGGTGCCAGCCCTTTAAACACTGTGGGGTAGTCCTGTCTGAACCTGTCTGGCAAGCACGAGGTACAGAGGGTTTCCCAGAGGCTCTGGACATGTCCCCACCACCCAGCTGACGCCCAGGTGGTGCCCTGTACCGATGTTGCTGATCTCCCCTTCCCTGAGAAGGCTCGGAAGCAAACACACTGCTTGTGGTTGCAGCTTTGGACACTAGTGAAGCTGCAGGCTAACGTCTTAAACACCACTCATGGAAAAGTTTCAAATAGAGAGCTGGTTTAACTTGGCAATGGTGGTTATAGTTATTTCTAGTATATTTAATTAGGTCATCATTAATCCTGTTCCTTTGAGAGGTAGCCCTTGTTCTGTAAAAGCTCTGTAAGGACACTGCTCTGAGAGGTGCAGCAGAGAATACTATTCCCTTTGTACCTGCCCTGCTACCATCCATTCAGTTCTCCTGGCCAGTCCTGCAGCCTCAGCCAGACATGAGGGCTGAAGCAGCAGCACTGGTGCTTACTTCACGTTCTGTATGGAATTTTCTCTAAGTAAGTGCAAAGCTCTGGCATCTGTTACAAAGAACTTAGCAAGAACAGGATCTTGGTATATTGCTCGTCAGCTTTCCGGGTTTGGTTTTGCTTCTCTCCACCACACACTGACCACCTTTCCTTGAGCACAATGAAGAGAACATCTGTTGTACCTGCAGAACCTGCAATGAACTTCTTTAAACCCTACTCCAGCTGAATCCTGCAGTAAGGCTCCAGCATCATGTCAGTCTAGACACTTGAAGCTGCTGCCAGGTGATGGTCTTTATTTTGCTTTGACATTGAATCCTGAAGCTGGAACTCAGCTTTTTAACTCTGGCACTGTGTTGGCTTCTGTGTCTGTGTTTAGATTTCTACAAATGTGTCCTTCTGGCTTTGTTGAAATGAACTTGAAAAAGGTCTTTTCAAAGCTTACTACTTGGTAATTCAAGCTGCTCACTTAAGCTCTGCATTCTTAGATCACATTGAACAAAAGCATCTGTCCTCTTCATAGATAATTGCTCCTAATCTGTGCATTTAGCTGTATCAGTCACTACCCTAAAATGCCAAAAATTAACGCAGCTTCAAACAAATGGAGGAAAATTTTGCAGAGTATACTCTGAATTCCTAAGAAAGACAAATTAATTATTTCAGGTTTTCAGAATATTTGGACTGTTGCAGTTGTTTTAAGTATATGCCTTGGCAAATTGGATTTGACAGGAGATCTCTAATTAGTTCTTAAAGGAAAGAAGCATAGGAAAGAGAGGTCCACTTTTGTGCCACAGTGCTAGCTGAAAGCTCACGGCCCGAAGCTCTCAGAATAATTTGCACAGTCCTACGGGAATTTGGTGCTCTCCTGTTCACTGGGGTTTTACCTCCCTGGCTTTGTACAACATTTACAGAAAATGCTTTTCAATGACAAAAGCAGGAGCAGGCAGTTAGGGCTTGGCCATCTCTCCTGTTTGACAGTAAATGCCTCTCTCTGCTCAGGATAAACTGTTGAATTCAGCTGGGATGGAGGATTTTAGTGTAATGCTGAAGGTTTCAATCACTAAACAATGTTGGAATTTCAGTGACACTGATGGATCATGGCAGTAATTAGAGCACTGTGGCCCAAACATTCATGGTATAGACAGATAATATCTATCTAATTCTGGCAGGGATCTCTCTGAAGAGCACAGCCCCAGCCTGCATTTGTGTGTGTGTAACACTGCGTATTCAAATGGGGACAAGAGAGGACAGATCCTTACCTTGGATTAAGTTTGTTTGTGATGTAAAACATCTCTACTGGGAGCAAAGATACAGGGTGGAGCTGTTACTGTGTAATGGGCTTTCCATACAGGCAGGGAAAAAGAATGGGATTCCTAGGGGCACAGATGAGTGGAGTGCTCAGACTGCACACGCACGGCTCCTGGTCATTAGGAACTCCACTGGATTCTTACCGTGTGGCTTTGTGTGTCTTAGCAGCTTTGGGGCTTCCTCATTTCATGGAGAGGCATTGCCCATGGCATGCACAGATGTATATTTGTAAGTCCACGTTTTGAGGGTGAGTAAGAGCAAGTGCTCAATGGTCAGGTGTGGGAATGATGTGAGTTTCTCCAGAGATGCCCAGGACCCTCCTGTTCTGCTGCAGACATTTTTTGACATGTTTCTAAGTGCACTCTGCTCTGTATCTCTGAACAGAAGCATGCCCAGTGCCAGTCCCATCCCTGCTTCCCTGTAAACACTTGACTACTCAGTGTCCATGATGCATGAATAAAGCAGCAAAGGTGAGATGGACACTGTTTGATCTTAGACCCTATTGCATGATTGTTAAAATACTCCAAACACTGTACTTTGTATAAACCCTTAGATTAGCCTGCTACATCACAGCACAAAACCAGTATCAAGCAAATGAATAAATCTCTTTTGGCTTTACTGGTCACGTTTATGGCAGTATCTGAACTTAGTTCCTGGTCACTGATGGATCAGTCATGGATCAAAGCACTTCGTGTGTTAGCCACTCTTTGCAGTTCTGTTCTGCAACACAGATGTTTCCTTTCTAGTAGCTTCTGGGGAAATCTGCTTCCTGACAAAACCTGTGTGGGCCTGCAAAACGTGCTTGCTTTGCTAAACAAGAGTATGTTTGCTACAAAAGTAACCATAAACCATCAACACTGAGGGCACTTCTGCTCTTGAGCCATCTCTGTTCAGATACAAGTTCACAGTTTTCTGTACCTGTTTTCAAATCTCTACAGGATTCCAGCAGCATGTACATGGCTGGCTGGCTGTCTATCCTTATGTACTGTATGTCTGTACATACTGCAGGGCTGCCAGAATGGTTGCACGAGACCAGTAGATTTTAAAAACCATCACCACTTGTGCTCTGGAGGCAGCACTGGGATCCTGTAGGATCTCCCTCTTTTCAGCACTGAGAAAGTCATTGTAAGGTTGAGCTGTGCAGGCAAACACACAAACCACTTGTCCCCTCTGTATCTGCTGCCGCTGCCAAAGCTCAACACAATGAACTTCATAGAATCCTTAAGGTTGGAAAAGACCTTTAAGATCATGGAGTCCAACCATAACCCAACTCCCATGACCACTAAACCATGTCCTGAAGCACCACATCTGCAGCTCCTTGAACACCTCCAGGGATGTGACTCCACCACCTCCCTGGGCTGCCTGTCCCAACCCCTCACCTCTCTCTCACTAAGGAAGTTTTTCATCATGTCCAACCTAACCCTCCCCTGGCACAACTCAAAACCATTTCCTCCTGTACTGTTGCTGGTTACTTGAGAGAAGAGACCAACCCCATCCTCCTAAAGATGCATCCTAGGTGCTTTGATGAAGTTGTAGGGCTTGATCCACAAGCTACACATCTCACCCTAGGCTGCTTGGTGTGCACTGGCAGTAGAGAAGGAAAGACGGTCAAAAGCTTGGAAAGGCTGCATGACATCATAAGGGCCAAAGAGAGGGGGAGGGAGGGAAAGGGTGGAGGGAGAAGGGAAGAAGTCCAACAGTTTCCAGCATCAGGCTAAACAAGCCAGTACACGAGTGGAGCAGGCAGTGCCATGGCTTCTCAGGAGCAGTTTTCCTTGGGTGTTCATGACCAGAAGGATTCGTGGTTCCTCAGGCAGCAAATGGGACATCACTGCAAGAGGAAAAGCTACCTTGAAAGTGACTACCTGGAAACTCTGCAAAGTTTACCCTTTGAGAAAACCTTCTGGTCATCAAGAGGATCCTCACTAACACTGCCACAAACTTCTGTGGCCCTTTCTGAAACGCAAACAGTGAACAGTAAACCTTTACTGTGGTGCTCTTCATGCTGCCTTGTCACAGCCTCCTCCCTTGCACACACTCCAATGAGCCTGTAGGAGACTCTAGGAGCCCTGAGAACAGCAGCAGAAAGCAGAGCTACCTAGCAATTCCAGACAGACTGATTTCACTGCTTACTAGATGCAAAACAGACTTTCAGCTTCCTTCCCAGCAAGAGCCTGGTGTCTGTGTTTGGGCCTGTTGCACTGTGAGGCATTAGACATGGTGTTGAGTAAATCTCACCCAAAACTAACCCCCTTGAGCTGCTGTCTAAAGAACACCTTTGAAGAGAGAGCAGCAGTGCCTTGACTGGTAGTACAAGAGCCAGTGGGTAACAGGAGAGCAAGAGGAAAGTTTGTACAGACTCAGCTGAAACGCAGCGTGCTGCCAAGGCTGTGTTGCACTGGGAATCCTTTGAAGGCTGAAGAAAAGTGTTTCTGAAGCATCAACACGGGGATTGTGGGGGAGGAAAAGAAAATTATTCCGGGGATAAAAAATACCGCAGAGCTTTGTGAGAGCAGAGAAAAACCCAACATTGCTGAGCAGGGAGGAGCACTGAGCAGACTGCTTCCAAACCTACTCCAGATTGGGACACCCAGACACAGCAGGCACCCCAGTGCCTTCCTGCAGATGAAATCCTTCAGCCACCACAGCACAACAAAGTTTCAGAAACCTTGAGGATTGATCCCCTGTTTAAGCTATATGCCATGAATCCAGGCTGCCTCAGGAGAGGAAGGAGCAAGAGAGGCCATCCATGAGGAGAGGACATGCTCTGTGCTGCCAAGAGAAACCTCAGTTCCAGTCCAGGCCAACACTTAGCCCTACAGATGCTCTCATGACTACAACCCTCCTTCATTGTCCTGCCAGGGCTGTGTGCAAGGCAAGGGTATGAGGCAGGTTTGGCACCACTTTGAGACTTCTAGGCAGCCTGGAGAGAGGTCAGCTCTGCAGGCACCGTGGTGCAGCTGGGCAACCAAAGGGGCTTCTGTTGTTTCAATGACTATTTAGATATTTATTGTAACTTAGGAAGCTAGGAAAGGTCCTCATGGATTGCTGTGCTACCAATTAGGTACCACAATTATGGCTAATTGAAACTCAGGCTGGAGGGATATGTGCATTTTCCCCATCGGAAGGCAAAATTAAAGCTTCTCTCTCATCACCTCTCATCTGTGTTGCTGGGTCACTGGAATTTTATGTGGCCCCTCCCTGAAGGGCCACAAAACAATTTCCAAAAAAAACCCAAAATCCAAGCATAGCACAGAACCTCCAGCCAAAACTCCAAAGAAATGTAGCAAGGATCTGGCATCCTGCTGGAGGTGAGCTCTGAGGCACAAAAGAAAGAAAGGGTACCCGGTTTTGCTGGGAGCTGAGCTGGCCACTAGCAGAGCACTGAAGACAGCAGTGCCACAGAAAAGCCTTCTATGCTCCCATTCCTTTGCTGTGTTCTCATCACAGCAGTCTTGGGAGGTTTCAGTTAAATGTGTGGAGATTGCTGTGGTTCTTCCAAAGCAGAAGCCAATGTAAACAAGACAATTGCACTGCACTGGGGGATGAATGCAGTGATAGAAGTTGCTCTGGCATCTCTCTCTGCCATCTGATTGTCTTTCCTTCACACTATCAGAATCAGACCTGCCTTCCAAGCACATGTATGCAGCTCATTTTTAAATGCAAGGATTACAGAAACAAGAACTTCTTTCAGGAGCAGAATTGAGCTCGACAGGGAGGGCAGGCATCTACCAGGCCCAGCTCTGATGAGGGAGCTGTGTTCTGTCCTGAAAGGATGTCAAGGAGCTAGGTCCTCCTAGAGAAAGAACACCTTTGGTTTCGAAAAGCAGCAAAACATAATGAAGTCTCCAAACAAGTAAACAGGCAAAAGAGAAAGCTCAGAGCTCATTTTTTTAGGAAAAAAAAGAATGCAGGATGAGAGGAGGATAACATCTTCACCAAACAGTATAACCCAAGGTGTGGGAGGATCAGCTCAGTCACATTTAGATGAGAAGCAAAAGTAAGAGAGCTGCCAGCATGGGAAGAGGGTTGGGACATAAAATACCTGGGACAGCCTCTGGGAAGGGGATGGTTGAAATGGAGATGAGAAAGCAAGGCAGGTGGAAATCCAACAGCAGTCTTGCTACAGCTAAAGGGGAAGGCAAACCAGGGTTTGCCAAGGGGCAGAAAACAAGAGGACAAACACAGTAACCACAAGCTGCAGCAAGGTCTTGTAGAGTATTTTACTTAAGGAAAAATGTCCCTTGTCACAAGCAGAGTTACGTACTGGAACAGGGTGGGGCAGGGGGGCTGTGGAATCCTCCTCTGGGAGTTTCAGAACCTGGCAGGGCAAGGCCCCAAGCAGTCTGGTCTCACTCTGAAGTCAGCCTTGCTTTGAAAACAGAAGATGTATTGAACAACTCAAAAGGTCCTTCAAGCTAATTGTTTCCATGATTCTACCAAATGATCAGCTCCTGGGTCTCTGGAAATGAAGATTTCAGGACAGAATAATAACAAAAACTCGGAAAATACAAGGACTTCACAGGGGAAAAAAAATCTGTAGTTCTGGGAATTGCCAGGATCCATTAGTCCAGATGAAAATGAGGGGCATCAAGGTAAGGATATCAAGAGGAGAGCAAGAAAGATTCCTGGAGAAGGTTGGGACTGAACATGCCTAAAATAAACAGAGGCAGGGGTTTGCTGTCATATCAGAATGACTTCTTAGGTCTGTTCTGGGCCTGAATTTGTTAAAAGGTTTTAATTATTTGTTTGGATGATGGGTTGAAATTTAAATTTCCAGGTAATAGCTTTAGAGGGTAGGGTTAGAATTAGAGATGAACTCAGGAAGAAAAACAAATTGAGAAATGTTCTTAGAAAGAAATGATGGAGAGACCTGAGACTGGGAATGCCAGGCTAGGTAAAATTGGCACAGGACAACTGTGTCCTTTTAGCTAGTAAAGGTCTGCCGAGGACAGCTGCAGTAGTGTGAGCCTCTGAAATGCTCAAGGCTAACACTTAAAGTGATTGGAGCCTGACTGTGTGCTAAATAGATGGATGCCCAGTGATTAGCACCTCAGAAATGTTAGCATCATGATAAGAGGTGTGGAGAGGGGAGCCAGGCTGCAGGGTAGCAAGGTCCTGCTGGGTGCTGGTTTGTTCCCACTGCAGCCAAGTGGTTTTGTTTGCCACACTGCTCATAAGAAACCTGAGTGGAAAAGACAGGCTTTCATAGCAGGTGCTGTGAAAGATAACAGTGTACGTGAGAGCTGCTGGCTGATGGGAAAGGCAGGCTCTGGAATGCTCAGTATCTACACCAGCTGGGTCCTGAGCACCAACCCTGGGCTAGCCCAGCACAGGTCAGGACCACTGAAGCACCAGCACCAGCCAGCTAGACAAACTCGAAGAGAAACAGGCAACAAAAGCAACCTACAGCATGCCTGCACTGCACAAAACACAGCTGAGTGCAGGCAGAGTCAGGGTGAAAACCAAAGCCTAGCTTTCTGCTGGACAAAGCATGTTTCTGCTCACTTCAGCAGCTGCGCTGGGCTGCAGCAGAGGCAAGAGGCTCGCTGTGGTGTGCCCTGGCAGCCCAGTGCCCCCTTATGCAGGGCAATCCACTGATGGGCACACCTCAGCTGCCATCTGTGCAGTGCAGATGGCAGCTTCTCTCCTGGGCACAAATGGTGTGGTCACCTCTACTGACAGGGCCCAGCTTTCCCCAAGGTGGCAAACACCAGCAAAATGACTTAGGAAATCACTGCTGTTAGGAGAAATGTTTTCATTATGCTGGTGAAAGGGTTTCATTAAAGCTATTTAAAAGGCTCATTCTCATTTTCATTATGGACTTTAAAGATCTGATGGCCTCAAACAGCATCAAGGGGACCAAAAGTAGCCATAATGTAAATAAGAATTAGTGGCATTATCTACAGTTGGTGATCTTCTCGCATTCAGACTCTACAAGGATAGCAGTTTCACTCCCTTACCATCCTGATCTGGTGCTCCCTCAGAAGTAGCATGACAGAAGGGGGGAAAAAAAGGAAAAAGAAAGCCCAGGAGTCCAAGTAATACAGAAGATGAAGGCTGTTAATAGAGAGCTGGGCAATTCCTGGACCACTGCTTGTGGAATTTGTTGTCCACCACCTCCATCTGCTGAGAGCTACTGTCTGGAGCAGCAGGAAGAGGTGAAGCACTGCTCCTGGACTGACAGAACAGCTTGAACCAGAGCAGAGCAGCTTGGAAGAACACATTCACTGTTAGTTGTGGTGGTTAAAGATCTGGTGACTTCTGCCAGCTCTGCTGACCACAGAACAGCTTGAACCAGAGCAGAGCAGCTTGGAAGAACACATTCACTGTTAGTTGTGGTGGTTAAAGATCTGGTGACTTCTGCCAGCTCTGCTGACCACAGAACAGCTTGAACCAGAGCAGAGCAGCTTGGAAGAACACATTCACTGTTAGTTGTGGTGGTTAAAGATCTGGTGACTTCTGCCAGCTCTGCTGACCACAGAACAGCTTGAACCAGAGCAGAGCAGCTTGGAAGAACACATTCACCGTTAGTTGTGGTGGTTAAAGATCTGGTGACTTCTGCCAGCTCTGCTGACCACTGACTCTGCCACAGGAGAAGCCACACAGTTGGGCCAGCTGCTTCTAAACCTGTAAAGTCAGGAGTTGCCAGAAGTTGCCTGCTGATACCCAAATCCACGTGAATTCAACAAGGCTTGGGTCTTTGAAAATTAAATTTATGAATTGTGGGGGAAAAATGCCAGTGTTCGGATGCTGATTAAAAATGACAGAGACATTTGACATCAACACACGTCCTACATGTGCTTCTAGACCACCCTTCACCTGAACAGCAGGAGCAGTGGCCAGTGCAGAAACCAGCAGGAACACGAGGCCACCTTTTTGTGTTCCAGACTGAGAACATGAAAAAATGAATGCAGAACAGCTTATAGAGGTGAGCAGCAGCTAAGAACGAGCAAAGGGTGAGACCTCTGCATGGCTGCTACCAGCCCACGTCCTGCTGAGGGAGGTATACTCCATCCCAGCTGAGCAGGACAAGCCATGCAATCAGCTCACAGAGAGGAGAAGGTGGCAAACAAGGTGCTCTGCCCAGCACATTGCTTCTGATGGCCCAGAGATGTGAAATTCAAACAAATGTGTCTGTAACTTCACTCAGAACAGCACATTCTGCAGTCTGCACCAAGAGGGTCCCCACACACACCACTGCTGCCCCACACCCAAATGTCAGCAGAGCAGCTGAGCAACACACAGGCCTAGAAAGAAAAGGGAGAGCACTATGCAGGGGAAAAGCGACACAGACCCCTTCTGTAGCTCCTTGGTGACACACAGTACGTGGCCTGAGCTTCCCCTGCCAAGCCAAGTGGCCAGGCACAGCTGCACTGTGGTGTCAGAGTGGCCCCGTTCCAAGGCCCTGTTCTTTCAGGGGGTTTCAGCGTAAACCATTATGCTTTCATTTTAGGCAGAAGTAAAGCCTACAGCTCAGGTTGTCTCAGCATTTAAGGAGAGGTTTCTGTTTCTAATAACCCTGTGCCACCTTGGAAAATTCAGAGAGCTCCTCTTGTCCTGACCCTAGATGGAAGTGTGGCTAACCCAAGTGCTGCATGGCACTGATGAAGTGTGGCACTCACCAAACCCAAGACTCCTATTATGGATCTTCCTGCAGTGCTGTTTGGGTATGCTGCACAGTGAGGCAGAAAAATCAGATCTCAGGTGCTTGCAGGCATGACAAATAGACACTGAAGTGGCCTTGA
Organism: Indicator indicator; assembly: GCF_027791375.1. NCBI lineage: Eukaryota > Metazoa > Chordata > Aves > Piciformes > Indicatoridae > Indicator > Indicator indicator. The sequence continues at coordinate 44,286,950 of NC_072014.1, forward strand.
GCACTGTGATGCAGGAAGAGAGAGGAAATTGAAGCATTCAATATTCTGAGGTGCCTGAGCCCTCTGCAGATGGCTTTTCAATGCTTGTTAATAATCCAGCAAAAAAAAACCCCAAAACAACGGAACAACCCCAAGTATCTGGTTCTGTTGGGGTTTGTTCTGTCTGGTTTGGGGTTTACACTGGCAAAGTTACTTATTTTAATGCATGCAGTCTAGTGGGAATTAAACCAATGTGGACATTAACTTGCTGCTCTTACTGTAGCTGTGTATCTCTTAATGAAGTGAATGCAAGATCCAGCAAGGCCCTGGTGCAGTGACAAACTTCCCATTTCATGAGCTTACCAAACATCTCTGTTAATTAGGAGCTCTGTGGAATTTAATTCAAGGTTGCTGACAGAAAGGCTTGGCTCAGGAGTATTTTAAACTCGTGACTGACAGGAACAGCAGTGCTCCAGCCTGTGGCCTTAGCTGGATTCTGTGTCCTGCTCATCCTGGTACCCATTTCATTGAACCATCTGGTGCTGGGTGACTCCTTAAATGTAAATACATTTGCATGCCTTCATCTTTGTACAAGTCTGCATTTTATAGCTGGATAGAGAATTAGAATGCAGAAATCACACTGGCTGGTTTACTTTTCATGCCTGTTTATGTCTCCACATAGATTTGTGTAAAGGAATCAATTCAGAGATGAAGAGAGCTGACCTGCAGACATTTCTATGTGCTACAATCTGCTTGGACATTCTCTTGTAGCGGCTGAGGACAACCTCAGCCAGCAGATGTCTGATCCTTAGGTGCCATCAGCACATGCAGACTGCATTTCACTGCAGTCAGGCTATGGTGGGTTCATATTTTTAATTTAAGAGCCTCTCTGCTTGAGATTTTTTATATATGTGGAGATGTATAAATTCTGAAACAAAGCTGAGCATTAAAAAGGCCCCAAAAGGTTACCACAGTGACATTTCCTCTAAAGATGGTCAGGTTCTTGAGTCACATGAGAAGTTTCTGATTTCTTACCATGAAGCTCCCTAATCTTCCATCAAGAATAAGTCTGTATCTTTAAACACAATCAGTTGTGTGGGGTGCAGGACAGCTTGGAACGCCGCTGGCTGTGACTCAGTGCTGTACACAGGTGGCACCCTGCAAAGGTCATTAGCCAAACACTTTGTTCCACTGCAGGCAGTTAAAAATAGGCAGTGCAAGTGTGGTTTCTATAAACTGGTGATGTACAGTAGCCTTGGAAGGTCAATAGAGTGAAAAAGCTGATTTAATTACCTACAATCGAATTTACCTGCACATGAGGAAAATACCAAACACAAAGAACTCCCTGGGTGTATGAAAGAAATTAAGTGGTGCTTGGGAGGATGATTAGAATATATATTGATTTTGTGAATAATGCTGTGCTTGATTGTTTTATCTGCCTTTCCACACACCCAGTCATCCCCCACCAATGAAATGTAATTATTGTTTAAACAGAATCTGAGCACATGCTCCAGCAAAACAATGGAACTAGCTACAGCAATTGGGTGGCTCCCTGCAGCAGGAGGAACAACAGCAGACACCAGTACAGGTTAGGGAATGCCCTGCTGGAGAGCAGCTCCACGGAGAAAGACCTTGGAGTGCTGGTGGACAGCAAGTTCTGCATGGGACAGCAATGTGTCCTTGTGGCCAAGAGAGGCAATGGGATCCTGGGATGCAGCAAGAAAAGTGTGGCCAGCAGGGCTGGGGAGGTTCTCCTGCCCCTCTGCTCTGCCCTGCTGAGACCACACCTGCAATATGTATCCAGTCTTGGGCTCCCCAGTTCAAGAGAGACAGAGACCTGCTGGAGAGAGTCCAAGGGAGAGCCATGAGGATGATTTGGAGACTTGAGCATCTCCCCTGTGAAGAGAGACTGAGAGCCCTGGGGCTGTTAAGTCTGGAGAAGAGAAGGCTGAGAGGGATCTGATCAATGACTATCAATATCTGAGGGGTGGGTGTCAAGTGGAGGGGGCCAGGCTCTTTTGGGTGGTGCACAGTAATAAGGAACAGTGGATACAAACTTGAACATAGAAGGTTTCACTTCAACATGAGGAGAAACTTCTTTGGTGTGAGGGTGGTGGAGCCCTGGAGCAGGCTGCTCAGAGAGATTGTGGAGTCTCCTTCTCTGGAGACTTTCCAAACCCAGCTGGATGTGTTCCTGTGTGACCTGCCCTGGGTGATGCTGCTCTGGCAGAGGGGTTAGACTGGATGATCTCTGGAGGTCCCTTCCAACCTCTAAAATTCTGTGATTCTGTGACACCAGAATGAGACTCCACAGCTCTTTGTAGGCAAAGGAGTAAAAGGCAAGCCCAGAGTCATGGTGCCTGCTGTGCTATCCCTTGTGCAGCTGTGAAGGCCTGCAGTCATGCCAGCTGGCTGCAGGGCCATGGAGTGAGGAAAGGAAGAGAGCCACAGTGCTGCAGTTACCTACAACTCCTCAAACACTGTCACCAAATCCTTCACATTCTCCTTGACTGCTCCTGCCAACACAAATGCACAGTAAAGGCACAAATGTTGAAGTTTGAGAGGACACCATGAAGAGCTTTACTAAGAGTGCTTCTCACTTCAATCTCTCTGGGGTACTTCCTAAAGCAGCACTAGCAGCATACCATCAAACCAAAGTCTAGTTTACATGTGAAAAGAATAAAATGCAAGTCAAAGACAAGACCCTTTGCCACAGCACAGTCTTAACTCTGCTTTTATGTGCTGCAGCAACTTCAAGCAGCTCTGCAGTTTTCCAAGTCTCTGTCTCCTTGCAATTAAGGCAGAACTTGGCCCTCACAGCCTGCAGTAGGAGGAAGCATTTCAGCTGCTTTTGGGGTGGCTTGAAAGGCCTGGCACTTTTCTCTTTCATTCCTATTCCAGCTGAAATTTGGATATACTTTTTTATTCCTTTTCCAGTAGTCAAACTTTAGAGAATAAATAAAAGGAGGATGAAAAGTTCTTCATGCTCAGTTTTTTTAAAGCTTTCTGTGCTCTCATTTTCCTGTTTGTGTTTTTTTTTAATTCCTTGAACTCTTTTGGTCAGTACAAAACATGCCATGTTAGCATCTCTTTTGCCTGAAACCGCAGCAGGAAGTATCCAGCCCTTTGGGATAAGCTGAGAGAAGGATTGCTTTTATTCTCTTTGCTATGACTGAAGCAGAATGGCTTGCACCACTGGATTAGAACTTCATTTTAAAGGGGTTTTCTTAATAACTGCAAAGCAGGAGTCAGACTGTATGGACAGACAGGGAATGTCTATACAGATGAGAAGAGATGGGAAGGTGGCAGATGGGAAGAGACCCACAGGAAGAATTAAATTCAAGAGAGTTTCCTCCTGCTCTGTGGGTATCTAACTCTCATTCTGAATATTCTTCCTCCTCAGACTAATTCTGTCTGCAAACTTTTTGACATCAGCTCTTTAGAGCTGAAGACCATTCTCACATCACTGGTGATCCCTTGAATTCCAGCCCCTTACCCCAGCCCTGCTGTTCTGTTTCCTGCCTCTTTCCATTAAACACCCTGAGGAGAGCATTAGTTGCAACAGTCAGGCAGGGAAGAAAATGTGAAATGAAGTCTTAATTCCAAACTCCCCTTGCTCAAACAGAAATAAAACAGTGTGGAAGAAATCCAAGCAGGAGTAGGAGAACACAGTTTTCTCTGCTTATTCAAAGGACGATGATGTCCTAAGGGAACCAATAAAAGCAAATGAAATTGTACAAAGGACATCTCCAGCACACCCAGTAAACCTTGTGGGAAAACACAACAACCAAAATCAGTAATAAAAACTTACTCCCAGGATGCTAAGTAAAAGGAGCTGGGAGCAAGCCCTTTGGAATGCATAGACTGTAAGGTGACTTCTAGAATTTCAAAATCATTAATCATAACCCAGCTTGAAATTCAATAAAGATATTTACCCAGTGCTCACCTCTTCTTTCATGCAACCTGAAGTTATACAAATTACAAAAGGCAAGAGCAAGCATGGCAAACCTCTTCAGCAGGGCACACCCCCTGCTCAGCCTCTGCTCACAGCCAGCCTACCCTTGCCCAGCAGATGTGCATGTGTTTCTGGAAGGCAGCCCACGTGCTGCTGGCTGCCACTGGCACAGATGGCTGCTCCTGGTCAAGCTCCTTGATTATGATGTAAGAGGAATAGCAAACCCAAACCCTGAGGTGAGAGCAGTGTGGTACAGTCCCTCACACACACCAGCTGAGTGCAAGAGCAGTCCAGACTCAGCCTGGCTGCTCCATGGAGCAGGCATAATGGGCACACACTGGCAAGGAAGAACAAGACTTGCATCACATTATTCTTGTATAATGTAGCAGATACTGTGCCTATTGGAACCAAGCAAAATGAAGACAGAGTCTGAATGGGTTTTGCATAAACTTGGGAAGAGCAGGACAGTGCCAGGTCCTGAATGAGCTGGAAGAAAGCTATGAAACATGCTTGCCAACACCTTGCATTGAGCTGGAGCAGCTCTACTTCTGGCCAGTAGCTTTACCTATCAGTTCAGGCTCTGCTCACTGGCTGCTCTTTGAAGCTCAGGACATGTTCTCACAGTGTCTGCTTCTAGCAGTGCTGACACTGGTGTTTAGAGTTGGTTCCAAGGATTGGGGTGCAGAGCAAGGTCACTGCTGACTCTTGTGAGCCACATTGGGAGTGCAGAGTAAAAGGGCACATCTGTAGGGAGGAGCAGACAGGACAGGTGACCCCAAACTGACCACCAAGGGATTCCATCCCATGCACATCACATCCAGTACAAAGCTGAGGGTTCACCATGAGTTCCAGAATGCAGTTCCCATCTGCCACCGAACCCAGTCTGGGTCTTCCATGGTGCCTGCCACAGCATCAGTGGTGCCATCGGGGGTTGGATTCCATACCAGGTTGGTAGGGATTTGTCTCCATTGTGCTGTTATTATTGTTGTTAAAGCTGGCTTAGTTTCCTTTTCCAACCCATCAATCTCTCTCCCTTATTCCCTTTCTGTTCCCTTTGGGAAGGGAGAGGGATTAACAGAAAGTCCCTGGCACTTGTCTGGTGGCCTGCCCAGCCCTAACCCTTGACAAAAACAAAAACAACAACAAGAAAAACAACCCAGAAACAAACCCAAAGGAAACCCCAGAAAACAGCCCAGTATTGAGGTACATAAAACAACCCCTCAGCACAGAACCACAGAATCACAGACTTTCAGGGGCTAGAAGGGACCTTGAAAGATCATATAGTCCAACCACCCTGCCAGAGCAGAATCACCTACACCAGATCACACAGGAACACATCCAGGAGAGGAAGACTCCACATCCTCCCTGGGCAGCCTGTTCCAGTGCTCCGTCACCCTCATAGGGAAAAAAAAATTCTTCATATTTATGTGAAACTTCCTATGCCTCAACTTCCACCCATTGCCCCTTGTGCTGTCATTGGGCATCACCCAGCAGAGCCTGGCTCCATACTCTTGGCACTCAGCCTTTATGTTATTTATAAATATTGATGAGGTCACTTCTCAGTCTCCTCTTCTCCAAGCTAAGGAGCCCTCAGCTGCCTCAGTCTCTCCTCATACGGAAGATATTCCGCTCCCTTCATCAGACTTGTGGCTCTGCACTGGACTCTTTCAAGTGGCTCCCTGTCTTTCTTGAACTGAGAGGCCCAGAACTGGACACAATATTCCAGATGTGGCCTCACCAGTGCAGAGTAGAGGGGGAGGAGAACCTCTCTCATCCTACTGGTCACACCCCTTCTAATCTACCCCAGGATGCTTCTTGGCCACAAGAGCACATTGCTGGCTCATGGTCAACCTTCCATCCACCAGGACCCCCAAGTCCATTTTGCCTTCACTGCTCTCCAGCAGGTCTTTCCCCAGCCTATACTGATGCCTGGAGTTGTTCCTTCCCAGGTGCAAGACTCTACACTTGCCCTTGTTGAACTTCATCAAATTTCTCCCTGCCCAGCTCTCCAGCCTGTCCAAGTCTCACTGAATGGCAGCACAACCTTCTGATGTGTCAGCCACTCCACCCAAACTTGCTGACAGTGCTCTCTGTGTCCTCACCCAGGTCATCAATTAATATATTGAACAGTACTGGCCCCAGTACTGACCCCTGAGGGACTCCACTAGATACAGGCCTCCAACTAGACTCCTTCCTATTGACCACAACTCTTTGACTTCTTTCCTTCAACCAGTTCACAATCCACCTCACTACCTGATCATCCAGACCACACTGCCTCACCTAACAGACACCTCTCTGTTATGAGAGATATTCTATAAGTGGCAGTCCAGCTGCAGCCAAGTCCCAGAGCATTTAATACTTGCATTTCCACTTGCTCTTTTCCCCTTGAGTTGTGCTTTATCACATGGGTGCACAGCTGAAGCAGAGATAGTCTGACCTCTCCCTCCTCTTGAAGTCCCAAATGAGTTCCCGCATTCTATAAATGATCAAAATTTTGTGGACTAATGACAGCTTAGAATACTTTTCCCCCTCCTTTTACTGCAGCCCTACCATTAAGACTAACAGTCTCAGGTAGCTAAGAGGAGTCAGCGAGGTGATTTACACAGGTGATGGGGCCCTGGTAAGAAGTGGGGAAGGACTCTTGGAAATTTTTTTGCAGCTTAACCATTACAGAGATTTACACCAAGGTCTGTAAGTGAAAGGGGAGCATTGCCAAAGAGCTCTGGCAAGCTCTTCTATCAATAAAGTACTCTACCCCATAAATTCAGCCAAACTCTGGGCTTAAAACCTGATTAAAAGCTGGAAGGAACCTGCTTTATTACCAGCATCCAAAGAGGCTGCCTGTAAAAATCAGACAGGACAGCAACAGCTAGGAAACCTTCACCACCACTGTCACTCCAATGCTTTTCCATGAGGTCACGCACAAAAACTGAGGAAATATTTGGCATGAGAGAGCAGAGGTGTCTATACACAACAATCCTGTGCTGAAATTATTTAGGGCATCATTAAAACCTTCTGAGTTTTTGTAGCTGGCTGATCTGTATGCAGCCTTGCCACAAAGACTGATCAAACGTGTGTGAGTCCTTCCAAGGGTTTGGTCTGAACTGCTTCCAGAATGGGCTTTAGTTAACAGGCTCACGTACATCAAGTCTGCATTTTCCGATCCCATCTCCTACCATCTTTGCTCATCAAGGAGAGCCTCAGGAGGCAGTAATCAGATCTGGATTCAGGTGTAGGGCAAGTTCAGGGTCAAGGCTTGGTGCTATCGCTGGACCAGAACACACATTTGGAATCTGAACAGTAGCAGTTGATATGTTTCACAATAAAAATAATCAAGACAAACCAACAGAAAGAACCCAGGAGGTTTTCTGTTGCTCAGTGTATCAGAACATCATCATTTGTTTCATGCTAGAACTGGGCTTAGGGTTGTAAAACAGAAGTGCTTTGGCAGCTCCTGCTTCCAGATCAGCTGTTCAGGACATTTCCATCAAGTTTCATTGCAGGCCATCCAGATCTGGAAAGCAGTTTTTGGCTCCCCCCAGAATCTAACACGTAGAAATAGCTGCTGATGTGCCCTCACCCTCACTCTGAAGAGTGAGTGAAGGGACAAACCTCATCCAGGGTACCCCACTGCTCATATCCTAGCAGAAAGCAAAGCTGGCCAAGGAAAGAGCCTGTTGGTAGCTGGGGGGGTTATGCTGTAGGAGTTCACACATCTCTGCGGTCTGAGGGCAGGCAGGTTGCCACTATTTAGACCTCACCGAGCCAAATTCTTTAACCTCCAAACAGAAAACACAGAAAGAAACTCACAGGGATCACAGAATCACAGAGCAGTTTTGGTTGGAAAAGACCTCTAGGATCAAGTCCAACCATTCTCTAACTCTACCAAGGCTGGTGCTAAACCATGTCCCTCAGCACCACAGTTCTGTGGCTCTTAAACACCTCCAGGGATGGGGATTCAATCACTACCCTGGGAGTGTTTGATGACCCTACCAGTAAAGAAGTTTCTTCTAATATCCAAACTAAACCTGCCCCTGGATGGTGGCCAGGCTAGCTTGCTGACCACTGCATACATCCTGTTCAGTTTTGCTCCACAAGCTGGTTCAGGACACAGCCCTGGATCACTGGTCTGTCACCACAGCCTTGGGCTACTACAGCAATGTGCAATAAGCAGCTGCATTCCATACAGAAATCCCTGTGCCCCACTCTGGTCACACAAGGGATACAAACACTGCTGGCAGCCCTCACAGGCATGCACTTGGAAAGGGGCAGATCCCACCCCTCTTTCTGCTCAGCCTTTGCTTGATGGAACTTCAAGCACTTTGAGGTCCAACTCCCATTCCCAAGCTTTTGCAGTACATACTGGACAGTATCAACACCCAGCTGTGTCACAAACCCCAGTTCTCAGCACAGTAAATAACACACAAAATAATCACAGGGAGCTACCACTGCATCCAAGGAGTCAGTCCACACATTCCATTGTCAGCCTTGTACCTCCATCGCAGAGCAACCTCCTCTGCCCAAACACACATGCTGTCTCCTGCACTCTAAAACACATTCCACCTCTCTGGTGGCACTCTGAATTCAATTGCCACAGAAGATCACTCCAGAAAGTGTTTGCCAATTTTTTGCTCTCTTTTTGGGTCAGAATTCTGGCTTTTAGCAAATACCTTCCCCTTGCAAATGCTAAGAGATGCAGCCCCAGCACTGCCTGCCTTTTCAAGGGAGTGAAGGCAGAGTTGCATCCACTTCTTCAGTCACACACAAAACATTTAGCTGGCAACTTTCAGATCAGCACCTTATAGTTTTCTAGCCCATGTCAGTATGGGTTAGGGAAACCTGAAAAGCAGTTTTCAGGACAATTCATTGGAAGCCCTGAAGAGCTTCTTGCTTACATGTTGCCCCCAGATGCTATGCTGACTGAGCACATACAACAAGCTCTCATTCCTCACAGACCTGGCCCCAAGAGACTGAGTGTGAGAGTTAAAAGTAGTAAGGCACAGTGCTCAGTCAAGTATGTGAGGTCAGATAGGATCAGAGGGGATTACAAATGTCAGGAGTGCTGCCGACCCTTTCACACTCACTGCCTTTGCCACGAACGTTCTGCGCAATCCTTAGCTTTCAGGTTTGCAGAACGGTTTCAGTCTCCAGTATCTAACTTGCTAGGTATTTCTCTTACTTTCAGCATGTTGGGAAAGAGGGGAAATTTATTGATAAAGAAGTGGTTTGTTTTCTCCCACATTTCCCACCAAAGTGAAACACAGTTTTAACTTGCTGCATGCTGATGCCTACCTGCATGATCTGCAGCGCTTGTTTCATGGCAATTTTTTTGTTTTGTTTGGTCAATGTTTTGCTTGTTCGTTTGTTTGTGTTTATTGGTTTTGGGGGGCTTATTTCCCCCGTGCCCTCCAGTCACCGGGCTCCCTGCCCCTACATACCTGTTTAAAGCTCAACGACAGCGCTCGCCAGATCCGTTCTGGAGCCGCCGTTGCGCCTTTGGCCAGCAGAGGGCAGCACTAGCTGCTCAGCTCGCTCGGCCCTGCCAGAAGCGCCCGCAGGGGAAGGTAGGAGCTAGGAAGGCGCAGCCGCGGCTCTGAGCCCACGTTGCTGGAGTCGTGTCTCTTACAAGCCCTTCAGGGGCTGCGTCGAAAAGTAAAGTTTTCCTTGATTCAGGGATTGGTTTGGGGGGATTTTTGTTGCTTTGTTGTGTGTGGGTTTTGTTTTGTTTTTTTCAAACTAATGTTTTGCAGAAACTGAAAGATTTCTGGAAAGCAGAGATAAGCTGGACAAAGCCTCTTGGGACAGATACTCAGAAAGTTTTGGAAATTTGGAATTCCAGTCCTGTATCTGCAGTTCAGGACATCATTGCTAACAACAAAGAGAGCTCTTCCATCCCTGCCTCTTCAGAATTCCTGACCACATAAGACATATTCCTTCTATCAAACACTCGTATGTAACAATTCCTCTCCCACCGGTATGAAAGGCAGCAGCAATATGAGTTTGCATCAAACTAATTGAAACCAACTAATTCCAACGTTTTACCAATCTCTTGAGTGGTTTCAGTGTCATAATTTTGACAGAAACAAACCCCCAAGTGAGAAGAATGGATAGATTTCAGTCATTCTAAATTCCTAATTCTGCGCATTTTCAGACCCAATAAAGGGGCTCAGGGTAATGTGCCCTTGCAGCCTGCAGTTTGCTCCTGTGAGTAAGCAGTTAAAGGCTGTCAGTAACACAACAAAAGAGTGCCTCTCTTTCCCTTGTATGCAAGGCTTCTCTCAGCTCATCTGGTGGGGTTCTTTCAGGTTATGAATTTTTGGGTGCATTTATAACAGTTTTCAAAGTGAACAGGCAGCCTTTTCTCTCCTACCTCTACTAAAGGAGCCTGGGTAGATCCTTTTCACTTTCTGACAACAGAGCAGCTTTAAAGTGTAAAACAATCAATAACCTCCTCACACATCCCCTGTGTCACTTTGATGCTAGAGATTGGTTATTTCAAGATTCATGCTAAGAAAACAAGAACCCATTCTGGATTGTTAGTGGGTTTTTCTTACCTGAAATGCTCTCACTAGCTGCCTGCTGCCCACCAGAAGCAGTTAAAATTCCACTTTTTCCACCTTGCAAGTAGCAGCTGCTTCAGCCCTGTAGTGAAAGAAAAGCCTTCTGTCACACAGTGCAGCACTGTGACACTACAACATAGCACACACACGACTGATCTCAAGAGAGCAAGGGCCCAGGAGGGCCTTCTGGCCCGTGGAAGCGGAGAGATGTCTTTAGAGCAGCAAGTCCTTTTGGTTTGAGCTCCTAAGGGCAGCTTTCATGGCTCCCACACCCAGAGGTACATCCAGAGAGTGCAGCAGTAATGGAAACACCAGCTGTGAGAACCATCTGCTAGAACCACAGGGTTCTTCAAGTCTCTGGGGCCCAGGCACCCAGACCAGGCTCTCTCTACCTCCAAGACCTTCAGCGCCTGTTAGGAGCAGTGCTCCCCTAAGGTTCTCCTTGCAGCTCCCTGGATTATTTAACCTCTACAAGTCTGCCAGCAAGGAGCAGGAGCTGAAACCTGCTGCTTATTTGGTGAGAGCATCACCAGGCAATACTGCCACAGACACTCTCCAGAAGTCCAGATGTCGACGTGCCTTTGAAATTCAATGTGCTTTGAGTTGAAACAGATCAGATGCAACCAAAGATGTAAATTCCTTTGTACTGCTAAGCAGCATTAACAGAGTGAAGTGATGATGGGATTTAAGGACCCCAAGGTAATAACAATTGGAATGGCAACAATTACAGTGATGAACGGCAGTAAAAGGTCTGCACCAGCCTAATACTGTAAACATTAGCAAAGGGATTTTCCACTGCTCCAGGTACTTACAAATACTGCTCTTCAGTTTCTGAACATACCTTGTATTCAGAATGGCAGCTGATGACACGGTCCTTTCTCTCTTTGATACTCTTCTTATTCCCTGATTTCTTTTTTGTTATCTCTTTTTCCATATTGCCTTACCACCATTCCCCGTTTCCTCCGTGACTGCTCTTTCACAGTGTTCCCTATTTCTTCAGGTCCTTAGGAGTTTGGTGTGTCATAGTATTGGGGCAGGAAGGAATCTCTTCTGAAGTAGCATTTAACAAAGCTAAGGTTAAGAGAGGAGCAACAGGTTCCAGTGTTGTTGTACATTTAAATACTGCTAACAGTGCATGAGCTGGCTTGCAGAACTCACCAGCTGTCATAAGGGACAGGCCAGCTTTCTGCCTTCTCACATTAAAGCCCAGTTTAACCTCTGTCGTACACAAAATAGAGACTGCAGTCTGCTCTTCTTGAATTGGAGCTTTCAGAAACAGGTTGTTCTGTAGAGTTAGAAAGTAAAGATGATATTCAGGTACAGACAGCTGACACAGCAGAAGGTTAGAAGCATTATGACCTTTGTTAAAGCAGAGTGAATGAGCTTGCAGCACAAGAGAAGATTCTTCACATACATGTAAATAAAATATAGAGGTATGTATAAATAAATTGATATATGTACAAAAATAAATACAACAATAATACTCTGTAGATGGATGAGCTGTGATTTAAAGCACAGTTGGTTTTTTTAAATGTTTTTATAATGAAAAGCAGAATTTGGCTCCAGTTTGAGTCATGCCTGGATAATAGTCCCAGACAAAAACATGCAAGAAATGAAGGCTTGGCCTAGCAGCAGCAAGAAGGTAATTGTGCTGCCTCCTGCTAACAGCAGAGCTCATAACATCTGATGTGGACAGTTCCAAATGGTTAGGTTAATGCACCTAAACGCAGTTAGAAAACAGCAGATCACAATTTGTGAGGAGCCACATTCTCACTCTCTGCCCTCACTATTAGGAAGCAAAAATACAGTCTAGAAATTAGAGACTGAATTTCCAGATAGCTGTGTGCATACAAGCAATCTGGACACCTCATTTTGGCCATGCTCATCTGGGTGTGTAACTCCCAGAGTTTGCCTCCAGCTTTTCCAGCCTCCCCACATTAGTCTTAACTGATTCAGTGTCTGCAAAGGATTTAGTCTTGTCTTGGCTACTCCTCTGGGATGAAATGCTCTCTGGCAGCCTGCTGTTTCCCAGTCTTCCTTCAGAGCCTCAGCAGAAGCAGTATTACCTGCTACAGAAGTTACCTGGGATCCCTGCCAGACAGCTGGTATTTTGCTAGGGCTCTTTTCACCCGAGAGAGAGGAGCTTACTGCCCTCTGGGAAGCATCCTTTAGCTCCACTGTCCTTACAATTTGTCTCATTTAATAACCCACATTGGGTACCACAGCTTCAGGGAGCTGCCACAACTGTCCCAAATGCCATCAGCAGAAGCCAATGGCAGTGAAGGAACCTTCAGGAACCTCCAGCCAGATTCAGTAGCTGGTTCTGTTCTGATGAAACCTCTGCTACAAAAACAGAAGTTGAGTGCATACCAGGTAAAAGCACAAACTCAGTCATTATTGTCCAGTACACAAGCATCGTTAAGGGGATTAATGAGCTACCAGTCCAATGGCTGAGAAGTTCACTGCTCCAGAGATTACACCCAACAAACATCTGCCAGCTGAGGAGGATTTTTCCCTATTTGTCCGTGGGACAGGCTGATCCTTAGTGCTGCAGAGCTGCCATCCTCCATGTCCTTACTTCCTTCTTCTGATAGTGTACCTTTCCTTTTGAATCCTTGAGCTGCCAGCTGCACCCCTCTCACCAGCCTTGCCTCTGCAGTTTTACTTTCCTTGTTCTGCAGGGCTCTGTTCTGTGCAGGCTTTCACAGTTGCTGCTCTCCGTTCAGCAGGTTTCTCAGAAGCCTGTGCTGGGGTTACACAAGCATGCTGTGTGCAAGCTGGACCTCACAGACAGCTGAACTGCTGGGAGGAGAATTGCAGGTATAATTTGCTACTCGAGGAAAAACTATTGGCATTATCTTATGAAGAGTCATCCCCTTCATTAGCAGCTCACATTGCTCCAGGGCAGCAGAGAGCAACAGCACGCTGAACAGCATAAGAGAACCTCTTTGCATTTCATTCAGCTCTGCCACAGCAGCCAGAGCAGCAAAGGATGCATTGTTTAGGAGCACTGACCACACAAAAGCAGACAAAAGAAGATAACGGACCTCTTCATCCGCACTAAGAAGTTAAGCAACATAAGCCTACTTGTGCCTGCAGGTGGCTCAGTGCCTGTAATGTTTGGCTTGGGTTTTAGTGAAGAAATATCAAAAGCTGTTAGCGGCGATGCCGAATGGCCTCCTGCCGGCAGGCAGGGAATTGCCTTGATACTGAGTACGCACTGCAGAGTGACTGGTCATATTTTTTGTCTCATTGAGCAGCCACAAGTGGCAGGCAAAGAGGCACTATCTAACTGTCTCTGCCCTGAAAGCAATTGCAGGATAAACTACTGTCAGCCCTCCTGGGTAAGAACCTGCACCAGCAGAGGAAAGGCTGCTGTGTGCAACCAGCCTGTGCAATGTGTGCCAGAGGTGACACTGCAGGAAAAGCACAGGAAGAAAGACAAAGGCCTCCTGGCTGTAACAGCCTTACAGGTGGCACTGCCTCTCTTGTGAGATGGACAAATTTCCTTCTCTCACCATGCAGTCACATCTGACTGCACAACCCCTGCTTCATTAAGCCAAACAGTTAAGTCAGTGTTTGCCACCTTTTCTTAGGTGACAGGCCCTTCCAAGGTCCAGCACTGGAAAACTCAAAGACTCCAGTACCAGAAATGCAAGCCAACTGACAATGACCATGTTTTTCCCAGTCATTCTCCCTGATCCTTGAAAAGAAATGCATTAACCTCAGGACAGAAGGTCAGAAGCCACTGAACAGGACCACTTGGCATAAGTTCAGGCCTGCACTCAAAATCTCCCCATTCACACAGGGCTGCTAAAAGCAGCTTGCAGAAAGGAGTTCAGTGATTTCAATGACTCCAGCTGCTGTGAAAGAAGGAAAATTGACCAGCACAGCAAAGCCACCTTTTCTTTTTTTTAATGTCCCAGCATCTTTCCTCTCCTTACTGTAAGGTTTGTGTTGTCAGACACAATGCCTTAGGCAGCAGCATCAGTAGTTTTCACCTTGATTCTGGTTATGCTAGAAATTAACTATGGTGTCTCTAGAAAACCCCTATAAATGCTGCAAGCTTGTGGAAACTGCAGTTCACAGACAAAAATTCCTGGCAACTGGGAAGCTTTCTGAAGCAGTTTTGAAGGAGTCTGCTTATGTCAGATCCCACCTGCCTCTGCTTAGGACTGCTACTGTTCTGAACTGACTGGAAGCATCACTGCTGGCAAGACAGGGAGCAGTGTCTGTGACACCAGTGGGCTTGACTCCTCACATGGGCTTGGAGCTGCAGGCCTTTCAATAGTGAGCACATTACTGAAGGTTTCTGCCTGGTCCACTGAGCTACGATGTGTCTTATGAGATCTTAGAAGAAGGAGGGAGCTGCACAACTGCATGGAATCCCAAGCTATCTTTCATGGCTTATTTAACCCTACAAAGCATATTTCCCTCCATCCAGCACTTCAGTGACTGCGAAGTTCCCGCAGTACTTGCCTCCACTAATCACTGTGTCAGAGAAGGCTGTTAGAGCTCTAATTTTGGTAAAGCTTTAGAAGAACGTCTCCTTATTGGAGAAACCTAACTTTTCTCATCCACTTAGGCATTTTCTTTTCTTCCTCCTGATCCCACTCTGAAAAGAAAAAATAATCTGTCAAATCTTTCTTTCTCTACTTCTGAGACTTTTAAAGATGGCTGAGGCTTTTGTGGGCCTTTGCAACTCAGTCTTACAACCACAAAACCTGACAGAACTCTGCCAGCAAGAAAAATGAGAGTGAGACAGATTCGTCCAAGACTCGGTGGATACAAATGAGTGTGACAGGACACGTCTGTGCTCTTGCTGCTATGAGTGAGAGCAAACCCCTGCAGAACACCTGCTCCTCATCTCCCAGCCACACCAGCTTCATAGTCTTGCCTCTGTCAGCAGACGGATGGTGTCTGCTGTGCACTGCAGCAGCATCAGACATGATGAATTTGGTGGAGTCCTGATGATACAGTTTCAAACTCCTGTAACCTCAAGGCCATTGTAGACTAATTGCTACCACACTTTCCAGAGCATGGGCATCTCAGGCTGTTCCAGAGCACAGGTAACATTCTCTGACAGAGATCTAGCCCCTGAGCTGGACAGTAGAGAACAAAGGTCAGCAGAGAACAAAGTGCAGTGTGACCTTATACAGGAACTGTGAACAGGTCCCTCATAAACAACTGCTGCTCTCCTTGGATGAGCCAGCTGGTCTCAAGCTACACTACTGAGACACACAGGCCCTTCAGAGCAAGAGGCAGAGCTAAACAGCATTGTCTGGAATATGTGGGGAACTTCACTGTAAACCCATGGCTGTGCCCCCAAGCTCTTGCTCCAGCAAGCAATTTCTCCCAGCCAGACTTCATTTCCCCCACATTTGTTTGCATTTTAAGCACCGGGTCTCCAGAGGTCACAGTTTTTTCACACCAAACTCCAGCAAATGAAAGTCAAAAAGAACAAAATAAACTGCCTACTTCCAGAGAAGGCTTCTCAGGCCCTCTGATGAACTCCAATGCTGAGCAAACCCAGCACCTTCACAGCAGGCTTTGTCAGTTCTCCAAAATAACTGCTGAAAATTACTCACCCTTGCTTTCTTCATCCACAGAAGAAAGCTGCTTCTTCAGACACTCAAAGCATAGCTTCATGCAGAGTTCCTCATTGGTTCTGGTCTGGATTACAACCAAAAATAAGAGGCTTCTGTTGGTTTCCTCAGTCCTGAACTACCCCTCCAGCAGCAGCTAGAAACCCAGCTGAGCTGCAATTTAGAAGCGATTGTAGCAGGTTAATGCTTGCTCCAGGGGCTACACCTGTACCACGTTTAGCAGCAGGGCTTGCACTACAGGCTGCAATTCTTTGATCTGGTGACTGTGGTACTGAGAACAGGAAAGCAGGGGAAGGAATTGTGCCCCCTCTCCACCTCAGCTGCCTAATGAGTGGTTTACAGACCAGACCTGGGTTGATGGTGAGATCTGATGATCTTAGAGGTCTTTCCCAACCTTAATAATTTTATCATCTGGGAAACACAATCTCTTTCATGAGGAAAGCCTGGTTTCCCTGGGATATGAAAATGTCTTGTGAATACTTGTTTGGGCATTGTGGAAGGTGATAAAGAAAACAAAGAACTTGTGCTTATTCTCAAAACCATTTTGTGCTCAGCCTCAGCTTTCATTATTTGTCAGGCTGCTAAATTGTTCCGATAACAACACATATTCTGGTGCTCTGTGAAGAACTTTATCTCATGAGCTCCCAAAGGCCCACTGGGATATGTGCTGTGGTCTAACCTGGGCAGGCTCAGAACAATACAAACCAAAGCAACAGTGTGACAGCTGCTGACAAACGGTGTGAGAACAGGAGCAGAGCATGACGCCTGAGTCAGTGAGTCAAGTACCTGCTCACATTGGGAATGACATCACTGAAGAGGTTCTCATCTTGGGCAACTTGCCCAGAAAAATAATCTTTTGAAAAGCCACACAGGACCTCCCTACAGAAGAAAAAGACACAATGTCCCCTACCCTTGAGAAAGCTCAGGTGGGCACAGGGTAATCTCTCTGGCTTGCTAAAAACAGCAGAGTTCAGCTGACAGCCAGTACCTGTGCATCAGACAGTACCTGTCCATCTTCTGTGCAGATTTGTTCTTGCCACCCCTCACATGAAAGCTGCAGCAAAACACCTGTACATTTTTATGTAAGAGATTACCACTTAGAAGTGCAATGAAAGTGAAAGAGAAGTGGATTTGGAAGTGTTCACTGAGCATTATTTTTCCAGTCCCAAAGGAATGCAATAGCAAATTCTAATTTCATAAATCCCAGCTGTCTCTGTGGCACAGCTCCCTGGCTTCTTTCTTTCCTTCCCCCCCACCCCCTAATATTAAGTTAGAATTATGTTTTTGGCAGAATTACTCAGCAAATACAGTTGGCATTATTTTTTCTTGCTGTGCCCTGCACTGGTTACACCACAGCTGGAGTACTGGGCTCAGTATTGGGCCCCTCACTACAAGACAGTGAGGTGCTGGAGTGTGTCCAGAGAAGGACAATAAATCTGCTGAAGGGTCTGGAGGACAAGTCTTATGAGCTGTGCTGAGGGAGCTGGGGTTGTTTAGTGTGCAGAAGAGGATGCTGAGGGGAGACCTTCTTGTTCTCTACCTGCAAGGAGGCTGAAACCAGGTGGGTGTCGGTCTACTTCTCCCAAGCAATAGAACAAGCAAAAACAACCTCAGGTTGCACCAGGGGAGGTTTAGGTTGGACATTAAGAAAATCTTTTTTACTGAAAGGGTTGTCAAGCCCTGGGACAGGCTGCCCAGGGAAGTGGTGGTGTCACCATCCCTGGAGGGATTTGAAAGCCATGTAGATATGGTGCTGAGAGATGTGGCTTAGCAATGGACTTGGTAGTGTTAACAGCTGGACTTGATGATCTTCAAGATCTTCTCCAGCCTAAATGATTCTATAATTTTATGAATGACTCAAATGTGCTTGTTTTGTGTCCTGGATGGAACACCAAGCACATGGTGCAGATGTGCTGACAGAGTTTGTCATACTCTGTGGGAACAGCACTTCCTTGCAAGGAATGAGCTGATGAAACAGCGTGGCCAGCTAGGGCATGGAAAGCCTGTGAGAATGGGGAAACAACAAGCTGAGAGCATTAAAGCAGGGACACTGCCCTCAAATGCTGTGATTGCTCTCTGCAAAGATTCACTATTGCAATAACTCTTGCTACTGTGGCTTCTAAAGCCAACTTTATTTACTAGCTCTTTTTGCCCAGTTACAGAGAACTCATTTCCCTTTAAAGGAGAATTTCCATCAGACCTGTTTGCATTGGTGTATCTTCCAAAACATTTCCCATGTTCCTGTTTTGACATTCCCAGGTGTAGTTTACAAACTTTGGAATTTCAGCTGTGTTAGCAAATTGCAACAGATACAGAGGATTTTAAAATTAAAACCTGTGGGTAATTTGAGCAATTAGCTTCCTACCCACATAGTGCTGTAAAGCACTATGTCAAATCAGAACTTGTCTGTGTGGAACTGATCTCCTGCAATTTGACACAGGAACACAAAATAATACTGTGGGGGATACAATAGATCAAATGGAGAACTTGTTTGACCTGACACAGTTACTCATGGCTCCAGTTCAAGACAGTTTCTGTGTTGAATCACAGAATGGTTTGGGTTGGAAGGGGCCTTGAAGATCATCTATTTCCAACTCCCCTGCCATAGGCAGGGACACCTCCCACGAGACCAGGCTGCTCAAGGTCCTTCCACCTTGGCTTTGAACACTTCAAGGGTTGGAGCCTCCAAAACTTCTCTGGGCCAGCTGTTCTTCCTCATATAATAAAATATCATTAATAGTGGAAACAGATGTAATCAGAAAAGAAATCCAAAAAGTGAGAATGTAAACTTTGGTGTAGTCTTTGTAAAAGCAGGAAGATCAGGCACCAATTTCTCTTCTGGTCCCTGTTGTATCAATTCCTTCCATGTTTGCTCAGGTATTTTGCCCAGCATTAGAGACTGACTAATGATTACTGATTTTAGGATCTCCCTTTTTATTAATCCATTCATGCTCATAAATAGAATCACAGACTCATCTGGGTTGGAAAAACCTTTCAGATCATCAGGTCCAACCATTCTCTAACTCTACCAAGTCTGATGCTAAACCATGTCCCTCTGCACCACATTTCTGCATCTTTTAAACACCTCCAGGGTTGGTGATTCATCCTCCACCTTAGGGAGCCTGTACCAGTGCTTGACAACCCTCTCAGTGAAGAAGTTTCCTCTAATATCCAACCTAAACCTCCCCTGGAGCAACTTGAGGCTGTTTCTTCTCATTCTAAAGTAGGTTTAAAATGTATCGGTTACCACTACTGCATACCTCTCTTCTAGTTTGTGACCAGTCCCCTTCCAGTGTCACCAGCATGTCTACTGAAAGTTTGGCTTTGTCAGGAGGTTGTATTTTCCCCGAAATCAGAGCTGGATGTGCCTTTGTACTTGCTCACAGGTCCATGCTCATTCGTAAACTGCACTTCACTCATTGGGCTTTCAAACTTCCTTGAATATGTGCAAACTCTGGGCACTCAGAAGGAGTCAGTAAGTGCTGCTGACTCATCTCTTCTTCCCTCAAATGATTTTCAAGATCAAAAAACAAGTTAAATAGTACAGAAAGAAACAGCTCAACAGAGCTTTCTAAACCCAAACTTTAAACCTAAATGTATAACAAACTCCTTTGAGGGTCTAAACCAGAGTTTGTCAGTGCCACAGCACAGCTCCATCACCTGGGTCAAAGCAGGAACAGTAAATGGCAGGAGCAGACCATTCCTGTCTATTCAGACCAGCACACACTAGCTGCACTGAGAGAACCCACACTAACCAAGGTGATAGAACATTCCAGTGGAGAGGCATCTGTGCTTTAAGCCAAGCTTGCAGGTCAGCTTACGGACAGCTGAGCACCTCAGACAAACCAAGGAGCAAGGAACAGAGGAGAACGAGCCCACGAAAGGTTGGATAGCAGAGACAGGAAGTGCTGCTGCTAGAGCCTCTGTAGAGAACTTCAGGGTTTAAACAGATAGAAAAGCCTTTGTGTGCAGCAAGAGAACAAAGTGAAACATTTCAGCAGCAGTGTGTGAATTCTGGAGAACTCGAGCACCCAGCAGTACTGCTGCATGACCTGTCAGCTTGCAGAGTGTGGCTTGGGGAAACAAGACTGCTAAGACTCCTGCATGGGCTGAAGGAAAACAACGAGGTACTGGCATACAACCCCCCAGGGAGGCTGGAACAGGCCTGTTTCTGTGTGTGCAGCTGGGATATTTACAGAAACCAGACACAGAAAACCACCTCCTGCATGGGCAGCCCAGAGCCAGCCGTGTGCTGGGCTGCATCCAAAGCAGGGAGAGCAGCAGCACAGGGAGGGCATTCTGCCCTCCAGTTCTGGGGCCCCCAGCACAAGAACGACCTGGAGCTGCTGGGGAGGCCCACGAAGATGATCAGAGGGCTAGAGCACAGACCCTCTGGGGACAGGCTGGGAGAGGAGGGGCTGTTCAGCATGAAGAAGGCTCCAGAGAGACCTTAGAGCAGCCTTCCAGTACCTGAAGGGGCTGCAGGAGAGCTGGGGAGGGACTTTTGACATGGGCTGGGAGTGCAGAACAAGGGGCAATGGCTTTGAGCTGGAAGAGGGCAGATTAACACTGGAGCTGAGGAAGAAATTCTTTCCAGTGAGGGTGGGGAGACATTAGAACAGGTTGCCCAGGGAGGCTGTGGATGTTCTCCTCTCCCTGGAGGTGTTCAAAGCCAGGATGGATGAGGCCTTGAGCAACCTGGGCTGGTGGGGGCTGTCCCTGCCCATGGCAGGGGGGTTTAAATTGGATGATCTTTAAGGTCCCTTCCAACCCAAACCATTCTAGGACTCTATGAACTTGCAATGGTTTTCTAAAAACTGAATTAATGGACAAATAAAAATTTATTTTTACTGCTTGCAACTTAGTTTCTTACTGTCTCAGTGTCAGGTGTGCTAAGGATTAATCACATTAAAAATAACTTCATATTAAAAAACACAAAAATAGCAAAATATTGATAGCCAAAGCTAATGTGTTTATTAGAGATCAGAAAGTGTAAATCATAACTACTCATGTGAAAAGGTAGCCAAGTTTCTTCAGCCTCATTAAAAAGTATCACAGCATCACAGTATGGCAGAGGTTGGAAGGGACCTCCAGAGATCATTCAGTCCAACCCCTCTGCCAGAGCAGCATCACCCAGGGCAGGTCACACAGGAACACATCCAGCTGGGTTTGGAAAGTCTCCAGAGAAGGAGACTCCACAGCCTCTCTGAGCAGCCTGCTCCAGGGCTCCAGCACCCTCACACCAAAGAAGTTTCTCCTCATGTTGAAGTGAAACCTTCTATGTTCAAGTTTGTATCCACTGTTCCTTATTACTGTGCACCACCCAAAAGAGCCTGGCCCCCTCCACTTGACACCCACCTCTCAGATATTGATAGCCATTGATCAGATCCCTCTCAGCCTTCTCTTCTCAAGACTAAACAGCCCCAGAGTTCTCAGTCTCTTTCCACAGGGGAGATGCTCAAGTCTCCAAATCATCCTCATGGCTCTCCCTTGGACTCTCTTCAGCAGGTCTCTGTCTCTCTTGAACTGGGGAGCCCAAAACTGGACACAGTATTGCAGGTGTGGTCTCAGCAGGGCAGAGCAAAGAGGTAGAAGAACTTCCCTAGCCCTGCTGGACACCTTTCTTGCTGCACCCCAGGATCCCATTGGCTCTCTTGGCCACAAGGACACATTGCTGTCCTATGGAGAACTTGCTGTCCACCAGCACTCCAAGATCTTTCTCTGTGGAGTTGCTTTCCAGCAGGGCAGCCTCTAACCTGTCCTGGTGCCTGTTGTTACTCCTCCCCAGATGCAGGACCCTGCACTTGTCCTTATTAAACTCCAGGAGGTTTGCCTGCACCCAGCTCTCACCCTGTCCAGATCACATTGGATGGCAGCACAGCCTGAGGGGTGTCAGCCAACCCCCCCAGTCATCAGGAACTTGCTGAGGGTACTCTCAATGCCCTCATCCAGGTTGTTGATAAAGATATTGAACAAAACTGGACCTAGTACTGATCCCTGGGGTACACCACTGGCCAGAGGCCTCCAAGTGGACTCTGTGCCACTGATGATGACTCTCTGAACCCTGTTGTGGAGCCAGTTTTCTTGTCAAGTCTATGGAAAGAAAAAGCAAACCAAGGCACTCTCTCTTCAGGATGGAGGAAGAGCCAAAGTTAGTCTATAACTGCCCTGAAATGAATCTCCTGCCTTAGTTTTCAATGTGAATGGAGACTCTGAGTATTAGGGAAAATGCAGCGTGGTCAGCCCGACGTCCAAGAGCTGATGCATTCAGGGACATGTAGATGCAGAAGCCACAGCAGGCGGTCTTCACTACAGAATGCTGGAATAGCCAACCCAGGAAATGGCAAGCCAGGGGGAAGAGATCTGGAATGAAGCTGTAGAATCAGAACAGTCTAGATGCAGAACAGCAAATAGAGTACTCATCCCTTGGGATACGGAAAGAAAGAGAAACCCAGTATCAGCCAACATCAACTTTAGAAACATGCAAAGTGCTGAAAGCAGTCTGAGGGAGGAATGAAAGAGGCTTGGAAACATAAAGAGAAAATGGCATAAATTTGGGGGTTGTTGTAGTTTGGTTTTTTTCTTTTAGAAAGGCAGATTATTCTAGGATGATGAATATTTCATTATCTGCCTTTGATTAGGTTACTAATTTTCTAGACAAATGAATTAGAGTCATCTATCAGGTCTTCAATCAAAATGTGATTAGGTGTCATGGGAAAAAATTAGATAGGCTGGAGAAGGTGATTAGGAACAAGCTGTGAAGAGGGTAAGGTATGGTTTAACAGGTTGTGTTCTGGGTCTGGAAGGAAATAACTCACAGGGTTCATAAAAGATTGATCTTGGGACTGCTACCATTCAATAAATTAACTAGCAATTCCAGCACAAAATTTAGGACCTTGCTATTGAAATATGCTGCTGCCACAGAGCTGGAGGGAGCGCAGCAGTGTGCAGCATCTGGGTAAACCATGCAAAGCATCATTATGACCTGTTCCTGAAAGGGAGGTACAGTAACAGCAGGTAGCAGCATGTTGGGTTTGAGTGGCCAGGTTGTGCTAGGGGTGGGCTACAGGGGTGGCTTCTGTGAGAAGCTGCTAGAAGCTTCTTCCATGTCTGATACAGCCAAAACCAGACAGCTACAAGATGGACCTGCCACTAGCTGATGCTGAGCGCACCAGTGAGAGTTGTAGTGCCTGTGGGATAACATATTTAAGAAAGAGGTAAACCCCAAACCATCAACTGCAGCAAAAAAGAGGAGTGAGAATATGTAAGAGAAATAACTCTCCAGACACAAAGCTCAGTGAAGAAAGAGAGGGAGGAGGTGCTCCAGGTGCCAGAGCAGAGATTTTCCTGCAGCACGTGGAGGTCTATAGTGGAACAGATCTCCACTTGCAGCCCACAGGGGCATCTCACACTGGAGCAGGAAGATGCCCAAAGCAGTCTGTGACCATGAGGGAAACCTGAACAGGAAGAGGTTCCTAGCAGGACTGTGAAGTCATGGAGAGAGGAGCCCATGCTGGAAGAGGTTTCCTGGCAGGACTTGTGACTCTGCAGGGGACCCATGCTGGAGCAGATTGTGGGAAGAACCCGATGTGGAGAGGTTCATGGACAACAGTCTCTTGTGGAGAGACTCCCACAATGGAGCAGGGGAAGAGGATGTGAGGAGTCCTCCCATTGAGAAGGAAGGAGCAGCAAAGACAATGTGTGACAAACTGACCACAATTCCCATTGCTCATCCCCCTGTGCCACTGAGGGGGTGGAGGCAGAGGCAAAGAAAACAGGGAGTAAAGCTGAGCCCAGGAAGCAGGGAGGGGTGAGGGGAAGGGTTTTTTGAAGATTTGATTTTATTTCTTGTTACCCTGCTTTTATTTGGTTGGAAATAAATTAAACTAGTTTCACCAAGCTGAGTCTGTTTTGCCCCTGGCAGAATTGCTGAGTGACCTCTCCCTGTTCTCATCTTGACCCCTGAACCTTTCACTGTATCCTTTTCTACCCTTGTCCAGCTGAGGAGGAGAGGCTTTGGTGGGCACCTGGCATCCAGCCAGGGTCAAGCCACCACGATCAGGGAATACATTTTCCAACAGAGACAGATTAGGCATTAATGACATTCCACTAGACTACTAACATCTAAATTTGGATCACAGAATCACAGAACCATTCAGGCTGGAAAAGACCCTCAGGATCACCAAGTCCAACCCAGAGCCCTACTCTACAAGGCTCACCCCTAAACCATAGCCCCAAGCACCACGTCCAAACCACCTTTAAACACATCCAGGCTTGGGGACTCCACCACCTCCTTGGGCAGCACATTCCAATGCCTGACCACTCCTGCCATGAACAAATATTTCCTAATGTGCAGTCTAAACCTACCCAGTGGCAGCTTGAGGCCATTCCCTCTTGTTCTATCACTAATTACCTGTCAGATGTTCACTCACATTCAAAAAAAGTTAATTCCAATGGGAACAGTCAAAAGAAAAGCTTTTCTGGACTAACACAGGAAATGGGGTGCTATTACCTGAGAAAGACAGGTTCACAAATTAATATCTGAGAAGGAATCTGTACCTTATACATTTTTTTCAGCTACACGTTGTCCAAGGAGGAAGAAGAGTGCCCTGAGATAAAGCAGTTAGTGCAAAAGACAAGTGTGCACAAAATCAGATATCAAATACACTCAATCTGGAAAGCAGAAGCTAGAATGCAGTTTACAAAATTCAGAGGAGTGAGATTTTTGACACAGCATAGGACCTGTCCCACTCCTAACAAGCTAATGATGGAGCCTGAAGAGTTCACAAAAAGAACGTACACTTCACTGTCTCCAGTAAAGAGTACTTCCTAGTACTCAGAAACATAGCGAGGAGTCCTAGGACTAAGAAGAGCACAGGTTGGTGTCACTGTTTAAATTAACTCAGAGGAATGAGATTTGAGAGTTGAGGTGGAATGACAGATGGGGTTGATGCTGACGACAGGTTTTACTTGTTTGTGCTCATAAATTACATGATAAAGGAATAACAATTACTATTGATTTTGTGCACAAGTATTAGAGATCATGTGTCTGGTATTTTTCACTGGCTTGTAGCACCCAAGCTGGTTAAGTGGGACCCTGAGCAGTTAGTTTAGTTTTCCCTTGTCACTCCATTTCTAGAGAGATTAGGATTACTTTCTGTAGTATACAACCATTATTTCCTGAGATGAACCAACTATTTGCTATCGTACCTTACAATTAGACGAGAAAATTTCCTCTTCCCCATTTAACAAGGTTTAGAGATTGTGCTAACATGCCAAAGCAAGGGAGAGCAAAGCTGATGCCTTACGTTCTATTCTTAACCAACACTGCCGTGACTTTTCTGGGAAGTTACACAAATTATAATCACTCACTGTGCAGGGTGCTTTTCAGCTTCAAAGTGCTTTACAAATATTTACTGCTAGTTAATCTGGGGGGGAAAAAAGTGTGATTTAAGGCCAGCTTCTGATAGCTCATGTGACAAAATTAATGTCATTTAAATCGAGTCTGTGTTTAATAGGATAGAACTCCAGTACTTTAGTTTAAACACTATTGTTCCATTAAAAGCCAATTACAGAAATTAAGCTTTCCTTGAATTTATAGGGCACAGCTTTTCCTTTTAAAAAAGATCTATCTAAATACTTCATCCGAACTTAGTCTCCATAATTCTAACTAATTGCTAAGAGCCCTTTCAGCCAGCTGCTTAAAGCAATTCGTCACGAGCAAACCCGGCCCCGGCGCTGAGGCAGTACCGCCCGCGAGCGGCAGATGGCGCGCAAGACATGTCCATGCCGCGTGCCCTGGCCGGGAGCGCTGTCCTTGCCTGCCCTGCCCTTTGCGGGGGGCTCAACGCCAGGGCCCTGCGCAGCTCCACACGCTTAGCAGAGCTCAGCAAAGCAGGTCAGCTCAACCGAGCGTTTCCTTACCCTAAAACCAGTAGGGGGTTCATTTACAGGTGCAAAACTATACAGTCAATACCATAGCAAATATAATTTTTCTGTGCTAAACAGAATCTCAGAATGGTTTGGGTCAGAAGGGGCCTTTAAAGGTCATCTTGTGCAGGGACGTCTTTACCTAGGTCAGGGTGCTCAAATATGCAGAGCAGCATTTAAGTATTTTCCATTCAAGATGCAAAGATAATGTTTGGATTTAAATTTTCATAGGTAAATCCTAACAAGTTCTATGCTGATGATTCTGTATTAAAAAAAAAAAAAACCAAAACAAACAAGTAGGAGCACAACAGATTGAAGACCATCAAAATAAACACTTTTTAAAGAACTTTTAATAGTGCCACAGAAAGTAACCACATGAATTACCTTACAATATATTGGCTCAGAGACCATCACTGTTGCAGGGTTTTTTTCTTTGAACCATTGAATCTGCTGCAAATGAACCCATTTTACAGGTGTTCAGTTTATGTGTAGTTTCCTTTGCTAGAGATCAAGTATCTTTTCTGAACCCAAATGGGAGAACACAGTTTTTGGCTCGATTGCACAGATTGCAGATGAGACACCAGCAGCAGAGTTAGGGAAGGAAGCAGTGGGATGTGACAACTAAATATCCACAGCCATTAGCTGGTAAGATCATGGCTGCTCTCAAGGGCAACACAAGGGTTTGCAAAGCCATTCCCACTGGCAAGGATTTTAGCAGTTGAAAATATGAAATATGGAGCCTACGCCTCAGCCCAGTAGCAGTCAGCTCTATCACATCTCAGGTGAATATGGACCCTGCACCTCAGACCAGTAGCAGTCAGCTCTATCCCATCACAGGGGAATATGGAGCCTGCACCTCAGACCAGTAGCAGTCAGCTCTATTACATCACAAGGGAATATGGACCCTGCACTCAGCCCAGTAGCAGTCAGCTCTATCATATCAAAGGGAATATGGAGCAGCCATGGTGGCAGGCTGGCTGCGGGCTTACCCATCACGGGTAGTGGTGCTCCCGCTGCAGTCCCAGGTCGTGCGAGAGGCTGGTGTGCCAAAGGTGCCCAGGGCCT
Organism: Indicator indicator; assembly: GCF_027791375.1. Classification (NCBI taxonomy): domain Eukaryota; kingdom Metazoa; phylum Chordata; class Aves; order Piciformes; family Indicatoridae; genus Indicator; species Indicator indicator. The sequence continues at coordinate 44,314,045 of NC_072014.1, forward strand.
CCCTCCGAGGCTCGTGTGCCAAAGATGCCCAGGGCCTCCCTCAGACCCCAGCCTCCTGCACTCAAAACTTCATTTCCCCTTCCCAGGCTGCCACATTATGAGGTTGTAATTACAACGTTACAAGGTTGGTTTGCAGCTTGAAAGCACAGGAACAAAAGTTCCAGGCAGCTCATGCCCATCACAAAAAAGGGTCTGGAGAGCATTCACTAATTTACATTCTGAAATGGATACCGTCTCAGAGTGGCTTCTTCAGAGGTGTATCTTCCAGCCTTCTGAGCTCCCAGCAAGCTCAGACACCATTGCCCAGGTGCTGCTTGCAGCTGGGCTCTTTCCTGTTCCTCAGTCAGCTCAAGCACCACACAAGGAGCCAACTTGAACACGACCCAATCCCCACACCCACTCAAGGGGACACCTCAGCTGACAGACATGCGGTGTCCCCGGGGCAGGACAAAGAGTGCCAGACACAGGGCCTGGGCATTCCTCCGTGTCTCCTCATGTTGTGTTTCCCCACTAGAACCATGGCTGCCCACCCTCGTGTGGATGCCAGATCCACCCGGAAACAACAGAGCTGTGACAGTGGTTACCTATGCAAACAGAACCGCGGAGCGAACGCTAAGCCAAACTTCAACCGGTCTCCTTCCCCCCAGCGAAGCCAGCCTCTAGCCCCGCGAACAGCCAACACCCTGCGGGCAGGGCGGTGGGAGGCAGTTGCGAGCGGAGGAGGGGCCGCCGCCTCTTGCAACTTGCCGGGGCGGGCCGGGTCGCCGCGCCCGGGGGTCCGGTCGTCGCCCAGCGCGGGCGCACGGCTACCCCCTCCCTCCACGGATCTCCTCAACTTCGGCCCGGCGGGGCGACTCCTCCGCATCATGGCATGTAGCGAGGCGGCAGGCTCCGGCCGCCGGAATGCCGCCGGTCGGCGGGTCCACAGCGGGCTGTGAGGGGTTCCCAGCTCCGCCTCGCGGGGGGTGCCGCTGTCGTCGCCGCCGCCTCCTGCCTTCCCGCCTTCTCCTTCCCCCCTTCCCCCCTTCCCGCCTCCCTCCCGCCATGGCCGCCCGCGGACCGGAGCGGAGGGGAGCGGAGCGGAGGGGAGCGGAGCGGCGCGGCAGTGCCGGGGTTTCGCCGCTGCCTGCCAGCGTCCCGTGACGAGCGCCAAGCGGAGCAGTGTGTCCCTGCGCTCGGTTCTGCCCCCGTCCTCTTCCCTGGAGTGGAGATGTGCGAGACCCGTGCGAGGGGAGTCGCCTCCTAGACCATCTGCCAGGATGGTGCACCTGCAGCCCCTGCCCCTCGTCGTGGTCCAGGGTGTCCTTCAGCTCGTAAGTCTCCTTTCCGGTGCCCCCAATCCCCCCAAGCCCCTGCTGCAAGACTTCGGGAGAAATCGGCGCCCTTCCCACCGGGGAGGGCAGCGGGCGCGGTTTGCGCTGGAGGCAGAAGCAGATCTGGCCCCGAGCAGCCCGCACCTCACCAGCGGGCAACCTCCTGTCGCCCGGCACTCGTTTTTGTCTATTTTTCTGAAAGCGGGGCTGTGCTTTTTTCGCGCGTTGGCTGCCTGGCGGGATCGCGGGGCGCTCAGATACCCGCGCAAAGAGCCGCTCCGGAGTCGAGGTGCGCCGGGCACTGGGCATGCCCGGTGTCGGGAGCCGGCGCGGAGCCGGGCACCGCGGGCCGGCTGCCGAGCAACACCCAAAACTGTCCTTTCCCGGAAAGTTTTCTGCCGTCTTCAAGTGCCTCTTTTGGTGTGCAGGACACATAGGCGGAGTGTGGGTAGCGTCACCAACACTAGTAAAGCTTCCCCGTTTACTTTGGGCTTGCTGCAGCGCACGGGATCGGGGTTGTTAATTTTTATCATAAGCAGGTGGCACACACCTGGTTTATGCCACACATTCCGTGGCATGCGGTGGGGGTATTTGAGGACTGACATGGCGACAAGGTGAAATGCGGACTTGGAAATTCAAAGCAATGCAGGGAGGAAGCAAAGCGAGGTGCGCGGCTGCGGACAGGTACGCGGGGAGCAAACTCTCAGAGCCGCCAAACTGCCTCGGTTGTGGGGCATTTATGGTGGAAGACAAATGTCCGTAATGGCCACATTTATACAGCAGAAGAATTTGAAAAGAGAAAAAACGTATTTGCAGAAGAGTTTGGCAATCTTCACTTCAACGAGTATTATTAAAATGTAATTTCGGAATTATTGGGGCAGTTTTGTTTTCACACCCCTAATTACCTCTGATTTGTGCTGTAAAAGTTGTCTTTCTCATCCTCAGATGCTTTGTATCTCAAAGTTTGTCACTGTAGTCAACAGGGAGTGTGTAATAAACCTTGAAGGGATTAAACGCCCTCCTTAAGAACTGGAGTCTAATATTACAGCGTGAGTTGATTGATTAGTTTTTGAGGAAGCTTATGTCAAATCCTAATCCGGTTTTTGGATTGTGCTTGTCGTGTAATGTTTTTTGCTCCAGCACTTTATCATAGCAGTGAAGTAGCGAGCTGCAGTCCTGCGATAAGGCACGCATTTCTTTCACACTCCCATCCTTTTGGACAATAAAAGGCTGTTTACATTCTTCACATTCTTACAGCCCAGTTTCCAGCTAAACAACACGCAGGGGTGATGGATGGGAAAAGAAAGCAGAAAATGGCTTACAAAGTTGCTGAGCAGAGGGGAACTAAATATAAGACGCTTCTTCCTTACACCTGCAACCTCTCCCAGGCACTCACACCCAACTTTTCATTTTTTTTAAAACAGATATCAAAGGGACTGATTGATGCCTCTTTGAACAGGGACTGGGTTTGTCACACATTGTTTTGCGGATGATGCTTGGAAGTTTCTTGCCGTGCTTTTATATACCTTGGGTGAAGGCTGACTGAAGAAGCAAAGTTGCTGTCTTGAGCAAAGATCATGCACAGTGCAGGTTTTCAGGTGGATGTGGCACTTGGCTCACACAGGAGTATTCATTTTTTCTGCTTTCTTTATAGACAAACCAGCAAAGTTTTGGAGTCAATTAGTTTTGTAGCTTACATCAACTGCTTTAAATAATAAAGCCAAACAAGAATGTGTGTGTGGTTTGAGGTATTTTAGATATACCATTTAATGCTAATCCATGACTAAAAAGTGTAAATACGTTGTGGGAGAGTATTAACAGAACACCCGGTTAACGTCTGGTTAAGGTTACAGCTTGTTGCAGCCTGATTTTGGAAATACTTGGTAGTGTATTGAATACAGGTCTCTGTGCTGTTCTGTGTTCTCTAGCTGCTGTTTGGAGGGACTGGTGGCTTCCTGGAATCTAATTAGATGTTTTAGCAGGCACACATTGGTAGCAGTGATTCTTGACTTGTTTTCTTTCTAACTGAAGCTCAGCACTAAAGGCTCAGCTTTTCAGCCAGGAAAGAAAAAAAAAATTAAGTTTTAGTCTTGCAATACAGCAGCATTCTAGTAACCCAGAAATGCTACCATCAACCCCTTCCTGATGGTAAAATCTTATTTTTTATGAAATCAGAAATGTTAGAATGCAAAGTATTTTGGCACTCTATTTTAATAAAGGTAGAAATACTTCATTTTAATGAAACTTCATATGCTTGCGTGGCTTTCAAATACCAAAGTGTGGTATTACCTCTTCATTAAAGATGCATGAATGCAGAATCAAGCCCGTGTAAAACCTCACAGATTTGAGGAGATGCTAAGGATTCTGACAATCACCTAGTTTCTTGAAAGCAGTGTTAGTTAGATGAATTGTTTATGCACCGTATCTAATACTGTTCAATCAGGAGTTTAATACTTCCTCAGTCGAGTGTGGATGCATTTTTGGAGCAAGTTCTTGGGTGGTTATTGTAGCTAATGGATGGTATAGCAGGATGCATGCAGCATAAGCACATATGTATTTCCTAAACTGCTTTGCATATTTGGGAATGTTAAACAGTAAGGCAGACTGCTGTTGCATCAGGGTAAGGTGCTGACTTGCTTCACTATAAACACATTCATTTTAGCAGTCATGGTGGCCTTATGCTTTCAATATAGATCAGAACAGTCCTTTGCAGTGCACGCTCAGGGCTGTTGCTGATAGAAGCCCAAAACCTGTTGTGTTGTACCACATTGTCATTAGCAGGTACTCTTGCTTTACTGTTGATTTTCACTAGTCTTTTTTCACTTGTCACATCATTGTTGAATGCCCTGTTAGTAACCTCTTTGGAGTTCCACGTGTTGGAAATGGAAAAGAATGGAGTATTGGCATTACATGGTTTGTAGTATGCCTGATAGTGTTAAGTTAGTTTAAAATGGGGGGGGGGGAGGGGGGTGCCTCTGCTAATTGCCTGGCAATATATTTGTCATTTTAAAGAAATGACAAATAAAGAAAAAGAAAACAACAAACCACAAGATTATCAGTAGCCAGTATTTTCTTTTCATGTTATTAATTTACACGTTTAAAATATCCTGTTTCATAGGATTGTTTAAAATAGTTCATAATGGGGTCTTCAAAATGTATGAGGTTTCCCCCTTTCCTTTAAGAAACAAAAAAAGGGGGAAAAAAAAGCCGTGTCTAGGTTTTGAGTCAAGAAGCAGGGTCTGCTTTAGTTATAGACAGGTTGTATAGCCACTACTTCCCCTTTGTCTTGGCAAGGCATAGCTACAGGCAGACACAGACAGGACCTGTGGTTCTGCTGGGTTAGCCAGCACCATAACTCTTTGTTTATGCCCCCATATTTGCAATCTGAAATGAAGAAAGGATTACAGCAGCATTTTCTAGCACTTACAGTTGCACCAGCTTCCCTCTCAAGAAACTCTCTTCCAACATTATCACTGGACAGACCTGACACCATATTAGAAACTTAGGAATTAATTATTTTACAAACCTTTAAAAGCAGTTAATTATTAACCAGCAGTGTTTGTATAGATGAGAAATATTAAGATAAAACAAACCCAAAGTATCTTATTTTTTCTCTACCAAGACTGAAGTATAGCATTTGATATGAGCAAAATTCAGTGGCAGATGAGGTTTGTTTGGATTTCTCAATGGCTGGAATGTTTACCTATGATGAAAACAATGTATCAGATAATGAAGCCAAAAATTGTTACAGAGGTTTTTTTTAAAGGAAATTTAACAACTTGAGCTGAAGAGGACAGTTACAGATTGCTATAGTACAAGACATTGCTTCACACAAAGAGCGAGCTTGGAAACTGAGACAGAGCTGCATTCCGTTTGAAAATACGTGTGTATTCACCACAGCAAGTGTAGAATCAGAGGCTGTTCCTTCTGGATACTTTAATTTTGCTTTGCAGATGTGTCTCTGTAACATGCCCTTGGAGTGAGAATCAGAAACAGGTACCATGCAGAACTCTGAACTCCTGTTTCGCAAAGGTAAATGCTTTCCTCTGGTTGTCTTGAAGCACAGAGATGAAATTCCATCCCTCCTAATTTCAGGGAGATCTTTCTTAGGAAATACACTGGGCCAAACATATCATTTGGTGCATTTTGGCATTATTCTTGAGGCTGTAGGCATTGTAAGCCTACATCTCATTCTTGTCTAGTAAAAGCAATTCAGGGAATGCAGGTGGTTTGAAGTTGCAGACCGCTCAACAAAGGCTGGTTTTGGTGCTTTGAGAATGTGTTCTCCTGACTGAGGAGGCAGGTCTTAGGGTGGATGGGGCTAGGTAACATAGGAGGTTAACATGCAACACTAAACTCGACCTTACATCATGTCTTTTGACCCGGTTCTTGGAGTTGGGCACAGAAAGGTTATAGACCCTGGCAAGAGCTGTGCAGCAAGTCTGTTCAGTGTCCATAGGCTGCAAGATACCCCAGGCTCCCCTAGCACGGAGCGCATAAAGTCCAAGCCTCAATCTTTCCATCTGCTCCATGGAAAATGTTTTTCTGCCATCGCAGAGCACTTGGAGACCTACATGTCGGAGATGCGCTCTAAGTGATTCTTAGCGCAGTGTAACCCACAAGGAAGTCAACAGAAAGATCTGTGGAGCCCAAATATTAATTTGGGAAGCACTTTCTGCTTTGCTTCCTGAGCCTTGGTTTCTGCAAGGAAGGAATTTGAGCATGGGGGTTGAAAGGGAGCAGCAGAAACTCACTGGGGTGGACATTCAGGGCACTGAAAAGATGCATCTCTGCTCTAGGTGCACCAAATTCCTCCTGTGCATTTCACCCTTAATCAACTCATCACAAACAAAAATGTATGGGAAGCAGGAAATGCTTGGCGTGGCACTTGCTGGGGTGATCTGCAGGGAGGCGTTCACCTCAGGTATTGAATACCACACAGTCATCCTTGGGCACTTTGGCCAGCAGGTGCAGTAAGGAAAGATCAGTGCTAGTCTGTGCTGAGTGGTTTTGAGACAAAACCTGCCATTGCATACGTGTGGGTTGCATCTGCATCAGAAACAGACAGAGCTGTTCTGCTGCTCAGGGGAGACTTGCTTTGAGTCTTCTACCTGTGCTTGTCAGTGCATGGAAACCAAATGCAGTCAAGAAAAAGCAAAAATTTGTTGCCTTTACTACAAAACTGCTGTGGTAAGTGACTATTTAAAAGCATATGTGCTGCACAAGACATTTGGTGTGTTAATCTGTCTTCTGGTCTTGATTCTTCCTATCTCTTTAACTGCCCACGCATTATAAAACAAAAATGCTGACCCTGAAGTCCTTATGAGATCAAATCCTGCAAAACCGGTAAAGAGGGAGCTGGAAGTTCCCATTCACATGAGTTATAAATTCATTCTGAATTTGATCTCCAGACACCCTATTTTGGGGTATATTTCCCCAGCCCCATTCATTGTTCCCATTCCATTTTCCTACTCTCAGTTTCCCATCAAGTAATTGTCACTGATGTAGTTTGTTTAGGCAGTTAAAGGGTCGATTAGAGTTAGAGAAAATAATCGGTGAAGTTGTTAGGCAGGTTCTGCTTTCAAGAGACCCTCTCTGCTGCAGAGTCCACGAGAGTTACATTTCACCCTCTTAGGAGTCCCTTTCCCCAGTTTAGCTCTTTCACACTTGCAGGCTTTCCCTGATGCTCTCTCTGTATTCACCCCTGTTTCAGCAGTTTCCCCGTGGCTTATGCTTCAGAAACACTCCCTGTGCCGTCGCAACATTCAGAGGTGCTGGCATCTGTGCAGAGCCATGGCACACGGCCCTGCCTTCACGTCAGGTCGTGCACTTGGGGCGCACCCTGCAGTCATTGAAGCGATGGAGGAGTCTGCACATGGGGCTGCAGCCCCCAGGTCTGCATCTTGCAGCAGGACTCCTTGTAGCGTTCAGCACAGCGTGGATCCCCAGCCATCGCCTGCTCCCAGACTGCACAAACTGGGCTGGAAAAGCTACAGGTTTGGTGCAGAAATCTTGTTTCAGCACGCTGCCAGGTGAGCAGGAGATAGGATGGGCAGCAGGTGGAGGAGGACTCCCACAAAAGCCATCAGGTTTGCAGGTCAGGACTAGCAAAACAAGGTTAATCCGTGTCCTGTGGGGAACCTCCTCCTGCACTCAGTCGCAGTTAACAAAGGCGTTATTCCGGGATTGGAAGGACAAGGAAACAAGAGCAAAGAGGGAATAAAGGGCTGTGAAAATGAGCCCACACTCAAGACTAAGTAGCTTTGTCCTTGCAGCAAAGATGTTGGTGCTGGTACTGGTCTCCTGGAAGGGCAGCACTTCCTGTAAATGCAGAACGTGAATGACTTGAGTGTAATGTAAGGTGGAATTAAAGAGCTGTAAGAGCTGTCGTTCTGGAGAGAGGTTTGCTCTTTGTTCCAAACAATTGGTAGTAAGAGGAGCTGTTGTTAGCAGGGAAGTGAAAATGAAAGAATAGGGAGAAATAAAGGTAAAACTAAGAATCTAATTTCTCTGAAACTGGGATTTATGTGCATTGGGACCAGTTCTGGTTATTGGCACTGACTGCCCTAATTCTGCTTCTCCAGATCCAGCATGTTTGGTTTGTGTTTATGATCAGTTACACATTTTCTGACTTTACAGTACTTGGGTTTGGTCATGACCAGGTATTTCTAAAACCATCAATCATCAGTATAAACATTACCTTAATTTCATCTTACTGTATCCATTAGCTAGGAAAATAAAACACTGTGCATGGGAGTATTTGTTCTGTTACTGTGTGGATGTAAGGGCTTTATATCCTCCTGGTGGAGGAGGAGCTGGCTGTTGTTCAGCCTTACCCCAGGGGAAAAAAAGCACTGGGACTTTGCTGAGGGTGTAAGGGGTGAATATGAGACAGAGGAAAATGATGGAAATCTCCCACCCCTCCACTTCACCCAAGGGCAGGTGGAGTGAACATGGGCAGTTACTGCAGGAGAAAGGGATGGACAGATGGACAGTAACAAGGACTGTTCCCCTGTAACACCAAGCGCTGCACATGAGAGGCCATGGTGGCTCCTTTCTGCTGTTACTCTTCCCACCAGAGAGAATTTGGAAGTGGGATTCTTCCCAGCAGCTCCTCAGCAGAGGAAAGCAAAGAAGGAAGATTTGAGCTCTCTGACTTAACACAGCTCTTGGATTGAACAAGTGCAGGAATCTGGTGACAGACATGAGTGGTGCTGGGTACTGCTGGGGCACTGCTGCTGCTGGGGCATGGCTGCTGCTGGGTACTGCTGCTGGGGTACTGCTGCTGCTTTCATCCTGTGAAGAGGCATGAGGAGCCACAAAGCTTAGCGCTCCAGGAGGGTAGAATATGGTGTTTTAAAATTTTTTCCATTTGCCTGGCTCTTGTCTGTTTGCAGACACCTGCTGATTGCTTCTGTTGCTCATCACATGTGTTTGGAGAACTGTAACTGCTGTTCCTCATGGGGTTGGAGGGCCCCCCCGCCAGTGATTTGTTCTTGAGCCTTCAGCTGTAGCTGTTACTAGTGAGTATGTTCCTCCACCACTGGCAGCCTTGACCACGGAAGGTATTCCCAGGTTGAATTTTCTCCTTACTCCAAGCAGCTAAGTGGTTCTTAGAAGAGGAAATCTTAAGAGATTGTAAGTAGAGGAATAGGTTTGTGAGAGTAGCTGTATTCTCTGTAGCCGGACTTCATGGTGCTTTCTAGGCAAGATGTGTTAGGTGTGTGTCATTGTTACTTACAGAAGCAGAGTGACAGAACAAAACAGAGCCTCAGGGTGTGTTTCTCAGCTTCACCTCCAGCAGACCAGAAGATTCTGCACAGCTGACCCTGTTCCTTGCTGGCCCATGGCAATAGGAGGTGAGGAGCAAGGCTGAGCTGCTGGAGGAGAAGCTGGCTTCTCGGATGGGTCTGCATCCATGGGCGACCACCATCTGTTGGCTCAAGTGAATTATTGCTTAGGGTTTGAACCCATTGCTTCTGACATGGCATTGCATGTTTTCCAAGGTGAATGCTTTCCTCAGATCAAATTCCAATACATCTATATCTTTAATGCAGTAACACAATAGTTTGGTATTTTTTGTTCCCGAAAGACAAGAGAATGGACAACTCAGAGGACATTTTAAAAGTGCAATAAACAATGTGTGGGTTCTCGTGGAAACTGAGGAAATTCAGGGTTTGTACTAAAGAGAATATGTGAATGGCAAAGAAATAGCTTTATCTCTACCCTTAAGTGATACTTTGAGGAAGAAAACATAAAATATAAAACCCTCTTCTGAATATCTTTACAACATATTTTAATACAATTTTAGGACAAAGTGTAATGTATTTATTTCAGATACTATAGGGCAGAGGTGGCATTATGAGGCACATGGAAATCCACTGTACTCCTTGATTCATGGGGTTGAACCCAACTCCACTCTGCAAGTCAAGCGTGGTAGCACAAGTCAGTGCCACTAAATCTTGCTGAGAGACCACACTGGCATGTTGAATAGTTACTGGTGTGCTAGCCTGGGCCACTTTAAATTAAATGATGTGGCGCTCACAAACTGCACCTCACTTGCTTTTAAAACAGATTCAGTTTGGCTAATTTAAATCCTGTCACCATTGAAAACAAGGCAAAAACTGATGTTCACCTCTTGATGGAGTTGGGACAGATCCTGTTGTACAGCTGCCTTTGTATGCCAGAGTCTGCCTCATCCAGCTGCTGAGCCACTGCGTAGTTTATAGTCATTGAATTAGTCTTCCAGTGCTGGAAACATCCATTTCTGAGTTAATTTTGAATCAAACTGCACAGTCTGCTGTGCTGCATGACAAATCCATCAGTCTTCTACACATTCCTCTGCCTGGCTCTGCTCTCCCCTGAAAGGAAGTCTCTGGCCCTCCAGGGAGCTTTTCTAAGCTGCACTCTGCTGTGAGCTGCCTGCTTGCCACATCTTTTTCTCCTTCCCTGCCTGATGCATCCTCCTAAATTTTTTCCTAAGCAGAACATGCTCAGTTTCTGTGAGAGAAGCAGCAGCATCCTCTTTGTTTTAACTCCTGGAGATGTCTGCTTGATCCAAAGTACAGGAGCCAGGAGCAGATAAAGAATGTCTTCATTCCTAGTGCTCAGCTTTTCTGTATTTTATTTTTTATTCAAAGCAAAACACACTGTATTTGTGCAGGAAATAGAGCCACCTTGCCAGGATCTCTCAATGGTCATTAGCGCACCCCTGACAGCTCTGTCCCAGCTGTCATAGTGGATCAGTGCAAAGGCTTTAGCAGCTTTGGATCCTAGGTTCTATAATGTACTTCTAGAGTGTTTCCAATTAAAACTGAAACGTTTAAAACTCAGTTGTTCTCAGGTGAAACCTGAGTGGCTATCTGCTATTAAAGCAAAAGACTGGAGCATGGTGAGGAGGCTGTCAGACTTTGTGTTTGCAGAACTACAGTGGCTAGAAACACTGCACTGGTCTTGCTTTGGCAATGAGCTCTGGTGTGTAATATTTAGGTGCAGACCAAAAGACACACCAAACTGCATTTACACCATGTTAGCATTCTGGGGGCACAGCAGGGTGTTTTCTTTCTTTCTGCTTTCTCTCCTTGCCCCTGGCACTCACAAGCCCAGATACTTTTCCTGCAGCTGTGCTGGTGAATCATGACTGATGGGGTTTACTTCCACAGAGCTCTTCCCTTGGAGGAGCCATTCTCATCCATCCCACTCCTCCAGCCTCTTTTATTTTCCTTCTCACTGAAACTCAGTATCCACTTTCTGTCACCTGACCGAAGCTAGCTTAAAATAATGCCAAGGTAGCTGAGTGTCTGACAGGAGAATAAATTCGTTGTTGAGTTAGGAACTATTTTCGATTTAAAATACGTGAAGTGCCTCTAACTGCAGGAATGAAGGAACATGACATACCTCATACTCAGATCCATTTTATGGCATTCACCCCATAATCCTTTTATTCAGAAATGCATGACCTGTGCATTATCAGCAGTGGACAGCCTAACACTGCTGTGATGAGGGAATTTAAACTCCACATTTTATTTAACAAAACCTTTTTGTGGGTGTTGGATCTGTTGCTCTGCTCGCTCAGACTGAAGGCTCAGTGTTGCTGGGTTTAATACTTAATGTTGAACAATGGAGAAAGAATGAATTAAAAACAGCTAAGTTTGTCCTCCCAAAGACTAAGAATAGCATCCTGCAGGAATTTGCCTTCTGGTGAGTTTGCAATATTCTTTCAATGAAGAGCACAGTTATGTGTTTGGTGGAATAACAAGATTAATAAGGTGACAAATACAAATACAATAGGCATTGTGTCTGTGCTGGGTTCTGATGGATTGGATTGTTTTGTTCACTTCAGATTAGCTACCAGCTTCATTTTAAGTTTCTGCCAATAAAGCTGGTAACTGCGAAGGAGATTCAGCTCTGTGTTCTGTTTAGATATTAAAGCTGTAGTCCTGATAACACAAACCAGTAGTGGCTGAACTGGCTTGTCCCATACTAGTGCTATTAATATCCCCCTGTGTGTTCAGGGAATATTGAGATAAATTGGTCTGTGAGCCAGTTTATTAATAAAGCCTGCTCTGCTGTGAGTATGTAGCCTATGCCCCAATTGCTGGTTTACCCACTACAATTATTTCATAGAAATCTAATTATCCTTGATTTCAGCAGCTCTGCACAGAACAGTTGAACAGCTATTTGAGTGGGACTGAAATACAGCTGATGGGCAACAGCATCATAGGAAGCTTGATTTTCTTAGCAAAGAGACTAAAACATTTTTGAAACAAAAATGAGTCTGAAAGCCAAAACACACCTGTACACCAGTCACAAGTTCAGCAGGGCTTACTGGGGTGGTCACATTTTGGGGGTTTGGTGTTTATTCACACAGGGGCTCCAAAGGACGTGTTGATCTTCCCTTGGCTGTAGTGACAGCATGGGCTGCTCTGTGATTCCTTTGCTTCAGGCTCCTCTTCGGAATACTCGGCTGGAAAATAAAGAGTAATGGGATTTAGTGGGGTAAAACCCCCACCTAAATACAGTGCATTTCCCCCTCATTCCTTTAGTTTGAGAATGGCACCTATTGGGAACTTTTCCTGGAAAATTCACCCATTAAGAGACAGTACAGAAGTTACCAACACCAGAGCTTTGACTGCAGTTTGCATAAGGTGCCTGAGAATAAGATGCCGCAAGCTCCCTGCACAGGAGAAAGGGAGATACCTAGGAAGGTCCTGAGCAGAAAGCAGGATCTTGAACTGTATCCCTTTGAGAAACTTCAGAGCCTTCCTCTGGGTCGCTTCCTTTCACTTAGACTAGCAGGGAGGTGGTTAACCTAAGGTAGAGCTGCTTTTACTAACTAATGAGTACATGGGTGCTAATATCTGCATTCCCTCTGTGCAAGTAAGCCGGCACTTGTCCCATCGTTAGGGCAGAGGCAGGGAAAGCCAGCCTGGTCTCTCCAGACAGCGTCCTGTTTGTCAAACTGCCCTCACAGCTGCTTGGAGGAAGAAACAAAGTACAAATGTGTCCTTTTGATCTTGGTAGGAGGTGGGATCTGTGTGTTCAAATTGAGTGAGAGTAGAAAGTGGCTTCCTCAGACACCTACCAGAAGATGTACTTGCTCCTGCAAGGAGACACTGTGGTAAGGAAACTAAAAACTGCACCAAAGTCAAAATTTAGTGCAGCCATCACTGCAAGAATTGTCTCCTCTGTGATCTCAGTCAAAGGTGTGTGAAAACCACATCCTGGATTGGATCCTGCACTAGAACTGGATGAAAGAATGCCTGGACTTGTATCCCAAGAGATCCTGTTCATGGGTTAAGAGCTCAGGTGCCCAGCGAGGCATGCACCAAAACAAACTAAATAGAATTTACATTCTTGAAGCATAGAATCAGGAAGATTGGAAAAGACATCCAAGGTCATCAAGTCTGACCTTTTACCCAACACCTCCATGACCACACTAGACAGTGTCCTGTAGTGTCACATCTGCCTGTTTCTGAACACCTCTAGGGACATGAGGACTGCTGGGATCATGTGTCTCAGTGTGCTGTCAGAGGTTCTGGATTTAACACCTGGGAAACTTTATGAACCTGTGGAAAAGCTGTGATTTGCTGTCTCTCAAGTCCTCCCTTTGCATTTGTTGTTTTCTCTAGCAGATGGGTACCAGAAAAAGCTATGCACTACCTCCCTGTGAGGTAGGACTGCTCATACCAAATGCTCCTAATACTCTTCCTTAGTTTTTTTTAGGAAGTGCCATGACAACCCCTGGGAGGCTTCACAGCTGATGGTATCATATTGCTTACTAAGTTATTCCAGCACTCCACACAGCTTGCCTAATTCCTTCCTGTTATGCATAGCTATCTTTTTTTCTCACCCTCCTGAGACGCTTTGCTTTAAGCTGCACCTGTTCCTGGGGACCCTTTCCTCAAAGAACTACAATGTTGGTGTTGTGAGTCACAGCAAATTTTGCCTGTTTATCAATCCATCTTTGGAACAACTTGGGTCTCTTTTAATTCCCTCTTTCCCGATGTTTTTCATGAGAACATCTTAATGGAAAGATCATTTCAGTGCTGACCCAACTTGTTAGGGTTAAAAGATGCCATCTGAGCATAAAGGACTCTTGGAGAATGGGGCAGTTTTGCAGAGGAAGCAAGTGGGCTAGGTGCAGGATGACAATGTTATGTTCTGAATAATCTTGGAATATTTTGTTACTTGAAACTGCAGCGCTTTTACCACCAGGGGTTTATTTCATCCATTTTTGTTTTCTGGCCATCAGCAGCCAGCCCATGAGGATGGGACATTGCCTGCCACATCTGTGTTCTGAAGATGTGAGCTACATGACTCTGTGAACACTGGGCACAAGTTAAAGAGCACAGCACCAAAGGGCAGAATGAGTGCAATTAGGCGTTTTGGATCAGCTCAGAGCTCAGGGAGAGCATTCTTGTATCTAGCAGGAAACATTCCTGAGCTCCCTGATGTATTACTTCTATTGTAAGCTCTTCAGGGGTGCCTTCTACTTCTTGTACTGGGCTGAGCACACATCAGTGCTCTGAATAAATACAGTAGTGGCTGAAAAGAAAAATAACAGCAGAAATTACACATAAACAAAACATTTAGGTGTACGATCTGCTCGGTCTAATTTCTGGTTAAAGAAATATCCCACCAGTTCCCAAGGGACAAGTTTCTTTGCAAGCAATAACAACCTCTGTAGCTGACAGTGTGTAAGGAAAGCTTCTGCTGAAAGATGCTGTAAAAAACTCACGTATTCCATTGATATAAACCTGATGTTGCTTCACATTGCCCACAAGAAATAATACATTTGGAGTAGTCTGTAAATGGTCCTTTTTACCTAAAATCACCACCTGCTTTCCTTACAAGTCATCATCTTTAAGAGATAAACTCCCCATTAAGCACTTGGACAAGGTGTTAGTTTTTCTTGCAGTAGTCAGAAATAAGAACAATGAATGTGTGGGAGAAATGCATCAGTTTGGTTAGAAACATCAAAGTCCATGAAACATAGACAAATGGGTTCAGGGAAGGCTCCAAGTATGGAATTATTGACCCTGGAGGATAAGATGCAGAGCACCCTTCCTAGGCTTTCCTTTGTCAATTTTATATAGTGTTTGCAAGGAGGAGTTTAACAGCAAAACTCAGAGCCTCTCTTAATTTGTTTTGTCATTTTGTGAATTACCTTGCTGCAAAAGTGTATTAATGCTGTGTGCAAGTACTGATGGTCTGTAAGGCAGTGCAAAGCAGTGCAGCTGATTGATGTGCCTCCTCTTCTGCTTGCTCGTTTTCTGACTGTGGTCTCAGTTCTGGGACCAGCTGCTTTGAGTTTTCTCTGGTGTGTCACAGTCCTGGAAGCGATGTGGCCTGCCCTGCTGCCTCCTTGTGTAGGGTAGAAGATAACTCAGCAGATCACAATGAAATCATGTTTTATCTTTTTAAACATAAATACAATTCTCCATAGTTAACTTTTGAGAGAAATTCTTTTTTCTGCTAGTTGTATGATTCTGTCTGCCTGAAAGGAGGTTATAGCAAAGTGTGTCTTGGGCTGTTCTCCCAAGTAGCAAGTGACAGGATGAGGGGAAATAGCCTCAAGCTATTCCAGGGGAGGCCAGACATGAGGAATAATTTTTTCACTGGACTGTCAAAGCAGGCTGCTAGGAAATTTGGTTTGGTTTGGTTTTTTAATGCTCATATCTAGCATTTTGTTGCTGAAGGAAAGGCAGTGTGCTGGAAGAGGGCGAGGAAGGCTGTGGAGTGCCTCTTCTGCTAGCCATCTTTGCTTAACCAGTGAAGGAAGTCCACCCTACCCTCCCAGTGATTCTGCACTGCTGGCATCAGTGTGGGCCTTCAGGGGTCAAAGCCTAATGCTGAGAGGAAGAATCTACCTTAAATGTTCAGCACCCATCAGAGCCTGTGGAATGGAAAGTTCCATTTCATCTCTGTGGAAATGCTGTGTGCTTGATAATAACCCCCTTTGGATTCTTCAAACCCAACATCCACAGCTTACAACAACAATAATAACTTCATAATGTCCTTTGAAACAAACAAGATTGGGTAAACCATCTTTGGTAAGATTAGGGTTTGGGTTTGGGTTTGCTTTTTAGGGGGGGTGGGGTGGGGGGTGCTGTTTATACTGTGTTTTCCAGCAAACTACATCAAAACTTTGCAGCAATGAGAGTGATTAGGGAAATTTAAGCCTGCAAAATCTCTTTGAATTCAGTCTGTAGTCTCACAGAAGAATGGGACTCCATTTGTTCCTGACCTCCAGTTAGAGCACGACTTACTAACCACTACCTTCAGAGCCTGGCCCCAGCTGCTTTTGCACCCAGCAGCAGGTTGCTCATCCTGGCAGTAATGTCGCACACAGAAGGCAGTGGTGCTTGTGAGACTGTCTCAAAAGCCTCCATAAAGGACAGCATTCCTATGCTCCCTATTCAGCCACAGATCTGGCCTGGTGATAAGTATTTGGCAATCAGTGTAGTCAAGCACAGTAAATTTAGTAAATCCATGGTAAGTCTATGCTGGCTCTTCCCAGTCATCGTCTGCCCCTGCATGTGCCCAGCTATGGCTTCAGAAAGGATTTGCTCCATGATTTCCCCAGAGGCAGAAGTGAGTCTGAGCAGCTGTACCCTCTTGCATTGTTTTTAGTCTTTTTGAGAAAATGGTCACTGTATTTGGGGTTCTTCTCATCCTCAGGGACTTCCCACAATCTCCAAAACCTTTCCAGCTTGATAATGAGCAGCCACATAATAGCATCAGCCAGCTCTTCCGGCAGGCTGGAATGACACCCATCCTTCCCTGCAGACTTGGCACAGCTTCAGGTGGCTCAGGGGTTCCCTGACTTGGTTCTCCTCTGCAATTGACAGGCTGAGGGGAGATCTCATTGCTCTCTACAGCTACCTAAAAGGAGGGTGGAGGGAGGTGGGGGTTGGTCTCTTCTCCCCAGTCTCAGGTGATAGAAGGAGACAAGATGGTCTGAAATTGTGCGTGGGGAGGGTTAGATTGGAGATGAGGAAAAATTTCTTTCCTGCAAGAGTGGTCAGGGATTGGAACAGGCTGCCCAGGGAGGTGGTAGAGTCCCCATCCCTGGAGGTGTTAGAGAAACCTGTGGCCATGGCACTTGGATGTGTTTAATGGCTATGGTGGTGTTGGGTTGATGGTTGGACTCGATGGCCTCTGTCAACCAGAACAATTCTGTGATTCTGTGATTGTAAGGATTTTGTAGAGAACACAAAACTTCAGAGGACTTGAATTAGTTGCACTTAGTTGTGCAAAAGTCAGATGCATCCCTTGAGGTTCAATACTGTATCACTGAGACAGACACCACTGGTTTTGTGTAGTGGTTGACACTATATGACAATTAAGCCAAAATCTAAATAAATAAGTCTGCAAAGCAATCGTTGTTAGGAGTTTTGTCTTTCAATTAACTAGAGCAGATGATGGTTCTCTTTAGGAATGGGTTTAAGCTGAAAGAGGGCAGATTGAGACTGGATATTAGGAAGAAATTCTTTACAGTAAGGGTGGGGAGACACTGGAACAGGTTGCCCAGGGAGGCTGTGGCTGCCCCCTCCCTGGAGGTGTTCAGGGCAGGCTAGATGAGGCCTCGAGCCACCTGGGCTGGTGGGAGGTGTCTCTGCCCAAGGCAGGGGGTTGGAGATTAATGATCTTTAAGGTCTCTTCCAGCCCAAACCATTCTGTGATCTATGCTTTACTTACAACAGTAGGTTTGAAGTTTGGTCTTCCATCTTTGCAGCAGAGAACGACCTTCCAGAGGCAGGAGGAAATGTGATTCTGGGGCATGGGAAATGTTCATTGTGGATGAGGATGCTTAAGGAGGGAGCAGCAATACAAACTCTCTTGGTGACTCTGGAGTAAGAACTGCTTCCTTCTCCAGTCTTCTCTCTCCCTGTGCAGTTTGAACAGGGTTTGCTTTTCGCTGAAGTCTACAGCAGCAGAGATAGGGCTCAGGAAAACTTTTCCAGAGCAGCCTCAGCGTGGTTTAGCCCCACCTTGGAGTGAAAACTCTTGAGCAGCTGCTGAAAATATCCATTATTACATCCGTGGTTGTTACACATGGATACAGAAATATAGATACCCGAGGCAGGCATGGGAAGATGATTTGTAGTCTGTAAACCTTTCGTGACACTCCCAGCCTGTGCCTGCAGCTGGACAGCAACTGGAGCTGCGACAGGGCGGCTGCTGTTCTTAATCACCAGAGAGTTTTGTCCTATATAGTAAAGGCTTGTGGATAAATTAACTGGAGAAAATCTAGATAGGCAAATGAAGCTCCAAGCGGTTATAACACCTGGGAATTCATCAAGCGTGGTGATACCTTTCAGCTATGGCCAGAAATGGTCATTAACCATTGTCAGGCACTTGCGGTCTTCTACCATGCAAGGACTTCATCCTCCCCTGTTTGTTAGCTGCTGTAGTGATGAGCTGCAGAGGGATGACAGATTCAGCTAAGGACTTGGAATCTGAACACCTGTGCAGTGTCATGCATTTCAAAATAGAGTGTGACAGCAAAACACATCAGCCCTCTAACATCCAAACATAAACCACAGGGGTTTTTCCTTCAGCTTTTATCCAGGGAAATAGCTTTCAGTCTTCACTGCCCAAGTGAAAATTCAAAGCAAAAGCTGTGTTGAGGTCCAAAATAAAGAAGATAAATGGGAGTGGTATGCACAGGTGCACCAAACGGTGATTCAGCAATCACCATTTCATTCCTCTCGGTGATGTTTTGGTGGCCTGCATCTTTGGGGGTGTGCAGGTCAATAGCATTCAGCAGCAGCTTCTTCAGGAAGGTTAGGAGTGTTGACTAAAGCTACTTTGCATACGTTGACTTCTGTGTGACTCACCCAACCCTCTGCTGAAGCTATCGAAAAAGCAACCAAAATATTTTTTGTTTTGCATTATCTTCTTTTTGGAGAGTTAAAAAAAAAGGCATAAGCCAAGGGCAGCAAAATATAAACAACCTTGATTGCTGGATTAGGCATGTGTGTTTCTGCTGTCAGCTGGAGGAGCCTGCATCACTGACATTGTTTGAAGGGAACATCTCTGCTTCCCATGTCCTTTAAAAGTACCCTTGAAATGTTAATCAAAACTAAAGCAGGCAGTCTGTGGTTTTGACAGAAGGAACCAGTTTGCCTGAGACTCTTCAGCCCACTGCAGTCCCTGTCAGCTGCCAGCATGCTCTGCTCTGGGCTTGAGCACAACTATGGGACAGCCCCCCAGGCTGGCAGTGAACCTGGCCCCTCTCTCTTTTTGCCCATTGCAGAGAACAAGCTCTCCAGCATGGGCTTTTTTTTCAGCAGAACCTTTGTTTGCAAAGGGTGGCTGTTTGCCCTTCATACTGGGTGCAGTAATTCTGGGAGAGGTTTCTGGTCTCTGTTCCTTTGCAGTTCTATCAGCGGTGTTTAAAGGACATCTGTTCGGTGTTTCAGGACAAGAGTCTTGTGTGATGGGGAATTAGGGAAGGCTCACATTTAGCTCTTCTGTGCTCTCACTCATGTTTGGGAAAGACAGAAACCTACTTCAAGCACAGATAAGGATTAGCATTTTGGATGATAAAAGCTCTCACACATGAACGGGCCTCTTCTTAAAATCAATGAAATAAATTAGACTCCCTGTTTAGGAGCATCTGGCACCCTCAGAGCCCAGCTCGTGTAATGATATCTGTTTATTAAAAAGAATTATGTAACAATATGGCTGATTTAGTTCAAGATGATTGGCTTAGCAACTTAATTGGACTATGCAGTACACCAGAGCAAAAAAAATAATTTAATTAGCTCATTCATTTGTGGATGACTGGAAGCACTGCACATCATGTGTGCCTTTTTAAAGGTGTGCAGCCATTTGAGGCTGCAAGGAGCTGAACCTTTTCTACTTCCACAGAAACTGCCTTTGCACCCATAAGACCATCAGCACCAAGCTGATGTGCAGCAGGACCCCAGCTGAAGCCCACAGAAACCAGCAAGAAGTTTGCTTTGAATCCAGAGAGCACTTGATGACTCCTTGCAGCCAAGGGAACCTTTCTAGAGGAACAGCAAAACGGACCTGGAAGAGTCAATCTCATTTTCCTCCACTGTGGTCTCTTTTCCTCCCGAGCTGAACCCCCACCCTCCAGCTCCCAGATCCTGTTAGTATTCCGTTCCAGAAAGTAAACGTGCACTATGCCAGTTTTACATTCATCCTGCTGCAAGGTTTTATTTCCTCTGCTTCCAGGATGAGCACTTAACCATGGAAAACATGCTCTTGCAGCTGTCTGCTCTGGGAGGCCACAGCCTCTCAGCTCAGACACAGCAGAGATTTTTTTAGTATTATTATTGAACCTCTCAGTAACACAAAAGCGATGGAGTTAATTACCAAAGCATGTTCAAATTACTTAATATCCAAACAGTATTTTCAGAATGGCATTTGAGAGTGGCTCAAATTCGAGATCTCTCTGCTTTAGTTCAGTTCCAAATACAGTTTGCTGTGTCAGCCAAAGGACTGCTCTCTTGGGGGCAAATTCCACTTAAATGGAGTTAATCACATCAGCACAAGTTGTTTCTATACTCTAGTTTTACACCGATTTAAATAAAATTAGAGGTTTGGATGTTGATTTCTCTTGTGTTGCTAACTTCAGATACACTGAGTCCTGGATGGTTTCTTTTTCCATTTCTATAACTGAACATCAAACTCCCCACTTCTTTCCCACCCCCCAAAGCACACAGAAAACTGAGACAAAAACCTAAATTAAAATCAGAGTGAGGATTTGACTTAAAACATAAAAGAAGAAACAGGGCTGGAACTGCATATTTATCACACCCTGTTGTACCTACATAGAGCTGCACATCTGGTGTGCAAGATAATGCTCTGTTTAGAGACTGTCTTACCAGCACAGAAAATTGGAAATGAGTTGCAAGTCTTAATGCTACATTTGTCCACTACTGGGAGCAAGTGAGGCCCTGGGTTGCGCTCTTTTTGTAGGCTGTGTGATTTGATTTCCTCTGTTTTTCGGCTCTGTAAATAGTGTAGGCATGGAGGAAATCAGAAAAGCAATGGTTCTGCAGGAAATATTTTGTGCCGCACAGCTGAGAAGGTTTTATCTCTTCCCAGACTGTATAGCCAGGTCTCACTGTAGTAGTAGCCATAGCAAAAAGGAAGAGATGCTTGACTGAAGCCAGAGGTGGAGCAATAGAAACCACAGGACCTTGTTCATTCTTTTC
This sequence comes from Indicator indicator, assembly GCF_027791375.1. NCBI lineage: Eukaryota > Metazoa > Chordata > Aves > Piciformes > Indicatoridae > Indicator > Indicator indicator. Next base: position 44,335,055 of record NC_072014.1, read on the forward strand.
TCATGTAATATAAATCATTAAACCTCTGGGCAGTGGTTAGCCATTCCTGACCTGCAGCAGAGTCTATTCTCACAGGATTGCCTGGTCTGATAATTCATTCTGTCACAGGCACACCTGTCACGTATCTGCACGAGTCTGTCCTGTAGCTATCAGACAAGAGAAGTCCCATCTGCAGCCCACATGCTGCCCAGTCACTTCTCACTGAAACTCCTGGGTGGCTGCATGGTTCTGACCTCTGGTAGGGAAGGTTTTCCTCCTGCAGGCATGCAAAATACAAGTGTTTTGTTACCAGAAAATGACCCAGGTGTAGTACATTCAGCTTTGGACTTCATGCACAGGAAAACAAGGACATCTCTAAATGCAGAAAATCAGACTTTGTTTGACCTTTTCATACTTCCATTCTTCCAAAGGAAATGCTTTCTCTTGTATGTGCCTGCCTGAATGCCTGTTCAGCACCAGGAGGGAGGGAGAGGAAACCATGACAAGCCAGGAAACAGAAGTCGAGACTGTCTGTCTCTAATGTAAAACCTGGTATTAGTCATGTGCTCTTGGCATAGAGCAACAGGCAGGACGGCACCAGGGAAGAATACAGTGAGCAGGGAGACTGTTGGCATGCTGCTGACCCCTGTTCCTGAAAAGGGGAGCAGTGGCAGGGGCATCATGGTCTGGTGCTGAGGCCAGGAAAGCAGCATCCCAAACCAGAGAGGGGCAAAGAGTGGAGTCATAACCTCTGCCTCCAATTTATCCTGTGTAATGACCATGAAGACAAAAGGAGGAAAAGCAGCTAAGTGGGGCATGCTGTTGGCACCTTGAAGAAAACCTCTCCTCCTGAGTATTGAGCAGCAATGAAGTGCACATCAAAATATTTGAATGTTTTGATCCATATTCAGATATCAGAGTTTGGGCTGAAATTCAACTGAGCTCTAAGCAAAGTGGAACACGAGTCTCATGCAGCTTACCGGCACTACCGAGGTGGTGCCCTGTGCTGGCTGGAAGGAGGTGTGCCAAGGTTTTCTTTTCTCGAGTGTGATTCGGGAATACCAACTCTGCCCAGTGATGCCACGTGTTCGAGCCTCTTGTTCTCTGGATGTAGGTGATAACAATCCTTGTTTCTCACTGCGAGTCTGGCCACCCTGCTCTCCTCTGTGCATGGCTTGTGGACAGAAGCAGTGGTTGTGCCCCAAACAGAAGGTTCCCTGCTTCAGCCTCAGCCAAGATGAACGGGAAAACCAGAGCTATTTACTCTGCAGCACACTAATGTGCACATACATTGCTTAATTTGATGGTCATGCCTGGTCCAGATTAGGTTTGTACCTGTGGGTGATCCAGGCATGCAGGGAACTGGCAGGAGCCTGTGCTCCCTTCAGCCTTACCCCTGTGCAGCACTGCAGGCAGGTAGGACAGACAGACAGAGAAGCCCTTCCTGAGATGGTTCATCACAAGCCACTGGCACTTTCCTAGACAGCAGAAGCTGAAGTGTTATGTGATGTAACACAGTTTATTGCAACGTTATTTGATACAACACACTGCATTGGCCTGTTCCTGGAGATGCAGATTTACAAAATCACATCTTTATTGCAGATTCAGCCATGCATGTACGTATTTAGAGACTTCAGAAACCCTCTGTAATTGAGGAAGCAGGGCAGCACATTCCATTTTCATACAAGAGTGTACTTGTTCCTGTCAAACTGCCTTCTGCCCCATGGCAGGCAGCTGAAAACACTTACCAGAGCTGTTCTTTTGTCTCTCATATGAACACTACCAGCCTTGCTCTAACCAGCAGTTAGGTTTAGATTTGCTTCCTTCTTTGATCTCCACAATCTGCGTGAAAACACACATTAGACACAAGAAGGAACGTGTGATGTTTGAAGCCTGCCTTCACTTACACATCATCACACTTACACATCATCAGTCCCACAGTCAAGCACAAACAGTCCAAAAGGTTCCTGCAGTGCATTGATGACCACTTTCTCCTGCAAGTAGTTGAAGAACCAACAAGGAGACGTGCAATGCTGGACCTGATATTAACAAACAAAGAAGGACTGGTTGTAGATGTCAAGGTTGGAGGTAATCTTGGTTGCAGTGACCACAACATGTTAGAGTTTTATATCAATAGACAAAGAAGCAGGATGATAAGTAAAATTTCAACCCTGGACCTTAAAATGGCCAACTTTGCCCTCTTCAAGACTCTATTTGGAAATATCTGGTGGACTAGGGCTCTGGAAGGAAGGGGGGCCCAAGAGAGCTGGCTGATGTTCAAACATTACCTCCTCCAAGCTCAAGAGAAATGTATTCCCTTGGAAAAAAAAAATCAAGTAAGGCAAGCAGAAGACCTGCATGGATAAGCAAGGGACTCTTAGTAAAACTCCAAAACAAAAAGGAGGTTTACAATATGTGGACAAAAGTACTGCTCAGCTAGAAGGATTATAGAGATGTAGCCAGAGAATGCAGAGATGCAACAAGGAAAGCCAAGGCCCTCCTGGAACTGAATTTGGCCAGAGGGGTGAAGGAGAACAAGAGTTTCTTCAAATATATCAATGATAAAAGGAAGGGCAGGCAAGAGGTGGGCCCCTGCTGAATGAGAGGGGAGATACAGGAACTGATGATGCAGAGATGGCAGAGCTGCTGAATGCCTTCTTTGCCTCAGTCTTCACTCCTAAGACCAGCCCTCAGGAAGCTCAGTCTCTAGAAGTAAGGGAGCAGAACTGGAGAGATGTGGACATTCTGCCGGTCAGTCAGGACAGGGTTAGAGATCTCTTATACATCTGAAGACACACAAATCCATGGGCCCTGATGGGATGCATCCATGAGTGCTGAGAGAGCTGCTGATACTGTTGCTGAACCTCTCTCCTTCATCTTTGAAAAGTCCTGGAGAACAGGAGAGGTGCCTGATGACTGGAAGAAAGCAAATGTCACTCCAGTCTTCAAAAAAGGCAAGAAGGAGGAGCCAGGCAAGTACAGAGCAGTCAGCCTCACCTCCATCCCTGGAAAGATGATGGAGCAGCTCATCCTGGAGGTCATCTCTAACCACATGGAAGACAAGAAGGTTATCAGGAGTAGCCAACACAGATTTATCAAGGGGAGGTCCTAACTAATCTGATAGCCTTCTATGAAGTTATGACCAAGTGGTTAGATGAGGGCAGAGCAGTGGATGTCATATATCTTTAACTTCACTAAAGCCTTTGATACAGTCTCCCATAACATCCTCATAGAACAGCTCAGAAGATGTGGCACAGATGGCTGTTAGTGAGGTGGATTGCAAATTGGCTCCACAACAGGGTTCAGAGGGTTGTCATCAGTGGCACAGAGGCAAATTGGAAGTCTGTGGCCAGTGGTGTTCCCCAGGGATCTGTACTGGGTCCAGTTTTGTTCAATATCTTTATCAATGACCTGAGTGAGGGCATTGAGAGTACCCTCAGCAAGTTCCTGATGACTGGGGGGGTTGGCTGACACCCCTCAGGCTGTGCTGCCATCCAATGGGACCTGGACAGGGTGAGAGCTGGGTGCAGGCAAACCTCATGGAGTTTAATAAGTGCAGGGTCCTGCATCTGGGGAGGAGTAACAACAGGCACCAGGACAGGTTAGAGGCTGCCCTGCTGGAAAGCAGCTCCACAGAGAAAGACCTTGGAGTGCTGGTGGACAGCAAGTTCTGCATGGAACAACAATGTGCTCTTGTGGCCAAGAGAGCCAATGGGATCCTGGGATGTATCAAGAAAGGTGTCCAGCAGGGCTAGGGAAGTTCTTCTACCTCTTTGCTCTGCCCTGCTGAGACCACAACTGCAATACTGTGTCCAGTTTTGGGCTCCCCAGTTCAAGAGAGACAGAGGCCTGCTGGAGAGAGTCCAAGGGAGAGCCATGAGGATGATTTGGAGACTTGAGCATCTCCCCTGTGGAAAGAGACTGAGAACTCTGGGGCTGTTTAGTCTTGAGAAGAGAAGGCTGAGAGGGATCTGATCAATGTCTATCAATATCTGAGGGGTGGGTGTCAAGTGGAGGGGGCCAGCCTCTTTTCAGTGGTTCACAGTGATAAGACAAGGAACAATGGGTTCAAACTAGAACATAGAAGATTTCAGCTCAACATGAGGAGAAACTTCTTTACAGTGAGGGTGACAAAGCCCTGGAACAGGCTGCCAAGGGGGGGTTGTGGAGTCTCCTTCTCTGGAGACTTTCCAAATCCACCTGGATGCATTCCTATGCAGACTACCCTAAGTGATGCTGCTCTGGCAGGGGGGTTGGACCTCATGATCTCTTGAGGTCCCTTCCAACCACTGACATACTGTGAGACTGTGATACTGTGTTTCTGCTTATGAGCTAGCACCTCCTAGCTCTTTAAAAAATGTTCTTCCTGACTCCATTTGTTGGGGTTTGAGATTACTCATGCCACTTGCTAACATTCATTCCCAAAGCCATTCTTAAATCTGTGGTTCTGTTTCTTATACAGATTTAGGATTTGGCTACTGAATGAAAACAGACATGTTTTGGACTAAACCCTCTCAGCCAGCAGGTGAATTAAGCAGTGACCTGCAAGTCTCCTCGGCCATTATGGATTCTTCTGACCTGGCTCCTTCTGCTTTTTAAAAAGCTGTGAGAACTGGGAGCTGGGGTTGTTTAGTCTGGAGAAGAGGAGGCTCAGGGGTGACCTCATTGCTGTCTACCGGAAGGGAGGCTGTATCCAGGTGGGGGTTGGTCTCTTCTCCCAGGCAACCAGCAGGAGAACGAGGGGACACAATCTCAAGCTGTGCCAGGGGAGGTTTAGGCTGGGTGTTAGGAGGAAGTTCTTCACAGAGAGAACGATTGCCCATTGGAATGTGCTGCCCAGGGAGGTGGTGGAGTCGCTGTCCCTGGAGATGTTCAAGAGAAGACTGGATGAGGCATTTAGTGCCATGGTCCAGTTGATTGGGTTGGGCTGGGTGATAGGTTGGACTGGATGATCTTGGAGGTCTCTTCCAATCTGGCTCATTCTAGTGGCTGTTGTCAGAGTTAAATTAGCAAGCTCTGCTTGGGAGCAAGATGACAGAGAAGCTCAAGATGACAATCAACTGAAAAAGCAAACTCCCCAAAGAAACTTGAACAGTGAGGTGCAAAAAGAACACTTGGGGTTTGTTATGGTGCATGCTTAGCCCAGGAGCAGGGAAGAAAGTCAAAGGGCTTGCCAGCAGAATAATGTGGGTAAAGTAGACATCTGAACTTTGGGGAAAGAAAGCTGTTGTGAGTGAAGACAAACAAGTCCAGAGACCTTTGATTCCTCACTGAGTCCTTATCTAATCTGAGCTCCCACTGATGTTCTGCAGTCAGATGTGTGGGGTGCAGCTGGCCATTGCAGCTCATGTATCCAGGAGCACCTGCACACCAGTTTGCATTGGCCATACTAGCCCAGGAAAGGCATCTTAAGGTTATGCTTTTATGCAGTCTTTCCCCTAAACACCCTTTGTATGCATCCAAAGAGAATACTTCCTGCTGCCCTGTTTCTAGGGTTGTACATTTTCAGGGAGACACACTTTAGACATGTGCCTTAAAAGCAGTGTGCTGGAGTCTCATTTCCCCAGCCCAGCCCTCCTGGGGGGCATTTCTCTGCCTGAAGTGCTTGCTTCACCAACTGCGAGCACCCTGCCAGTGCAGTGCTTTTTATACAACTTGAAAATGTTATTCTTTATATGCCAACTGAAATACATCAAATGCTTCATGGGATGAGACCAAATGAACACTTGGGGTGATGTGCACAGTAATTCAGTCAGAGAAAGACTGGAATATGTGAAGTTGTGTGGAATGCATTTCCCGTTTGTCTGATCTGGATCCGGCCTATATGCAGCAAATAGGTTTGAAATAATATTTTATATGCAAATGGCAGCAATTTGTACTAAGTCCTCTTGTGCTAGAGTAACATTTCCATCTTCCTCAGGTCCTCTCCTGTTGTTACACTGCGTGTACGAATACCTTAGATACTAACCATGGCAGTAAGTTACTGAAAGGGAACAAGCCAGGGATGTGCCGTGACTTTTTTTCCAGTCAAACTAGTCACCAAACTCATCTCTGCTCCCTTTTACAGACCCAAGTCATGGACTTATTATAGCAGGACAGATCACTAACCAGCTTTTAATTAAGACCTCTTAAAATTTAGATGGTGACTGGATTTCAAATTTGGACCATGTAATTTTTAAAGTGTTTCAAGGCTATCTTTTCATGTTAGCACTGACACTTCATGTACCTAGCACTGATCTTGAATGAGAATAATCATGGCTTGTTTGTTTGTCTTTAAAAAGCATCCAAAAGTCCAAGGTAAATAGGTGGGAAAGTGCTCAGGAGAATACTTCGACTTTAGAAAGGCTTTAATTTACAAAAAATTGGACCCACAAATCTCAAACTGCTCCAGATCTTCTATGTAGGAACAAATTGAGGCTGAAAGAAGTTCTGTTTTCCCTTTCCTTGGGGACATAAAAGATGTCTGAATAAATTAAAAAGGATTAAAACTGGGTTTCATTAGGACCTTACAGTATGAAGTCACTGTTACTCAACCGTTATGCAGCACACAATGGCTGCAGGTGTGGCTGGCTACTGCTAGGCAAAGACTAATATTGTTTCACTTAAAACTTAATAATAAGGTAGCTTCAGTCAATGACTTCCTCTTTAAGAGAGTAATTCATTTAGGAAAGCAGCATGCATGCATGTGTGTAGGCAGCACTAAAATAGCTCAGAGTGCCCCGATGTGCTACCTCATGCTAAGTGGTTTGAAAGGGAAAGATATTTTAATTTAATTTAGAAAACTGCTGTGGTCTCCCAAGCACACTGCAGGGAGAAGAGAAACTGTGAGCCAGCTGCCCACTGCTCCTCGGGCAGGTGTGAGGACAGGCAGCTCTGGGCCCAGCTCCAGCCTCCACACCTGGCTGAGTGGTACTGAGGAAGACAAGCCTTAGTCCTTGCTGCATCCCAGGTCAGTGTGATGGAGTCACCTCTGCCAGAGCAGGGGGGCAAAGGCAGCGACAAGGGGATGCTCAGCCCCAGCAAGGGACAGGTGCTGGAAGCAGTCCTGGGAAAGTGCTGGCCAGGCTTTGCCCAAAGGGCCTCCACTTCCTTGAGAAGATGTAAGTGGAGAAGCTTCCTCCCGAAGTGTCAGCCCACAGGAAGCCAGCTGGAAGTCAGCTTTGAACTTGACTTTGTCAGCCATTCCCCTCCCATCCCTGCCCAGCTGATGGGCTCTGGGATCCAGGCACACAATTCTTCAATAGCAGGAGGATTCAGGGGGAATCACCAGGAGTCACTGAGCAGCCCCAGTGAAGAGATCCTTTAGCAGAGGGGTGTTGTCCAGGAGCTCAGGGTGACCGCAGCTTCCCAGGATGTCAGCACAGAAGGCGCTTACAGCAGCTGGGAGCTTTGCTCTGTGGTGTCCCTAAGCTGTGCTTAAACCGTGGTCTGAGGGTCACGGGAGCTGTGCACAGCCAAGGGCATGGCAGCTCTCCACAGGCTTGTCCTGCCAGCCCTCCTGCAGGATGCTCACCCAGCCAGGAGTGACACCAGCAGAACAGCTGCTGTTTAGAGTTCTCTGCACCAAGCATTTCCTCCCAAGCTCCACAGAGTCCCACACCCTCTGACAAGATGCACCTGAGCAGTGAAAGTGAGATGTTCAGAAACTTGGGATTTGCTTCAGCTTGCTCTCCCCTCACTCCCCAGCTCCCATTAAAGCACCAGGGCTTGCAAGCATTCAGAGCCTTCCTGGAGCAGGCTCTTTATCTCCATCAGGGTATGAGAGGTTGTTACAAGAGCAGGCTGCAGTGAAGCAACACCACAATCTCAGGCCTTATTTAAATAATGCTGCTCATTGCCCATTAAACTGTAACTTCTTGCTTTAAAACGGGATTAATTAAAATGTACAAGAATGCAATTCAGTTACATTTTATGCTTCAGCCCAGCGCATGCTTTTCATAAGTCATTTCCAGATGTAATATTCAGGGCAGCATGGCATTCTCACTCCTGCCATTAGAAGCACAAATGCCTAGAAAACCTGCTCTTTCCAGAAACTTGGCAGGAGTGTCACCAGTGGTAGATTTTTCATCACATATTACTTGGGTCATTACTGATTTGCCAGATAATTGTATCAGCCATCTAACTTTCCACAGTATCCAAAGTGGCTGAAAATAGTTTGCTGCAGCACCTTTGTCTTTTAAAGGCCATTTGGGGCTTGTTATTTTAATCCTTGTGCAGCCTGATTTATCACTTCAAACATCTGTCAGCTGTGCTTTGTCTTGAAATTAATAGTGATGGTGTTACTGATTTTTCAACAGCAGCTGTTAGAGGTTCATTAGTTAGGCTCTCAAAGGGAGTAGAGATAACTGTAATATTTTTCTTTGTTAATCATCTCTCACACATTGTAATAATACAGAGCTCCAAATCTGCTAGAAATGCACAGCTCCTCTCTCCTCCTTACTTGTCAGAAGCATCCTTTTATTCATTTAATCTGCCTCGATTATTAAAACTCTCTCTTCATGATGCGCTAAAAAATTGGCTAAGGGCACATGAGCAGGAAGATAAAACCCCACCCTCTGCTGCATGGTGCTGGGTGCAGGGGGAAGGCACCTGGGTTCCCAGAGTTTGCATCCACATATGAACAGGCTCTGAGGAGCACACTAAGGGCTGCTCCATAACCGAGTTCCAATTCACATTTTACAAGGGCAGAGAGCCTCCTTGACAGCTCCAGGAAAGGTAGCTTCCTTTCTGACAGATACAGCACTTGTCTGTTAGTGCATTTTTTTCTGTTCCATAAAGTAGTCTTAATGGTTAACTCTGATCCTTAAAGCATTTCCCACACCAAATCCTTGCCAGCCTGCTCCCAGATGAGTGCCACAGTGAATCCTGCTAGAAGCTTGAAGGGATCTGAATGTCTGTGGACTCTCCTGCAGCAAGAACCTATCAGTGCTGCTGCTGGTTCAACCAGCAGTGCTCACCAACAGATAATTAGTGTTGGAAATTAGTATTTTAATGAACTGGTCTCAGCAAATGTAAAGCAAAATCTCTTAGGCATTGAAGAAATAAGCAGGAGAGAAAATTATTGACTGTGAAGTTGATGTTTAACAGATGGATGGTCAGCAGGTGCTGTCCTGGCAAAGGACTCCAATGTTCTTCTTTCAGGTCGTGGTAAGAGGAGGGCCCTACAAGCTGTTGCTGTTCTTAGGGCCATGGTTTGGTGGGATATGGTGTACAGCTGGACAGGGCAGTGTTTTGTGTACTGTTGGACAGTCTGGGAATGGGGCAGCTGAGAAACATGCCAGCTGAATAGGAAATGTCTTCTGGGAGTAACCAGAGGCAGATCTTCACCCCAAAGGCAGAGCACAAGTTCTGTACACTCACAGCACCAGGGAAGCTCAGTGCAAAATGGATTGCAAGAGCGCAGCCTAAATTGCAAGGAGCACCTCAAAGGCACCTGGACACCAGCTCCTCCCTACTTTCTCCTCAAAGGTGGCCTGGTTTGCATCAGGCACCACAGTCATGCCAGGTCTAGGGGGAGGTTGTGCAGAGTGCAGAGACAAACAGCTAGAGGTGCCTGCTTGAAGACCCCTGCCAAGAGAAATGTCTCCACAGCAGAAGCCTTGGCATGCACTGGGATAGGCAGAAGACACAGGCCATCGCCAGACAGGAACCCACACATCAGCTCAGGTTTCATCTTCCTTCTAGTTACCAGGGTTAGAAACTACTTTTGGATGCACATTGATTTTTTTAAGTAAGAGTTTCAGCTTTTAGCCATCTGTTTTCTTCAGAAGTTCCACCTAGCTGGATGATTCCATTAGTGTGTCACAAACTCCATGACCTCCCCATTTTTGCGTGCTGCATGACAGTTGGACTCTGACACAGCTGACAGCACTGTGTCGCCAGTCAGGTGGAACATGGACCTGCTCCACCAGAGAATTCCCTTGGCCATCCTGCTTGGAACCAAAATTCCTTCTCAAACTTCATTGATAGATACATTTATAGATGTAATGTAAGCTTCCTGCATCTGTAGTAACTGAACCAGATGCCTTTGACAGAATGGTTCATGTTTATGTCACTTCTCCACTCCTGCCTTCTGTATAGCAAAAAGAAAAACTTCTCGGTAGTTTCAGACAAAATTACCAGCTGTCCCGCTACAAACAAAAAATAAGATACCTGTTTTTCATCCCAGGTATCTCTGTCTTAGATGTAGGAACGAAAAGACCAAACCAGTAGAAAGAGGTCTTTGGGAGTAGAAGTTTTTTGGCAGGAAGCCTCTCTCAGACAGATTTTCTGTTCTCTCAGCAAAACGGCAGATCAGTGCAATGCATGGAGAGAATTTAAAAGCTGTCTGTGCTCTAAGCAATTTATCCAACTGAGGCTGGAGGGTATGCTTCAGAGGCCCTAACACTCTTCATCAGGCCTGTGGGGCAGACAGCATGGATTTCCCACAGACACATTTGGAAAAGAAACTATTGGCATGCTTTGTTTCTTAATTCCACTCTTTCTTCTTTTGCTTCTTCTTCCTCCCAGTTTCTTTACTGAAGTGCTGGTTTAGTAAAATATTATCTTCCTTTCTCACAGAAATTGGAGCATTATAAAGTGATTTTTTTTTTTGTTCTGTGAAATATGATACTGGGTTTGAAGTATGTGTATTGTTCAAATATATGCAGTGAATTCTTACCCTGAACTGGAGCTTCCCCCACCATACCCCCTGGGTTTAGATTGGTATTTTTGTCTGCGAGTTATTTGGATGTCACCATCCCATATTCTCATTAAAGCTGTCTACTTTTTACCTTCCCTGGCTTTTAGGTGTAGACAGATGTAGACAGAGCTCTTTTGAGGAGGAGAGGCAGAGCCCCTTTCAGCGGTGCACTGTGAACCACACCTCATTAGCTGCCCACACGCCTGCCGCCAGAGCAGCAGCAGAACTTTGTCACCCCGCAGGCTGGGAACAGCGCTGAGTCGCACGCTGGCTTTCATGTCTCCAATTTGTGTGCTCTGCCTTACCTTCTGCACCAGTCTGAAGCTGATGAAAGGGAAGAGGCTGAAACGTGAGCGAAAGTTTCAGGCTTACCCTTACCATCATTTCTCTTCCGGGGGAAAAGAAGGCTGGAGCCAGGTGGGTGTTGGGCTCCTCTCCCAGGTGGACCAGTGACAGGACGAGATAAAACAGCCTGAAGTTGTGCCAGAGGAGGCTTAAACTGGATGTTAGGAGAAGTTTCTTCACCTAAAAGGTTGTCAGGCACTGGAACAGGCTGCCCAGGGCAGTGGTGGAGTCATGATTCCTGGAGGTATTTATAAGACGTGTAGATGAGACACTTATGGACGTGGCTTAGTGGTGGCCTTGGCAGTGCTGGGTTAGTGGTTGGACTCGATGGCCTCAAAGGGCTTTCTAATCAAGCACTTCTGTGGTTCTGTAGTTGTCTTGAAGTGTGCCCTTGTGACCAGTAGTATTCTGTGACTTTCAGACAATAGTATGTCAGAAAGTATTCACATTCACAGCATTGAGACCTCGTTTCAGGCTGCCATTCCTTATCTTCTCTCCGTCCCTTGCCCACTGTGCCTCTCAGATGCTTTCCAGCCGTGCTGCAGAGCAATGGCTCCGGGGGAAGCCCCATTGCCAGCCCCCTACAGCTGGCTGCAGTGCAGCAGTGCTGGCTGCCCCTGTCAGCAGGGTGCCCCCGCAGCAGCCTGCTGCAGGGAGGAACTGTTTTGTAGCATTCATTTACAAGCACAAAATTTAATGGGCTGTGAGGCTGGATCATGGAGGCTCTTTTGCTGCTGAAGCAGCTTGTCATTCTAGTTTTAACTGCAGGAGACAGGGCAGAATTGTTAAAGCAAGCCAATTATATTAGCTATTGAACAGGGGATTTCTGTCCACACTTCCCTGTGAAAGAAAGCAGCAGCAGCTCTGTGAGCTACTTCCCAAACGACAACCTGCTCACATGACTGGGGATTTTGGGAAGTATGGGTCCTGTGTCACCATCCAGCTCCAGATCAGCACTCCTGACAAGCCACTCCCTGTTCTGCAGTTCCCCCTCCTAAAGGAGATCTTTGTTGCAATCAGCATGCTGAACCCTATAGTCCTTCCTTCTGATCTGTTTTCAAATGAGGCAGAAAGCAAGCAGGTGAACTCTCAGTTTCTGGCTTTCATCTTTGTACCAGAGCATTTCAAAGAGTCTGTCACTGCCCACCGGAGCCAGCAAGCCAGTTACAACCACTGGCTGCTGTTTATTTCTTTGCAGTTTAGCAAGGGAGAGGTTGTTCACGTGTAGGAAAGTGTTTCAGCGCCTGGAGAGCCAGGCCTTCCTGAGTTATAAGGTCCAGCCTCTCTTGTGAACGTTCATATCACACCACCCTCATCAGCATGGGTAAATGGTGATGCAATTTCTGTGGAGTCTATTTATTCACATGGAGAAATAATTCCCAGCTTTTGACAAACTGGAGTTGCTCAGCTAGCCAAGCTACCAGGCAGGACCTTCAGTAACATTGAGGTCCTGCTTTTGCTGGTGTGCTGCTCACACTTCTCCTTTCTTCCAGGCTGCAAACTGCAAGGGCTGCTTCCAGAGCTGCACAGGACACAAAGACCCTTCTCTAAACTTCCAGCTGAGAGGTCTTTTGTAATTTCTTTTGGGTTTTGAAGTTTGACACTAGCAAATCTCTGCTCACTCTGTTCCTTCCCACCAGCTCAATGCTCAGAGCATTATATGCCACAGATGGCTTGTGAGCTCCTCATGGGTTAGGCAGGGCTACCAGGCAGGTAGTTGGCATCACCAGGACCTGGGCTGTACTACTAGCAGCTTGAAGCCCCCTGGGCTGGCTGCTCTTCAGCCACCCACCATGACAGGGAGAGTCACTGTGAGGGTCCCTCATCAGCTGCACCATAACAGCAGAAGCACTTGGCTCAATTAAAAAACAAGCAGCCAAAGAGGTGGTCACGTTTTAGCAGTCCCGTCATCTCAACTACCCCAAGTAATTTTTGTACTCTCTTCAGAAATGAAATACATTTCAGAAGTCAGTTGTATTTCTTTGGAGCTCTTTTGTTATTTTCCCAGTGTGAGAGCCACACCCCTGCTCTCAGGCCCTCAGGTATTCAAATACACTTTTTACCTTGCAAAAGCAATTCCTAATAAGTGGTTTATCTCAACTCCTCTATGCTTGCCTAATTTAAAATACACCTTCTGAGAGAAAACACAAACTGCAGGCCGTGGCAGAATGTTAGCTGCTGCCTACAGAGCAGGGTCTACACTCAGTTTTCACTTGCTGCAGCTGCTTTTGTCTAATTCACACTGGCCCAGGTGCTAGCCAGGAGCTGCAGCTGATGGCAAAGTCAGTAGGAGAATCAGTGCAAATTTCAGGATCTCTGTGAAAAGGAGATTTTGATTGAGCACAGAGCAGGACCTTGTTTCTTGGGGCAGGGTGACCTGCACAATTTTGTTTTCTCAAGGGAAATCCAAAAGCTTCCCAGCAGATTTTTTTGGGAGAAGGGGTTGAAAATAAAAAATTTCCAAGCCAAAACCTGAGTATACCTTTGGGCAGCTGAAGATGAAGGCATCCTTAAGGATTTTTCCACCTCTGTTAATTCACAGCTTTCGTTGCTAGCAAAAGCTGCAGTGAAAAATGAAAGTTAATCCACCTGGCAATTATGAAAGCACACAGGATTATAACGTCCTGAAAAACAAGGCTGGGACTAGGTGGAGCAGCCATGGCTCTCTCATACACTTCTGCTGAAAGATGATGCTGTTTAATTCCTGAATTCCTTGAAGCATTCCTGACAGCAATCACATCTGCTGCCATAAAACCCATCCTGGCCTCTGCCGTTGGGAAAAGCCGATTTAATAATCAGTAAAGTTCAACCTCAGCTTGTTGTGATGAATTATTGGAGCCCCTTATCATTTGCTTGGGGAAAAAAAAAAAGACAAGGAAAAAAGGCCGCAGTGGAACACAATTTGATGTTTTCCCATGGAATTGATGATGGGCTGAGTTTTTATTAATCTTGCTGGGCTGCAGTGTAAGATGCTGAAAAAGCTAATCTGAGATGATTGTGTCTGGCTAATGCCTGTGCTCCACAGAATTGATATGGCCTGTCGAGACATAAATTATTTAGCCTCTGATGAATGTGTTGAAGTCATTGACTTCTCAAACAGACCCAGCAGAGCTGTTCCTCTGCCTCACCCTGCAGAGAGGGCTCTGTGCAGCCCCGCAACGATGCCGGCTTGCTAGGGCCGAAACGAGTGCGAGGGAGCCAGAACAGCAGTGACAGGGCTGCATCAGTGGCACCAAGAGAAGACCACGAGGTACAGCCTCAGGGATGGAGGCAGTGCAGGGTGAAGAGACCAGAAGAAGCCTCCCCTGCTACAAGTTTGTCACCGTTGAAACAGGGTGGGAGGAGGTAACTGAGTGCCACCTCCTTGCCACCACCCCTGGATCCCTACTGGTGGGGGCTACAAAGCTCACAGCAGGCCAGTGAGCACTGAGCAGTGCTTCAGAGCCCCTGTCCCCACAGAGCTCTTCATTGCAGATAATTGCTGAGAGGTTTGAAATGATTCCTGGCAGGAGTGAAGCTGTGGAAGCAATTGCTAGTGGTTGATGAGCAGCCTGGAAGAAATTCCCAGAGCATCCAGACGATTACCTCTTGCAGGTGTGCCTTGCCCATGGCCAAGTTGTGGGAGCAAGTTCCAGATGAATCCAGATGTACCGAGCATTTCCCGCTAGCAGTGTCTCACCAACTCGGGCTGCTTTCTCTGAAACACCTCACAGGGACCCTGGAGCAGGTAGCTTGCTTTTATTTTCTACCTATACAGCATCTTACAGAATCACCGAATGGTCCAGGCCAGAAGGGACCTCAAAAGGTCATCCAGTCCAACCTCCCAACACTCAGCAGGGACATCCCCAACTAGATCAGGCTGTCCAGGGCCTTGTCCAGCCTCACCTTGAATATCTCCAGTGATGGGGCCTCAACCACCTCCCTGGGCAACCTGTTCCAGTGTTCCACCACTCTTGTAGTAAAGAACTTCTTCCTCACATCCAATCTCAATCTGCTCTTCTCTAGTTTGAAGCCATTGCCCCTTGTCCTGTACCTGTAGCCCTTTGCAGTCTCTCTCCATCTTCTTGTAGCTCCCTTCAGGAACTGGCAAGTTGCTATTAGGTCTCCCTGGAGCGTTCTCTTCTCCAGGCTGAACACCCCCAGCTCCCTCAGCCTGTCCACATAGCAGAGGTGCTTCAACCCCCTGATCATTTTCATGGTCCTCCTCTGGACCTGCTCCATCAAGTCCATGTCCTTCCTATATTGAGGGTTCCAGACCTGCACACAGTGCTCCAGGTGAGGTCTCAGTAGAGCAGAGCAAAGTGGCAGAATCACCTCTCTGGCTCTGCTGGCAAAGCTGCTTTGGATGCAGTCCAGGTTGCCATTGGCCTTCTGGGCTGCAAGCACACACTGCCTGCTCCTGTCCAGCTTCTCATCCATCAGTACCCCCAAGTCCTTTACCTCAGGGCTGCTTTACATCATCTCTTCCCCCAGCCTGTACTGACAGTAAGGATTGTTCCAGCCCAGGTCCTGCACTTGCTCTTGTTGAACCTCACAAGGTTCACCTGGGCCACCTCTCCAGCTTGTCTAGGTCCGTCTGGATGACATCTCATCTCTGGTGTATGGACAGCACCACTCAGCTTGGTGCCATTTGCACACTGCTGCTGGTGCATTCTATCTCTCTGTCATTGATAAAAATATTAAACAGCACAGGTCCCAGTAGGGACCCCTGAGGGACAGCACTGTCACTGCTCTCCATCTGGACTTCAAGACATTGAGCACCACCCTCTGGCTGTGACCATCCAGCCAATTCCATACCCACTGAACATCCACCCAGCAAATCCACATCTCCAGCTTGGCCAGCAGGATGTTGTGAGGACTGTGTCAAAGGCCTTGCAGCAGTCCAGATAGATCACATTCAGAGGTCATCCCTCATCCACTGACACAGTCATTTTGTCATAGAAAGCCACAAGGTTGTCAGGCAGGATCTGCCCCTAGCAAAGCCCTGCTGGCTGTCCTGAATCACCTCCCTGTCCTCCATATGCCTCAGCTTGGCATCTAGGAGGGTCTGCACCATGATCTTCCCACGCACAGAGGTGAAGCTGACATGTTGGCAGTTCCCAGGGTCGTCCTTTCTCCCCTTGTTAACAATGGCTGTGATGGTTCCTTTCTTCCAGTCTCCAAGGACCTCACCTGCCAGGACCTCACCTGCCAGGACTTCTCAAATACGGAGAGTGGCCTGGCAACCACATCAGCCAATTTCCTCAGGACTCTGGGATGCATTTCATCAGGCCCCATGGACTTGAGTATCTTCAGGTTCCTCAACTGATCACACATCCTGTCTGCGCTTACAGTGGGAGGGATCATGTCACCCTGGGCTCCAGCTTGTGGGCCATCAGCATGAGAGCCATGAGGAGAGGGGTTGCCAGTGAAAACTGAGGCAAAAAAGTTCTTGAGAATCTCAGCCTTCTCATCCGTCGACGCCAGTTCCCCACTGTTGCTCATCAGGGGGAAGCTTTCTCTAACCTTCCTTTTCTGGTTGGGTACCTGTAGAAGCCTTTCTTGGTTTTCTTTACATCCCTTGCCAAGTTCAGCCCCAGCTGTGCCTTGGCCTTCCTGACCTCATCCCTACACAGCCAGGCAATGTCCCTACACTCTTCCCAGGGTGCCTGTCCCTCCTTCCACTTCCTGTGTAGAGCAAACTTGCCCTTTAGTTTGACCAGCAGGTCACAGCTCAGCCATGGTGGTCTCTTGCCCTCCTTGCCCAATTTCTCACATGTGGGGATTGAGATCTTATGTGCTCTAGAGAGAGCATCCTTAAAAATCTGCCAGCTCTGTTCTGCTCCCTTGTCCCTGAGGACTATTTCCCATGGCATCCTATTTACTAACTCCTTGAAAAGCTGGAAGTTTGCTTTCCTAAAATTTAGAGTCCTAATTGTGCTTCTCCTGGGCTTCATACTCCTTAGGACAGTGAACTGCCCTGGCACAGGATCTCTGCAGCCCAGGCTGCCTTCAACTGACATCCCACTTTGATCATGGTGCGTGTCAAGACACCATGGAACAGGCATTTGTCCATGCCTGTGGAGGTGCAAAGCACTCATTTTATATTCATGGAAGCATTGGTTGTCTGGAGAAACTGGGGGTTGAGGAGGAAGCACGGCTGAGGGCACTACCTGAGCTAGTTGAAGACATCCCTGCAGACTGCAGCAGGGTTAGACTGGACGACCTGATGTAGTGTAGCTGGGCATGGCCCTGCTTACTGCAAGGGGTTGGACCAGATGACCTCTGGAGGTTCCTTCCAACCCAGTGCATTCTATGATTTCACCCTGTGCTGCTCTGCTGTGGGCAGGGTCGTTCAATGGTGTGAAGAGCAATCAGCATCTCAGAGCAGCACCCAGGAAGAACCAGTGGTTTGACTCCACAAACACGAACCACAGCACAGCTTGGTTTGAGCTGCTCTGCTGGTTAAGGCAGCAAAAGCAAACCCTGAGGCACACTGTGGATCCTGTGCTGCTCAGTGGGGCCAAGATTGTTTCTTACTAGAAAGTATCTACAGTCTAGTGGAAATTTTTGAGTAACTGGGTGACATTATGCATCCCCTGCAATATGGAAAAGGCTTAGATGATTTCTTCTGTTTGGAAATTGATGGTGTGGAAGAGATGGGAAAATGCAGGTGCAGCAGAGGAGAACTGCAGCCATAGCCATCTATTTAAATGTAGACCTCCTTTGAGTTTTCAAATACCCTACTAGCAATATTTTCCACTGCAGAGAAGCATTATAGTGAAATGGGAAGATGCTGAGGCAATCATTTTTTTCCAGCATGTGCTGCATTCTTTAAATATTTATTTTTTATTGCCCAGAAGTTGCCAGCCAAGGTGAATAAAGAGATGAACAAAGAGCATCACCCAGCCTGGCCAGCAGCTCAAAGCTGTCGGCAGGCAAGGGGCCATGGCGCTGCACGCAGCCAAAGGAAGCCTTGCTTTGGTTCTCTTATATTGTAGAAAGCTGCACTCAAAATAGAAAAACAATCAGCACATGCACAAGGAAAGGATTTCCCCTTTGAAAAAACACAAATGTTAGTCACAGCTGTGAGCAGTGGCCCCTCACCCCCACTCGGAGCAGAGCCAGGCGGTGCTCTGCTCCGTACCTCTTCACTGAACGTCTGCAACACACAACAAAGCTGCAGAGCCCCCTCCTCTGCACCCAACCCAGCTCACCACCTCTTCCAGCCCCTGCTGAAATCAGGGATGTGAGAGCAGTCAGGGACTAAGGGACTAAGGCTGTGTGAGACTGGCCAAGCCCACGTTTTGCAAATGACTTCAGGAGGAAGGAAAGCACTTGGGTGAAGTGTAAGGTACAACCTCGAGCAGTAGGCAGTGATGGCTATCTAGGCCTCACTCAAGGATATTCCAGCTTCTAACTGAGCACACTGATGGTTTAGTGTTGCTGCATGATCAAAGCTGTTGTGTTGCCACAGGAAATACCCATGGCACTAGCTCCAGGGACAGAGGTCAGTGTCTTGAAGAACACCTCATAGTATAGCAGAGAGATAATTAAAAATAGCAGCAGTAGTCAGCATGATTCCACCATCGTTTTGAACCAGTTGTGTTCTAATCCCTCACTGATGTTACCATCCCAGCTGGCTCGAGCACACGGCAATGCTTCCCACCCTTCAGCCGTCCCAAACCTCACACCCACATATTTCTCCTTTCTATATCAGTCTTCTGAGCAAAGCAGTTAGAAAGCAATGCTCTGCCATCTCATTTGGAGTGAGAGCCCCCTGAAGAGACATATGTTGAGCGTTACCAGGAACACATGACTCCGTGCCCTCTAGATCTCTCTGTGAAAAGCGAGGGGAGGAAAACCAAAGAGCCCTTGCACAGGTTCCAATAAACACTGTGAAAGCAAAGCAGCCCAGGACAGCTGTGTGCGTCCCTCTGCCCTTGCCAGAGGACAGCCAGAGCCGGGAGCGCGCACAAGCAAAGTCAGATCCTCCTGTGGCTTTGTCCCCGTCCACTTCTCCCTCAAATTTCCAGCTGCAGCTACCTGCAGCTCAGCTGCTAACAGCAGTGCCAAAGTTAGGTGCCCATAGTTCAGAGAAGGCATTCACATTTTAATAGCAGATCATTTAGCCACGCAAACACAGGGGAAGCTTTCTGGTATCTCAGCACTGCCAGGCCCCTGCTCCCAGCTGGAACTGAAACGCAGTGGAAAGGGCTCTGGTTTTTTGTGCTTTCAAAGGCCTGAGGTGAGTTTTGGAGTGAAGACTGGGTGAATGTATGCATTAGTTCTTGTTCCATCTACACAGAGCTCCTCCTCTGCAGCAGGGCTGTTACTGCCCTGGCAGTGGTGCTGGGCAGCTGTGCCCAGCATCACCCAGCTGGGTGAGAGCTTTCAGCAAGTGTTTGCAGAGCCATGCATGAGCATGGCACCACTTCAGCAGGAGCTTTCCAGCACAGCAGAAGCCACACTTCCTCTGGCATCGTTCTGCAGCACTGTTTGTGCCACTACAACTCATTGTCTGTCCCTGTGTCCGGCAGAATCTCCTAGTTCAGAGTTCAGCCACAGAAACGCTGCCATGTGAGGTCTGAGACTGAAGACTGTTGTCTTGTTCTCCCCTCCCCTTTCTAACCTGAAGAGTAAACCAAAGTCTTCCTGCAGAGACACCTGGCCATACACTTTAACCCAGCCATAGATTTGGTCACCTACAGTGCTGTGCACAGTGCCCTAGTGGCCACCCTCCAACACCCAATCCCAATTACTGCACTAGGGATGCTCAGCAAGAACATGTGGTAGGTGGGTTTGGAGCCTGGTGCCCCAGTGAAGACCAAAGGCTTGGGAGTTTCTGTTCTTTGCCAGATGCTGAAACAAAAAATTGCAGATGATAAAGTAACTACTGAGTGTTGCAGAAACTGAATGCTGGAGGGGACTAAGGCATGGAGGACCCCTTTGGGATCAGCAAGCCCAGCACTGCAGCGTCCCTAGTGACAGGCAGCACAAAATCCCACTCCAGGAATTCAGCATCACACTGAGTGAGCAGCATGGCAGGCACTCCATGCTTTATCTGCTTTAGGCAAACTTCCACCCCATAATCTTGCTGTGGGTGCCTGCTGGGCTGGATTGTGAAAACCCCATCCTGTGCTGGGAGCCCACCATAGCACTGCAAGACTGATGATGAAAGGAAGGCAGCATTTTGCCAGGAGAAAGAGGCAGCAGCAGTTTCTCACTGGAGCCAAGGACAGCACAAGACCATTTGTTGTTCTTTCCCTTTTAAGAGCCTTTCCCCCCTGCTCACACATGGCAGCTGGAAAACTTTGTACATTAGATGCAACAGAGTCCTGAAGTGAACATCCCCTGAGAACGCATTCTTCCAAACTTATAATCAAGCTTTAAAGGCCCTAAAAAGAAAAGTTAGGTGATCCTTTCTAGCTTGTTGAAACACAGACCCTGCTTCTGCTATCCTGAGCACAGCCAGCAGTGTACAGGAGGAGCGTGCCTGAGCCCCATGTCTGCACACTGGAAATCAGCTATTTACTGAGCTGCATGTTTGACTGAATTCTAACACCACTCCTGCACTACCAGAAGTAGTTAATGGCTTTCCAACAGCTTTTCTAAACAGTTTTGCCTTAGACTTGAGGAAAAACTTCTCTCCTGTAAGGGTGCTAGAGCCCTGGAACAGGCTGCCCAGAGAGGTTGTGGAGTCTCCTTCACTGGAGAGATTCCAAATCCATCTTACACCACCAGAAAGGGCTGGGCAAGACAGGATTTCAAGCCTAAACAAGTTGGGAGTTTAAGTGGTGGTGGGGTGGAGGGGTAGGGAAGAGGGAATGGAAAATGCAGTGGGTTTATTTTATCCCATCTTTTAGCAGAGGTGCTGCCTTGCTGTTCATCTTTTCCAGCATCCTTAGGCATATTTTTATCTAACAAATCTATGAGCAAAGGGTTGTCTGCTCTTGCTGTTCTCAGTCTGTGCAGAGATGCATCCATTTGTCCCAGTGGAAGGCTCCCATTGAGCTGCATGCCTCTCCTGTAGGCTGTTCTGAGTGAAATCCCTGAGCTTTCCTGGGCCAGCAGCTGTGACTTGTTATGGTGGCTGAGCTGCCTGGGCCAGTCCAGCCACTGTTGGTGTAAAATAGCTATTACTGGCTCCTTTTGGATGTTGGCATCTCTCTTTCCATGCTCACAGTCCTTCCTTTCTATTGTGCAACAGGTCCTCTGTGATGCTAATCAGGCTGCACAAGGCACAGAGGTGCTGGACTGGGAAGAGAAGGATGCTGGGGAGACGCTGGTTGAGAGCGTGGTGCACCCCAGGATCATCAACCCTCTGCGCCTCTTTGTGAAGCCATCCCCAGAGCTGAAGCATGGCCAGGTGTCCTACTCGGACAGCACAGACAGCTTTTGGGACTGGTTGTCCAACATCACGGAGGTTCAGGAGTCTCTGGCACGAACTAAACGCAGACCTATAGTAAAAACTGGTAAATTCAAGAAGATGTTTGGCTGGGGAGACTTTCACTCCAACATCAAAACCGTGAAGCTGAACCTGCTGATCACCGGGAAAATCGTCGATCACGGCAATGGGACCTTCAGCGTTTACTTCCGACACAACTCCACGGGCCTGGGAAATGTCTCGGTCAGCCTGGTGCCACCTTCCAAGGTGGTGGAGTTTGAATCTTCTCCACAGTCAACACTGGAGACCAAGGAATCCAAGTCCTTCAACTGCCGAATCGAGTACGAGAAAACAGACCGCGCTAAAAAAACTGCCTTGTGCAACTTCGACCCGTCCAAGATCTGCTACCAAGAGCAGACTCAAAGCCATGTCTCTTGGTTGTGCTCCAAACCATTTAAGGTGATCTGCATTTATATTGCTTTCTACAGTGTAGATTACAAACTGGTGCAGAAGGTCTGTCCCGACTACAACTACCACAGCGAGACACCGTATCTGTCCTCTGGCTGATGCAGCCGTGGGCAGCAGCAGATCTACAGCATCAGTCATCAAAGTGAGCATCTCCGGTGCCCTTTTGGAGAAGAATTTGTTTTCCTATCAGGTTAAAAAGTCTTTAAAAACTGTAGCTGTGTTTGTGCTGTACAGTAAACATCAAAGTATTTCTGTAACAACCCTCTCCCTGTGAGACCGCTGCCTTGAGCTCTGTCACTGCTCCAGAGGGAATGGGCAGGCAGCACATGACAAAAGTGAAACAAAGCTGTGGCTGTAGTGAACACTGATCCTGAAAATCTGTCACCTGGCTTCTAAACCAGCCATGATGGCAGAGAGGTGGGCTCGTACTTGGGCAGCACTTAGCAGCACCCTCTCTGTCACTGGGAACTGTAAATGGCAATACAAAGAGCAAAGGATGAAGCAGCCTCCCAGCTGCTTCCACACAGAATGCCAATAAGCAGCTCTCCCACTCATTTCATGGAGAATGTTACACACACAGGGCTCAACCCTTGCTCCAAACACCAAGGGCAAGGAATTTGCGTTTCTTTGAGTTGTAGTGGTTGTGTGTATTCACCGAAATGAGGAGAGAGTAGCGCTCCCTTCAGCCCTCCCACCTGTGCATATGCAATGATGCAATGAGCACTGGTTTCTTAGCCCCACCACGTGTGCAGCTTTGCTGTACGCCCATTCCTTCCTTCCGTGGTCACCACTGGGTTTGATTCTTCTCCCACACACACTGTACCCCAGTACCAGGCCTACAGGGATAGTGAACACACGGACCTCGGGAAAAAGAGGATCTCTGTCCAAGGCTGGGGCTGGCTTCCATGTGAAGAAAACCATTGCCTTGTTGTCCCACCCTCCTGGCACCATCCTGCAGCAGGGAAAACACACCACAGAGTAAGGACAAGCCACAAATAACAGGATCTTCCTGCCCCATGCCACCCAGCTGTCCTCCTCAGCACTGCATCATGCACCTAAAGCCACAGCGCAAACATGAAGAGGACAACAGAGTTCCATGCATCCTCGCCTTGCAGGGCAGGCTGCAAGCAGTTCCTGTACTCAGAAAGGCTTCCCCCAGTGCAGAGCAGCAGCACTCCAGCACAGCTGTGAGCACGAGGGCCTGACTGTACCAGAGCTGCAGCAGGACGGGGGCTGCTTAGCAGTGGTGAGCTCCAGCAATGCCGATTCAAGCATCAGGCCCCGGCACTTTCCTTAGGTATTGGTTTTGCTGCTGATGCCAATTTGCTCTCCTAGTTCTTTGTGACAGTTCCATATTGCAGCTCCTGTGGAAGAAGCTGGCTGAGGAAGTGCTTTTATTGCCTCCAAACTTACATACAGGGTTCAAGTAGTTAGGTACAGCATAAATAAAGTACTAGTAAAATACTCTGTTCATGTGGTGCGCACCCAGACAGGTGGCTGGGACAGCTCAGACTCATTCATGAAATGACTTCAGAGTTCCCTGGTAGAGTCTCCTACCAAACAATTCTTCTGTACACACACACACACACAGCCAGGAACTGGCTCATTTGTTTTCCTCTTTAGGTGACAAATTTAAATGTGCTGTTTAGTTTGATCAATACTCTAAATGTTCTCCTTCATCTTACTTCATCGAGAGTCCCTCCTGGTCTAGAGGATGTTTCTGTTTGTCTGTTGCTGTTGATTCCCACAAGATGGTCTACTTGGTATTCTGCATAGCGTGTCCTCATCCTGGCTGTACATAGAGCTGAGTTCAGTGGGTGGTGCTTTGTACCTTAGCTGCAAACCATGATCTTACTGCCATGTATTTTTACTCAGCACTAAAAAGAATCCCCTACATGCTATTTATTGTAGAGTATGTGGCAATCATGTCTGTAGAGACACTGCAGTATGTGTCCATCCACAGGGTCCCTGAGTCCATGTACAGGATACCTGCCTCCCTGCCCAGGGTCTCTGCCTCCCTCTATTTGTATGGAAATAAAGAGAGTTTGCTAAAGCTGGCCCTTGGTTGTGGCACCTTGGCTTCTGTTTAGAGATGCTACCTTGTGTCTCCATACACAAAACTGAGGCCCTGAGCAGCACCCAGTACTGCTGCCCAGCTGGAGCTGGCCTCTAGGAGTGTGCCCTGCAGTGAGCTGTGCTGCAGTGCCAGGCAGCCCAAGCTCAACACATTCCATAGTACTTGAGAACTGGAGAGCGTGCTTTGGGTGTGCTTTGGCAAAGAAAGCCTGAACTGCTCAGCAAGTGTGCAGGATACACCAGGAGTAGAGGGGTTAGCCCAAAGTAGAAAACATCCCAGCCCCTCCAGGCAGGAACACGCTGGGGGATGCAGCACCTGACTACTGAATCACAAAATCACCATGGCTGGAAACAACCTTTCAAGATCATCAAGCCCAAGCACCATCTAACTCTTAGCAGGGCCACTACTACACCATATCTAGATGGCTTTTAAATACACCCAGGGATGGAAATGTAACTACTTCCCTGGACAGCCTGTTCCACTCTGAGAACCCTTTTGGTATGGAAATTTTTCCTAATGTCCAGCCTAAACCTTCCCTGGTGTAACTTGAGGCCATTTCCTTTCATCCTATCAGTTGTGACATGTGAGAAGCAACCAGCACCCACCTCTCTACAACCCGTTTTCATGTTCAGAGCTTCTCATCAAGAGGAGTGGGCTCTCCCCCAGTGCAGACAGCCTCGCAGTGCAGCACAGCCATGTCCCACATTGAGCTTTCCAGATCTCAGGAAGACAAAGCAGGGCCTTGAGCAAATAAACGTGGCTCTGGAAACAGCCAGAGTACCTGAGGATTCACAGGGAAAGGCTACTGCCAACCAGGGCATGAGCTAACACCTGAGCTTCTTCAACACTGAGAGGACAGGCACCAGCCAGCAGCTCTGGACCCAAACCAGCTTGCAGGCTCTTCCAAGCAAGGCCCAGGCTGGTGCCATGCCAGCTTTGGTGGTGGGGCAATGGGAGAAGCTTGCACTGCTCTCCTCCAACCAAGCCCCAGCACAAGAAGGCAGCCTGGCAGCTGGAGCAGGAGGAAGGAAAAGTGCCAAAGCCCATCATGCCAGAGACCTCCCCACCACAGTAACTTTAAAAACCAGCTTCAAAGCATTTTGGGGGGGTTGTTGGGGTTTTTGGCTGCTTGTTCGTTTTGAGGGGTTCTGTTTGGTTTGGGTTGGGGGTTTTAGATTATTTTGGAGTTTCTTTAGGTTTTTGTTTGGTTGGGTCTTTTCCAGATCAATTTTAAGAAAGTCATTGAAAGAAAGCACTTACAGATGAAAACCAGGCTCAGGAGAAATCACTTAACCCTAGCAGGGTCAGCAAAACACAGCCCACTGGTCTGAATGAAGTGACAAACTTCACAGAATGCCAGGTTGGAAGGGACCCCAAGGCTCATCTGGTCCAACCTCTCTGGGGGATGATGTGGTTGAAATGTCAAGCTGAGTCTTCAAACTGACCAGTGCAGAGGACTCCACTGCTTGCCTTGAGAGATTCCAACGTCCAGCTGTGCTCATGGGGAAACATTTTATTCTGGAGTCCACTGGGAGTCTCCAAGGTCTCCCCTCTTCTTACGGCTGAACAACCCCAGCTCTCTCAGCCTCTCGTCCCATAGTAGAGCTTCCAGTCCCCTGTTTGTTTCCCTGATCCTTCCCTGGACACTTTCCAGGCTGTCCCCAGCTTTTTGGTACAGCAGGGACCAGACCTGCAGGCAGTGCTGCAGGGGTGGTCTGCGCAGCGCTGAGCAGCAAGGGATGATTTCTTTACCTCTGCTGGGGATGCCCTTGCTGATGCAGCCCAGCCACCTGTTGGCTTTCTTTGCCCCTGCAGCTCACTGTTCACTCACACTGAGCTGCTTTGCTACCAAGACCCCAGCTCCCTGCCCATGTAAACATAGCCAAATTTTATGTAATTTCACACAGAACAGGGCATTTTATAAAACACTTTCCTGTGTAACAAGTGATTCCTTTAGAGAACTTTCAGTTTTTAATGGTTGTTTCTCTCATTACTCTTATTTAAAAGGCTATAAAATAAACATTTGAAAGGTTTGAAATAACATTATTTGAAAGCATCCCAAGTGGGCAATCATCACTTTTGACTGCAGCAACTTCAGCCAAAAGTTTTCAATATACATCATTTAATTGAATCCAAATCTCAGCACTCTTGCTTTGCAGGCATTCGTACAAACGCAAGCATTATCGAAACTCCTCACTAAACACTTCCTGTTGCTCACCCACCCCAACCAAAAGCTAATGCACAGCTTCACAGAATGCTTTGGGTTGGAAGGGACTTTTAAAGCTCACCTAGTCCAACATCCTGCAGTCAGCAGGGACATCTGCAACTAAGTCAGGTTGCTCAGAGCCCCCAAACAACCCTGGGACGTTTCCAGGGACAGGGCATCTCCCACCTCTCTGGACAACTTGGGCCAGGGTCTCAGCACGCCCAGTGTAAAAGGTCTCCATCCCCCTACCCCCAGTTCCTGGCATGCACAGAGGCATCACTTTCTGCCTTCAGAGCCCTGTGCTGTGGGAACTCGCCTTCCATGGCTCCTGTATCACTACAACTTCAGCAAGGAAGTCACATGTTTGTTTTTCTCTCAATAGTGTCATCCTCTGGACTCTCAGCCTTTTCATCGCCTCCTAACCCTTGCTGTTGGTCACATCCTGCCACAAGCTCCTCAGCCTTTCACCCATAGCAGCGATGCTGCGCCAGCACCAGGGCTCCCTGCCTGCCTCACTGCCTGCCAGCTCCCAAGCTCTACAACCAGGCAGTCAGGCTGCACTACGGCACTCAGCAAGACAAAAAAAGAGGCAAAAGCTGAGCACTGTTTGCTGTGAACTCCGTGGGGTTGCCACATTTTCTTTGTGGGGAGAATTTAGCAGGCGGTGCCAGAAGAGCAAACCTCTGAATAATCCTGATGCCACTGGACAAACTCACAGCAGCCAGGGCAAAAGCGCTCAGTGCAGACCAGCATCCTGTGCTGCCTTTCTTAATTGCAATTCAAGGACATTAAAATTTGCTGTTTGTTTTATGCTCTGCTGACCAGCATCATCTGGATAATGTTTTATTTATAGTATAATAATGAGTCGTCATTACCACTGCCCCTGCTCAACCCTGCACAGTTGAAAAGACAGAACGACTCACAAAGTAGCTCAATGAAACCCACATCAATCAAGTGGATTTTTAGCTGTGGGGAGACTCATTTGAAAAAAAACAGACTTTGCCATTCCCATCTGTCTCTTCTGAACACCTCTTACATACATCCATCAGAAGGCAACTTCCTCTTCTGTTTTAAAAGCAGCAAATAAACTGACATTTCTCAGATGCTGGCAACTAGCACCAAAGCGTTCACAGAGGACGCTGCCTGGGTGAACTTGGTCACTGCCTCTGACCAAGAACTAGGAATTAATGCAATCCACTCACAGCTTTACCAAACTCAAGTCACAAATTTACATCACAGCCCTGGTGGATTTGGGTCTCTGGAGACAGTGAACAGAAGCTAAACCACACCTGACTTGGCAGCTCCCAGTTGCCCACGTAAGCCCAGCTTGCTGCACATGCAAGGAACACACCAGCCCCATGAAAGAGGGATCTGAGGTACTGGTCTTGCAGAAGACTGTCATTAAGTGTCCCAGTTCAGTCAAACCACACCTCACCTGGAGGGTCAGTGAGCATGGGTCTGTAAAACCTGCTCAGATCTGCAGTCAGTGGTGATGGGAACTGGACGGAGTCTGCTGGATGCTGCCAGAAGCACAGCAGCACCTCCCTGCCATAACCAACCACATCTCAGTGTTCCAGCCCAAAATCCCTGTGGGTGCTCAATCAGAAGCATCCCTGCAGTTCTTGGTCTCTCAAGCAAAAACTCCAGACACCTAGACTAAATTTTGAAGGCAAGAGAAATGAATCACAACAAACGTTTTTGCAAAGATGGAATTCAGCCTCCAACTCAGCACAGAGCCAGCAGCAGCTGCAGCCTAATTAACAAGCAATTATATTCACAGGAAAAGGCTTTACCCAGGGAGAAGAAGAATTCTGCCCACACAAACAGTGGCAGGGCTCTAAAACCAGGCTCCCAAAGAAGTATCAGAAGCTTCCTGCTCAGCAGTGAACAAACAGCCAAGCAGCTCAGACAATTTCTTGCACTGCTCTCAGGTTCTGTCCTCAAGTCAAACACAATCACAGAATGTCCACAGCAGGGTCACCTAGACTAGGTCACACAGGAACACATCCAGGAGGAAAAAAAAAATCTGCTTGTTTGGGACTGCTTAAAGTATTTTCTTCATCTGATCTGTGATGGAGAAGAGAAAGCTCTGGGGAGACCTTACAGAGGCCTTCCAGTACCTGAAGTGGAGAGGGACTTTTATAAGGGCTTATGGTGATAAGAGAAGGGAAATGGATTGAAGCTTGAGGAAGGCAGATTGAGACTGGAGATGAGGAAGAAATTCTTGACAGTGAGGGTAGGGAGACACTGGAACAGGTTGCCCAGGGAGGTTCTGGATGTCCTCTCCTTGGAGGTGTTCAAGGCCAGGATGGATGAGGCCTTGAGCAACCTGAACTGGTAGGATGTGTCCCTGCCCAAGGCAGAAGGTTGGAGCTGGATGAGGTTTAAGGTCTCTTCCAACCCAACCCATTCTGTGATTGCTCACCCAGACATGGGAAGTTGAGTTAAACTGAGAGTTTAGAAAGGATGAGCATTGCCCTGCTCCAAACAAAAGACTCAACCACCTTTGCTACCTACAAGGAGCAGAGCAATGTGGTAAACACAGAGCCAGCACAAGGTGAGACTGTGGTCTCTTGTGGCTTGTCAGCAAGCAGGACTGGAGAGTCTCATTCAGAGAGCAGCACGGGACATGGGACACAGCCTGGCTGCAGCAGCCTCTGTCAGACCCCTCCACTCACCTGCTCCCTCACTGCTGCTGTCAGAATAGGCAGTGCTGGTACGAGCCTGATCCCAGAGCAGCTCCTCATACTTCAGTCATCATCCTGCACAGCTACCCTTGGCAGCTCTACACTTGAGTCCCCTCAGGTGCAAATCCTATTTCTCTATTCTCCTGCCTCGTTCCCAGACAGTCCATGGCTCTTTCATCATCATGCAGTCAGTTAAGCTTTGGCTGCCTTATCTGCACAGCTCCAACTAAGCTAGTGATCTCCTTGAAAGGTGGTACTTTATGATTGTTCCAGACTGGCAAGCAGGAGAACAGTGACACGGACTGTGAGGTTCAGTGAATTAGTCCTGAGGTTCAGAATGGCCCAGGAAAGCAGCTGAAGTTATCAGGGTGATGCTTAGATCCTCCAGTACTGCTCAGGTTTGCATCATCCTTTACAGCCCGTGGCACCCCCCAGGATAGAATTGGGACCTTTTGCTCCAGAGATGCCACAGACAGCAGTGGTGCTGCTGGCTCCAAAGGTAGGTGATGACCTAGCCGCACCATGCCCCGCTGGGGCAGAGGGTAACAGGTGCTGAAGCCTGGCACAGGGGACACTGCAGGTGCCCAGACTCTTACAGGTGTTCCTGGTGTACACACCTCAAACGTTCTGTGGCAGCTGCAGCTCAGACAGTCCTAGACAAGTTCAGAGGCAGACAACTCTCCCTTCCAGCTGCCACTCTGGAATATCACAGGAGGTTTCTTACATGGCTGTAGCCCTCATTTCCAGCCCTAGGATGAAAGTGCTGAACGCCTAAGCAGCCACGAGAGCTGGGCCTGGAAGAATGTCCTGGTTGTGAGAGGGGTGGGCAGGGTTTGCACCTCCTGCCGTTCATAAGAGCTTCTGATGAAATGCAACTCAGTTTCGTCTCTTCTGAAGCTGTCTCCTCCTTGTAGGAAAGTAGGGCTCTCCACTCCAGACACAAGGTCCCTGCTCACACATGGGCTGGACAGGTGGGTGCTGCACACTGACTCCCACGGGTGTGGGGCACAGGGGATGGTGCAGGTCAGGAGCCCCCACTGCAGGAGCCAGCAGAGCTCCCACCACTGGGCACCCTCTTGCAGTGCCAGCTCCAGAGGGTCAAGCCCAGGGCATTACCACAGGGGCACAGCAGTGTCACCTACAGCAGTTACTTGATTAACAATCCTGCTGTTTCCTTCTGGTCTATTCCAATAGCATTTCTTCAAACAGCTCAGTTCAGGTGTTCAAAACATGCCAAGCTGCTGTAACTGGGATGCGAGCACAGAGGATCAGTGAGCAGCCTTCAGCCTAAGCCAACACAGCTCACACTCTCCCATCGCCTTGTCTGTTAAAGAGCACCTGAAGGCCACAGCACAATGGCAGGTGATGCTGAGCAGACTGGCACTGCTAACCTGGGATGCCAGCATAGAATATTTCACACAGATTTCTGAGCAGGTAAACCAAAGGATTAAAAATATTCCAACTTGCCATACTGAAGATAAAAAGCAAACCTATTTATTAGGTAGGACTTAAGACTGCTTAATTCCAATCCACCGTCAGATGTATTTAACAGAAGCATTTCTGACTTCAATCATTGAAGATTTGGATTAGCCAGTGGACCCTGGGAAAACAAGATGCCTGCTCATCCAAGCCTCCTGGAGGCAGTCCCACACAGAGACTGAAAAACAGACAACGAGGTGCTGCAGGGTGGTTGAAGAAGGGCAACGAAGCTGGGCAGAGCACACACTCACGAGCAGCAGCTGAGGGAGCTGGGGTTGTTCAGCCTGGAGAAAAAGAGGCTCAGGGGAGAACTTCTCACTCTTGTAGGGAAGGTGGGCATAGGGCTCTTCTCCCAAGGAACAAGCAGTAGGACAAGATACCTCTGGTTGCATCAGGGGAGGTTTAGGTTGGATATTAGGAAACATTTCTTCTCAGAAAGGGGGAGAAAAAGGGAAGGCCCTGGAACAGGTTTTCTGGGGAAGAGGTAGAGTGCCCATTCCTGGAGGGATTTAAGTGACACATAGATGTGGTGCTGAGGGATATGGTTGAGTGCTACACTTGGCAGTGCTGGGTTAATGGCTGGCCTCAATCTTAGGTCTTTTCCAACCTAAAAGATTCTATGATTTCTTTCTTCCACTTTCCTCCCCACAAACTAGACCTCCAGAGTTTTGCCATAGCCAAGCACAACCTGGCTGCTCAAAGTAGAAGTGGCAGCACAGATGAAGAGCATACAAGGCCATCCGGAGCCATTAGGTGAGCCAAGCTCACCAGTGTCACCAGATATCCAAGAATATTTATTTTGTTTGGCCACAGGAGTGGAGAGAGGAGCACGTTTGGATTCACTGCACTACTGCCCTTGTTTGAAATACGAGTGTTGAGCTGTGTTGCCAGAAGCAGATTAATTGCAGCTCCCAGGAAAAACTCTGAGCTTATTTCACATTGACTTTGATTCCCTCCTGAATTAAGTTCCTTGTGTTGCACCAACTCATTTGAATTTTCTGAATTGGTTTTGCACAGTATCATTTATTGATGTACTATCTTTAATTACATAACACACATACATTCTCCAGCTGCATTATTAATGAAAGGGATTTTAATTAAATGGCTCTCAACATAATATTCAGTCATTAATTTCCCCTGCTCAGGATGTGAGGTGATTGCATTGCAATGGTCTGGGGAAACTTTGTGCTTTAGATAAGGGACACTTCCAAGGCCACAGGCTTTAGAGTGAGGCTGAATTCATTCTGAGCACTGAATTACCCTCTTAGCAGCTGGTGCCACAGTTCTGTTCTTCAGCTCAAGTGCTCTTTTGCTCTGCCATAGCAATTCTGAAATGCTTCTCGCTGGGTGCATGTATATCCCACTGTGCTGGGTTGCACCCATCCTGGATGGGGCTGAAAGAACCCAGCCCCCCAGGTGGACAAAAGAAACTTAATCCAGGTGGGACGTGGTTCCTTCCCTGCCGGGAGAAGGGGTCCCCTGGCTCAGAGGTGGTCTATTCCACTCCCCCTTCCTGTCCAGCAAGCCTATCAAAGGGTGGACGTCTCACTGCTTGCTCTCTTTCCTGCCTCATCTGCTCGAAAGAACATCGCTGCTGCCGCTGCCTCCTGCACTAACCACATGCCCGAGGCCTGCTTCTTCCAACTGAATCCACTGGCATCCATGGGAATACAAGGCCATCCAGGCTTGGGTTCGTATATTTTCCCATTGACCCTCATTCCTTACCTTTGTGAGCCTTCCCTGTTACTGATATACATATACACACACACATATTTATTTTTTTTTTTTTTTTTAATTTACCTCTTCTACTTCCAAACCGATTCCAGACTATTTCTTTCATGAATTTACTTCTCCTGTCCCCTATCCCCTTTTTTTTTTTTTTCTTTCCTCCCTCTCTACCTTGCTGGGAAAAAAGGGAGGGGGGAGGAATTTCAATCTGTTATCATTTGAGCTCCTAAACTCCAGTCAGAGCTCAAACCACCACACCCACCAGGAATAACACCGGAGTCACCTTTTAGGAACAGTTCATGCTTCCAGCATGGCACTAGGGCTGCACTCTATACAAGGAAAAGCTCTGCATCCAACTTTCTAACTACAGGTTGCCCACCTGCCTCCACTCTTAAACTGGTAGTGCTCTTTGAAGTAACAAAGAGCATTCAGGCTCTTGGCGATGGGGCTTTTTCCCCATCCATCCACCAAACAGGTACAGACACACACCAGTGCACCATGCAGGCATTGCCTGAAGCATTCTCACCATTGACATGCCAAGAGACAAAAGGATATCAACAAAGCCTTGTTTTCCCCTACTAACGCAAATCTACCACTGCCCCACCCAAGACAAGCAGACCTCTTCAGCCCAGCCCACAGGAGCAACCTTGTGCAAGCTCCTCCCCTTCAGTGTCTCCAGAAATTATTCTTTTTCCACCTCAGTTTATGCCTTCTATTTATTGATTAAAAACAAATTCAGACTTAGAAAAAACAGTTCTAGGACAGCATTTTCCAGGATGCTTTGGAAGCCTCAGAAGTTCCTTTTTCTGTCTTTCTAGGCGAGCACAAAGAAACTGAGGAGCAACAAGGCTGCACACTACCATGCACGTCTGCCCTGTTCCCTTGTGTTCCCTTTGTACATCTTCCCCAAAGGCACCTGCACATAAGCAGGACTCTGGTTGGACTGCTTCTCAGACTCTTGCCATCCCCAGGCAATTAGGTCCTAGGAACACTTGATCCTGGACTTCTGGTTTTCAGCCACAAAGTCCTTCCCAAAAAGCTGTCAGCTTACAATGCTTCTCCCCAGTGCCAGCATGCACCTGAAGAGGAGCAGTTCTTGCCCACCCCTCTTCTGAAAGCACAGCATCCTGGATGGCATCCTACCTGCCAACCCCTCTCTGCTCCACCTCACTCCCTGCTCTAAGGGCTCATGGGTTTGCATTCCTCTCTGCTGTACTGCCCTGCAGTTGCTGTGCTCTTGCAGCACTTCCAGCTCTGCTGCTGTAGTTTAACTGTCATGAGTTCCCATGGTGCCCACCTCCCTTCAGCTGAGCACAGCAAACCTTGTGAAGAAGGAAAGGCAGACAGGGAGGGTATCAATTAGAATAAGCATCCAGAAACCTTTGGTCAGCAAGATGAAGTCAATCCCTTACTTCCTTGGGAACCAAAAAGACCAAAAGGACTTCAGGCAGTAAGTTCAAAACCTTGTCAAAAAACACCTCAGAGCCACCACATCCTAGTGTGGAGAACAGCCATGGAGGGAGACCACAACTGGCTGTGGGCTAGCAGCAGCAAAAGATGATTGCTTTGCAGGACTCTAAATGAAAGGGCAAAGAAAGAGGGTGAACACGGACACAAAAAATGAGTAACAACGTCCCGCGTCAAAAAGCCATCAGGGATGGACCTCCCATGCATTTACAGTGCATTTCAGAGAAGAGAAATAATTCCTATTTGTCTGTGACAAGGGTGCTGCTAACATATGCCTACATGCGCAGAGTTCCATGTCTGCATAAAACATTGCACCATAATGAAGATAATTGGAACTATGACTTTCATCAATATTTAATTAGCATTTGGTGCTAACTCATTATTTTGGACCAATTAATTTGACATCTTGCTGTATGGGCTGCACAGACTTCCTTCCACAGAGTGGTTTTACTGGTGGATGCATGCACCTGCCCTAGGGCTTCTAGAGGACTGCAAAATATGGAGAACATGACTGACACTTCAGTCTGCTGGTGGACACCAAAGCGCAGAGCTGTATCTGACCAATGCATTTCTGAAAGGAGGGGAGCACTGAACCAGCATCTCCAGAAGGCAGATCCTACCATCCCCACGCCTGCCTTCTCCTCCCAGATTGCCCTGCCCTATATGCACCCAGAGACACCTCACTAAGCCAAACCAGCAGTGTCTTATATTGACAAATTGAAACTCTCTGACAACAGCTCTAAGAGGATTCCCCAGAAACATGGATCTCCTGATCACAGAACATGAGATTCAGAGGCTAATGGAATGGATTGGGAGGGAACTTAAAAGATAATCCAGTTCCAACCCCTGCCATGGGCAGGGACACCTCCCAGCAGCCCAGGTTGATCAAGGTCTCATCCAACCTGGCCTTGAACACCTCCTGGGAGACGACAGCCACAACCTCCCTGGGCAACCTGTTCCAGCGTCTCCCCACCCTCACTGTCAAGAATTTCTTCCTCATCTCCAGTCTCAATCTCCCCTCTTCCAGCTCCAAGCCATTGTCCCTCATTCTGTCATTCTCAGCCCTTGTCAAAAGTCCCTCCTCAGCTCTCCTGGAGCCCCTTCAGGTACTGGAAGGCTGCTCTAAGGTCCCCTGAAGCCTTCTTTTCTCCAGGCTGAACAGCCCCAATTCTCCCATCTTGTCCCCATAGTGGAGTTTCTCCAACCTCTGATCATCTTTGTGGCCTCCTCTGACACGTGAGTAGTTCCATGTCCTTGTTGTGCTGGGAACACTAGAACTGGATGCCATGCTGCAGGTGGGGGTCTCACAAGGGCCTGCTGGCCACACTGCTTTTGATGCAGGCCAGGATACGGGGAGATGACTGGGATATGCTTTACAGGAGTAGGTAAGATCAAAAAATGCTTTGCAGTCATTTTGTCCACCAGCGCAACTTACAAGGTAGAGAGATCTTAGCAGCAGACATAATGCAACTCACAGTTGTCTTTCTGCTCTTGGAGCAGTGCTTTCCCCCCCAGAGGGCACCACATACAGCTGGTAAAAGGGGTTTTGCTGCCACGAAGGAAGAGATGCAAGGAGGGAAGTCAGCTCAGTCTCAGCTGGAGGAAGCTGAGAATGCATCCTTGTATTCCCAAGGTGTCAAACGAAGCTCCTGAATAGGTCCCAAGCATTCTGCATGCAGGGGGCCAACACAGAGCCCAGAACCAGCCAGCACCTGCGTGATGCTTGGTTAACACCTGGGCCAAGGGACTGCAGTTGGCAAAATCTGTGACAGGGCCTTCACAGCTGCTGTCACAAATTCAGAATTGTTATTTACTGAAACCTTGACCAGTCTTAAGCACTTAACAAGCTGGATACATCTCCAGAATTTGAGGCTGCTCAAGTGATGGTTTTCCTACAAAGCTTTAATGAGCATCCCAGAGGATGAACCACCACGCCCAGCTGCTAAGTGACACCACTGACAGCAGATTTGAGGGCTGCTTTCCTCCACTCTGCACACACTCATTTTTTGTATTACACAACATCCCTCCCAGGTGAGCTTGGTTTTTTTCCTCATTGTCCATTTTTCAAGCATGCACTACCTGCATGTTTTAAGCCAAAGTGGTTCTTTATAAAGCGACTTTCCAGGAAAGGCAAATTCATAACTTTGTTGCTTTCGACAAACAGTAAGACAAGAATATTCACATCTAGCAAGTTTATGTAGCAACATCTTTAAAGACCAGTAAGCAACTGCTCTTTAACACTGAAAAACATTTCTTAGCCAACTTGGCAAATCCCATTTTTGACAGGCAGGTTCTTGTCTATGTTTTTGTTCAAAGCCCTTTGCCAGGCTCCAGCAGGACACTTATTACATCAGCAAACAGTTCCTGGGCAAAGACCAAAGGAGAGTCTGTTCTCTGAATTCTTCCTGCAGACCTCCCTCAGTGCTATTATGGTAGCTCTGCCATATACCTTCTCAGAAACAGGCTGCTGACCACAGCACTCAAGGCTGCCAGAATCCATTTCTCAGGGTCATTCTTCTTCATCTCCTCTCTTAACAGCTGCTAACCAGGAGAGTGGGAGGAAAAACATAATGGTGTAAACTGAAATGGGGAGAATGACTACTAGAGGTTATCTAGGCAAAGTGAGCCCAGTTTAGAAAAGCCCTTGGGTTTATACCACCCAGAGTCATCCTTCACATCTGGTTGCTTTATGTACTTTGTAAAAACTCTAACCAGATCTAACATTCCTCCTCTTGAAAGTCAAGACCTTCACCTGCATTTTCACCTGTACCTGCCCAAAGTCTCACCCTATTGCTCACTGTGTACCTTGGTTGCTCAGCTCCCACCCACAACACCTCTGAGGATCAACACTAAAGAGAACTTTTTTGGCTAACTCTGCTGAAGGATTTTGAAGTTTGTACAGGATCTTCATAGAAGTAACTGAGCCACAGTGCCCCAGCAAACACCATGGATTTAACTAAACAAGTGGCAAGGCAACCAGAATGAAGGGTTTGTTCATTTCTTTGATACCGCATGTCTGAAAAAGGAGTTTTTTGTAGCTACCTCAAGAGATGCTCATTTGAGATGTATAAACTCTGCAGCTCTTGTAGAGCTTGGGCAGACCATTCCCTATGCTTCTGCCAACTCCTGTGGTCACCTTCATCAGCACTGCAAACCCTACCAGTTCAGGAGTCTTGAACCAGTTACAAGAACCCATCTTAGTACATGGGTAACCCCAAACCCTTCACAGGTTCTACCAAACATTAATTATCCCTACCTGAACTTTCTGTCCTCCAGTCTGCAAGCAGGAGAGTTGAGGAGCTGGAGCAGAAGCAGAGATTAAACCTCAGGTTCTGGTAACAGAGCAGCACCATTCCTGGCAAAAGCACACCGACAGGTTATACCGAACCATCTCCTGCATTTGGGGATCTCCAGCACTGCATCCAGCACCACACTACCTAAGCCACCTACCCAAGGCGAGCCAAGGGGAGCCCTTTAACTGTCTTCTGGTGCTATCACTTTACAGCTTCTGGTTGTTTAAATCCACTTGCTTCTCCTTGACGCAGTGAAAGAGGACAGACCTTGGACAGGAGGTGCATCCCCACCTGTACTTCCTCAGTCTGTGTTGCCTGTCCCCATATTCTCCCAGACATGGCAGAATGTTACATTGACCCAGACCCAAATGGCAGCTGAGCACAAACAGGAAACATGTCATGATCCTGGGCTGTCAGTCAGGCATGCTGCCTTGTTTCTGCAAGGCCCCATCTTGCAGGTTGTTCAGTACAGCCCCAAGGTATTTTTCTGCATTAGTAAGCAGCTCCTGTGCACAAAATCTGCTTCAGCTGATTATCCTGCCAAATTTTAAGGTCTGTTTCTCCAAGTTGAATTTTTATTTCCTGCTAATCTATTATGAAGTTTTACCCTACTTTTTTTTTTTTTTTAATCTTCTGCTGAATGAATACTTTGGTTGATCTCAGTTCTTTCCTCTGGATGAGCATTTGTGTCAGAAGAGGCAAGATTAATTAAGCAGAAACCAAAATAGTTTGAGTCTAAGGTTAGACACCTGCAGGGCATCATGAAAGTTTGGGCTCCTACGCAGACAAACGCCAACCAAACCAATAGCTTTCCAAACCTCATGCTACTGATTTTAAACACAAAATTCACACAATATATTTGGGTAAATCCCTCCAATGTGTGCATGTCACGAGTAGGACAAGATATAGGAGGCATGTAAAGACTCAGGAAATTATGCAGCAAAGCCCAACAACTCTGAAGAGCAGATGCCTGACAGGATTTACTTACTTGTGCCCTGCTGCAGACTCAAGGATGAGTTGAGGCTCCTGACAACAGCTTTGCATCCCTTATTTCCCTACCTATCCACAAAGAGTGGCTGGGAAGAAACTGCTTTACAGCAGACCCAAGCTCTGGGTTATGACCAAATCATTTCTTGTGGAAAAAGCCCATTACATGAGCTAAAAATCTGAGCAACCCCAACACCCCAAAAGAGTAACAGACAAACCTGGCTCCCCCATTAACAGCTGCACAGGGTCTTTAGAAACACTGGAGCCTGACTATGCAAATTCTAAGAATGTATTAATTACCAGCAATCATTCCTTCCAAAGACTAGACCTAATTGGAGAAATCATTTGAGAAAATTGAAGTATACAACGGGAAGCATTAAGTGTCAATTGTCTGGTCTGCCAGCTTGGCTAACCCTGCTCTTCTAGCACTACTGGTACACCACCTATTATCTTCCTCATCTTGGACACAACTTAAGCCCTCTTAGTTTGTTCTGATATCAGCCAAACCTGACAGGAAACCCTTTTTCTCAAAAGGCACTGTCACACAGAAACTCCTACCTCAGTTTCTTTGAATGTGGGAAATGGAGCTCATTGGAATTCCTGAATGTGGGAAATGGGGCTCATTGGAATTCCATTCTAAAGCAATTGCAGGGCTCACCAGAGTTTGTGCTTATTGGTGTTATGTGAGAGGTGCCTACACACCACCTGAAAACCCAAACACAAGATATTTGAAGAAAAAGCTACATTCAGAAAGGTATCTAGATGTACCTTATGCCTCAAATTCAGCTTGGCCAGAAAGGTCAATAAACACTTGACAAGTTCTGGCCATTCCTTGTCCTACTGGTTCCAGCCAAAAGCATCTGAGTATCGATAAAGCAGCAGCAAACAGGCAGCTTAGTGCCTTCTTCATACATAGACACAGATGCCTCAGCAATCTAAATCAACAGCTTTAGGAGATTTCAGCTGCACCTTTGGCAACCAACCAGGCAGAGAGCCTTGGTGAGCATGCTTCCCCCATGCCAGTCCTTACAACAGCAGCAGCAAAGAGACAGATTTTGTGTCCCTCTCTTTGCTGCCCTGGGCTAATCCTCCCAGGTGAGCTGTACTGGTACAGATTCTTTTGCTCCTCTGTAACAGGAACAGTGCTACTGCAAGGGAGAAAGGAAGCCTTGGTCATGTGATAAGTCCCATGTATGTCAAGAAGGACAAGC
The DNA here is from genome assembly GCF_027791375.1 of Indicator indicator. Taxonomy (NCBI): domain Eukaryota; kingdom Metazoa; phylum Chordata; class Aves; order Piciformes; family Indicatoridae; genus Indicator; species Indicator indicator. The sequence continues at coordinate 44,374,029 of NC_072014.1, forward strand.
CCGCCTGCAGCAGCAGCCAGGGACAGTGATATTTTCTTGCCCTCATTAACACAGACACTTCAGGCTCTACACCTGGGGATGACCCAGCAACCCCAGCAAGATTTAGTCCTTGCTGACCAGAGTAGGTAGAAGTTTTGGCTGCATACTTCAGCAGCAAGCAGGTGGTTTGGTTTAAAATGTCAAGACTTTACAAACTTACACAGATGGGTTAGAAAGTTGTGTACATACTACATAAAGCTTAAAGTTACCAACTTTAACATGAAAAATTTAAATAGTTTACCTGGCAATTAAGGCTAAAATATGAATTTAGCCTGCAGTTAAAGCTTCAATGCTTGAAGATGTGACTTTATTAAAATTGTTTTGCACATGCTTCAGAATTTACCTCTATCAACAGAAATGGCTCAGTCAGCTATGCAATAAGAACTGTGGGAAGTCAGAACCCAAACCTGCTTAAAATGCAGCACAAAGCTGACAGTGCAATTTATTTTTGGCGTGACTGTCACTGTCAACACATGAAACATGCATAAGTTTGGCAGAGCAGAGCTTTCCACTCATTACATATCTGCTCTGGATTGAAATACAGCACCTGCACAAAAACAGTCTGCCCCAAACTCTACTGAGGATGCCAGACAAGCATCAGTGTCAGGGAATGTTCTCAAAGGGAGCCCAATCTGCTCTCTGCTTCACAGGATGAGCACCACAGACTGCTCCTGCAGCTCCAAGGCTCCTTCAAAACACTTTAGCAGAGAACTCACAACACTGTAGTTTTTCTATAAGCCAAGGCCAAGCAAACTCTGCAAAGCTGTTTTTTGCTTCCTAGGTCTCAAACCACAAGGTCCTTTTATTGTTATTCGTACTTATGAGAAACCAAATTTCAGACTGAAAGCATACGCTTCAGTGTTCAAAATGTAACTTATTTGACAACCACTGGAAGACCATCTCTGTTCCAAAGCACTCCTGAATAGTCACAGCCAAGTCTGGGGGAGCTCTGCCTAGATGCAGCACTTGTAGTGGAAAAAGCAAGTCATTTGCCCCAAACATCTGAAATGCTTTCTTCCACTTCTGTGCTTGTACTGCTTCCAGCTTTCTCTGACAGAGCAAAGATGGCATCTTCAAAGCCAATGACAATAAAAACATGTTCCTCCCGTGGAAAATTACCAAGAAGTTTTCTCAGAACTACCAATTTTCACAGCAATTACCACCATTTCCTCTATTGTCACACAGGTGCAAAGTTACTTGTGTGTAATGGGAGTAATCTGACTATTCATTTAATCAAACTTGTAGTGGAATGCAGCATACTCTAAATAATTGTAACAGAAATCACATAAAACACAGAAAACCACCAAATTCCATAATGGAACACAGCTAAGTCCTGAATTTTTCATGAAATAAACCAGCAAGGTAGGCAAGATTCTAGAATGAACCAGAATTTCTCATTTGTCAAGAACAGCTATGAAGCTGGGAGAAGGGGCACAGAGATGCTTCAGTTGGTATTTCTCACCTGTGAGTGCTCAGGCTGCACTCTGAAATACTTCAAGTGGCAGCAACAGGGACTGCTTAAGCTGGCACTACGCTGCATGCCTTCAGCACATGGCAGGGTTGGCAGCTTTGCACAGTAAAGGATGCTCTGTACTCCACTACAACAGCAATCTTGCCAGTTGAGATTATCTAAGCTTTCCCTTCTAAAGAAAGGAAAGGGCATGCACATCCGAGAATTCTCAGAAAGCTGCTGATTTGTTACTACTATTATTTTTGTGACATCAGATAGATCAACTAAAAGGAGTAAACCCTTTATTTATGCATTCACTTTCCACACAAAAGACCATTAGAACTCATTCTAGAAGGAAAACCAGTGCTAATTGAATCCATTTTGCTGAATAACAGAGGTTATTCAGCCTGGGGTCCAGTGACCACAAAATAATTGAGTTGTCAATATACGGTGAAACCAGGAGGGGCATCACCCTGGACTGCCAAAGGGCAGACCTTGGCTTATTCAAGGAACTAACTCAGAAAGTTCCTTGGGAAACAGCCCTTAAAAACAAAGAGGGCCAGGAAGGCTGGACTTACTTCAAGAAAGAATTCTTGAAGGCACAGGAACAGGCTGTGCCCATGTGCCGGAAGAGGAGCTTACAAGGGAGACAGCCAGACTGGATGAGCAAGGAGCTTCTAAAGGAATTAAGGGGAAAAAAGAGGGTGTATCACCTTTGGAAAAAAGGGGAGGTATGCCAGGAAGAGTTTAAGGATGTTGCTAGGTCTTGTAGGAAAACAATTTGAGAGGCAAAAGCTCATTTAGAACTTTGACTGGCCACTGCTGTAAAGGAGAATAAAAAAATATTTCTATAAATATATTAATGGCAAAAGAGGCGGCAAGGACAACCTCCATTGGATGCAGAGGGGAATATAGTAACAAAAGATGAAGAAAAGGCAGAGGTTTCTTTGCCTCAGTCTTCAATAGTGGCACAGGTTGTCTTCAGGACAACTGGCCTCCTAAACTGGCAGAGGGAGCCAGCGGCCAGTATAGTCCCCCTGCAATCCAGCAGGAAGCAGTAAGGGACCTGCTGAGCCACTTGGATCCTCACAAGTCCATGGGACCAGATGGGATCCATCCTAGGGTGTTGAGAGAGCTGGCAGATAAACAGATACAGCCACTCTCCATTATCTATCAGCAGTCCTGGCTCACTGCAGAGGTCCCTAATGACTGGAAGCTAGCCCATGTGATGTCCATCCACAAGAAAAGCCAGAAGGAGGAACTGGGAAATTCCAGACCTGCCAGCCTGACCTCAGTGCCAGGCAAGGTTATGGAACAGGTCATTTTGAATGCAATCACACAGAACCTACAGGATGGCCAAGGGATCAGGACCAGCCAGCATGGATTCAGGAGGGGCAGGTCCTGCCTGACCAACCTGATCTCCTTGTATGAGATGGTTGGTTGTGGGGCAGGCTGTGGATGCAGTCTGCCTGGACTTCAGCAAAGCCTTTGACACTGTCTGCCACAAGAAGCTTCTGGCAAAGCTGGCAGCTCGTGGCTTGGACAGATTGACTCTGAAATGGGTCAAGAACTGGCTGGAGGGCCAGGCCCAGAGAGTGGTGGTGAAGGGTGCCATATCCAGTTGCCAGCCAGTCACTAGTGGTGTCCCCCAGGGATCAGTGCTGGGCCCCATCCTGTTCGATATCTTTACTGATGATCTGGACAAGGGGATTGAGTCCATCATCAGTAGGTTTCAAGATGACAAGAAGTTAGGAGCAGGTGTGGATCTGTTGGAAGGTAGGAGGGCCCTGCAGAGGGACCCTGACAGGCTGGATGGGTGGGCAGAGGCCAGTGGGATGAGACTGAACAAGGGTAAGTGCAGGGTTCTACACTTTGGCCTCAACAACCCCAAGCAGCACTACAGGTGGGGACAGAGTGGCTGGAGAGCAGCCAGGCAGAAAGGGACCTGGGAGTACTGGTTCATAGTAGCTGAACATGAGCCAGCAGTGTGCCCAGGCGGCCAGGAGAGCCAATGACATCCTGGCCTCTATCAGGAATAGTGTAGCCAGCAGATCAAGGGAGGTTATTCTGCCCTGTACTCAGCACTGGTCAAGCCACCTTGAGTCCTGTGTCCAGTTCTGGGTGCCTCAGTTCAAGAGAGATGTTGAGGTACTAGAACATGTCCAGAGAAGGGTGACAAAGCTGGTCAGGGGTCTGGAGCACAGCCCTGTGAGGAGAGTCTGAGGGAGCTGGGGTACTTAGCCTGGAGGAGGCTCAGGGGTGACCTCATGACTGTCTACAACTACCTGAAGGGAGGCTGTATCCAGGTGGGGGTTGGTCTCTTCTCCCAGGCAACCAGCAGCAGAATGAGGGGACACAATCTCAAGCTGTGCCAGGGGAGGTATAGGCTGGATGTTAGGAGGAAATTCTTCACAGAGAGAATGATTGCCCATTGGAATGTGCTGCCCAGGGAGGTGGTGGAGTCGCTGTCCCTGGAGATGTTCAAGAGAAGACTGGATGAGGCACTTAAGTGCCATGGTCTAGTTGATTGGTTAGGGCTGGGTGATAGGTTGGACTGGGGATGATCTTGGAGGTCTCTTCCAACCTGGTTGATTCTATGATTCTGTGATTCTATGAAAACTTGTATGACAAGATAAGCATCTCAGGAGAAAAATTACTTCAAAAGGACTGAGGATCAAAATAGAGCCTTCTATATTACAAAAAACCAGACATAATACCATTTAATATTCTTTACCTAAAAGCTGAAGCCCAGCTCAAAAACCTGGACTTGCACAAGGAATTCCAGTGCCCACAGCAGTAAGCAGTCGCTGCTCCCATGGAGCTGAAGGCATGGGTTATGCTGACAGCAATACAATCCCCACCAGGAACTTGAGGCTGAATCACTGCAGAGTAACTGAAATTGTAAGCAAACATGGAGAACTCTGCATGCAGCTACACAAACCAATGAGGAGCTAAGCCCTTTCGTGTCAGCTCTGTGTGCTGCTTTGCTACCCAGGTCACCTCAGAACTATGCCACATCCTCACCAAGGCCTGGCTACCATAGGACAACCTTGTGTCTGTTAGGTGGCTTGCAAGTGACTTACCTTGGCAGCATCGTTCTCTAGAGGCCAGGTGTCCAAAGTTGGGCACCTGGAGCAGCATACCCACAGTCCTGCTTGCCTTTGCACAGTATCCAAGCACACATTAACCCCTGAATTACCCCCATAGACCACTCCTGATGCCACTTCTCCCACAGCAAATATGGCGCTCCCATGGCATATGGTCATCACAAGCCTGTACCTCTTGATGGGAAACAAAACAACTGCTTTGTGATGGCAGGTAGAGAAAGAAACCAAGTCTCTTCAAAATCATGAAGCCCATCTTCATTACCACCAAGTAACTCTTCTTCCCACTAAGAACTGGTTCTGACAGAGTCCGTGTAAAGGTAGAGTCATTTCTCAGGGAGGCAAAGTTATGAGCTGCTCAGAGCTCTAAATTACCTCAAAGCATCAAAATGGAAGAACAACTAGGAGATGAGAGCAAGATGGCAATATGACCCTCCCCAGACTTCCAAGAAGGTAGCTGTGTATTTTACACCAGAGTGACTGATAGTGCTGGTAAAATACTTTTCTGAAAGGAGAGGAGCCAAATGCAGCAATGATGATCACACAGATAGAAAGAACCAGCCCAATCCCAGAGCAAATACAAGGCACAGACAGGTTCTGTTTAAGTAACAACTTTATTGTAGCTTGATGTGCTGAAACGCAAAAATATTTTCAGCAACAAGGTACAAAAAGTATTTCACCATTAACATCAGCTGATAAAAAAAGGCTGGATGGTTGGATACAACTGTTCACATATCTCAATTCTCTTCATCACTACCACCGCAAAACAGGTCTAAGTCATTTCACTGGTTCAAATTCTAAAATAGGACTCATTGATTTAAAGCCTTCACAAACCAGGTTACAAACATGAAGTTCCTTGCAAAACCCCTTGAGATAGTGAATCCCTTGACAAGCACAGTCCATTTACTGCAGGCAGAAACCAGGTTGTGAGACTAAGTCAGGGTCTTGCTAGCTCAGGAGCTAAGTTCTGCACTAAACATACTAATGCCAGACAAGGGGCAGTTAACCTTCCATTTGTCAAGTTAAAAAAAAAAAGATAAATTAAAAATATAGTCAATTAAGCTTAGAAATTCTGATTCACTGCAAGATTCAACAAAACGCAACAGTGTTTCTGCTGGCGATGCCTCTACGTTTGCAATCCGCTGCCTTATGAAACAGTTTCCAATACTGCACTTCATCTTATTCTCCCAAGGGAGAAGCCACGGCACCAGGATTTCAAAGGAACAAATCTCCACATGGTGTGCAAAGGTGAATTTTATACTGAACGCTCAATGTTTAGAAAAGCATCGAACTGGAGCCACTTGTGTCCATGACCATCACACACTGACATGCACTCGGCCTGTAACAGCCAATATTTCCACACCAGCTACACCACTGCTCAGTTTTCAGCCTCAACACTCTACTTTGTGTGCAAGTTCTACCATGGTGAAACCCAACTCAGGAAGCAAAAATGAACATGCAGAATTGGAATGCTGAACTTTTCCATCTCAAGTGTGTTTCAAACTGCATTCTCCTTCACCCCTCGAGACCTCGTATGCTGTTACACCATCCCTTCACCACAACCGCTTCCCAGAAGGCACAATGTGTTGGGATTTCTGCATGCAGTAAATGGACCAGGAAATACAGATCATTTAGTGAAGCATCTTCCACCCAAAGCATCTCCTTAGGAGAGGGTCAAATGGAGAAAAAAATATTATATATAATACATAATAGCATTTTAACAGCAAATTGAGTCTTTAATTTTAGAAAGTCATTCCTGACAAGAACACCACACAGTCATACACACACGCACGCACACAGGACACATGCAGGGCTCTCCCCAGAAAGGTTTGCAAGCAGTGGTTCACATCTGGTCTGAGGGAGTAGTGTTGGCAAGCCAAACATGGCACCTTCATACATTGTATTCCTAATCTGGATAGAAGACTAAGAAAAATCCTCTAAGATTTCAGCCTGGAACAACTGTCCATCGTATTAAGACATGTTTTCTATCTGCTGCACTCTGAACTGACAACTGAGGCTTTGAAGGGCAAGCTCTTGAGATGCGATGAATAAAGCCCAGCTCCTCCACCCAAAGGAGAAGGTAATTCCCAGCTATCTTGTTCCAGTGAGAACACTGCATGTAGTTAATTAAAGAGGTGGGTAATTAGTGCACTCACTTAAGAATACAGCAACTGTTTTACCTTTTTCTTAAGAGCTGACAAAACTTGAAAACACAGATAATAAGTAATCTCAGGTCTGCACAGATCAGTTCTCGTGGTGGTTTTTCTTTTCCTGTCAATGTGTGGTACACTGCCTGACTGGAGAAGTGGACACTTCAGGATGTAGATAATACCACACAGTGTCTGACAGGTTTTGGTACAAAACGTGCTATGAAGCTTCTAAAAACCCCAGGTTTTCATAACGGTCCTTAGGTTTTCATTTGATTCCTGTACGTTGTTACTTTAGAAGCAGCTGAACTGGACAATCATTACAGCATGAAATATTCAAGTCACTTTATATGTTAGAGCTGCAAGTTTTCCCAGTGATAAGTAAGACAAGAGATAGTCCTAATGCACTACACAGTGCAGCAAACACAGCACTGTTTGGGTGGGAACCCTTACGGTTTGTTGGGAAGGATGCTTTAGATAAATAGTTAAAAACTGATAAAGGCTCTCTGCAGAGAGACCATTTGCTGCCTTACATACTAGTGAAGTTTCTGATTTTACACTTTGCCCATCATAAAGATTTAATTGGAAGGGAAGAAAATACACATTTAGATGTTATTTTCTTCTTCAGAACTGGACCAGGTGTTTCTCCCAGCTTCCCTTTGCTCATAGTTTCCCAGATACCAAAGTACAGAACTATATTTTCCTCTAAAAATTTCAGAGTAATTTGGATGAATCTTAATGGAATCAGGATGGAGACACATTTTCAGATTGTGAACCATCTGAAATTTTTCCTCTCTCTTCCCTGCACAACTTGATTTTTAAAAGGCAAATTAAAACCCCTCTGCAAGTGTGTTTATAAATTAGGTGAGATCTCCTCCCACTCCCCAAGACACAACTATAGCATATCGTCACTGTCACAGTAAACTCAATGCAGGAAACATTTAGAGTGTGCACTACTGCAGACTTGCCCTCCCAACTGTAAACAAAGCTATCAAACACTGAGGATGTTGATATTAAAGCTAAGGTTCATACAATAAAGAACTGGCCCATGACAAGCAGTTTACAAAGGTTTCATCCTGTTCACATTTTGCAGAATTTCCACAGCATCCAATGTCAGCACAAGGACTGCAATGCAAGGCCAAGCAAGCCTCTGCCTGCAAACACCACCTGAAGATTCCTCCAAGATGCACACATAACCCCCTCAGGTGCTAATGGAAGCTGTGCACAGACGTCAAAATGGGAAGAATCCCTTCACAATTTCACCATTCCCATGCCTTTGTCAAATGAGCCAAAATCTTCTGTTACTGGAATAAGGAAGCTTGAAATAGGCACCTTGGACTGAGCCAAAAACCTTCTGTTACTGGAATAAGGAAGCTTGAAATAGGCACCTTGGACTGAGCCAAAAACCTTCTGTTACTGGAATAAGGAAGCTTGAAATAGGCACCTTGGACTGAGCCTTAACAAGACATGCCTGCCTTTGCTAACAAAACTAAATCCCATGTGGCTGTGGGTATTTGATAACTTATCTAAAAAGTTAAGCCACAATTACCTGTACCTCATTAATTCATCAAAATCAAAATAGATCTGTACCACACAACATACAAAAGTTACAAGTTGAAAGTGCATATTCAGAATCCATTTGGCCCATTTCTTGAATTTACATTTGGTCATTCTCTGCATCCTCTGCTTCTCTAGGCAGCCACAGCCGGGGGACAGTTCTTTGTTTCCACATAGAATACTGTTCTGTGTTCCCACTGAACTCCTCACCTCCTTCAGTTCTGCATTAAATGTAAACTAAGGATGGACCGTCAAGAAACACAAGCATGAGGTTTATTCTGTGTTTCGCTTCACCTTCTGGACAGCTTGGACACACACAATAAGCATTACAAACTGCAATGAAAATACATTTTTGGGCCAAACCATTGCATATTTGCCCCCACAATGAAAAATAAATTATGTTCAAAGCAGTATATTGCCATAAATAGTCTGTAGGCATCCACTGGAGGTAAACAGGCTCTCCCTGTATTTAGCACTTGTCTAGGCTATGTGATGTGCCCCTGGTTCAAGCGCTTCTGACGAGAGGCTAGTTAGAACCTTCCAGTTAGCACAGGACCAAACTACACTCTTTTTTGCTTTTTTCTTCTGAAAATAATGGAAGATCCCTTTCAAAAACTAAATCTTCAGTTATCAACTTTACTGCATTATGGAACTAGTGCAATCCTGCAGAGCCCAGTCAAAAAGACAAGGCACGTTAAAAAATAATTAAAAAAAAAAAATCAAGATACATTAGACTATATGGACTAGAGAGTCATTGGAGATAATTTAAGGCCTTTCAGTGAATTAGAATAATCAGTCTAATTTAAAGCTGAGGATTAAACCATAAATTCTCCATCTGAAAAGCAAACAACAGGCTTTTTCAGCTTCTGTTCTGTGGACAAGGATAACAAAAACTCTTGTTACGGTTTGTGAGAACGCCTCTGGCCACAGAGGAGCAAAGTCAGTTCAGTTTCTCTACAGTTTGTGGAAGCTTTCAGGACTGTTTTAGCCGTTTGCGTGGAATGCCAAACTGTGGACACTGTGCAGACGCTAGCGCGCGAAAGGCCTCTGCTACTAAGTGAGGGTGGGAGTGGATCATGGACTTCCAGCCCGCTGTCTCCATTATGTCTGTTGCTTGGCTGAAAACAGAAGCATTGAGAACAGTCACACAGTTTCACAGGACAAAGGCAGTGAGGTGCAGCGGGGAGCGGCGAGGCAGGCGGAGGGCTGCAGAGGAGCAGCGAGCGCTAGGAGACAGCAGCCTGCGAATGCCAGCAAGGCTGTTCTGGCAAAGAGCTAGCAGACTGCAGCTTGGGTGTGGCAGTGCCATCACACCTAGGACACAGGGCACTTCCTCTGCTCTACTCAGTACCAGTGAGACCTCAGCTAGCAAACTGTGTCCAGCGCTGGGCAATGTATGAAGACAGCCACCATGAAATTGCTCAGGAGAAGCAACAAAAATAAGAGGAAAGCTAGAAGCAAATGAGGTCTAGCGTAGAGACAAAGAGCAAGCAAGGACATGACAGCCACATTACATATAAGGGCATGCTCAGGTTGGAGAGAGAGAAGGATGACAAGATGAATCACCTGAAACTACAGCAAAAATAATGTGGTTCCTACACTAGAGAAAACCATGAAGGCAGATAGCTGGCTGAGCCCTTCACTGGGAGCTCACCGCTTCTCAGGCATGCTCCACTGGTGCTGAAACTGCTTTCTTCATGATGAGGTCATGCACAATGGCTTTCAGTGGCCACGTCACTTTTAACCAGCAGAGAAGCAGCACTGGATTTCAGCACTGTCATGCTGACATCCAGGAGATTCAAAGCCTATGTATTTACTCAATGTATATATTTACATTTTTTTTCTGAAATAACACAGAACCAGAGCCTAAAATTCCCTCTGCACATGAAGGTTACCCTGGCTGTGGTGCATGCCACACTGACACTGATTTGTAGTTTGGAACCAGCAGCTTATGCAGAAATCCCAGGTTTCCACTGCTCTGTGCTTTCCAAAGCCTTTCATGAGCACCATCATACTGCTTCAGGAACACCATTAGGCAGAAAGCTAGCAGCTGACCTCTACTCTGCACAAGCTCTGAACAACCTTCTGCAGACTAATGCAAGCCTTTAATCTGCTGCTGCCAGTCAGTAAAGATAAGTGACTCAAGAAACAATACCAAAGTTCAGACTCCTTGGTACCCAGTAAAGGAAGCCAGGCCCTCTCACATTATTTCCTTGAGTTCCTGTAGGTGCTTTAGCTGAAGCAGGGATGACCAGCACCTTCACTAGCAATTATCCAAGAGTGAAGTCAGCTCAGTAAGTTCCAAATTATCAGAGCCTGAATACATCAACTACTTTACACTTATGTATTCTGACCTGTTTTTTTACTGGGGTTTTACTACTTACCTTCTATCATCCCCTTCCTTTTCCAAATCATGCTCAATCATTAGGCCTGTGAAGACGGCTTTATTTTTATTAAACAAAAACATTCTAACTTTAAAGCAAATGGTAAAATTTTAAATTCTCTGAGGATTCTGAGAGTAAGCAGGAAGTGCTCTGCTGTCCTCTTACTGATTCAGTCCACCACTAGCTGCTCTGAAGCTTGCTGTTTTCTATTCCATGGTTCACTCAAGCTGTTCTAAATACACACTGCACTCAGTCCTACAGCCCAAGCCACATACTCTCAGCCTATTTTCAGTGCAGGCAAAAGCACCTACGAGTCAACCAGGTCAGAGGAACCTGCCTGACTAGTTGTGTGGCCTCCACAGTACTAGTGCTGGCATGTGGGAAGGTGTACAAACACGTTGCCAAAGGCAAAAAGAGCAACTGGCCTCCCTTCTTTGGAGATACTGCAGGCTCAGACTGACCTAAACTGATACACCTCTAGGAGAGGAACAAAACCCAGCTATTGTTACCATCCCACAACTATGATTTAAGGGCTAAGTGACAATCATTAACTGGGGTAGTATCTTGCTGAATCCCACTTTACTCACAGTCAGTGTGGAAATGAAGCAAGAGATGTTAAGATCTGCAGGCTACTTAGCGGTGTTTGTACAGAACGCAACGAGGCAGGGGAACTTACTTGCTATTCCAGTTTTTCCCATCTTTACACCCAAGTTGTCTAAGAACACTGCACCTGTAAGAGAGAGCTGTGCTAATATTGAAAAAGTACACAGAGCATGAACACTGATACATTTAGAGTCTCATAAACAGTACTTGCCTGTTAATAAAGTCTATTGCTTGTGCTTTTAGCTGCTCAGCGCTGTGCAAATCTGCGAGGATAAGAATGTCAGCAACATTTTCTACCGACAGGTTACTACAGAGTGCTTCCTCACACATCACCTTCAGCCGTTCCAGTGCATACTGATGAGAGAAAAAAACTGCACTAATCATTCTTCAAACTCATTCCTTCCACCCTTAGTCTCTACAGTTCCTAAGACAGTTCCAGTCATGAAAATGCTTGGTGCCTCTCTAGCTTAACACCAAGCCACTTCCAAACAGGTAATTCAAAATCCGGTGTGCTGCATTGAAGGCTCTTCCAATGGCAAGACTCACCTTAGGTCTGACAGAAACTGATTAAATGCTTTACTGGGAGAACTTATTAAAAACAACAACTCAGTCAGAAGTTTTCATTTTCCTTCTGTTTGATAATGGAAGAAGAGCAAGGAATGGACGTTATCAAAATCATCATTAGACAGGTTTACATCTCAAAGTGAGGGGCAAAATATTTCACAGTTGAAAGTTTCATGACACTGTCCAAGGAAAAATACATTAGCTTAATCCAGATTCAGCCCTACCCCATCTCTGAATTTCGTATTTTCTTCCATACCTTTGATACAGTCTACCAGAAAAGTGATGTCAAATAATTGCATTGCCATGTTATAGTCTGCTTTAATAAACTGCTTCTTTTGAAGCATGCCACAGTCCAAACAGCTTTCATTCAGCTCTGTTCATTTCTACTGAGATCTCGCCCATCCCACTTTGTTTAGCACCCATCAGACAGTTTTCAAGTCTGAAAAGAACTTCAGTCACAGAAGTGGGATACATCATAGAATGGTCTGGGTAGGAAGGGACCTCCAATGGCCATCTAGTCCATCATGCCACTCATACACTTGTGTTAGCAGCTGTTCTGTGCAAAGAAGAAATACACTTAAGGAAAGTGAAGTTATTGGGCTAACATCTCTGTTGCTAGAGCTGTGCATTTTTACTTCCATTGTGTTACTACAGTACTCTGCGCAGAGTACTTAAATACCCATTACAAACTGTACCTACCAGGTCATCCACCAGTGCAATGCCTTTGGATAATATGCAGAGCACTCAGATTATTTCATAGTCAGAAGGAATAGCAGAAAGTTTCCAGCAGCTCTCAACTGTCAGAAAAAGCTACAGGGACCTCCTAGCTCACTGGTTTTACTTCCTGGTGTTGCAGACAGTCATAGAGCTGTACATTATAATACTCTCCACACGTATCAATTATGCCCTGTACAAAGGCCAGCATTCACTAAATGCTGCTTGGCTGTACTCGACAAAACACAAGCAGTTTTGGAAGATGAGATGCTGGCAAGAAGAGTAAGTCACAAAAGCCAGGGCAGTGCCTGAAAAGACAAAGAGATTGGGGGAAAAAAACCAAACAAAAACACTTGAAGTTGCTTTAAAAAAAATCCATAACCATTTCTTGCAGCTAACTACTGGGATGGCTTGTATCAGGACTGACTGTGAGAAGAGGCAGTGTTCACTACCAACTCTGAAACAGCAAAGGCAGGGTAAGACAATGCCATACCCTCAGCTCAGAGGGAAAAGGGTCCAGACTACACACACTGAAATATTTCCCAGACTCTAACCTGCTTATGTCTCTTCAAGGAGAAACAAGGATAAGCGCAGAGTCCTACATCTAGGAAGGAATAATAAACTGCAGCAGTACAGGTTGGGAGGTGATCTGCTGGAGAATAGCCCATCCTTCTCCATTTCTGATGAGATTCTCATATTAAGAAAAATAAAAATATTCAAAATATAAACCAATTTTTTTAGAACATTCCACACACAAACATCAAGTTTGAGAACCTAGGAGTCAGTTACTTACTTTGTCTGCAGCTGCCAACAAATTGTCAGCCATGCTTTCAAGGTTTCGTGCTTTTCCTGTGTAAATGAATCTCATCATTTCTTTAAAAACTTCAGGGTCTACATCATTAATTTCTACACGATTCTGGCAAAAGAAGAAGAATCAATAAAAGCCTCTAGAATTTAGCTACAACTTTGTAGTGAACATATCAAATATCATCTGCACACACACTACAAGCTTTCCGTTGCCATCTGTCATACAAAATCCTCACAAATTTAAGTTAACATTCCTTTAATTACTAAAAGTCAGTAGTTCTTACAACCAAGAAGAAATTAGTCAGGAGAATTTTGGCAGGAAAAAGTAATTGCAGCTTCTTTCTAGAAATGTTAAACTCTGGACTTCATTGTACATAAAAATCAAGGCACAGTTTCCGGAATGTGTTCAAATGCTGGAGTTTCCAACCCAAAAATTATGTGCTTGCACTATCAGAAGTCAGAGGGACAGACAGAACCAAGTGAGCCACTTTGGGCTGAACTTAAATTCAGTAAACAACTTTCCTTTTGTTCCCAGAATCCAAAGAGCAAACAAACAGCACATCTAACTGGCATCATATAGCTGAAGACAGTCCCAACAAAACAGGTATTGCTTGCTTGAATCCATCCACTAACAGCATTCCCTATACACAACCAATAATGGAGGAAATGATGTCCAAAATGTCAGAGCAAGCATCAGACTTCTGAGCCCAAAAAGAAACCCCTCCACAGGCTGCCAGCACACGATGTGCACCTGCTCTGATTTCCTACCCACTGACCCACATACAGCATGAACAAGTAGAGATGCACTGGAGATTTACTGTTAACAAAGACAAAGGGCCCTGATGGGGCACACCACTGAAGCTGTGACTTATCTGGGCTTCCTTCAGCCCACAAGTCCCAATGAAACTCTTCCAATACTCCAATTCTGGCTGTGAAAGCCTACAGACTGGTGAAGCTCAGTTGCACCACAGCACCATATATATCTGGCATGCCGGTTCAGACGAGCAGCATCCTTGCAGCCCCCAAGACTAAGTGATGATCATCTGTTACAACATCTCAGTAGGCTGATCAGTTTCCTGCCTATAATCAACCAAGTTTAGATGTTCTTCATGAAGGACATAAACTCCTCGCTGCAGGAGAAACAAAGTGCATGAAAGCAGCCGCAGCTCTCTGTGCTGATGAAGTAACCATCCATCCAAAACACTCACACAGGTCAAGTGCCTGCAGAAACTCAGAATGGAAAGAAGCACTTCACTGCCTCAGGGATTTATCTGAGTCATAATTCACCTGTTTGTATCCTAGCTACTATAAAAAGCATTTTCATACACTATAGCAAAACCTCAGTGAGGTCAGCCAGGTTCCCTGAAGGTATCAACTACCTTCAGCAGTAAGGGGCAGTAAAATTACCAGGTCAGTTACAGCAGCTTGAAAACCAAACTGATCTCGGGCAGATACATGAAAGAACAAATCATCCAGAACCTCTCCAGCCAGCCCTGCCTGTTCTTTCTATGCCAAGAAACTCCATCAGAATTAACCAGGGTGGCATTCAGAAGCACCTCCTCCACTCACACACACCCCCCTCACAGGACTTCCTGCCCTCAGCCTGCAATACTTTTGAGTTTCCAGCAACTTTTCCCTTTTTCACAAGACGTAAAGCTTTCCCCATAGCTTACCTTTTTGCTTTCTTCCATTTCATGTTCAAACATTGCATTAAAAACTGGAGACCGTGCTGTAGCAAGAGAAGTAAATGTTCAATATAATAAAACATTAAACTTTTAGCAATTTTAATTACAAAATAGTAGCAATACAAAAGTAGAAAGTACCTGCAAGGACAGACTTATGAGCTTTGAATTCTTGTCCTCCTACATAAAAACTGCAATCTGTAAATCTTGTTGTTTCCCAGAGATTCCCTAAATCTTCTGCTAGTCGACATTCAGGTACCTTCAAAGTGTTTGTATTAGACTGTCCTGATATATTTACTGAGTCTTGGACCACGCTTACCTAACAGAAAATCACAGCAAGACAACTCCTTCATATCTGAATGCCAATAATAATCAAATTACAGCACCTATTGCTACAAGTTCAGCAATTGCAAAGTAAAAACAGTGATGTTCCCACCATTAGGCCAGAATCATAAACTAATGCTTTACAGTTTAAGTAGAATAAACCAAACAGAGCTTTACTTAGAGACTCTAACCTTGTGCATTCATCCAAGCAAAACAAGACAAGAGCAGCACAGTAGCAGACACCACCTTACAGAAACACCAAAGCAAGAGCCTCACATATGGAATACCAGTGGGATCAAAAAGCAGAAGTCAGCACCATTGCAGATCATCCAACAGTTCAGTCTTTATGCTTTTAAGTAAAATATATACAATGTCAAGTGCTAAACACTTCAGCAGCATCACAAGGTCACAGAAGGGTTTTATAAGAATAATCCATGGAAATTTTGAATAGTATGGCAGCACTAATTTTAATTACAGCGAGTTCATATTTGACCTGTAGTGTCATAATGCAAACTAAGTGCAAGTAACAGGGCACCTTCATTATTTCATTTCACTGTGTGCAGCTGAGACAGGAGTCAGGAATGACTGTGTTCCCAACAAGACCAAAAGCCATTATTTTAGATGCACAAGTCAATAAAAAGAAGATGCAGCAGGTAAGTAACTTCAGTCATTAAATGCATGCTGACACAATGCACTAGTTAAGAACACTGTGAAATAGGGGCTTCATTCCCCACATTCAAGTCTTCTCACATCAGTAGTAAAGAGGACAGCAGCAGTCTCACTTGCTTTTTTTTGCCTATCTTTACATACTAAATCAGTAATTTTAATCATTATTTTTGCAAAACAGAAGGGTTCAGCAGGTTTTACTTCTGTTGTCTGGGAGCACACAGTTGAGAATAAACCATACTGTAAGATCTTGATCACTGTACCTCCCAAACACAGAAAATTAGGATTTCATAGTTAGAGAAAATGCTCATACTGTTGAGATCAGTGCTTTGTTTGATTTCCAGAGGCACAGCATCTGGAATAAATCTGGCATAAATCAAAAATAGCACAGCTAAGCTCTGCAAAAAGTCAGATTACTGCAAACCAAACTCCAGATCAGAAGAGGAAGATGATCCAATTACAACAGCAGCTTGGAGATTTGAATCATTGCCTAATTCCCTGTTTCATCCCATACCCCCTTGTGATTATAAGGCATTCTTCCACCTTTCAAAGGAGAGAAAAAAAATCCCCCAAAGCCCTGCTAAGTTCACATTCACAGTAAAACCATGTATTTACAACACTAAACAAATCCACAGAGCTCTGGTATACTCTACTCCAGTTCTCCCTAACAGCCTGATTTCAGCAGACAGACACACACATGGAGCTTTAGCTAACAAAGCCAGCCTTCTGCTGCCAAAGGAGACTTCTGCTTCTCCAGAACTTGAACTCAAAGGTCACGGTCTGAGCTGCCCACATGGCTATAGACAGTGCCCAGGAAGGCAGTCTAGGTGTTATTTGTGTACTTAAAACTGATCTCTGATGTTCCAAACTTGGCTTGGCATGCATTGTTTGGAGATGGCAACAACTTTTAAAGAGTCTATGAACAAACACTTACAGGAGCCTGAGATTTCATATCTGACTTTTCCAGATGGCATGCTCACAATCCAGTGCATTCTCTTACATTTATTTACATCGAGCTGAAATCCAACCAAGTTATCATCACATAACTACTGAAAATTCATCTTAGGCCAAAACTGGTTTATGATTGTTTCAGCACCTGATATAAATCATTAGTTACTTCAGAGACATTAGGAAAACCCCTTGCAAGACTGAAGGTGTTCACTGCAAGGTGCTAGAACTACTGTCTGAGAGTAGTAGCAATGCAGTCAGGATTTCCAGGTACTCAAGTTCTGATCTACTTCTTCAGGAGGTAGCCAGCAACTAGCCATGCAGCTTTTGCACAGCACGCATACTTCCAGTGCGGAGATGCTGTTTGGATTGCAAGTGTGTAACCTAGGACTGGACTAAGCTCTGTGTGTGATGACAATTAACGCGGATAATCTGCATGGTTTTCTTGGTTCCCAGCCTGTAGAGGTCTAACAGCAAAGATGTGATATTTCAGCCTATTCACAATCTACGCCAGGTAAGAGACCCATGAAAGCACTCCCTAGGAACACCCTTGCAGATGATCTGCTATTCTCTCAGCAGATGAAAGTACATACAAGGCCTCAGTAGTTTCAGGTTATATGGAAAGTGAGAACTGAGTAAGAGAGAGTAGTTTGCTTAAAAGAACACAATTACGAAGCTGTATTTTATCAACAGGTCACTTGTCCGTGGCAGCACTCAACTTTGTCAAGTATCTAACTTAACAGCCCTGCAGTTTCCAATCCAAGGACGTATCTAGCTGATCTTACAAAGATCCAGCAACACAGTGAGAATGCTTTTGCTACCAAGGAAGACCAAATAATCCTTTAGCAACCTAACAAGGAGAAAGGAAGAGCCAACCAGCAGAGTGGGGACTCGGCGACCTTTACCAAGTAAGTGCTGTACCTGCTCAATTTTATCAAGCCAAGTGCAATCCAGTTTGGAGGAGCAACAAGTCAGGCTTCCAGCTAGGATATAGGTAGCAAGGCAAACACAAATGCCAGCTTACAGCTAGGTTTTAAAAGGATACAAACTTCAGACTTGCCTACAGAACCAGGTCCTTCAAACATCACCTTCTAGCTGAAGAGCTAGAAGAACACATCAGAATAAACAAACTTTACAACTATTTGGATTTCCAGTCTTCTCCCTTTAGCCTGGCACAAGCCAGAGTTTCAGAAGCTCAGTGTGCACAACTAGGTGCTGTACCTCCTGCACCGTTAACAAGCAGGATAGCTCCAACTCTTCACAAAGGCCACTCGCACTAAAACACTGAGAAGATTTGTCAGGAAACACATCTGTATTTCAAGATTAGCATTACATTTTCAATAATATTTATCTGGAAAATTCAGTATTTGTTCAGTTCATTTTTTTTTTTTTTAAAAAAAACCTATCTCTAAAATTAGCTAATGACCTATTTCCAAAACCAAACACTATTTTTAAGGGCTGTTCATTTACATCAAAGTATTCATTACCAGGAAAACTTAAAATAAGAAAACACTCAAAAGTATCTTTAGAGAGCCATAAAAGCACTTGTTTCATCTGCTTTTATCACTTAAATAATTGCATTCATAACAAATTTATCATGCAGCTAATTTAAATTAATCTAAGGGAAAATAAGATGCACTGCATTTGCAACATCCAGTCTCAGGGGCCACATTTCAATTATTCTTCATAGGAAGCATAATGACATAATTAAATGGCAATCTTGTCAAGACAATTTTACACATTTCCTGTAAATACAAAGATCAAAGCAAACTTATTAGCAGTTAGAGAATCTACCATCCTCCTAAGTCACTAATCACTTTATGGCAGCAAGGATACCCAACCAATGTATATTTAAAGCACACCACACTGACACTGCAACTTCCTGAAGTGTCCTTTTTTAACATCAAGAGTTTATCTGAACATTAATGACAATTTAGCTTACCAACATCACTGATCTTATAACACACCAAAGTCAAAGGTACACCACAGCTCTCAGTACCAATTCTCAGTGTTAAGCAGCCTTATGAGACACCTCCATTTGTTCAGGAAAAAAAAGTGACAATTGTAATAAAAATGAAGCGTTCCCTTCGCTGTAAAGACCTGCTCATTGGTTAAAGCCATCAAATTTATTACAGAAATATAGATTCTGACCGTTACTTTGGGGTTTTATGACACAAACCAGAAGATAGGCATTTCCTTTTGCTTAGTCAGTGAAAAACAATCCTCTCAATTCCAGATACGATATCTTTAAGTAAAAGTGACCTGGTCAAAACAGTATTTCCACAGACAGCAGATATCAGCCACCTTTTGCATAAATAACTCTGCAGCTGATTCTACAGTAACCCTGGCAGATTCATGGAGAAGCCCAACAGTTTACAACAGTTACAACTACTGAAGTGTAGACAGTCTACACTTCAGTATAGATGTACCAAAAGAGAACAAAATGCAATGCAGACACAGCAAGTAAGGCGCACTTGATCATATTTACAGTTTACAAAAGACAAATTTTGTAGCATGCGACTGTTTAAAATCTATATAAACCTCTACTTATTAGAGCAGAAAGCATTTTATTGAAGAGTTTACCAATTACAAACCTATACTCACCTCACAAAATAATGTAAGCTTGTCGTCTGGGAGAAGTCCATTAGCTTCATCCAGCAAAAAATCTCTGCGGATGAACTTCTTGAAGCCCCAGTCCTTGCCTTGCACGAATCGATATGCTCTTTGGCTCTCTGGGGGGAACAGCCATGCACAAGCAGAGCGAGGTCAGTGAACAACCACCACCACCCACACTCCATGTGAAGGCAGGGCCTTCATACACAGAGGAACCCAGTGAAGACCTTGGATCAGTGAAAACTGGCAGAAGAGCAAAATCTGCAATTCAGCCCACCCTTAGGTGGCATGGCAGGCACTATCAGCAAGAGCAAAGTTTTTCAGTTTAAGAATGCCAGTGTGTCAAAATAGAAACCGCTCACAGCAAAGGACCATCACAATGAATTTGTCATCACACATGCAGCCTGACACCACTTGTGCAGCAGCCATCTGTTCTGACTTCCCCCTGCAAGGGGAAACCTTGTTTCACAGGTTGAAATTTTGAAACACAGCAAAAACTTTAACAAAGAAAAGAGAAACAACAGCTTGCAACTAAAACTATTTTTTTGGCCATAATAAGCAATTGCTTAATTTCCTTTTTGGGCATAGTTATGAGAACGTTTCTGTAATCCATCAGTTTTGCTGTGACCACACAACACCTTTTTGTCCAGTTCTAATGTTCACAGTCTGGCAAAGGGTTCCCAGGGCACTCTGAGTGCAAGCACAATGTAATTCAGTAAGATCACTTCTTTTACATGACAAGATCACCACAAGGCAGGACTTGTTCCACAAACTGAAACCTCAGGAAACAGCACCATCCACTTTTATGAGGAACTAAAACAAGTCAAAGGGGAGTTTGGGGAGTGGTTTTGAGATTGTGTGTAGAATAAACCATATTCAGAACTACATTTAGAAAGATCATTCCAAAATCCAGACAACAAGAACACTGCAGAGACAACAGCAGGTTTAAGACAATTTTCTTTTCATACCAAAAAAGCTGAGCAAGAAGTACATTACCATTTCATCTGCTGTATGGATATAAACTTAAGCCTTCTGGAGAATAGTTCAGAAGTTTAGGGCACAAGGTTTTTATAAAAGTACTTCTCATGACACCATCATTCCTTCTACAACATCCAAAATAAAGACATCAGGAAGTCAACCTTCTCTGCATTAGGTAACTTGGTAGCATCACGGAACAGAGTTACCCAGGTACCACATCACAACATTTTCTGAAACACAGTTCTAACACATTGTCCCACTGCCAACAGTTGGGAAATGATTCACAACAGCTCTTCACTAGAGTTAGATCAAGCAAAGGATGCTGTACAGCTTCTGCTTGTTTTCTTTAGCACAATGAAAAACAACCCAGGAACTGATGAAGCAAGAGGGGTCCCCATCTCTGTCACCTGATCACATTCACATCTTCACACACACAAAATTCTTATCCATGCAGAGCACAGCAGCAGAGGAAAATGCACTTAAGTGCAGTATGGGCTTTAAGGGTGACAAAAATACCATCCACGATGTTAAATCTGTGTGCCAAGGAAGAAAAACTGCTATTTTAGATAATATTGTGCAGGTTTTCTAGCATCTGCATTAGTGTTTTTGTATTTTTACCAACTTGTCAAAAACTCACAAGCCTCATGAGATGGAATGAAAAAATAAAATACTTAAAAGAAATGTTCAAAAATTTATCATCTACATTCAGCCCAATTCTTTATTCTTCAGACTTAGGTTTTACTCTTACCAGCAAGAGCCACTGTTAAAAATCTGAAACTAAGTGCTCAGAGGAAATTTAAGTACATAAAACCAGAAAAATAAAGCAGCATGGAAGTGTAAATGTATTGTTTTTCTTTTCTAATAAAGTTTAAATGTTAGTTCATTGCCCATGCTATACAGCTTCAGCACTTGAAACAGCAGCCTGTGCATGAATTATCCGTTTACAAAGTACATGCGAAATCAGGCATCATTATGTTGTATAAATAAAAACACACACTCTCCCCCAAAGCAGATGGTAAATGGCTGGAAAGTACAAGAAATATGATTTCTGTTGGTAATTTCCCAAAATTAAAATATGTTCAGAATTCCTGCAGTGCCAAATGCAGGGCAGCTACTCTGCAGAAACTGAAAACAAATCTACTTGTAGGACACTGGGGCTTTAGCACCATGTGATTGTTAGCCTTTCAAGCAGTCCTTGGCAACTAATCTTCAGACACTCAAAATCCCTCCATCTTACATTGCATGTCCCTAGTGGCTGAGGAAACTGGGATGGTTTAGTCTGGAAAGAAGGGGGTGAGGGGAGACCTTCTCACTCTACAACTACCTGAAATGAGGTTGTAGTGAGGGTGTAATGCGGTGTAGTAACAAGCGATAGGATGAGAGGAAACAGCCTCAAGTTGCACCAGGGGAAGCTTAGATACAACATTAGAAGAAACTTCTTGACTGAAAGCGTTCTCAAACACTGGAACAGGCTCCCCAGGGAGGTGGTTGAATCCCCACCCCTGGAGGGGTTTCAAAGAGGCAGAGATACAGTGCTAAGGGCCATGGTTTAGCTCCAGACTTGGTAGAGCTAGAGAACGGTTGGACTTGATCTTAGGGGTCTTTTCCAACCTGTAACGGTTTGAGCCACATCATCTATATCCCTACCCTGTCCTTACAGTGCTGGCTGAGATCTGTAACACTGGGGAGACGCTGGTGCAGTCAGGGGGCTTGGAGACATTCAAAGCATGACATGGCCCAAGCAAAGTGCTCTAGCTGACTCTGCTGGGGGGGTTTGGACTAGATAGCTTCCAGAGGGCCCTTGCAACTTCAACCCTTCTGTGATCCCATGCTAATTTTAAAACACTTTTTGATGCACACACTGTAGTTTTATTTAATCACCTGCACCAATCCACTACTGCACTGTAAGACTCTCAACCCATCAAATGTATGAGAGGATAGCTTTGGGGCAAGTTATGTACGGAAAAAGCGGCCTAAGCTTTGGGTATGACTGCTGGAGAACTGTGCTTTTCACCAAGAAATTCAGAACTTGCAACAGGACAGACCCTGCAAGATCTCCTAAGTCCTGGAATAAGATAGGGAAGAAAAGCAGAAAGATTCTTCACACAAAGGACTAACAACAGCATGAATGCAGTGCAGAGCAGCACTGAATAACAAACTTCCATCAGAACTGCAGCTTTCTTAAAAAAAGGTGTTTCCAAAGAAAGTTGTGTTTGTAAGAGCCACACATTTTGCATATCCAGAAGGTAATTAAATGACCAATTATTTCAGTCTTCTAATTACATGGGTACACGGCTCATGTTTTTGAATTGATTGCAATGTAAATCAGATGAAGTAGACCAAAACATCATAAAGGCGGGTCTAAATAAACAACCATGTATGTTTAACCTAATTAATTATGGAAATCAAACACTCCCTCCCATACTAGCTAGAAACAAGCAAATGCACGATTAACAAAGTCAAAATAATGTGCTACCAAAGCCAAGTGACAAGAAGCTCAAGTGACAGTAGACAGTACTGAACTGTAGTTTATACTGCTCAGGATAGAATTAACATAGCTCAGTGATCAGAAATGTGCAAAACATGAACAAGATTTTTAATTAAGTTTCCAAAAGGATATTTAAAAAAATATTTTATAGTTTACCTCAATATTAAATTCTGTTCTGCACTGGACAAAGATTCCAGTGCTGATTTTCTTTGGGGTGTTTTTACAAATCCACACACAGTACATTAAGATGTCCTTACCCATTGCTTTTGTTTCTTCTCTTTTAGCATTCAGCAGGGAAAATTTGAATTTTGCTCTCACTTCACTTTTTGGACAACTAACTAAAAGCAAATATAATGACAGGTAGTCTTTGCTTTCATCATCTAATCCTTTTGGGTTCACTCTCAGGCACCTGAAAGAAATGCAGAAATTGCACACTTTTAAATTATATCCAGAATAAATTCAGCACTCTTTTTTTTAAGATACAACAATAGATGGTACTGAAACAAATGTTTCCTTTATGGCTGTTGAAGCTTTGAAATGAGAACCAACCCACACTTGTAGTAAAACTTTGAAAGTCCAAGTTTTAATACTTGCTACATAGCTTTGCAACTTTTGCAACTAGAAAAGCCAAACACCACCACCACCACAACCAAACAAATAAGCCAAACCCACAACCAAACAAAACCCCCAAGCAGTTGCTAGAATAAAGACCTTACCATTTCATTTTGTCATTTGGCCCTGATGAGAAGGTAGAACTCTTTAAAACTTCACCCATTTCTTCTCGGCAAAAACTGAAGTTACTAATGGTCCACATATAGGAAAATTTTACCACTTTAACCTGAACAAAAGATGTAGAAAATGTCAGTGACATTTAACTTGCATATAAAGCAGTAACTATGAGAACTACTGAGACTGTCAGCACAGCTCAACAATTTTAGGTATTTTTCTTAAAAATACAATTATGACTAGCAAACAAAGCCATTGGAATTTAGGTCATTACCTGTGTGTAACACCAGCTTTCAGCCACAGGTCCACTGGACATCTCCCCAGGAGGAGGTGGGGTGGGAACCCTTGACATTGCCACTTATTGCAGGTTTATAGTATCAAGATAGAAATCCAAACTTCAGTAATTCTCCTAGAAAAAGTAATTCATATATTTTGTTCACACTTTATAAGTGTGGGGGAGGGGGGGAAAACAAACCATCGAATTTTGCTCTCCATGTTACTGTTTACTGACCAAGTTCCCTGCAAAGTCAGCCTGGGGACAAGGGCTTTGCTCTGCAGCCCAGCTGTCACACATGAATGGCCACTTGCACCAAACCTGCAGCAATTCTCACACAGTGCTTTACAAAAGCAAGTGCCTACATATCACACAGTACCACTATCGGTGTTGTTTCTACATCACCTTTGCAAATTACCACCCTGCCATGTCACTTTCTTCAGGATCCTCTCCTTTGGTCTGGAGAGTACCCAGGGCCTTGTGAGCACTCAGTTATTGGTCCCTACAGGCTGGCTGTCCACACAGGCATAAGCCACCTGGGAGTAGAATAGATTCCAACAACCCCAGGATTTCTCAAGGGAGCATAGAAATTAAAGCTGCATTTAAAGCAGTATTTTCTTCACATATCTTTCATGGTTGCCTTGTAACTTTGATACCAACAAATTCCACTGTAATTCCCTATCAAAGCTGAAAGCCAGTTTAAGCCAACTCACCAACAAGAGCAAATGAAGCAGTTTTGTTACAGATCATAACATAACGGAGTTCTGCAGTTTCTCATCTCTGTAAGAAATCAAGTCATATTTGTGAATTCCTCACCCCTAGCTACCAACAGGTAACTGCTCATCCTCCTTGCACTAGCCTTTGTGCACAGCTAAGGGAAGGAGACAGACTTGCAATGCAGAGGGTCACTCTGGGTTACTGGGCTGACTTTCCTTTAGGTAGGGTTTGCTATCATCTTTAGACAGGCTCTGCCAGAAGCACAGCTTCTCACTCAGGCAAACTCATTAAGTTGCTAAAAAAGTGAAATGAACCCTGATCAAACCCGATGAAAGTCACACCACACATTTTCTTAGTAGAGAAAAGTTTCTTTAAAGGCATCCTGCTATCACTAAAGCAAGGTCAGAGGACTGCAATCTTCCTGCATCATCTGAACACTTCACCACGTCTTTCATTTGTGACAGAATAACTTTAACTGATGTGACTGCACATCAAGCAGCCTGGAACTCTTCCTTCAGGACTAGGCAACACTTAAAAACAAGGTTTTATGCAAGCATTGGTAAGAGGACACTGCAAGACCACATGCTGTTCAGCCATCACTTGAAGAGCCTCTGTGAATCACTAGGACCCTCCAGGGATGCTTTCCCTCCTGCCTTTCTGCTACCCCTTCTCACTCACAAAACCAATCAGCCCTTCTACATTGAAGCCTGATGACATGAGAATTGCTCTGAATCAATGCATAAAACCTTGAAAGCAACACTCATCATTTTCTAGCTGAAGAAGCAGCAGATGCTATATAATCAGCCCCATCGATGGATCTCTAAGAGATCTACTATGACAAGACAAAAAAAAAAAATATCCTTGAATAGATCTCCTGCAACATACGGATTGAGACATTCCAGTGTAATCACAAACACAACTCAGCTGCCTCTCATAAGTGGCTTTTCTTTCCAAATAAAACTTCTTTATGACAATGTTCACTTTCCATAAACGAAAATGAGTAACAAACAGCCACCTCAAGATACAGGAAGTCACTGGCCTCCCTTCTTTTTAAGCAGGAACTGCACGCCACAGAAGCAGTGTTTGCATACACTATTACAGGTTTACAGTTCGGCTTCATTCCCTGTACAGAACTACCCAGAGTAGAACTCCTGGGAAGGAGAAATGTGAGCATTCTTCTTTCATACAGCAAGCATTAGCACTTATATTACCATTATTTCTGGAAGCATATCCTAGTCAATGGCAAAGCTGTTACCCAAACAGATTTCCCAAAATCTGTTACACAACAGATTTAATCCAAAAGTACATCCTGAAAGCGTTAGAAAGCTTACCTTAGCCCCACTGAACCTGTTCACTATTCTTAGCTCTCCCAAGACTGAAAACAAGAAGGAATGTAGCCCCCTCCTTACTCTGTCATTTGCATGAGAGTCACAGGACTGTCTCAGCTCTAATCTGTTCCTCAATGCTTTCAGTCCATTAGACCAGTCAGCTCCTAGTAACCGTGAAGGAGCAGCAGATCTGAGCCAAGTTTACTCTGAACAGGCCTCTAAATTGAAGAAGGTAGAAAATAACTGCGGTACAGTACCATCCTCAAAGTGTCAAGTGACCTTATGCCAGCTACCAGCAGCTATCTGCCCCCTCCTGTCTGCCAGCTAATCCAGCTTGATTCACTGAGCCTTTAATTCCAAGCAGAGACGGTCATTTTCCATTATTTTCAGGTGTGTCTGCTGTTTTGTTTCTGTACCCAGGACATTTGTACTTCAGAGGCTGTGTGGCTTCTATTATCTATTTCAGGTTCTCACAGAAGCCGTGATTTTACATAAGGACACTTTTCAGATGCTTATGAATAACTTCATCTTTTTGTCAAGTTTCCCATTAGAGCATTAGGATCAGACAACTGATTTTCTTGAGCTCTTGATACAAATCCATTCCTCAGAGGTAGCTCACTTTTTTTTTTGGCATGGATTTACTAAGGCCAATTTTTTAGACTGAGCAAACTAGAAGAAAGCAACAACTTTGAACAGTTTAATATCACATTGGGAGCCTACACTGAGAAGCAATCTCTTTTAGTTTTCAAGATGCCTGGATGCAATTTTTTTTTTAAAGAAAGAAACAAGCCAGCATCAAACTGAACAGTGGAGAGTGCCTGCAAAGAGTGCCAGAGAACAGCAGGTAAACAGTTTGGCAGCACTGCTGAACTGCCCCTCACTTTACCTAATCCATTAACCAGGACTTGGGTGGGGATGTGAGGACATTTACCAAACTCTAAGGAGAAAGAGCACAACCTTTAAAGAGGTTATCATGAAGCATGCAGATGTTTGGGTAAGGAAGGATTTCTTCAGTTCCCATGCTGACATCCAGACTGAGTGAGCGACCACATGCCTTACTGCTTGGGGCCACCGATGGCTACCAGGGCAAAGTGGACCTTGCATGGGCAAAGTGAAGGTGAGAAGAAAGATGCACCTACATGCTCACCATTTGTTCCATGTACCCTACTTTGCTGGAGAAGACTAAACACTACTTTGAAGAAAACGTTTATGAGTCATTGATTAGCCACTGCCATCAGCTCTGACAGAAAGGTTTTCAAGTACCAAACCCTCATCATAGCCAATTAGCTCAAGTGATCGGGAGCTGCTGCAGCCAGCCTGAGAATGACTTGGGTGGAATTAAATCAATGAAGTGCAGGCAGACAGGCCTCTCATCTACCGGACAAAACAACTGACAGGGACAATTCTCCTGCTAGAACCCGCACTTACTCCTCTGCTGGACAAAGCACCAGAGGTGACAAAACATCAGGCGATACCTCCCAGAGTTCTCAGACAATGCCATGCCGTCAACAAACCAGTCAGTGTGGCCATTCTCCCAGGCACCAGTGCAAAAGAAGTTTCTGGCTTTCAAAAGGGAAATGAGGTGTCAGGTACTTTGGATTTTCTAATGAGGTGATATAGTTAATGTGGTGCAGCAGCCAGGGAGGATTTCACTCAGTTTGCTTCATTGTCTAAACTCAACAGACAAGAAAAGCTCAAAGGTATTGTACTTAACCTGTATTCCCAGACCCCAGACAGGATGGGCTTATGACTGCTCCTACCGGGCTGCTGAGGAAAGTATTGGTTTAACTTGCTAATCACCCTGTTAATGAAGGCTGGCAAACAGCTGAGCCTCACTTATGGAGCAGTAGCGGCCAAGTGTGCAGAGCTAACATGGGAAAAAGGGACTTCTGAAGCACATCTCATTTGGGAATTGACTGAGATGCTCTTTGTCAAACAAATACTTGTATTAAACATCACAACATCTGAAGTTGATTATTGCTAGTTAATTACTGGCAGAGTGTAGCATGGCCTACCTTCCATAAACCATCAAGAAGTATCAGCTCTCCATTTTCCAAACTTTTAATACAAGATTTTAAGATTCAAAACTACTTCATACATCAGTATGACATGAATTTCAAACATATTGTCTTGTGTCCCCTCCTCAAAAATGACCATTTGTCAACATTACCTGAAATTACTTTTCAAACTGTTAGAGCTGAACAAGAACACATTCTGAGTATCGGAATCACCTCAACTTCTCTGAAAAAGCCTAACCATATCATTCAGCAATAGTTTCCTACATCCCAACAATAAACCCACAAAACATTTCACAGTATTTGCAATTGTCCTTTTTGTCTCAAAGTGGAAGCTCAGTGTAACAACTACAGCCTAAAAGTTTTCTGGGAGTGCAAACAGTTTCACAGGTGTACAGGTCAGCTAGGGACTGTTGCACTACTTCACCTCTGATATCAGTAAGGTGTTAGCCACCCAAGGACTGGCAGGACTAGCAAGATAACTGCCTTCTGCAGGGTAACCAACACACCCTGCAAGCCACAGCCAGCCTTCCAGAACCTAACCTGCAGATCAGTCCACTAAGCAAATCTTGCTGACCCTCTCATCACTGCTATTCCTTCTTCCCCAAATTCCTTCCTTCCCTCTCCCCAGAATCTAGCTGTTTCCCTCCTGTCTGCATTTTGGCACACAATAGGACTTTGAGTCTCCTCAACTGATGTAACTGCACACAGGTTGGGCACAGCACAGGCTTTTCTCAGGTCTTGCTGAGAAGCTGAGGAACAAAGCAATACTCCACAGTGATGTAAAAGTGCTCTTCCAGTCCACGACCACACAGTCTCCCCACAGCCACAGAAAGGCCACGGAGACTGTCCTGCCCAAGAAAGCGTCTCTACCCCACAACCTACTTCAAGTACTTAACAGCTAGTGTAAAAGTTAGAGTACCTTGCTGTTCAAGAATGTCCAATTTTAATACCATTTAGCAGTCTTTAAGGAATGCCTAATAAATGACCATGTCAACAAATCCCACATGTATTGCATACTCCATTGGAATGGTGACAGCCTTTTCCTGAACAGGGAAGAACAGTTCAAGAAATGCAAAGCTGTTCTGAATTAGCTTTTTTTACCTTTGTAAATATTGGTATTTCATCACTGGCTGAAAAACCTGGGTCAGGCTTGTCCTGCTACTATGGCTGATCAAACTAGCCTGAATGCTGCTCAGATCCACACAAGAGACATGACCTTTCTCTCTGAACCACAGGCTTAATCCAGCTGAAGACTGAAATTTACCATTTTGTTCTCTGTTTAAGACTTTGTCTTAAAGCTGATTATGCTTACAAAAATCTGTAAGACTTTAATAGTAGAAAAATAAATATTCTGAATTCTGTAAAAGACAGACTCATTTCTTCATTAGCAGCATTTGCATCCCTTCACAATCCATCTTCCTGAAAGAACTGTTGCCTGTTTCCCACAGAGCTACCCATTAACTGACATTTTCTGCTGCATGACACAACAAAACAACAGACACTTGGAAAGGTCTGTTAAGCTCAGGCAGTTTCCCAATTTGTTCAGTATCATCATTTGCTTCTCTGAAAGCAGACTAGAGAAATGCCTAGACAATGTAAATACTGTGTGTGGTATTTATTGAAGGTAATCTTTGCCACTGAACACCTGAGTGAGCAGCAACAGTAAAACAAGTGCAGAACAACTGCCACTAAGGCAGAACAACTGCAAGCTGAGGGCACACATTTTACATCCTTTGTAGTACTTCTAACATCCAGAACATTTCCTTTTCAGGGCAAGCAGAAGGGAACAGCAGCTGGACTGTGTACAGGAAAGCCATGTGACACTGAAGTGAGGCCTGGGATAGCTACAAGGAAGAGGCTTTGGGGGATTTCTGGAACATAGTTAAAAAAATGTTTAAGTATGTGATTGCTTTGGAACCACACAACAGCAACCAAGTTTACACAAACCCATGCCAGCTTTGGGACTTAAATCATAAGCTCTGGCTGCTCCTACATGCTTCAAGCTTAAGATCTTACCCTTGTCATCCACCAGCTCCGCTGGAAGCTGCAACCCAGCCAAGTTCAGCACCCACACCACAAGTCAATTCATAACCCTCTCCACAGTTCTCCAAGGAGAACGAAACACTACCCTGGACTGGCCTGTGACAGCTGACAACCTATATGCATCCCCTGTCACCCCTGCTCCAGGGACAGCAAAATTCCAGTAGAGATGGGGCAGGCAGCCAGGGTCACAGACATCTTAAAATAGCTGCAACTAAGACTCCAGAATTTAAAAGTACATCCTTGAGGTAGTTCCAGCAGAAGAGCCCCAGCAAGGCAAAATCCAGCACATGTGAAATGCCCAACTGTTCAGAAAGATGGCGGTGTAGCTGTAACTGGTAACACTTCAGTCAGCAGCTCAAGATTCACAAGACCACACCATTAGTTGTAAAAAAAAAAAAAAACAACACTATAAAACTGAGTACATGCACTTTTGAGACTTTATCTTTCCTATCTTAAGCCTTTAAAAACAAAGCTGAATTTCACCTCAGCTGAGAGAAAACCTAGTGTCCAGCAGAGCTTGAAGTGTAATAGTCCAGTTTACATCAGACAAGTTTATTAGTAAAAAGTGCCTCAGCTTTAGCCTTGCATTATTGTTCTGTACTCCAGGAACGCCTTATTAGATAACCATGACCATTCCCTCCAGGAGTCAGCTATGTGTTTCCCTAGAGAAGAAATGCAGGATTATTTTTTACAGCATATTTCAATTTCACTGCCCAGCCTAACATTATTGGCCCCAAAAGATGGGTATTTCCACTAGGATTCCTCTCCAGAAGTTATTCCATTCCAGTAGCCTACTGCTGTTGGGTTTTTCCCCTCGTATACAGCCAGGGTGATTTTTCCCCTTAGTTTCATTCCATTACACTCAGATAAATAATTGGCATGGGAAAATATACAAATGAAGGTATTTTTCCTTAAATACTTCAGTAACAAACAAAAACTTCACCAAATTGAAAATGCTGATCTTGACTTTTTTTTTTTTTTTTGCAGGTGAAACAGCACTATCCACACTAGCCAACTGAATGTTGACCTCACCTGTAATCAGAACAAGTAATCTTTCTCCAGCAGTTTCACAGTTAGCTTTGGGGTATTTCATTCTGATTTTCTTTTTAAATCCTCCAGACTTGTGGAAAGCACTGGACTATGCTCTCTGGAGACAGGTGCTTTCATTTGTGCAGAGAAGCTGCTCAGAGCAATGCAGCACAACACTCTTCTCATTAACCTCTGCAGACAGCTATCACCTGGAAAAGTCACACTGCAGTGGTACCACTGCTTTCAGGAGGCAAAAAAGCTCCTACTCAGAGATGTTATCAGGAGAGGGTTTTGATCAAATGAAGGTTGCCTTGTTACCTATTGTGGCAAACAGCAGACATTTAGGCATACTGCAGCACCTTCATGGAAACTGAGAGGTTTCCATGGCCAGCTCACCTCAGGCCTGTTCTATGCCTCAGACCAAAGCAGCCACAGAGAATATTACACTGTGTTCATACAACTGATACTTAGAAGTTAAGAAAGGAAGAAAAGACCCCGTGTGTCACTTCCAAACCCTGAAACTCAGTTCCACCAGAGGACCAAACTGCACTTGATGCTAGTTCACCCAAACAGTCTTGAAACTGAACTAATTTCAATTGACCAGGAATTAAATTTGATCCACAACAGCTAATTCAACAGCATCCTAAGAAAGGCAGGTAGGCTGCACACTCACTTGCCTTGGAAGAGTGCTGAGGAGGAATCTCTGAAAGCATAGCCATGTGGAGATGAAAGCTGTCAAGACAGGCAAGACTTGACATCTGTCTTGGACTGCAGCTGAACAGGTTCTCACCCACAGAGGTAAAAGAGAAGATGTTAAAAGTTCACAGAATACCTCCAGTCAGAAGAAACCCATAAGGATAATCAATTCCAGCTCCCAAACTCAGTCCAAGAGAAACTGGTTTCTGAAGTTCAAGGGCAAGTACACTATCTCCTATTCTAGTGTTTCAAAACCATCCAGAGACTAGCTGATTTGCTTACACATTAAGAACAATTCCACCATAATCTGCTTAAGATCCATTTTTCCACAACCTTTTCAGTTCCCTACGACTTTTCCCCACTTACAGCACATTCTGACTTGCTCAAGAGAACAGATGCTATGAAAATTTTCTATCTCTAGACAGAAAAGCTGAGCAAACTCAGCAGCTACAGTAAGTCCTGAGGTCAGAAGGAATATTCACATTGTTTCATCACAAAGGTTATTTCTTTGAAATTAGTTTGAGCATCAGAAGATTTCTACAGCTTTCAACTGATGCCTCAAAAGAAAAGGCTATTCAGCAATAACCACTTCTTGCTCTGCAACACCAAGCCCCACTGCTTGTTCAGCAGCAGTTGAGACTGCAGAACTCACTGCTTACTCTGCAACCTCAAACTGCTTACCTGAGGTGAGAGGGAAAGGCGGCAGGGGATGATGCAGCTTCCTCCACACCAGGCTCCCCTGCTTCAGGTCTTCCTCCAAAAGGCTAACATGTCAACTGCTCACTTCATAAAACCTGTGCAAACTCTTTAGAGTTAAACTGAAGCCCAAGACTACATTCAAATGTATGGGAAAACATTGTCTTGCTAAAAGCCTGTTACCAAGGTGTGTGTAAACTCTTACTCACACCTTGTCAAACAGGATGTCTGCTCACCTTTTTCCCCGCTTCAGCACAGCCTCCCTGAAGCCATCAGTTTGTCCCTCCACAGGCAGATCACTTTAATGAAGTTTAAAAACACCAGCAAGGCAAGCACAATACTAACAGCTGATGCAGGGCTTTCAGGGTGGTCTGGCTAATCCAGGTAGGGTTAAGCAGATTTGTCAGACAAGAGCAATGGGGCTGATAAAAGGCAGTAAGTTCTATCAAACCAAACTCTCCTTTCATAAGCTGCTTCAGCTGCCTTCAAGAGACTCTTGCTGGCAACATGCTGCAGAAACTATCACGGCATGCACACCTGCTGCAAGCAACTGTGCCACTGCAGGTCAGCAGCACCCAGAAAGGGACTGTACAGGCTGTGGAGCACCCAGGCAACCACCCAGCAGCTACACCTGAGCACAGGAGGCCTCCCTCCTTGCTTTCCTGTTGTCCTAGCACAGCTGGGCTTGCAAAGGCCTCTACTGGTCAGTAAATAGACCTGGTTTCATCTTTGGTGCTGTCAAATAAGGCAGACCAAATGCAGATGCAAGGCCGATTACAAACCAGTGACTCTGACAATTAAACTCAGTTAACAAAGAATCTATCTGTTTTAAAACCTGAGAAAAATTGCCACCAAAGAGCACTGGTTTGTTGCTGAGCTACTGTTTAGAGACTAAGAAATTCAGAGCCCTATTGTGTTAAATACTGAAGACAAACAAATGCCACTTCTGAAGAACTTTAAAACATTATTAGCTAACTGATCTGAATAATCAGATTAACACATTAATGTGCCTGAAGCAGCAAACGACCTCTATTCAGATTTTATTTCAGCTTTAAGTAAA
Organism: Indicator indicator; assembly: GCF_027791375.1. Lineage (NCBI taxonomy): Eukaryota > Metazoa > Chordata > Aves > Piciformes > Indicatoridae > Indicator > Indicator indicator. Next base: position 44,407,684 of record NC_072014.1, read on the forward strand.
AAAATCCCTGGGTTAACTGTCACTCACAGGCTACAGGCTGTGCTGATGGAGAAAACAGATCCATTGCTTCAAAACCAACGATGAACAAAGCCGGGAAAATGAAAACTTTTCCCAAAATTTTTTCCAAAGCAAAAGTCAATGTGGAACAGAAAACTAGGAAGTATGACACAGAGGAGAAAATTATACCAGCTAATCTCAGGCCAGAATGAGTTCTGCACCTACACATAATTTCAGTTGTTCAAGAATCAACAGCTGATGAAACTAACCACAAACCCTTTTAAAGACATCCAGGTCTACTTTTCCACACACTTAATACACAAGCAAACAAGCCATTTAAAAGACACCAACTGCAAGCCATTGCTTCCCCCCCCTGCCTTTCACCGTCATTCGTAATCCCATTTGTGAACTGATTTTGCAAGTGACTTGAGCAACTGGTAAGTGAGCTCTTGGGAGGGGATAAGCTTAAAAGAACAAGCAGGAAGGAGGCAGAGAGGAAGCCTGGCCTCCCAAGTCTCACCCAGTGATCCTCTCCTCTACACAACAGAGGCAGGTACAACAATAAAAGGTTCCCATCCCATGAACTTTGGAAGTTTCCCAACTGCTGGAGATGTTTACTCCCCCCAGCCTGGCGCTGCCTACGCCAAGAGCTACTCTGTTGCATCCTCCCCGGCATACAATTGTTTTTCCTTTCTATAAAGCAGCCAGTTAAATTCACCTTTGAACTACTTAAGAATTCAAGTCACAATATAGTGCAAAGAGCAAATGTCACACGAGCAAAGGTCGATGGTGCGGGCACAGACTGTTCTCTATTCAATTGATTAAGTACCACTAATTAAAGGCTAAGCAGCTGTCAGTTCTAAAACAATACTACAGCAAGAGTACAATCAAACTAGAGCTTCCAATAATGCTTGTCAGCTCAGTGCGCTGAGAGCTGAAGTGTAATTAAAAAAACCCTTCAGACACAGAATTACCATCTTGCAAGTGCTCACAAAACCCATCAGCTCCATTCCATGTATGCAGCAATGACATCAAGGGAGAGCACAGGAGACACTTCTAATGCTGACAACAAAAGCTACAGACAGCAGCCTTTTTTACAGGGGCAAAAACTCAACACAGGAGTTCTCCTCTCCTAGCATTCAGCTTCACATAAAGTCCACTTTGAAAGCACTTAGCCCATCTTTATCTCTGAAGAAACAGCAAAGAAACTGTCAAACTAGAAATAACACACTACCTTTGTTTCACATCACCTAGTTTAGATGATTTCCTCAGAAAGAAAAAGACAAGTAACCAATGAAAAGTGGCAATTGCAGTATTTTCCACCAAAATCAAATACTAAGTGGCTTAAGGGAAATCAAAAGCAGTGTCAAGGGTAAGCAATCTAATTCAGGGGACTGGTACATACCAGCTCCCTAGGTTATTCCATGCCAACGAGTTTCTGAATCATCTCAAAGACTATCTCACTTTCCACCACATATCCTAAATGCTACATGCAAACACAGGTCACAACAACATTGACAGATGCATGCTTGCAAAGCCATTTCTTGTAAAGAACATATAAACCCCTTCATAGCTGACAAAGGGTCACTTTAAACCAGTTACCCTAAATCACATTGGAAAGCTATTAAACTTGGGTAAAATGGAATCAAGAGAGCTGAGGGTTTTTGTTTAATCTCACTCCAATACTGAACATACACTCCTGCCAAAATTCAGACCCACCAGACAAATTTAACAGCTAAAACATTAACAACCCCCCCACACCTTTATGCACAACAATCCACACTCTGTAACGCACTACCTGTACTTCTTCAGAAACCCACTCAACTAGGGAAAAGTGATCATGTCTTCTCAGGAACTATTACAACCTCCAAATTGCCACTATGAAAACACCTCCCCACCCCTCACATCATTGCAACCATTCTCCCCTAAGCATATAACACAAAGCGAAGCAGAGATTTCCTAAAGCTCCTAAAGTTCCAATAGGAGTCTTTTGGGTAGGGGTGGGACAAGAAGAAATTGTTAGAAAAAACGTCTTGAGGACACAAGCTAGAAAGTTTCCTCAAGAAATCAAAGCAAGGAAGAAGTCTCTTGTGAATATGCAACAGATTTTGCACAAGGAGGATAGGGAACCAAGAGTTAAGGTATGAAAACCTCTTGGAGAGCACGTTTGATGTGACAGAGAAGGCATTAGGCAACCAGAGGCAAAGGCCTTCTATTTTGTCCTAAAAACGCAGGGTGCAGAATACACATGGCAAAACTACCCAGATGCTCTTCCTCCTCAGACTATGACCCTTGCAGACTCAGGAGAGGGCTGCATGCCTCTAGCATCTTTATGCTAGCAGACTTCTGAAACTACCTAATTCACACAAGTTCATGCATCATCAGCACCTTGTTTTGCCACTGTTACCATCAGCTGTGTGGCGCTTAGCTGACTTGACGGAGACTGTTAAGGAAGCACCAACTGTGACTTTTAAGTCAAAGTCCTTTAATATAAGTAATGAAGGAAGATCTAAAACATGAGTGGGAAGGGAATGCCACTGATTCTTTTCTGCATGCTTTGATCCACGGCACAACATTTTGAAGATTGCAGGATTTTCTAATCACAACTATCAGGTTGCTGCCTTTAGCAATCTCACTTGGATTGCCTTACTCTTAACCATGTTTTGCTAAATACACAGGTAACAGAAAGGGCAACATGTTGTAGACTGGTTTTTAATTTTTTTACAAAGAGACAGAAATGCCTGTAAGAATCATAGAATCAGTCAGAGTTGGAAGGGACTACAAGGATCATCTACTTCCAACACCCCTGCCATGGGCAGGGACACCTCACACTAGAAGAAGCATATGAGACCCTCACAAAAACAAAAACAAACAAACAAACAAAAAAAACCCGCATACCACAAATATCTACTTGTTATCAAAAAAAAAAAAAAAACCCAAACCACCAAAACAAACTGAACAAAATGGGGTGAGGTAGTTTTGTAATACAAAGCCTATCCCTGAGCATACTCCAGAACCTGGAAACTAATCCAACAGGACAAGCTTATAACAATGTTCATTTCTACAATGGCGTAAGAGGTAAAGAGAAAAAAAGGTGAATAGATAAGGCAGAGACATAAGGAGACTGTATACCAAAGAGTGGAAAAACAACAAATGCAGACAGAAAGCCAAGGAAGAATGAAAAGTTCACGAGCTCTACATGCAAGTCTTAATTATACTACCTATTACTGCTTTAATTGATGCTCTTAATGACAACTGGCTTCACTAGCTCTTCTGAGTATTTATGTTCAGGTGCTTCCAATGTACAAAAATGAAGAGATAACTACAATGCATAAAGAAAAAAGTATTTTATATAATTTCTTCCAAGCATCCAGAAACAATAAGCAGTAGGCACTTAGAGTTAAAATCAGTGATCAGGCCACAGAACTCTTGGTGGCTTTTCAAATTCATTTTATGTTTGTCTATAGCATATTCAAGTTTCTAGTAGCAACAAGTGGCTCACAAGGCCTATGCAAGTTCAGAATGTAAATCTTTATTTTCACTGATAATTTAAAAGCAGGCTGCAAAGAGCTGAAGTTAAAAGTTTGGCAGAAAGCTGTTTCTGGGCAATATAACATCAAGAATATTTTACATCTCAGGTTTCCAGAAGAGTTAAAAGCAGTTTCTGGTAATGTACTAAATCTTTGTAATATTTGCAGCTTCATACACAAAAGCCATATTGTTTAAAAATTATTTTCCCTTTCCCAAGCAAATATCCACTTACAAAGCGTGGGGGGAAATACCATGCAGAAGACCCAGACTGGAAATCCTTCACAAACATTCATGTTTTTCTTAGTCACACATGCCTGACGGCCTGGATAGAGAAGCCAGCTGAAATACATTCAAAAGTGACTGTGACAATTAAGTGTCTCTCCAGAAAGGGATTTTTATTTCCAGAAATCATAATTTTTTTAGTACGAAGAGAAAAGGGAAACAAACTTTTTTTTTTTTTAAAAAGCAGTTAAAATGCCTTGGCAGTCATACAAATGGCTCGGCTTCAGCACCACTGTGGTACGAATTCCTTTATGCATATGGGAAAGCTATCAAAGTAATGCATTCTGCAAACTGATAACAGCAAGGAATGGCCCAGCCTGACTCTCACAGATTGTTCTTCCCAGCAGCAGGTTACAAATAGTCCTTTTTGTTAGAATGCTATCTCCGTAACTCCTAAAACCATTTTAGAAAACAAGAATATCTTCACAAAGCAAAGCCACATCTTTAGATCTAACTGGGGATTTTAGAACGTCACATTTTAAAAAACATTGTGAATTTATCAATCACACTCATGTTGGTATCCTGTGTTTGGGAATTTCTTCCATTCTTTAAGATCCTCGACTACTTCTGCTCTCAAACAGTAAATTTCACAGGGCTTCAGTGAATTCCAGCAGATGACATCATCAGGTGAAAACCAGTGTTAGTCAACCCCACTTCCTGACCACGTATAAAATGATGCACGCAGCACAGCTGAATCAGGTGTGAGCTTTTCAACATTATTAACTTGCTGCTACAGCATCCCCGAAAGTTTGCCACGGCTCAGAGAAGGGAGCCACCCCTCCACGTTTTCTCCGCCGGAGGAGAACTTCCCAGGCGCAAACGGTCGCACGGCGGTTAGGGATCAGCAGCGTACAGGCAGCAAACCAAACGTTACGGGCCGCCGGTAGCAGTGCCTGCCGCAGCCGTGCAGCTGCGAGCACTCCTGCCAGGGCCTGCATGAGCCCATCGGGAAGCGCGTCCTGCCCACGGTATGGGTTACATACATTTATCCTGTCAGTGTGCGCGTGGGAGCCGGCCCCAGCTCCTAGGCGAGAAGGCTTCGCCAGCGCAAAGGCGGGTACGAAAGGCGCCCTCCCACTAGCCCCGCGGCCTGCCGCTCCCGCTGCCGGAGGGAAAAGCCCGCAGGCCGCTGCCCGGGGCAGGGGGACCCGGGCCCGCCCCGCCGGCACGAGCGATGGGCCGGGAAGAGCACAACAAAGGCCTCTTCCCTGCACACATACACCCCGTCTGCCGGCAACACCCCCGCGCCGGCCCGCTCGCTCGGTACGTACCGGAGCGCAGCGCTGGCTGGGCAGCCAAGCGGGTCTCATACTGCCGGGGCGGGGAAGAAGGTGTGACGGTCACCGGTGCCCAGCGGGAGGCGGAAGCGGCGAGGCTGGGCAATAGCGGAGCCGCATCGCTGCTCGCTCCGAGACCCCGCTCCTGCTGTTCTTCTGCCGTCGCTCCTCCCCCGCGCTCGGGACCTCGCCGCTCCCGTACGGCTCCGCTGCTGTCGCCGCTCCGGTCGCCGCCGCACTTCCGGGCAGAGAGAGGTCACGCCGTCTCGCGCCGCGCCGTTTCCATCCGGGCCCTCGCGCGAAGCCCCGCCCCTCTACCTCGGCGGCCGAGGCGGGGCGCGAGGGAGGCCGGCCGTTGGGCGGGGCGCGAGGGCGGATGCCGCCTCGGGAGTTGTGCGATGTCTACGAGTTCCCGCAGTGGCCCTCAGCCCCCAGGGAGCGGGATGGGGAAAGGCGGCCAAGCGGCTGCAGACAGGCGCATTATGTCCGGAGCAAGCGGCGGGGCGCCTCTGCGGGCGCTCCGCATTCTCGAGGAGGGAGGCAGGCAGCGGCGAAGAGAAGCGCGGCAGTTTGCCTGAAGCAAGTTTCCGGTCGTCACCCCCTCTTCCTGACTGGCCCACCTGAGGACTCCTGTTCTAATTTGTTGTTTCAGTTGAACTTACCCTAAAAAATGACGCTCGTGAACTGCATCTGTTATCAGGTACTAGGGCCTGACAAGAACCAGCCCACCGGTAATGCTGATTTCGTTTTATTTTTCTGAGGGCCAGGGTTTTAAAGAAAATACAATCTAAGGAGACAATTAAGACTCGGTGACACCTTCATTGCCCCTCTCGAGAATGAACACTAAGACCTGTACACAGGGTTGTGCTGAGTAAGGACACCCAAACAAGCAGGGTCTCAAAATCAACACATCTGCATTAGTGAGGCACAATGCCCTGGATAAATTCATCCTGCAGAGCAAAGCTGGCCTGACAGGGCCATACTGCTCTTGGTATTTCACTCAGCTGTCTCAGGAACCTGTACAACACTGCACTATATTTTCAGGTGGCTCAGTGGTTTTGTTTATTTGGAGTCTTTTTCATACCAGTCCTTGTAGGAAATAGCTTTACAGCCGTGGCCAGGACTTCATTTAGCTGAACTGGATGCTTGGAGGAGAGCCAGGTTGTTGCCGTTTCTGTGGACCATTACTTAGAAGCAAACATACTCAGCCTTTGTGGGTTGTGTGAAGTACAAGCAGAACACTAACAGCATTCCTGGGTTTGTGAGCAGAGTAGTTCTGTGCCTGGAGACACTGTTGCAAATGAGAAGTAAAAAATGTCCCATTTCAGAAAACAGAATTCAGGCTCTACTACTGGAAGTCAGAAGTGCATTCCTAGTTTTAACTGAAGAGTCTGTGTGGCAGTTTAGGCTGGGTGCCCCCTGCTACTGCTACATGAGATACACCTCTGGTGTCCTGGGTGCCCACCCAATAGGGGTGGACACAGGAAACGGGGTATTTCTACCCATAAATCCTGCGCCCATCTGCAGAGTCATATTCTTTCTCTTTCTTCCCTCTCTGCTCCCGTGGGAGATGCTTTCTTATCGGGTAACGGTGGAGGAGTATCTCTGTAGGCCACTTAGGCCTGTCTAGGCCTAATGCCAGGAGGAGAATGGAGGGGGGGCAGTCTCAGACCTGGCCAGCCTGAGACTTGCCTAGCAGCAGGAGGGGGAAGAAAGAGCCCTGAGGTTTACCCCTCAGGTGGGGAGAAGGGAAGGATTGGGAAGCTTTGGGAATTCTGTGAGGGGTTCTGTATGCTTTTGGGATATTCTTGGCACTATCCTTTGTAGTCTTTTGTAGCTTCACCAATTGCTTTTCCATTTAAACTTTCCATCACTCTCCAATCCGTTTGTGTGAGTCTCATTCTTTTGTTCCTCTTGGGGCAAGAGAGGATCTGTCTGGCCGGAAACCAGCACAGTCTGCAATGGGAATATTGCATTTTAATGCAAAGCAGGGAGCCCTGTGACTTTTCATCTATAATAACTAATTTTCACTCTAGAGAAGGTCTGCAAAGATGGATCGATAACAAAGCCTGTGAAGAACGCATGCATACTTGTCAGCAAAGGTGAGATTACAGCTCATGACTCCCTTGGGCTGAGAAGTTCTTTTGCTAGCCTCAGATCCATAGTGTTCTTGTGTCGGGGGCAAATGCCACAGAAGAGCGTGTAAATGGTTGCCAAGAAAAGCAACTACCACTTTTTAGATCTGGAGTCTCCATTTGGTTTTAATAGAAGTTTTATCTATTTTCCTGTTCTTTTCATCCACCACTGCGTCCTGTTCCCTGCTATTCCCCCTTGAATTCCCATTTTCATAGCCTTGAGTTTGTTTCTCTTCTCCTTGCTAAATAAATGTGCACCACTATAGTACCAGCCTCCTGCACCATGCTCAGGTGCAGCACTGCTGCCTCAGCACACACCAGTGTCGCTTGCCTCATGGCAGCACTTAATGGGTCAGCTGGGATATAGAAAACACACGAGGTAAACACAGAGGTTGTAATCTAATCAGGACAGAAGATGGTTGAGAAAAACAAAATTACAAAGCACATGTACAAGACAAAGATGCTGGCAGAGACCCAAGAGAGGACCAAACTGTCCTGGGCCTAGAGTGAATGCCCTAGATCATGCTCTCTCAAAGCAGGCAGGAGGCCCCATGGAAAAGTGCAGTTACAAAATACACTGCTTTCTGCCTGAAATGAGATGATTTGTCCCTATCAAAGCTTTTCAGGGGAAGGCGCTGGTTTACTTTATTGTCTAAAAAAGAGATTAAGGTCAAAAGAAGAAAAGCATCCTTTACTCCCAGCATCCACTGCCACAGAGCAATGTTTCCAATGCTAGCACAGCATAGCATAGCATAGGAGTAGAATAGAATAGAATAGAATTAATATTTTGGTTGGAAGGTACCTTCAACAATCATCTAATCCAACTCATGATGTTCCTCTACTACTTTAAATCTGGGTCTCTTCTTGAGGGCTGACTTTCTGAAGCATCTTACCTAACAATTCTTAAGGGTTTCTCTGTAGAATAATTTTACTTACAAAAGAGCAACAAAGCACATCCAGTGATAAAGAGATTAGTGTGTAATCTAGTCTAGTGCTCTGGTCTGGCCAGGCAATACAGTCTTCCCTCCTTCCAGAGCGATTAAGTTTCGTGCTGTTGGGACTCTCACCTTAGACAAACCCTTCAAAATACAAGTTCTATTTGCTGTGTGTTAAACATCAGATATCTTGTGTTTCTTGCTGGAGAGAGTTTATTCTCCGTTATTGACCAGATTTCTTCATCTTTGTCTTGTGAAGTGAGATGAACTCCCTGAATTCAGCAGCAGTAGGTGATGATGTTAACTCTCAGAGCATGTAAAACAGATTGATTTCACCATTAGGTGGATGAGCAGTCCACAGTTTTAAGAGTAGTTGCATATGTAAATACAGATTTACATTATTTACAAGGTGAAGTTACAAGTGGAAATCATTCTCTACCCAACCAGTAATGACATTCCAATGGTGAAACAATAGGACCTCATTAGAGATTCAGTATAAACTCTTTGAGATCTTACTGGTGAAGGGAAGCATTAAATACATACATTCGTGTGTAAGCACGTTGCTGCAATGTTTTCAAGATACACAACAGGGTTATGTAACTAGAATAAGCTTTTTGAAATAAATTTAAGACAACAATATTAACCTCTTATTTTTAATGAAGTTAATTATTTGTGTTCATTTATGCTCAGAAAATCAATGACAAACCAAGACAGTGCTAGTGTCACATACTTCCTGTTATCTTTTGCTGTCTGTTGTCCAAATGAGAGTGTTACTGCAGGAATCATGCTAGATCCATAATGTCTTATTTCACTTTACCCTATTTACTTTCAAAAGGGAAAGCAGACAACATGGCATATGTACTGCCAAGATGTACAAGTGATGTTGCACAAAGTAAACGCAGAACCTGTCCTAGCTGATATGAGTCACGATTTTATGGGCAGTTTTAAAAGTGTGCAAAAATTCAGCTGGGAAGTTTTCAGTCTTCATAAAATACAGTGGCTTCAGAATTTGAATTGCTTTCTGACTTTGAAATTGCAGGGTATTAAGGCACTACCCAATTTAGATTGGCTTTTCCACCTTAACTTCTTTTGATCCTGAAAAGGAAAATAATAAAATCTCATAAGCTGCAACAGACAACTAATTTCTTATAACTTAGTGATACAGCTTTAAATTATTCAGTGAAGTTTCAGCAGAATGGGTCTTCACCTGAAAAGGTCGATGTTTTGAAACCAACATTCTTCCCTGTAACACACAGGCTGGTTTTGGCAGAAGGTCTTTAGCAAAGAGGCAATTTCTGCTGAGAGGAGGAAAAAACTGTATAGATAAAGTGTTCCAGTGGCTATAGAGAAGAGCCTAGGGGTGCTGAGTGAGTCAGATTCAAGTTTATTTTTCCTGATTCATGGAGAATTTTGAGATCCTATCTTTCACATCACAGATGCAGCCTGAACCGCCAAACTACTAGCTGGTATGCAGTTAGAGTCTTCCCTGTTCTTCCCTGTTTATGCTTTGTATAAACAAACATTAATTTTATCTGAGACTTGAACATGGGGCTTCCAGTCTTTGCCTGAGTTCAACTGTTCTGTGTGAGCTTCCTTCTTTTATTCAAATCAAATGAATAAAGACTTAACAGATTTTCACACTAAATGTGAAAACATTTGAGTTTTCCAACTTTCACAAGACAGGCAAATGTTTCCCACAGGGCTTTAGTCAGCTTTCCATACATTTCAGTTCAAGCACAGCTTATATGCTAAAAAAGAGTTACTCAATGGAATTTGCTTTGTATAGCCATGTTTCTTTCCCTCCATTTCTGTTTCTTCATTTGCTCGTGCTTACATCTTAAGATAGACATCAAGAACTTCAATGCAGGTGTTATACCTTCTTGTGGATATTTCTTTAATGCATAATGGCAGAAAACTCTTTGGAGATTGGTTGCAAGACTACATGGCATTGGTTTTTCTGCAGAATGGTGGGCTACAAATTGCTGACCATCTTTGGTTTGTTTCTCCCCAGTGTTCTCTAACAGATTGTCACCAGATTCTTGTCTAAAAAAATCCCATATTCCTTTCATCCACTCCTACAAATCTTCCACTATTTCCCTTAGTTTTCCTTCATGTGCACATAAGTTGTTGAATTCGTTCACATTTGCTAGAACTCCACAACCAGGATTGTGCAGCTGTGTGTTGTGTCCTAGGTTCGTTCTGCTCTCTTCACTGCCATTCCAGTGCCGCTGAGGAACACAGGTAAGATGGCAAAACAGTGGTATTATTTGATGTGCAGATACTTGACAGCCACTACTGCTTCCAAGTTGATGTTCCCAGCTGCAACCATGATATGTTCTCGGGTCTTTCAAGTTAAACAGCTCTTTTCCCACCACACACGTGTACAGTGAGATTTCACAATGAGAAGGGAAGGCAATCTAAACAGAGGAATCAGTACTGCTGGTTGAGTGTGCAATTCAAAACAAGGACTACAACTGCCATTTAAAAATGTCGTTTCCTAGGTTGCAACCTGGAAATTAAATATACTCCTGGATATGGTAAGATTTTATAATCATCTCTAGTGGGAAAGATGATTTTTTTATGGTTAATTGAATAGATGCTTTTCAGGTCTTGCTAAAGGAAAGAAAGCCTCTTTAAAGCTCTTTGCAAATCAGCATTCCTCGCCTTTCCCAATGAAAAATAAACCCAAACTCTGTATTTTAAAATGTACTCTGTATTTTTTAAATGCCCAATCTTTTCTCCTCTGCTCCCTTCTGCTCTCCAGAAAAACAATGAAACAAAAAGGGGAATACCCTTTTAAAGTTTTTTTTTTTGTTTGTTTCAGGGAGCGTGGAAGCTTCTTTTTATACCAGATAGCAACAATAAAAAGCAAATTTGTGGCTTATATTCATAAACTTGATAATGAAGCCAGGTGTAATTTTTTCCTAGTTTCAATGCCAAGTAGCTTTTAAAATGCCTTTAAAAGTCAGTTTCATAGAGGGAAGAACAAGCATGAAGTTCTGAGTTTTACATGGATGCCAAACACCATCTTTTATAAATTCAGATACAACCAGCATCTGAGCACAATTCATTTGGCTGAGAGAATCCAGCTTCAGAGAAGAGACAGTAGATTCTTCACCAACTGAAGATCAAACTGCTAAGGCACATTTAGAGAGCTAAAGCTACGCTTCAGAATGTAAGGAAGACAAGTGGTCTTGAGCTTTATTACCCTTTTTGTTTCTGAGATTCTGTGATGTTGCCTCTTTCAATGGCCTCCTGCTTCCTAGCTGATAAATAAATTCCTTAATGATATTACTCACAAGAGTACTTCTCAACATCAATATTCTCTACCATTGTCATGGTGACAATGATGTAATTGCCATCAGGAGGGCTGGGTTCAGTGTTGGGTTTGTATATATTTCTGTTTCTTTTACTTTGTGTTATTATTTTCATTAAAGCTGCTTTCATTTCTTCTCCAATCCATAAGCCTCTCTCCCTTATTCCCTTCTCCCCCACACTTTGGGAAGACTAATAAAGAGCATCTGTCTCTTGTTTAGTGCTCAACTCTAACCCTTGTTTACCAGAAAAAAAGAAAAACTTGGAACACCTCTCAGGATTATTGGAAGGATACCAACACAGATATTGAGTACCAATCTGAGAACCCAGAACAGCCTTACAATGATTTCTAATAGAGTTATGCCTGATAGCTGGAATTCTGATATAGCCAGATTTTTCATTTTGAGAATATAGGGGCTTTTAATCTGTTTTTATTTATTTTGGCCTCTATTTAAACTTAACAGATTTTTCATCTAGCCCATTTCTTCTTGCTGGCAAGGATTGTGTGTCTCAAGATATATTACGAATCATAAGCTGAAGAGCTTCCTTTTGCTCTGGGGTTGAGAGACAATCATGGAAGGATCCTACTCCCAGAATAAACGCTCAGATAACATAGTACAGCCAGAGTGTGCCACTCAGTGATGGAGATCATCTGAGTAGATAGCTTAAAGCTACTGGTCAGAAAAAGGTAGATAAAGGTAGATACTGGTCTTCTGAGTCAGATTATCTCTGGCATGTGACATACCTAGTGACAAAACAGTGTTTGAATCCATTTGCAGTACTGCAATTGAACACAAACCTCATCTGAGATTTTAGCTTTCAACTGCTTTACCAAATTTACACAGCACAAATGCTAGGGGGTGAAGAGAAGTAAGGGAAACTCCCTGCACATTTGCTCAACTAACGGTAAAATCTTCTATTGAATGGTGAAAGCAGCTTCTTCTTTTAAGAACAGTGTGTTGACACTATTGATTTGCAAAGATGTGAGATTTTCAGTGATTACACATCATGATACAGCACATCTGCATGCAGGTTTGTTTCCGTGTCCGCTAAAAACAATTGTAGATAGTTTTCCTACACATACATCAAAAGCTCATTTCTTCAGTTGCTTAATTTCTTTTGACTCTTACTTGTTCTATACTTTGACTACTTTATACTGTCTATGTTTAGCCCGTATCTGGGCTGCATCCTATCACCAGCATGGCTTCTCTGAAACTGCTTTTGAGCGCCTATATGCAGGTGGTTATTTTGCATCAAAGGGGGGGAAAAAGCAAATCAAAAAGCTCAGAGCACGGTGGAGGAAAACCTCACATCTACAATTTAAAAGATAACGTGTCTGTCTCTGAGGCTGAATGGTGGCATGTTATGATTAACAAACAAACTTACAAAAGGAAATGCTTTCCAAAGTGGTGTTGCTGCTCCATGAGAAAAGAACTTGCCTAGCCAAGTTAAGAGGAAAAAATACGATTAACCTGCAGAGTGCAAGCTAAGAATTTAATTAGATAATTCTCATGGCAAAACCTGCTCACACTTCACCAAAAGCATATGTTGGTAATGAATACATCAGATTTTATCTCAAAGGTTTTATATAAGGAGAAGGACTTTCCTGTATGTTAATACTGTGGATGTACAGACTATCTCAAAGCCTGGACTAGGGAGGGCAATGTTGCATTGGTACAATGGTTTGGCCAGAACAGCAGTATAGAATGCAAGGGAAAATAAAGCTTTGTCTATAGAAGTAATTTCCATAGCTGTGTCTGAGAAAGCAGAAAGCCTAAAGAAATCCTAAAGCGAGGGACAAGACCTTACCAGGTGTGCTATACATATATGTACAGCAGAAGAAGTCTGTTACTGAGACACATTCAAGCTGATGCTAGAATGACTACTGTCATGCTTTCTAATGGCTTTTAAATAAAGCTTTGCCCATACCATGTGTCCACCTGCAAAGAGCCAGCCCTCTAGGAAGCAGAATCTCCTGCCTTTAAGGGAAATATGTATGTTCTCTCTTGTGCTGTGTATCAGAAGGATCCAAACCCTCTGAATTCTTCCCAAGTACTGGTTTTCTAGCCATGTAGGCCTATCTAAACTCAGTGTATGGCATCCCTAGCTTCTACCCTTGTTTTCTTGGAACTGGCTTCTTCAGTCAAAGGAAGGAGAATTAACTCTGAGCCCTGAAGTTAACAGAGATCTATCTGTGCTTTTACTCATCAGTACTATCTGTTTCAGATAAACTGACTTCCATAAGTCTGACATGAAATCTCATTCTAGGCAAACTTTAACCGCATGATCTCTTCTGGAGAAGGGAAACAATTCCCTTGTACTGGCCAATTGTTTATCTCAGGTAATACTACCTTTCACTGGCTTCTAGTTCCTGGACTGCTTATGTGCCTAGAAGTGATTAAGTCTTATCTCATGGATGTGTGCTCCTTGTACCAAATGTTTTTACCTGAGCTTGGGAATTTGCCTCTTTTCTGCCCAAAGTGAACTTAAAAGAAACTAGTTCATGAGAGTTCCTTATCAGTGGCAGATATATTTACTTATGAAAAATGTGGATGGTGACATTGTGTTTCTGTTAGCTTCTTTAAAAAGATAAGCCTGTCAATATTTTGCTTGGAAATACATAGAAAACACTGGTTTCACATTCAGTTAGTCTTTTTTATCTGAGTATTTCAGCTACAACATTTAGTTCCTAGCAAAGCTGCAGTTACTTGGTATGGAACCTGATTAATAAAGCCTTAATTAGTTCTTTGTAAACCCAGGCAGCCTCAGAAGTATAAGGCCTGTTTGTACGCTCCTGCTGGCTGCTCTGTTCTACCTGGAAGCAAGCACATTAAGAACAGTGTTAGTGGCAGCCAAGTAGGAAAAGCTTCAGCTATACAGTGAGAGTGGCTGAAACTCTGCAGCATTTGAAGCTTTTCCAATTCATACATTATAAGCCTTTTGTGCAAGCAGTAAATTGGATGGCACTTAGGTGAGAAGCACAAGTTGCAAGAGAGGAGTATAGATAAGAAAGCAAGAATCTCTATGTATGTGACTCAGATACTTGCCACAGTTCTAGGATTTCTTTAAGTAGCAGGTAAAGAAAAAAAATTATTGTAAAGCTTGAGCTGGTACTATTCAGCACTCCCTAGATGAAATTTGATGTCCTGAGCAGATTCATGACACCCACAACATGGGACGAAATGCAGTTAACAAGACAATGTTGAAGAAATGAGGATAAAACTGCGTTTTTCTCCTTTTTTGTCTTTTTAAAACGCTATTCTATTGGGAAGCAAGAACATAAAATGATTGACAATCTTACTAGGAGTAACTCCCAAAATACTGGAATGAGTAATAAGTGTCTGATGAGAACTATGATCTGAGGTTGTAGAGTGGAAAGGATCAGAACACTGAAAGATGTTATTGCAGAACAAATACAGAAGTTCAAGGTAAAGGCACACTGAGATGCAGAACAGGCAGGCACTCTCTGTGAAAGCAGACTCACTGTAGAGAAAACAGACAAAAGGCAGGAAGTGAAGTGATTAACCTAAAATATTATTGAGTGTTCTGGGTGAGAAGAAAGTATCCCAGTGTTTGCTCTCTGAGGGAAGCAAAATATGAAGCACATGTGAGCACATGTAGGGGCTGCCAAAAAAAACCAAAGGTTGTGTGACAAGACTGTGTCCAAGGCTCTCCCCATGTACACTTCTCATCCAGAAAAACCTGACTGCTGGTTTTTTCTCTGCTGTAAGACCAGTAACAATGTAGGTTCTGGCTGACTGACGGCTGTAATCTTATTCCAGCAACATTGATAAGCAACTGATAAGTGACCATGAGAAGAGAACTTCAGCACTGTGAGACCAGTGGCGTTGCTCTCAAAAATATTCCTCACAAGATAATATATTGTCACCTGGGTTTTGTAATAGGTGGCACAGAAATGCCCTACCTTCCAAGAAAACTGCCTCTCCAAACAGCTGAGTAAATAAATCTCAGATGAGCTGTCAAATTGCCCCACCAGAGACATGTTTCACTTTTTTCTAAAATCAAGTTGTAGGATTTAATTTTTTTCCTATTTTTTTATTCCATTTTAAAGTGACTTCTAAAGTGTTTCCTAATGAAAAGCTCAAACTAGACAACTGTGTAACACAGAGCGTTTCTACTAATCCAAAATGTGTTGACTTCTTTCGTTACCTACTATTCTTTTAGACATACCTAGACAAAATTTGACTTTAAATTGGGAGTAACTTTGTTTCTCTTCAGTATTTTGGCAAATAATAAATAGTTCTCTGAAGGAACTGAGGAACATGTGCCACAATAATAAAAACTGCCTTGATAGTGAGTATTATGTAAAATTCACTGCTCTGGAATAAGGAACTGATTTCACTCTCCACATGTGAGGTAAGAGGAAGCCTGAATTTATAAAGCTGTGCAGAAGGAGAGAGTTTGAAGTCAGCTGTTTTTCAATGTTTGTGAAAACAAAGCCCTCACACCTCACATTTGCACAAAACCCAGTCTCTGCTCTAAAAAAATCTCACAATTACAGAAGCAGACTAACAATGTTAACACTAACAGGATATGAAACATTCTCAGTTCAGCAGCTTAGATATAAACTAAAAGCTAAGAAGACGGGCACATGTTTCTGTACTTGAAACGCTTTCTCCAGAATATTCTTTCAGGGATGTCTTTAAAAGACAAATTGTACTGAAGTTCTTCAATCTGTCACAGTAGCGGACAGCTTCTGAGCTGTGGAGAGATGCTTTCAAATGAATCATATATAATTTTACCTGAGAATTTATAAACCTTTCTCATTCAGTTGTTTTTTTTTTTTCTCTTCAAATACAAGAAATACACTACCCAACTGTAACCCAAGTACATACTACCAAAATATCTATCTTAATCCAAGCCAAGTGTTGGAGTGCCTCATTAGTTGAATTTTGTGTATTCTTTTTAGACTAGTTCTCTCTTCAAAACTGAAGTGTCAAGTAAAGCTCAGTGAGTAAGCATCCCTGTGTTAATGGGAGCTCTGGGCTGAACACAAAAGCCCATATTGTATGAAGCTGGAAGGCAGGCTTAGTGGATCTCATTAGGGGAAAAGATGCAGTACAGGTGAGAGGCTATTGGCTGTCATGAGCAGAGAGAATATGTACAAGACCTTACACAACAGGTTAGTTTTAAGGCTAATGAAAAAATACCAGCCTCTGACTCAAAATATGTGGATTTAACCTGGGAGTTTTTCTTGTTTATGAGCAATCTGCATCAGTACACAAAAGCTAGTGGAATCTCATCCTGTCGCTTTCGTGGCAGACTAGCGTGACATGTACACACTTATAGTCACAGATCAAGTAGAGTATCAAGCATAGACCGCCTTTATTATTATTAACAGCACACATTTATATGTTTTCTATACTACTGTGGCCACTTCTAATTGGTTAACAAGTTGTTTTTAACACTCTTATTGGTTATTACTATATCACTAGGGTAGTAGCTATTCTTGCTAACTTTCACACGGGATGATTCAAACCTTATATCTCACAGTTTCCAAGGCACTCTTCATCCTTGCAAACCACCTGCACCTCTGGAGCCTCCCATATCTTCACTGGAACACAGTAATCTGCTCAAGGCCAAGTTCCTCTTTCCCAGGCAAGGAATCTGCAGACTCGCCACAGTTCCCCACATCATCCTGCTCTGACAAGGCACATACAGAATGGAGAAAGAAGGCAGTGTTTTCTGAGCCAGTGATAGCAGAACTGCTGGGGTTCCTGCCTATGCAGTACTCATTTATGATCTTTTGTGGGGTTGTACTTTCGTATGAACTCTGTTCCAGCATCCTGTCATGGGTGATAGCTTTTGCAGTTTGGTACAGTGCTTAAAAATTACCATTTTGCAGCTCATTTCCTTTTCCTTGTGATTCCCTATGCTAACTGTAAGTTGGTTTTCTCCCTTGAGGAAGGTTCATATATATTATTTTTTATTTTGCATTTTCATTAACTGAATCATCAAGACTTTCTGTGAAGTAAGTGAATAACAACATTCGTGTTTTATAAATGTGGAAGCTGAGGAATGGAGGAGGAAAGTGAGTTTTGTGGTGAGCAGTACTGTCAGTGGCA
The DNA here is from genome assembly GCF_027791375.1 of Indicator indicator. Taxonomy (NCBI): domain Eukaryota; kingdom Metazoa; phylum Chordata; class Aves; order Piciformes; family Indicatoridae; genus Indicator; species Indicator indicator. The sequence continues at coordinate 44,425,242 of NC_072014.1, forward strand.
AGGCTGGGAGACCACTGTTCCACAATTGACATCCCCACACAGAACTACACAGAACATCATCATCAGAGCAAAGTCAAGGGTTCACAAGATAAGAAGTGACAAACCAAGGATGCTGATGTAACTTCCAGCCTGTAGGTGTCTGCTCTAGTCTCTGTCTTTCCTACCACCTTATTTTCAGCTTGCTCCAGTCAATGTTGACTATCATCTTTTTGCACAAATCCTGACTGCTGCATCATTGCCTGATTGCAGTTCAGCTGCCTGAGCCTATCCTGTCCTGAATGCTACAGCCCATTCAGACTCACTGTTATAAGAATGTCTAAATACATTTGCTTAAAAGCACTGGCAGATGCAGGGTCCCATCATAACCCTTCCCTACTGTTCCTGATTTTTCAATTACTTTTATTTTTAAAGTCACTGTCCTTGTGACTGACACAAATAATAGGATAAGTGATGCCTTGAGTCACCTTTAGCAGTATCATGCAATGTTATTACGAAATAGTAGGTGATAATTTGTCAGTGTTTTGGAGGAGAAAAAATGCAGATCTTCATTCTGGTTCTTTTGAAATTTCAAACATTAGAAGAGAGTTCAGCAAATGGAGACATATAAAATTCAGCAAATTATTAACAATATTCAAAGAAATTGTTATTAAAGTGAGAGGTGCAATGTCTTAAGGGAAAGGAAACGTGCAGTGGAGTTGTTGTGGTGGTATGTGACACAACACCATTCCTTTGGGATGGTGATGTGCAATAAATTAGGATGTTGAACTCCTAATGGCAGATCAGAAAAAAATCCTGTTCCATCTTCAAACCATCTTGCATAAGATTCACTTGCTAGTTAAGAAGCTGTCTGTCTTCACATCATAGGAGAAAACCATCATAAACTTTATAACTGGTTCAGATAACTCAAAAGCATTGCAGCTTGCATCCATGGGTGACGTGGATCAGCTTTATACAACAGTGATTTCATACTGTGCAGGTATGGTCTTAGTGTGTGTGGAGTCACTGCCCAAGTCAGGACAAACTAAAAAGGGACCTGCTGTCATCACTCCTTTTACTATGGTAACAGTCTCATCCTGTTCTGCTTTCATTCCCATTCTGGCTCATTTATTTGACCGGTCCATGAACAGTTTTTTGGTTACAGCCCTTGGTTATGTCTTAAGCTGACTGTTCACAGTTGTTGGTGTGTTCTTGCTTCTTTGTTTTGTCTCATTTCTCAATGGACATACTATGTCTGTTCATTCCACCAGTATAAGACCATTCCCTCTCTAAAACCTATATGCCAGTGGGATCCTTATTCTAGGAACATTCGAATTCCTTATATTGGTGATAGGCAGATACAAAGTCAGTAGATTGCTAGGGACGTTCTCTGATTGCATTTAAAGCTCTAGTCAGAAGAGCTACTTGCTGAGCTCTTCCCCATCTGCTCTTGGACAGATCTAAGTGTTTCGTTTAAAAACACACTCTTGCAAACTTTACAGCAGATGGCAAACTGAGCTTACTGACCCCTTACCAGCATGTTATAATGGCTGAAGAGCACCACACAGCAGCTTCTGTTATTGTTTGGGGATGGGAGGTGAGCTGGGTTGTGCAGAAAAGCTGCGTGAAATAAACTATGGCATTAAATAACACATTTCAGTACTGAGTAAGATTTTTATGCCTGAGTGATAAAATTCTTGTAATAGAAACTGTAATGGTGTCAATATATTAAGATGAGTAATATTTTCTAAAGGTGTATACTGAGCAATTTCAGTTCCTTTTACTTGCTTCATTAGAACTGAATTCTTGGTACTGTGCTGATTTAAGAGCTCCTGTATTGGAGGTGGTCACCTTCTACCAAGCCTTGGAAAGCACTGCACTCCTAATGCCACCGAGGTTGTGCTGGTGTTACATGCCTCTGGCTTTCTGTAATCTTCATCTGACCTGTGCTAAATCCATGCTGACTGTTCTCACCCTCAAGGAAATGAGGTGAGATTAATGCTTCCAAGGGTGTAAAATTTTGAGAATTAATCTCATAGTCCTGATGCCTCTTGGCTGTTTAAGGAAATGATACAAGTCCACTGGTACAATTGATGAAACTGTTTTGAGGAAATACTAAAACTTCTCCTTGGAAAAGGGCAATATCAGTTGTTCTTGGCCAGTGAAGGTCTCCCTGAAATCCTGCTTGAAATTTCAAACACATAGAGAGGGAATCAGACCAGTATGTTCCATGTCATGGTGGCTGTCACATAGCAAGAGAAGAAAGCTGGCCTAAGTCCTTTCTCTGCCTAGTTCAGATCGAGTATTTGAGTCTTAGCTAAGTCTTTTTTCATAGCAAACACATCATCTGGTCCAGGTTGTTTGGGGGTTTTGTTTGTTTGTTTGTTTTTTAATGTTTATGGACTAGAACAGTTCTTTGGAAAGACATTGAAAACAGGAATTGATGACTGACTTTTAATTTTGAAACATTCTTTGAGTGGGAACTCTTTTGCTCAGATCTCATTCTTCAGGAGCAGACTGAGTGCAGTGCACACAAAAATACGTTAACCACAAATCAAGGCAAAAACCAGAAAAGTCTTAACCTAAAGGGATAGTCCTAAACACATCTGAACAGACACACACAGCAGAATTCTAACCTAAATTAAGAGCTGTGGCTGAGAAAACCATTCTTGTTGTTGGAAGAGGAGAACAATTTTTTTCCTTAAAGAGTCTTCTTCACTGGGTTCTTTCTTGTTGTGCATGAAGTAATAAGGTTATTTTATTCTGTTACTTGCTCTCCTGTGTTCTTACTATGCAAACCTCTGCATATGCTACCGCAAACAGAATCTTTTTTACAGCACTGTAGCAGTGCTTGTCATTATTTGTCTGGCTGCTTAGTATATCTGGGAAACAGGCACTTCTGCAGAAGCAACCAGTAAAAAAATATGTATCAGCAGGAATTGTTCCTTATTTTTGCTGAATGTTCATATTCTCAGGGGAAGTATTTCCACAGACTTTCTTTAAAGGAGTGAAGTACTTGGAAAGCCTAGAGGGACAAAAAAACCCATTTCCTCTGACTAAACATCTCTAAGTTGCTACACGTCATTTTCAGAAAACACACAAGTATCAGCTTCTTCATTTGACTTGCTCCATAAAACACTGTTTTTCTGCCAGCCTGTTCTGTACTTAGCTTCTCTGAAAAAATATATTTGCATTCTGAGGTCAGGTACAGAAAAATTAAGGAATCCCATCAATGGAATCAAAACCAATATCACCTTTATAAGAGATGAGATTGGACTATCACAAAAGAAAGAAAAATATTTCTCTTTGCTGTTACTCACTTTCATTGTGATTTATTAAGGCGTATCCAGAAAAGTTCTTATTCCTGTCTTCCTGTCTGTCCAGGAGCATGTGCAAAACAGTAACTTCTTGTTTTTTCCAAATGCCAGGTACCTACTACACAACGTTTATCACTTTGAGTTCCAGGTTGCTCTTCTCAAGAGATCCAAAGACCCAAAATAAACCTTGTGCTTTTAATCTACCGGGCTACCAGAATCAGCGGAGCTATTCCGATAGATGTAAGCTGTGAGGGGCAGCAGCTTCCAGCAGCACCAGAGCACTGTCAGGGGGCATTTCTGCTGGCACCAGCTATGCTCTGTCTGCTTTGTTACTTGCTCATTTTCTCTGCTCTGAAATTGTGGAGCTTTTTCCTTAACTGCTATTCATTATTTCTCTCCTGGAAAAATTTAAATTTAGAATGCTGATGTCACTGTAATTACAGCAGAGGAAAAACATTTCTGTAATTACTGTTAATGCTTTCTTGCTGTTCAACCAATAGGACATGGCCCCTAGTCTGAGATGGAAGGTGGGTGTAGAGATCTGTGTGAGTGAGAGCTTGCGACAGGGTGATCAGGCTAGTGCAGAAATGATGCGTGAGTCACTTCAGAGCACGCTGGAAATTGGTCTTTAAGCAACCCACTTGGGAAAAACAGAAGCCAAAACATCAAGGATGAGCATGTCATAAAAGTGTAGTTTGTGGACCTGGCTAGCCTGGAAAAAATGTCACTACACTGCATTACAAAGAGACTCATTACATTAGGAGGTTTACATTTCCAAACCCAGGTGGTGATACTGTGGAACTGTCCACATGGAGCATCCTGTGATGGTGACCCCCAGGGCAGGGCTGGAAGTGGTTGCACCCAGATCATTATTCCTAGGGCGGTTTGTTGGTGCTGCACCTGGTCACATGCACAGTCTGTGCCTTGAAGTGCCTCATTAGGTGGGAATTTGAGTTTCAGGCCTCAGTGGATGAGCTGTAAGCAAATGGAGTAGCTGTGCTGGGCAGGTTTTCTGTTCTGCCTGAATGGCTGGAAAAGACCCTCCAAGCTGCACTATTCTGGGGTGTCCCAGGGTGGAAATAGAAATCTGTCCTGCTGATGGTAACTATATCCAGATGATGGCTCCAGGTACCCTTCTGTGACCTGGCCAACAGCAGTTTATCACCATGAACAATCCTTACTACCTAACAGGTTTACCTGATTGAATGAGTGGACATAAGCCATATCCTGGCTGCCTGGTGCTCTGCAGGTTGTTGGTCTCCTGGCAGCGCTGAGGAACACAGCCTGTGTCAGACCAGTCTCACAGTATCAAAGTATATCAGAGGTTGGAATGGACCTCAAGAGATCATCAGGTCCAACCCCCCTGCCAGAGCAGGATCACTTAGGGTAGTCTGCACAGGAATGCATCCAGGTAGTTTTGGATAATCTCTAGAGAAGGAGACTCAACAACCCCCCTGGGCAGCCTGTTCCAGGGCTCTGTCACCCTCACTGTAAAGAATTTTCTCCTCATGTTGAGGTGAAATCTTCTCTGTTCTAGTTTGAACCCATTGTTCCTTGTCCTATCACTGTGTACCACCAAAAAGAGCCTGGCCCCCTCTTCCTGGCACCCACCCCTCAGATATTTATAGACATTGATCAGGTCCCCTCTCAGTCTTCTCTTCTCAAAACTAAACAGCCCAAGGGATCTCAGTCTCTCTTCATAAGGGAGATGCTCAAGTCTCCTAATCATCCTTGTGCCTTGCTTGCAGTGCCTACATTCACTCTTGGTTTAAACTGCAATATTAGAGTGTTGGATGTCAGAGTTTTTGCTGTGAGAGGGAGAATGAAGATATGTGATAAAATGTCCCAACAACAACTGCATTTGATACATGAACACTTCTTAAATCTCTTATTACCCATAATGACTGCATCTGCCTCAGCTGTGTTGTTGGTTCAGCATGTTTTCATTTCTTCAAAGGAGGAAAGATTTACTTTCAGAATCTAAGTTATAAATCTTGCCATTTTAACTTCAGATTCATAGATTTCTGAGCTTTTACTTTACATCTCCCTGTCTGTGATTTGTGCCCTAAGTCTGACTTCATCATGATGGAGATTTCTCTGTTCTGAAGAACTTATATTTGTGGATAACTCTTAATGCAGATCTTACTGGTCAGTCACACTGGTTTAGGCTAGCCCAGCTGGTTCCTCTCTGGATTACAGGCGATTCTCATTAGTCAGAGTATGCTTAGGCAGTCTCTAAGCTGGGCCTAAACTAACTAGTGTACTTTTGCCTTCTGGAAGCTCTTAATGACTGTCTTCATCTTCTAAGTTTATTTCTTCTGACAGTTTATAATGTGACTTTTCCAAACATCATCTTAAATATAGATTGTAGTCAGCAACACTTAGTGGCTGAGACCTGTGCTCCTTGAACAGCTTCCTTGGCTCTGCCTATTATAGTTATTCAAAGCTGTAATGTGAGCTTCCATATCAGTGCATAGCAACACCTGCACAGGGCAGTATAACCTTGAAATGTCTAGAAATACTTTTGTACCATTTAAAAATATATATAGAAATTAAATTTACAGTTATTCAAATTTATGTAATGTTGAAAGAGCATTAAAAAAGAATAATTTCTGCATTGTGGAAATTGCTTCAAGAAATGTCAAGAAATTTCTTTACAGGTCACAGGATCACAGGATTGCAGGATGTTAGGGGTTGGAAGGGACCTCTGGAGATCTTCAAGTCCAACTTCCCTGCCAGAGCAGGGCCATAGAATCCAGCACAGGTCTCACATGAACGCATCCAGACAGGGCTGGAAAAGTCTCCAGAGAAGGAAGCTTCACAGCTTCTCTGGGGAGCCTCTTCCAGTGCTCTGTGACCCTCACAGTGAAGAAGTTCCTCCTCATGTTGAGGTGGAACCTCCTGTACTGTAGTTGATATCCATTGCCCCTTGTCTTATCAGAGGGTGCAACTGAGCAGAGCGTGTCCCCTCCCTCTTGAACCCCAGCCCTCAGATATTGACAGACATTGATTAGATCCCCTCTTGGCCTTCTCCAGAAACTAAACAGCCCCAGCGCTCTCAGCTTCTCCTCATCATGCAGTGCTTCAGCATCCTTGTTGCCCTCCCTGCTCCCTCCGGCAGATCCCTGTCCCTCTTGAACTGGGGAGCCCAGAACCGGACGCAATATTCCAGGTCTTCCTGTATGTGCACCCACTTCTGGGTGATCAATCCCCTTGATTTCCTTCAGCATTGAATATATTTCTTCTTCACACACAAATTACTTGTTTTTTATCTAAGTATGTGTGTATGTATTCAATGGACAGAAGTTCAAAGCTGATGGCTTTTTACTAGAAAAAGTGCTTCTTTGCACACACATAAAACCTGAAGAAAAAAACTGTCCACAAATAAGCCATTATATGAGTTTTGCTAGCTGTAGTGGAGTTGCATTTGCAGAATTACAAACAGAACTGGACACTGATGGATCCTGAAATCACGAGGCTACCACTGAGTGCATTGGTACAGCAATAGGACAGAGCACAGTGTTGTGGAGACAATAGTAACTTCCTTCTTTAAAACCCTGGAAGGTGGCCAGCATGGCACTGTGCTTTGGCTAATGAGCTCTGTCCTGCAGATCCATCTCATTCAGCAGTAGCTCAGGTATCTGGGTGTCCTGTAATATTGTACAGTGCAGCCCCAGCCTGAGAAACTAATCAGTGAAGAGCAGAAAAGAAGAATTAAGTTCTGTTATCGCTATTTTTGCTGTCAAATATTTCCCAAATTCCCTTTTATAGATCCATTGTTAGTCACCTCATAGCCTGCACATGTCACACTAGGTGTGGGATTTTAGAAAAGAGTTTGCAAAAAAGCTAGTGATATGTTTCAGTTCAACACTGGCATCCCCTGGAGGAGCTTGGAATGAGAGAAGCAGCAAGTGCAGGTGAAGATCAGAGATGCTGGAGAGAAGCTGGATTATGTCATAATAGACAGGAGCAGCTAATAGTAAAAGGAACAAGCATGCTACATTAGGAAGAAGATAAATAGGCCTTTGAAACTTCAGATCTTCTCCTTTCCAATTTAACACACAAAAGTGAATTATGCCTGAATGCTTATGGGGATCTAAAACTGAAAAATAGCCAAGCTTCTTTTCTGACTTATTTCAGTGTTCCAGTAGCTCAGTTTTCACTTTGAAACATGAATGGCAAGCAAAATCCCCATAATGGAGTGTATAGATTTTAGAAAGGCATGTCCTCTGGAGATGATTATTACAACAGCAAGAATGCCTTTTTTTGTGTCATCACTGCAGTGATCAGGGCTCCTGTATGGACTCAGAATGTTGTACCAAACTGCTCCTAAATGATTTTAATGATTTGGAATTGCAAATAAGTTGTGGTTTAGCTGTACTAAGAGAAATGTAGTACTGAAATGGTGTCCTTGAGCATGTATTTCTGTACTGCTTTTCAATAGACTAAATTTTTTTATTTTTACCTGGTGTTGTGTCTGTAGTTTGCATTCAATTGTGATCATGGCTAAAAATCTGAGACACCTGAGGTCTTCATGGTCTCAGATTTAGGGCAGGCTCTTTTGCCTAAGTTTATTGTTTCTAATCCTTTTAATCTGTTCTGACTGACTGTGACATGGAATGTCCAGAAATTGGAAGAGCTGTACACCTTTTGTAGAGTTGTTAACCATTGGGGTTATAGAATGCCTGGGAGAATGAAGGATATCCTTTCAATCTGAACAAAACTTCTGTTTTCAGAAACCAGGAGTCCAGCCCTTCAGTTAACTGTAACTGCTGTAATGCAAGGCAAACACTAAATATATCACTTCAGTACACTGGGAAGATCACTGTTCAAGATGTGGTTCATCCCCTTGCTCTCAGGTTCTGTTTCCAGCACCAGCTTTTTCCAACTCTCCGTTCTGTTTAGACTACATCAGGCTAAATTGAAAGCAATCGAAGACGTGCAGTGTAGTAAATCTGCTTGACCAAAACTTAACTTTCACTCCCTCTTCTCATAGGACTATGTCCTAACACTGTGCTCATTCAGCCAGCCTTTTCCCTCTGGTCATAAGGGTGACTAATGGGCTTGACCTTAGTGTTTCTCTGTCTCAAATGCAAAGCATAACACGGGAGCCAGGTTAGCTAAGTATGGCCATACCAGAAAGTGGACCATCATGTTAGACACTCAGCAGTGCTTGCGTTGCTAGAAAATGGAGGGAAGCTGTGGCCTTCTCCAGGAGCTCCCATGTGTATTTCTAAGGGATGGTTCACCAGGGAGTTGGAAGCTATGGTATTAGTGTCTGTGAGCTCTTATGCCTTGTTGAATCTTTCTTTAATATTAATTTCTACTTCTCTTGTGATTTTTGTTGTGCAATGTTCCTTGTTCCCCTTACTCCTTTAACCTTGGATTCCTGAAGACATAGCGAACAGTTCTGTGTCGAGTTCTTGAATACAACGTGTCTTGTTCTGTTTCATTTTGATTTGGTACAGTATGGAAAACAGTGGATGCTGTACGGAATCCACACTGGCTGGTGAGAACTTCTTCAAAGAAAAATCAGATATAATGTACGTATTGATGGAAAACAACATTTCATGCTCTCAGATTCATAGCCAATGGCACAGAACTCTCAAGGACATTTAAAACAATGAGATAGTTTTGTAAAAGAAGTTGCATGAGTTAAACAAGCAAACACCTTTAAAACCAGTAAGTGTTCATTATTGCTCCTCCTCTGAAGCTGTGAATAACATCTTTACTTCATTTTCAAATGCCCATACTGCAAGATTATTTGAGTAGCTTCATATTCAGGTTTTTATCTTGCAAGATAATTGGCCCACACAAGTTCTGCAGTTTTCTGGTGAATAAGAATAGAGCAAGATAATAGCTTTACTACTGCATTTAAAGGTGAAATTTTTTCTTTTAAACTGGAAAATATTTTAATAGATACCAGGCATAAGGTTACAGACAGCTTTATAATCACATCCGGAATCTACACTGATTTTCAAAGTACTTGAGTACAGAAGGAGAGATGGGATGGACTTGGGTTCTGTAGTATCTGCTTTCATAAGACTGCTATCAACTGCACTGGTTGAGGAGAATTGCCAAAACAGGCAAAAAGATTCTGTATCTTTTATAGTAATCTGAAACTTATCTTCATGAACGTTTGCACGTTCTTTAAATGCAGTAGTCACTCCAGCTGAAATTATTTTCTCTTTTACCTTTTCCCATATGTCTAAGCACCCAAGGACAAATCTGTTTTAATTTGGTTCTGTCCTAACACAATAGCTACCCAATGTTATTCATGGCAGAAACTCACAAAGCTCTTAATAAAAGCAAACCAAACAAACATGAACAGGGGAGAAAGGAGAGGAAAATCTTGCAAAAAATGTGGGATAAAAATCTATTACTAATGTTTCTATGAAGTGATGCCTTCGGTGCCCTTTGACTCACAGTTTCCCTTGCCAAATGACTGCTCTGTTTTCATGTCCTGGCTTTTGCCTGCTTAGATAGAAAATACCATTGTGGTAGCATTAATAGTGCATCCAAATGGGTTAATCACAGGAAGGGACAAGAAGTGTTTGTGTAATTAGATAAGAGCGTCTTCCCCTAACTGAAAGTTTAGTTCGTGGCCATTCATAACCTTTCTATTTTCAGCTGAAACCCAAATCCTCATTCTTTACATGGGGAATGATGCTTTCTATCAATCTTTGCCTATAACTGAGTGGAGGGCTTGATTGATGAGTGTGTAGTTATGGATCAGTATTAGGTGTCTAAATTTCTCAGGGCTACATTCACTGCTTATCACATTCTTCCCTGAAAGTGGCAGTTGTGCTCTGTAGCTCTGTAGATCCCCTGACATGACTTAGCTGGCAGTGAGACATAGGGCACACTTTGTGACCCACTACTCAAAACCATAAAGCTGTATGAAGTGCAAAGGTTAGGAGGAGTTCCTGCTACAGCTGTATGCTGTTGTTCAGTGCTGGAGTATCCTGCTGTTTCCCCATCCCATTTTAAGAGACTTTTCTTATCTGTAAAATGGTAGTAGAAATGCTAAGTACACCCAGTGTACTTGGGTAAGTATTTTATTCCACAGCATGGTTGTTAACAGTGAGAAAAAAAAAAGAAAAGAGCTATTTCATGTTTTTCTGGGCATCAGTGGATGTTTGGTCCCACAGTTTTCACTTCAGGGAACTCATTCCTTCCTATTACAAAAGCTTCTGATTAGAACAAAGTATTTTCATATTTGCTTATATTATATATGAATATAATATATATATATGAATAATATATTATTCATACTATGCTTAATTAATATATAACCAAGGTTCAGTCTATGTGATGAGATGGCAACCTCTTTCGGTCCTCACTGTTGTTCAGCTAAGAAATGGTAATTAACTTGGGAAAATACATGTCTGTTTCACAAGCAACTGCAGCAGCCTGACGTGCCCCTTGTTCACAATCTTATAACCAAAATATGATTTTATTAAGTGAGGTTGTATTAGGTACACAGCATGAGACTGTATCATACAGGACCCTCCTTGTTGGTAGAGGCAGATGGTGTATGATATTCTTCAATTTTAAGACAGGGAGAAAAGTGTAAACCCAGGATCAAACCCTGTTAAATGGCTTCATGTTGTTATTTAAGGTGTGAGGACTGCAGCTTGTTACAGATTTTGATGGATGCAGTACAGAATTTGTGTTTTGCCTGTGGCACAGCATAAAGAAAGACAGTTATTGCAGGACCTAAGTATTGAGTGCATGAAACTGTCTGGTCCTGTATTTTAGTAACAATTCTGTCATTATTTTTACAATGTAAAATTGTAGTTACCCCCAAATGAGCTTTAAGTTGGAAGAGTTTCCCAGGTATGGATTTGCTTGAACTGTCACTTGCATTCTCTTCTCATGTGTGTGGTGGGCTGTGGTTTTTCCGATGACACTTGTCTGCTCTGTCTACTCTGTCACTAGGCATTTAACTTGGTTTTGAAAACAGAAGGCCTTTCATGAGTTAGCAGATTTTGCTTTCAAAACTCACTGAGCTCCCAGCCACAGAAGCCCTCTGCAAAGTTAATTCAAGTCAACAGCGGATTTAAAAGTGAAAGGGGAGAAAAATCAGGTCAGCAAGAAATAGGAATAGAATGATTAAATCAGTGGGAAATGATGTGGTAAAAGATAGAGGATTCCAATTCCAGTTATTATAGATGCCTAATAGCAAGGAGGAAGAGTATGCCTTGAGAATTGGATTGCCTTGGCAGAGTACATCAAATCAGTTTCCTTCTAACAGAACAGTTGAATATGTGGTGTAATGTGATCCAAGTGTTTGGTTTCTCTGCGTTTTAAAAGCATTACTTAGCTCCAGAGGAAAAGATCATTTGTGTTTCCTCTTACCACAGGGATGAAGCATCTAGGCACGTGCTTGATACTGTGTGCTTTTGTATTTTCTCTTTTAAAATAATGCTGACAAAATCTGTGTGGACCTTGATCATCATCCTGTTCAGAAAGATCAACATTAAGTCCTGATCCAATGGTTAGTGCTAGAGTCCATATCCCCAGTCATACCTTGGTATCAATATCTTCCAGTTTACTGTCTTTTAAGTCCTAGCTTTCAGAATAGTAAAACCAATCTCTGCTGTACTGGAAATGAATACAGTCAGGAAAGAGTGTGGTTTAGATATTCTTAGAAGAGTTAAGCTGAAATGAAAACCCTGCCTTCTCTTCAAACCTCTTCATAGTAGAAGTACCCAGACTTGCTAAAGGGCTGTCATGTGGGGTTTGGATCATGAGAGGCAGATGTTCCCTGGGGTTTTGTCACCTTCAGAAGAGATAAATGTTCTAGACCTGTGGCTGACTTGTTACAGAGACACACAAAATTACTAACATGGTGGAACCCCAAACTTCATGGGAGATGAGACAGACTTTCTCCCTATGGCAATTATATATGCACCCAGCATGATGGCATTTTAATTCAGTTCCTAGATGGCACAGCACTGTCGCCCCGTAGAAATCAGAGATGAAAAAGCCTGTATCACCCTGTACATTCTCCATGCTACATGGAGGAAAAGCTAGCTGGAGTAACTGAGGGTGCAGAGTCAACAGAGTGCCTGGATTACAGCTTGATGACAACAGTGCACATACCCTGAAGATCTGCCTCGTGTCACTGTCATCTGACACTTCAGAGTGCTCTGCAGCAGTGTGAATCCATGGCATGCTATTTACTCCTCCTCCTGCTAACTCCCTGTGTGGCCATGATTTGTGTAAATGGACTCAGCTGTTGTCACTGCACGGGGACTGAGGCAGATCAGTCAGAGAACTGGATCCAGAGTTTTTTAGCCCAGTTCACTGTCTCCTAACTTCTTTATGTAGAGAGACCCTACCCTAATTAATTAAAGCCCTTCTAAGTGTCCACGGAGAGGTTTCATGCAGTTAAGCATTGATTTTTCCCTTTGCTCCTCTGTGTGCCCTAAATATATTTACCATTTTTTTCTAACAGCCTTCACAAACCCCTCATGAGTCCAAGTTTCCTGATGTCAGAACAGGACTGGGATCTGCAACCCACTTCAAAGTTAATTTGTGGCATTTTTCTTTGCTTTGCTCTTTATAGTTACGGATGCTAAGCTTTAATAATGTGTTTAGTGCTGTAAGAAGCAGTAAAAATGATGCTTCCTGACCCATGGAGTGTGCAGTCTGACAATAGCCAGGCAGCACAAACTGTGCTGGGAGACCTGGGGAACATACTTCTGAGAGAAATATTTGTTTTTTAGAGTAATGGTTGCATGCCTGACAATATTTACATTAACATAGGTTAGTATTCATGGCTTCAAGAGAGATGAGAATTTGAGAAAAAGGATTTGGCTTCTGCAGATTTTATTCTACCACGCACAGAGGGATCAGATTACTCGGCCATTGATGCTAGAGTCATATAGGGTTCTTCTTTTCTTTTTTCTTGTGATATTTGAGCTTTCTGGTTGATCTGTGCTGCTTACATTTTGCACACTGAGTGTCAGGCTACTCACAAATGCGGAGCAGTTTATGTCCTGCCAAATGTGTAATTAGTGCAGTTCTACAGGCACTTCTCTGCATACTAAGGGAGTTTGCTGGCCTTGCATTGATGTCAGATACTGCTGTACCAAAGAATCATCTCCAAGAAAATAAGCTTCTTTAGTCTTTGGCCTTATTAAGTCCTTCAAAGTAAAACTGATATACTTGGGCTCTCATTTCCTCTGTCTTTGTTATGTGGATATGTGTAGGATTAAAACTTCTTCCTCTATTAGTGATCTTCTCTCTCCTAGTTAAATCAGTACATTTTTTGAAGGGACAATTCTGTTAGTAGCAACTGGTGTTGAAGTAAAAAGTGACAAACTTTCAAGTTCAATAAGAGTGCAAATTGATAAACTGGGGGCTGATTTGAAGAATACACATGATAAAATAATTTGTTATGTGCTTAGGTTTTGTTTGGAATGGATTTAAGAGTATGGTATCTCAAATAAAAGTGTAATAAAAGTGAAAAAGTTTGGCACAGCACCCAAGTGAAGCCAGTGAAATTCCCACCTTAGGAACTGGAATAGGCCCAAAGATAAAATAAGAGGGTCTTTGGGGTAAAGCTGGTGATTACAGAATACTTCCTTTTGCTCTAATTCTTTTGCCCTGTTTGAGCTTTTGTTTCAGCTACAGATTTGGTGCTTGCCTGTGTTTTAGTCTTGGTTCTAGAAGCAGCTGAAAGCTCCCTGTCTCCCATTGCACATGTGTGAGAAATCCGGTCTCAGCACACAGTAGCTATCTTTTATTTTGATTGTAGAAGATGGATGTTCCATTTCTAGTAATGATGCTGTCTCGCACTAAACCTGAAGGAACACATCCAGTCCAGGCCCTAACAAAGAAATGTGCAATTATTTAAGTGGTAAATTAGTAGATCTGTAGCTTTACTCAGATAGCAGCAATTACTGTGGTCATGGTTTTTCATAAGTAGTCTGAGAATAGTACTTATCAATTTCTACTCAGTCTGTTTACCCTGAAATAGGTACTAACCACTGATAATGACCAATTTCTCATGGACTGGTTGTATCACCGTTCTTTCCTGTGTGGCTGCCATTGCCTTTAGCATCACCTGCACTGCATGGCTTCAACCAGTAATATACTCTCTCTATTTTGCAACAGCTTCTGCAACTCATCTGCTCTGAGTTCAGAGTCCTCACAGGGACTACTTTTACTTGCAGTGTTTACCTGCTATGCAGTGTTGTAAATGGTTGTTTTGTTGTCTCCTGTACAGTGGCTAAGTGGGAGCTCGTATAGAGTGCATCATGGGATGCCTCTCTGGGGTTATGAAATCCTTAGCATCAGTTCAGTTGGGCCTCTGCACCATATCAAACTTTGTATTTGTTTTAAACTTCTGTGCCAGATTCTCATTAAAATTGTACATTGCCTGTACAATTATTATTTTTCCTAGTACTCCAGACTACACTTCCTTGTGATCTCTGACTTGTGTTTCATAAGAAATGGCAATCACTGGGAGGCTCTGTTTCTAGCTACTTAGATCTAGAAGCAGAGAACTGAGTTTAATTAAAGAAGAGTGTGTCCTGATGATGTGACATGCAGGCTTTGCCCAGTACCACTGGCAGCACACATGCTGCCACAGCTCCACACCTGCCTGATCCCACACAGGGCAGACTGCAGGTCAGAGCACCCTTGTTGACCAGATCATGGCTCCAACAACAAGTCTCAGCTTGATACATTTCATCTCGGTGTGCCTGTGAGTATCTCAGCAAAGATTTGCAAGTTTTGACTTGTCAGTTGCTAAAGCCTCAGTCTGTTGTTAGGCAGCACAGGCCGCTGGGCATATCAGAGCCGGCTGCATTTCTTCCATGGGTTGCACACTGCTATGCGTGTTCAAGCCAGACATCATCAGCCTGTTCTCATGAGTGGGAGGCAAAGCTTTGTCAACAGAGGCCACTAATAATGTGGAAACGGAGCTGGTGGCTCAGCTGTACTAGAGTAAATCAACAATCCGAGTTCAGTCCTTCATTTTCAAGCTGGCAGAGACTAGGAGTGCTGATAGGTGACACACTCAGCTGGTGCAAATGTGCCTCATTTCCCTATATCTCAGCTGCTCTCCAATGTGGGATACATCCAACTTCCTGTGACTGTATTGGTGATTCAGTATGAGACTTCTGCGGGTTGTGGTGAAAGGGGAAGTCCAAAACCGTGACAAAAAGAGGAGAAATCTTCATTTTCAGAGAGCAGCAGGGAGGACAAATTTTGAGACATGGTAATAAAAAGTAGGAGGAAGAAACTTACTTTGCTGTGACAAAAATGTTGCTCTTCACTGCTCTTCATATGTGAACTTTCGTTTGCAAAGGTGTTTAAATATAGGTTATGTTTTTACTAAATCCATGCTGTCATTGACAAAGCTATTTATTTTGTCTGATAGCAGTAAACAACTTTTAACCTTCTAGAAGCCATATTCAGCAGCTATAGAGTTTTTGAGCTGCATATTGTGTGGTTTTCTTTTATGTTGGAAATTGACAGGCTAATAAAGATACCAAGCATTTTTCTGAAGTAGTTGTTCAAGTTGAAATCTCACAGCAACAGTTAGGTGTTTCATAATGAGCTAAAGAGACATATATATCTTTAGGTATTGACTCTTCAAAGTGTGTTGTTACAGTTTGCCAGCCGTTTTGGGATCTCGGGTAAAGGGGTTTACACTCTGAGCCTTCATGGTCACACTCATGCAGAAAGCAGCAGGAGGTTAGAGAGCTTACAATGTTGCAAGTGAAGGCAAATACTGCCTACTGCTGAGAATTGTTTGTGGCAGTGAATATTTTACTTTCCTGAATTCAGAGGTCATAAAACAACACAGAGGAGAAAACATTTGATGTGTATAAAATATTAAGTTAAAGGCTGTGTTGTGGGAAAAGAGTTCTGTTGATGTGGAGATGCTAGAAGCATATCACAGAGCTTTCAGGTCACCTGAAGCTGTAATTGCTAAGGGGTTGTTATCTTCTCCCTCAGCTTTGACTTGTAGCCTCTGCCTGTCTTGCCAAAAACATCAACCTCCCAATCTACGTTTGCTAACAAAGCTGCTATGGTTTTGCTTGTTTCTCCATCCTGGAATGGTTGGAGTGAAGAAAAGTGGTCAGTGCAAGCTGTTATCTGAGTGTGTTTTGTTTAACCTGTTGACATTAGAGAAGATTCACATAATCCTGTAAAGCTTCCAGCTGGTCTGGAGGCTGACTGTGCAGATGGACCCAGAGAAATGGAACAGCTTCTGTGCCCATACAAGCAGCCAAACTTTTGATGTCCAGAACTCTCCATTCCCACTATTGAACTCCTGCAGTGATTTCCAGAATCCAAAATTGAACACTCAGACTCTCTACTGCATGACTGCCTCATGACAGATGTGTCTATAGCAGAGAGTTCTAAGATCTGGCTTTTTGCAAACAGTGCCATTATCAGGTGAAATGAAAGGTGCTGGATTTACAGCACAAAGTTATCCTGCAATGTGGAGGGAAGGAAATCTGGCATGCATCTGTGAAAAGCTGGAAGTTTGCAAAGGTGCAATCCCACAGCTTTGCTGTGACATAGAGACCTATGTACTGGTTGTCTGATCAATAGGTTTTGCTTCTAGGATGATTACTTCTTGGCAGCCAACCTAATGTAATTATGTATGTTTTCCTGCAACAAGCAAACACTTTATGTGGTTGAGGAAGCAGCTGCAGTACACTGAAGAGCTTATTTGCATAAATGTCAGTATAGTTACAGAATTGTAAAGCTACATAGGGCTGCTGTCAATGACAAGGATTATAAATAAATACCTATAATGTCCTTCTAGTTAAAATGAATTAATATTTAGCCATTTTTGAACATTGAAAATGTCATCTGACAATTTAAGTGTGACTGTTTAGTCTAATAGTAGCTGAATATGACTCTGAACTGGAGATCTTTGCATCTTTTATTTTCTCTTTTGAGCTGCTCTTCAGAGCTGGAGAGGCATGGGGAAACCTTCAAAAAGGATGGCCAAGCCAGATAAAATTTGCTTTATTTCGTTCAAACCTAAATTAGGCTTCTTGTTTTCAAATTCATAGATAAGTTTCTGAAGCAACCTAATAAAACTTCTTGTATATGAGCTAGATAACACAGAAACTAAATCCCTGGTTGCTATTAATCTGCAGGCTGCTAATACATGACCAGAGCTATTTACTGAGTAGTTACATTAAGTGCTTCCAGAAAACTCCTAGTTACATCACAAGCATTTGTGCAGATGTGTGCCAAAAATAGAGATATAGTGGAGCAAAACTTCAAAGAGTTGTTTCAGACCCTCACCTACATCACTTTGTGACCATACAAGTGCTTGTGCCATACAGAAGGGGTGTGTAAATCAGGAAAGAAGACTAAAACTATGGAGATACGGAGACAGCATCAGCCAATACTGCCCTAAATTATATGCGGAATTGCAGCACTACACTGGATAGTTGTGCTCCTGCCCTGTGCAGGGACTCCTCAGAAGGGGCACTTCATGAAAAGTTTACAGCTTAAGTGGTCTTTAGCCCAATGTTTTAAAAGAAACTCTGCACCAATTCTGGGTTACCATAAGACAGGAGGTTATAAGATGCCCACACATCTGGAGTGGGTGCAGCAACCTTTCAGAACAGAGCAGTGTAGGCTTCTGGGGCTGACAATTATGAGATCAGCCTTCTCTGTTTCTGCATCCAGACCCCTGCGTACTCACGGGGCAGTCAGCACAGAATGGTACTGACAGAGAAAGGCGTTCAACTGAAGCTTTTGATGCTCTCCCCTTAGAAATGTGTTGCTTTGATTTCTTGGGTGGTTTTATGCAGGTTTGATTGACGTGGTTAGTTTCAGCTGACAGATGCAGTTGTGCAAAAGCTCTTCATGAAGTAAGAACAAAAGACTGTTTCAAGTGTCATGAGAGCATAAGATGAGCTCTAACTCATCTGTTCACGATATTTCAAAATATGTTGCCACATTTTCCTCCAGTTGTTCATTCTTCCCATCTGCTGGAAGCTACATTTCTTGGTGGCAACAGGAAAATCAGCCTCAGTGCCCAGGGGGTGATCGGGGTTATTTTAGAGTTGGTTTTGCTGTCAGTTTTAACTTGTACCTAGACTTGGCACTGAAGCAGGTCAGGATCGTGAACACAATTTGTTGGAATGATGCTGTAGTTCTGAGAGATTGCTGATTGCAAAGAGGATGCTCTACTTCTGCCCCTGCCTCTTGGTTTCTTCCTTTTCCTTCCACTAGCTTTGGCAACAGATCTAGCATTAACCAGAAAGTAAACTACCAATCTCTTTTACCAAAGCAGCTTAGGTTCACTGTCTAGAGAGCACAGCAAGAAGCAGAGGAAGGAGAAAGAGGAAGGGTACCAGCCCTCCCATGGGTGAGTTGTCAGACTGGCTTGTTCAGATTGCTGATTCCGTAAGACGGCAACCGAAATCTGGAGGGAGATTTCAGAGCCATTTTTAGCTTTTCTGACAGCAGATTGTTGAAGCTATTGAAAGACTCAGTTGCATTGACACTTTGGGTCCTGAGGAAGTCAGCTAGTACTGTCTTATTACCTTGGGAAGCAAGCACTGGACCTCACAGGAGCACACACTGTTTTCAGCAGGGTAAAATGGATCACAGAAATTCTACTTCTGTGGAAAGAAAACAGTAGAGAGAAGGTGGCACAGTCTGGGGGCTGAGCCTGTGAGCCTGTGTTTCCACACCAGCTATCACACTGTGTTTGTGCCTGAGGGTGCCACAGGCCAACACAGATGAGTTCTGCTTGCCAGCAGAAGTGCTGGGATAAAGCAGCTTCAATTTGGAAGGTGTCTACATGTGTTAGACATCCAAGACTCTGAGAAATCTGAGTCTAAGCTCTATGTGAAGTGAACAGCCTGTGAAGTGGCTGACGAGCCCATTCCATGTGGCACGTTTGAGAAGTTTGTCAGTAATCTCCATGAAGTATTATACTTAGTCACTGTCAAAGGCAGTGTAAAAATGTAGTGATGAACCCAGACTGAAAGGAGATACTAGAATGTGCTCAGATCATGCTTTGTGTGAGCTGCCAATGGTCCTGAAAGAGCAGGATAAGTGGGTAGAGGTTTGGTGGTAAAGCATTCTTACAGTGCAAGCTGTTTCAGAACAGCTGAAGAGAATCATCTGGCTTTGCATCTGAACCTGCACAAATGATGGTGATAGACTGGCCAAAAAATGAATACTGTCTTGGGTCAGTTTGTCTTCATTTGAAAATTGTAAAGTTTGATCACACAACCTGCAGACATAAAGGGATTACAGTTGTGCTTAATCTCAATGAAGTAAATGAGGTTTTAAAACTGAGATTTAACAGGAGTAGAGTCAGGCTTCTAGGAAAAGTCTGAGGTGAGACTGAAATGCTAGCAGTGGTGTAAAAGCTAAATGAGATGAGTTTTTCTGCTGAGGGAGAATGTGAGAGGATGCAGGAAGTTCAGGTAGGAAGAAGCTGTCAGGGCAATAAAGAAAATACTTGCATATAATGCTTATTTCCCATGAATATTCAGCTGTGAAGACAGTTCACAGTCATTTCTCCAAGTTTAGATTAGAAGTGAGAATTAGAGGTGAGTTGTATAACTATCAAAGTCTTGTATTTATTAGCTAAATGATGTATTTGTATTTTAAAAGCCCTTTACACACATAGGGAAAAATACTTCATTTGCAGGCAAAACTGGCTTAGGACATTCACAGAATGCCTGTTCTCTCTAATTTACTTCTCAGAGTACAGAAACTACATAGTTGCAATAACATAATAAAAGATAAAGGAATGTATGAGGTGAGAGGGGTTAAGGGACTTTTAAATCTGGCTTTTCTACCAAGAGCAAGGGTGCAGGTCCACAACAACTTAAGTTCGTTGGTTCAGGGACATGTCCTCCCATCTACATATTTCTTACCTCTTTCTTTGTGCCAGCAGTGATGCACAGGAAGCTGATTGGTCAGAATTTCCTGGGGGGAGGGGTAAAGAGCTTAAGGTGTGATAGAGATGCTCCTTTGTGTTAACATGTTAATACAAGTATGCGATGAGCAAACTGCTGATACCCCTGAAACTAGAGTTTGATGAGACAACCTGGAGCTTCTGACAGTCTCCTAGGACGCATACTGGCGTTCTTATGTGAATTACAGTGCAAACTTGCTCTTCTCTTACAAATTTCCAAACGAAAATATTGATCAGTAAGCTCTCCACTGGCAGGCTTCAGGCTAGATCCCATGCCAGCTCTCTTTCTACACACTGCGTGAAGCTGAGCTAAAGTCTGAAGCTTACAGACTCTTATGTATCAGTTTGGCAGGTGCAGACCTGTGTGCCGACGTGATCTGGGGCAAATTTGTGCCGGTGGGTGATGAGGGAGGGCACGGAGATGGTTCTGGTGGATCCTGGAAGCTCTACCTGGCGTTCGGTGGCAGGAAGCCTCTTTTCAAGTCGCTGTGCCAGCAGAGCCTCCTGCTGGAGATGCAAGCACATCAATGCGTTTATGAGGTAGACGCGCTGGAGCTCTCTGCATACCGCTGCCTGCACAGGCACTGCTTGCCTACGCTGCACAGGAACTCTTCCTGGCAAGCTGCAAGTGCTGGGGCCTGGCTCTGCTGTAGCTCTGTGCAAGTGCAAAGAGGCATCTGCAAAAACAGAAGCTCAGCCGAGGGCTACAGCCTTTCTCTTTGAAAAATGCCATCTGCATGGCTCAAACTGATTAAAGATGCCTGCTCGAACTTCCCTGGATTCACACTGCCCACAGAGCTCTGCTGGGCAGGGAAGAATGTGTTGGAGAGTTTATATTAGTGTCTCTAGCATTGGCAAGAAGCATGTGCAAAGCTTCCTCGTATGCTTGCACGGGTGCTTAGGTGCCTTCAGGGCTTGATGTCACTTCAGAGTGAAAAGATATCCTTGAACTTCTCTGTCTTGTTCTTGGATGCTGGACCAGGAGCAATGCTTCTGTGAATGACCTTGTTGCATCTCGCAGTGTGATGTTCAGGGTTGAGGAGGGTTCGTAGGGACAGAAAACTCCTGGTTTCTAATGGCAATGTATTGGGTTGAGTTGGAAACTTACACAAGAGTCCAGGTTCAGTTTTGGGCTGTAGCAAATACGCTGACAACCAGTAGGTATTTATAAAAGAGCTAAAAATAACTATTCTAGTAAAGGACCAAGGAAAAAGAAATTAAAACTATGTGGAATGGAAGACAAGTGGTAAATACGAGAAATGTCAATTCAAGTATGGAAGGTGCATGAAGTAGAATTGCTAATACAGTGCCAGTAAGTTATTGTAGACCGATCAGGTGTAGATATAATGAGGAAAGATGAGTGAAGGAGCAGCAGTTCTCTTGTCATTTAAAAAGGGGAGCAGAAATCTGAATGTGTATTTGATGAGCATGAATCTATTTGATATGCCTCCTGGGTACTCCTGCAGCTCTCACAAGGTGCGGGAACTTGTATCTGGTTTCAGAAGGTGACACCTGTGCTTTTGAGATGATCTTGCTGAGGCGAATAAACAAACAGGGCTGGGGGTATGGAAGTGATGGGTTGGGAGGGTCTTTCTAGAATTTAAACAAGTGTTTTATGCAGTTTGGAAAGGCTGTCTGAGAACTGATGAAACCCTGTGGACTTAGACTGGGACTGTTTAGCCTGGAGAAGAGGAGGCTCAGGGGAGACCTTATTGCTGTCTACAACTACCTGAAGGGAGGTTGTAGCCAGGAGGGGTTTGGTCTCTTCTCCCAGGTAACCAGCACCAGAGCAACAGGACATAGTCTCAAGCTGCACCAGGGGAGGTTTAGGCTGGAGGTGAGGAGAAAGTTCTTCACAGAGTGGTTGGCCATTAGAATGGGCTGCCCAGGGAGGTGGTGGAGTCACCATCCCTGGAGGTGTTCAAGAGGGGATTGGACGTGGCACTTGGTGCCATGGTTTAGATAGTCATGAGGTGTAGGGTGACAGGTTGGACTCGATGATCCTTGAGGTCTCTTCCAACCTTCTTGATTCTATGATTCTATTCTATGATTCTATGAAAGAATGGCAATGCATGTGAGAGCTGAAGCTGAAAAGGCATACCAGTTAAAAGTGAGGCTGGAAACGCAACAGGATTGTGTCTTGTTCTCCAAGTTGTTTGAAATTCTCAGGCGTAAGCTTCTTAACACTTGCTGGAAGAAGACATGCTAAAGATTATCAGCCTGAAGGTATTAGGGTATGCAAGGCATTAGGAATGGTAATTACCATGAGCTCATACATAAAAAATCATTTAATAACACAGATGATTTTAACAGTGTGCTGTCAGTGCAGGAAATACAAGAAGAAAATTTCTTGAAGCAGCAAATACCTTCAGTCTAAGAGCCTACAAAAGAAGGAACATTTGAAAAACAACCAAAAAAGCACAAACATGATCATGTTCCATAAAAAGAATGAAGCTGAACCTCCAGGCAGGTTTTCATACTTTGCCAATTTTTACCAATGCTGATGGTACGCTCCCAAACAGAGCAGGCCAGGGTTTGGATGGTACTGGAAAATACCAGCTCCCACTAGGTCAGTACTTTTTTGGTACCTTTTCAGGTCAGCTGATTTCTAATTTATTTTCAAAATATGAACATGAAATGCAAATTTTAGACATACTTGTGTTTGAAAAGTGGGACTTTATCCATACAAATTACTTTAAAAGTCTAGTTTGTTATCTTGTTTATCACTCTATTTTCTGAAATCACATCCATCAGCTTTCAGGTTAGCATCAATTCTGGCTGTGTTTCCAGAGTCCAAAAGAAGCTGCAAAGCATCTCCATGGTGGAAGATGTGTGCTAACTAAAAATTCACTGCCCATTCTGGCAATAATTATTCACAGTCTTAGCATTTACAACCTGATAGATGATTGTAACAATATTGGTAAGAAGGTTCTCAAACAAACAATTCTGTAGCTAAGCAATCATGATGAATTTACATCTGGTGTGATAAATACATTTGATTTTTGATTTAAATGTAACTCCAGTTGGAGTACCTCTGAAGTCATTAATGGAAAGATGATGAAAGTTCATGAATGCTATTAATTATGAGTAGGAGACTAATTATTGTCTCTGGGGTACACTAAGTAGAGTGGCCAGAGGGCCCCTCCACTCTGGCCTAGTAAGGCCACATCTGCAGGTCCAGTTCTGAACTCCCCAGTTCAAGAGAGACAGGGAACTATGGGAGAGAGTCCAGTGGAGGGCTGCAAAGATGATGAGGGGACTGGGGTGTCTCTCTTATGAGGAGAGGCTGAGAGACCTCGGGCTGTTTAGTATGGAGAGACGTTTACAGAATGGGTGTTAAGAGGATGGGGCCAGACTCTCTTCAGTGATGTCCAGTGATATAAAAAGGATCTATGGGCACCAAACTGGAACACAGGAAGTTCCCCCTAAACATAAAGAAAAAAATTCCTTACTTTGAGAGCACTGGAACAGGCTGCCCAGAGAAGCTATGGAATTTCCTTTTCTTGAGACTTTCAAAACCCATCTGGATGCGATTCTGGGCAACCTGCCCTAGGTGAACCTGCTTTAGTAGGGAAGTTGGACTGGGTGATCTCCAGAGGTCCCTTTCAGCTCCCACTGCTTTGTGATTTGGTGTTCCCTGCTGTTGCAGAAGGCTTACATTTCTTATAAACAAGGTTTTAAGAATGAGTCCTAGATCCTTGGTGCAGATTTCTACAGGCTGAGATCTTTGTTAAGGAACACTGGGTAGCCAGTTAACTCAAAAATGTAATGGAAAATGGTAACATTTGATTAAAACATGTAGATTTTGCTTTTTAATATATATTTTTCTCAGTTAATGTGATGGTTTTAAGACTGTCTTTTTAATTTTTCTTCTCACAAAGTTTGAGCAGAGAAAGTGAAAGAATGTAAATAAATCACTATTGGGTGTAAGAAAGCAAAATAATGATTATTCTAAACACTTCCATTGGAGAGATAGAAACGTTTAAGAATCTCTACTCAAAACAAGGTTGGGGAGTTGGGCAGTCTCAGCTTGCTCGGCTTCTGTCTACCTGCTTCTTCTTTTCTGGTTGAAGATAACACACTGACCTTGATAGCTAAGTCTAACAGTCTCTCTGCTTCTTGAGTCTCTGCCTTCTGCCAGGGGGACTTGGGGGGAGTTCTTCTGGCTGGTGGAGGAGGCCCCTTGGGGAAGGCCCCTTGGGGGAAGCAAAGGGGGCTTGGTTGTGATTTTCTGTTGATTGTACATATTTGTAAATGTTTTGAATAATGTATATTTGTACATATTCATTGCATTTCATCGTAGATTGTAGTTTTGCTTGTAAATACAGCTTTCATTTGCTTCCAGACTGAGCTAGCCTGGTTATTGTTGGTGTGGGACAGGGATTTCAGCTCTCACACTGTTACAACTACATAGGATGCAGTTGATGGAAGTTAAAGAATGAAGTACAACAGAAGTTTCCATGCCTGCACTAATTTTTATTTCTTTTTCTCACTCAACATTTAAGAGGTGTGTTTTCTGAGGGCAGCACTAAGCTAGAAATGAATTATCCAGAAGTGTGGGCTTGGTTGTGGGGACAGTTGCTTTTTTTTTTTAAACATTCTCACACCACCCTCTGAGCAGTTGCAGGTTAATGAATTAAGTTAGTTACAGAACAGAAGTAATTTGAGCCAAATCTACTACTAATAATTTCAGCATTTGTTTCCATAACAAATTCTTTTGCTGTCTTTTGACTGTTACTTATTACTGAGAGGCCACCAGGAGGATTGGTGACTGTTCTGTTCAATTCATTTTGTTTCATAGCTCAAACCATTATTGTCTTCTTAGCATTGTGCTTGAATTCCCTCAAGGTTACCTGCAGTACAGAAAGCTTTCTGAAGAGCTCCCATCGCACCATTGTTCTATACAAGGCTTTTTTTTGCTGCAGACACTACTTTGTATGTTGAAATGTAACTTCTTTATAGTTTCCGTTGTTCACTGAATTTTCCAATTAGTGTCCACATCAGCTGAAGCCTGTGAGAATTGGCAGTGAATTTCAATGTTATGTTGAGCTGCAGCAGTTATGAAGGTGCTGTGTCAGAAGATATGAAGCACTTTTCCAAAGCACATATCTGCAATTGCATTTATTTTAAAACTTGAAATGAAACTTTAAATTGAGGTTTTCGTTGAGCTTTCTTTCTAATCTGTGTTTTTCAATCTCCTCTCTTTTTATTTGAGGATCAATACTATATATTGTGCCCAGAGGGTACATTTGTTTGTATTACAGAACATCTCATGAGCCGTTGTTTCCAAGCTGCTGGACTGCAGAGCCAAGCTGAGTAGATTCTCTGCTTTTCTTTTCAAATGTCACTGACTTCATTTCAGTTTTTTTTTTTTTTTGAGTTTTGTTGTTTTTTTTTTTTCCTAGGATCTTGACGGCTAGCTTTCTTTTGTATCTCTTCATTCAGCTAATATTTCAGTATAACATGATTTTCCACACAACAGTTGAAGGCTGTACACCTCTCTCTCTCTCCAGATAGAGAAATCCGGTAATGTGAGTTGGGTTAGGCTGTTGAAATAAATGACTGAAGGGCTTGGATGATTTTGCTTAGCAGAGACTCCAACAATTACTACATCTGATCACTGCTTTGACTCCCACTGGCTACATAATGGAGCAGGGTGAAATCTCTGCATTCCTTCAGGGCATGACGAGACCATCATTGTAATTGTCTACTAGAAAGTGGGCAGCTGAATAATTCTTATAGTCCCCAATACCCCAGTGACAGCTGGAATAATACCTAGAGGCCAGGAAGACTTAGCCTTGTCTGGTCACATGTGAACCTTCCACTCCAGGGTAATTGGAATACCTAAAGCAGAGGGCTCTCTAAAGGGAGCCATCAGCAGTAAGTCTCTGGTATTTCTGCAACCCAGTTTAGATGAGTCACATCAAACAGTTCCCAAAGCTGATGCTGCATTGTTGTCCCACTTTTCTCTTTAGATGAATGTCATGGTTGTGCAAGTGGTCTTTGTCCTTTATGGTTTTCTCTGATGGAGGTTTGTGGTTGAATTCCAGAAGCTGTTCCTCTGAACTGGACACGGTATTTCTGAAGCTTATTCCACCATGATTCAGGGATTGTCTACTTCTTTTCTTCCCATTATGTTCACAGTTACACCAAAGTCTTCAACCTGTGCTTCATTGGGGCAGCAATAGATGAGGGACAACCTGCAAACTGAAGGCAGCAGAAGAGAGAGTTCCATCTCCCTTTATAAAGCAAGAAATCTGCCTCCTGCTTCAATAGTGCATAGCTACACTGGGTGTCCAACAAAATACAACAACTCATTAAATGGTGTTTGGGGATGGTTACTATTAAATCAGTCACTGCTATCATTTAATCAGTTTCTAGAGTTGTGAATGAGACTCCTGATGTCAATAATAGATCATTCATTTCAGAAGGACTAAATCAATTTTCTTGTTATTTATCTTGCAGATGTGAAAAAGCTCAATCAGTCTTCAAATACATAA
This sequence comes from Indicator indicator, assembly GCF_027791375.1. Taxonomy (NCBI): domain Eukaryota; kingdom Metazoa; phylum Chordata; class Aves; order Piciformes; family Indicatoridae; genus Indicator; species Indicator indicator. Next base: position 44,451,968 of record NC_072014.1, read on the forward strand.
CTACAGAGTGATAAGTGGGATCCTAACTAAGGATCTATTGTTTTGTCTTGTATTAGTAATTGGTTACAGGGAAAAATTATTAACATTCTTGATTCCAAACCAAATTCTTTCTATTAGAGATGGCCATATGATTTAACACAACTGGGAGAGGAACAGAAGAAGGGTAGGTGATAAAGATGAGAAACTCCAACATCTGATCTGCTTCTGCCAGGTTTCTGTTCTTTCGGAACTGTTTTAGAAAGTCCTGTCCCCTACACTTTCCCTGGATCTGTTCTAATCATGGAGAGCAGAAACCTTCAACAGTGGGTGGAGCACAAACGAAAGGTTCATGGTACTGAGAAGTTCTTGTAATACTAATAAAAAGCTAAACTAATTCTTATGCTGAAAATAGTGAAAGAGTTAATATATGAATCCTGATTTTTATCCTTCCCATCCTGTATAATGGATCCTCTTTGAGAGATATTTTAACCTGAATCCTGCTTAATTTAAACTGTGACCTTTCTAAAATACCACTCAGGACAGCTAGGTGTTTTTGGAGGGTGGGGGAAAGAAAGTTACCTCATCTATAGAAATGTTCAAATCACAGACTGCTGCTTGAGTGAAGAGATCCTACTTTAAAGGCAGGTCTAGTTATCAATTTCCTGTAGACTACCTCCTTAGCCTGAGAGTACTCTTGTGTTCTTTCCTCCTACCCTGAAATCCTAACAAGAGTTTGATGCCTGGTGTAGAGCTCAGCTGTTAATTACCAGAGCTGAAAGCCACTTCTCTCTCTAAACAGAGGCAGTGCTGAAATAGCTGGCACACTTTTTTCCCTCTGGCATCTGAACCAGAATGTGTATGGTGCTCAGTGACAGCAGACATTCAGTCTAGAGTCCACTCCTCTTTGATTCAGTCAGGTCTTGGGCTGTGGTATAAACAAAATTTAATCTCTAGTTTTGAAATTGAATTTGTGTTTGAACAGCTGGATATCAGAATTAAATTACTGCATTCTAGGTTCTGCAATAAAGTGTTTTCTTCATATTTGCTACATTTATCATATTTATCTCTTTCTGAACTTGAAAGACCAAATTGTTATATTCCTTGTATTCAGAAACTCTTTGAGATACTGTAGTGGCATTTTGCCTTTTTTTGGGATTAAATAACAGCCATTGATGAAAAAACATTGAAAATCGGAAAAGTAAAAATGTTTTTGTGAGTAAACAGCATCATTTCGACGTAAGGTGATGTCTGTTGCATAGTGTACCTCCACAATTAGTTGTGGTTACTGGAAGACATTTTAACAGCAACAAGAGAAGCTAAGAGATAAGGTGATTTTACTCAGTGATGTTTTTGATAGAATAGTTGGGGAAATGTATCGAATCAGACAGGGTTAACTCTGAGCTCAGATACTTCCTGTGGAAATGAGGCAAAACTGCTTTAGGAGGTTTAGCATTTAAAAGAATTTTTAGCCTTGTAGCTGTGTTAAAAATACAACTAGTTCCACGTTCCTATTTGGCAAGTTTTTTACGTCACTATTTTAATCAGATACCAAACCCTTTCTGTAACCTTGCATCAGAAGCATTTACTCTTTTATTAAACATGTGTTGCAATGTGACAGTCAATAAGTACATGAGGATGGATCAGAGTAACCAAGACATTTATTCCTTGGAATAGCCATAAAATAACCTGAATAATTAGGTGGGTGATAGAAAATCTGCTGTGGATTTGAGCAGGTCTGGCTTTGGACATAGGTGCAGCTGTCTGGGACAGACAGCCACAGCTTTAAGCTGGGGCAGTGAGTTTTGCTGTAGGCCTGACTTGGATTGGCTCAACAGCGGTAGAAGTACAGGTCCTCTGGGCACACTCCTTCCTGACTAGCTCTGGATTCCAAAGATCAATGACCTTTTTGGGCCCAAATTAGGCAGTCCAACTGCTACTAATATCTGCATTGCTCTTCAGTAGTCTTCTTTCCCAGAGGAAGACTGGAAAGGGAAGGAGGCCTGGTGCAGTAATATTTACTAATTTTTTTTCCCCTCTTCTAAGTATCCCAGAGGAAAAGATGCTTCACAATGACTAGCTTGTTGGTTGATTTTAAACCCAGTTACAAACTGGGAAAAAGCCTTTTCCCAAAGCAAACCGCACATGCTACCTCTGTCTTGTTTCACTCTTTTTACTGTCAGATCATGAGTTGTAGGAGGGACATGAAAGAAATGCCTGTTCTTTACCACTCTTCAGTCTTAAGGAAACTTTCCCTTGACCCTATACAGAAGATGTACTAAATATAAGTAATGTGAAAACTGAGAAATCAAAATCCTTGGTGTCCATGACAGAAGCCTGTCCACAATGACTCAGGACAGGGATTTTAAGCCTGGATCTGTTTTGTTGATGATCTCAATTTTTTTAGCTAACCTTGCACAGAGGATTTATTCCAACAGATCATTCTCTCTGTTATGGTCTCTAGTCTTGCTCTGTTTTACAAATTGCCTTTTTTTTTTTTTTTTTGAGATGAGGAATAAAATAAGCTCACATCAAAGCTGTTCTTTCATCTGTCTGTTTTGACTCTCAAAGATGAGTCAGAGGACACTGGCACATACACTTAAATCAGATCCACTGTTGTGAATGGATTTGGACCATCCATTAGAGCTAAAGACTCCGTAAAGGAGGCTGACAAACTAGCCAGGCATCTGATTAGGCACATAATAATTTCAATGGCTAATCAAATGAATGAATCCTTTCTTGATTACATTTCAGTTTTGTATCAGCTAATCATGAAACCAGAAAATACACTAATGGGTGCTGGTTTCTTGCAGCACCTGTTCACAGGTACAATTGCTGTAATTTGAGAAGGAGAAGGGAGGGGGCACTAATTTCCTAATCAAGAGCTGAGACAAGTAGCAAGCTCTAATATCCTTAATGCGATAGGTGGGGTTTCTCTAGAAGAAAGCTACAGCTGCTTCAGGACTTGCAGACAAGTCAACAGTGGGATGCTGGGATCACTCCCCCACATCTCATAGCACACATTTTTGTAACACATATGTGTTGTTCCTCAGGAAACCTTCTGTATCACATGGTGAAAAGAGATCTTCCTGGGACATTGTTAAGTAAGTGATACAGCATCTCTTTCCTCCCACCCCTCAGATCTCTTTCCATACTCACCGATCTGCATTACCAGAGACAAGAAAGGTCCTTGCAGAAAAAAAAAACAGAAAAAAATTGTATTCTGTGTGTGCTTGCACATGTCCACCTTCTTTTGGTGCTCCTGGTGTCTTAAGAGCTTTGATCTCAGATATAAAAATCAGAAGTTGTCATATGGGAAATAGTTCCTGAATGATCTCCTCCAAGGTCCCTAGCTTAAGAAGTAATAAAAATCCCTAGGAACTGTTGCAGTGCTTGAAGGAAATCCAAAGCTGGGCCCTGATTCTTGAGAAGTAGGTCCTACCCTTAGAGAAAGCCAGCCTTCTGCTGGCCTCAACTTTCCATTAGTGTCAGGAAAGATGCACAGTTTGGGCTGGTGTACATTAGGCTGAAACCATTGCTAACAGAGCACAGTGCTTACAGGAATGGCTTTAAAACCTCTGCCAATCAATACTGTCCAGTTCTTTGAAGAACTCTTAGTTTAATGCTGCTTACCCACACAGGAAGGGCCTCCAAAGGCTAAGCAGAGAAAATAGAAAGACCGAGGACAGCTGGATTAGCAATATTAAGCCACAGCCAAACTACTGCATGCATTTTAGTAGCTTTTGGAAAATTTGAGCTCTAGATTTTCTGCTGTGTAAATCAGTAGAGATCCATTTAAACTGCCAGAGCTGTGCTAATTTACACAAGCTGAGGACTGTCCTCAAGTCTTCCAGCAACAGCTGTTTCAAATGGTAGGGTTTGATCTGACTTTTGAAATACTAAGCCACCAGACAGACTGCATTTAAATTATCAGTGCTGATCAATATATGAGATATATCATAAATCTTTCCTAAACACTACTCAGCTGTATTTCCTTTATTGACTTATAAGACATTCATCCTGAATCTCTAACTCTTCATACAAGATCCTAAGTTGTAGGAAAATAAAGTCTTTGAAAAGGCAAACATTTCATTAAAGAGGCATTTTGTTATTGTTTGTCATTTCATTGCTCATATAAAATCTATGTCTAAAAATAATTAAAACCAAAACTACATTGCCTGAAGTATCTGAGTGTAAAATCTGAGTTGCTAGAATCACATCTGCTTTAGCAGTTTTTCCTACTTCTGTGCTTAAGAGAAGGAAATTAAGTGCCCATCTTGCAGAGAACTGAACATCCTTTCAGAGGTACTAAGTAAACTTCTGACCCCTTTCAGAGTTATTGCAGGTTTCCTGGTACTTCAGAGCAGATGCATGGTGTTGAGTCCAGATCAACACAATAGTTGTGTGAACAATCATAAGCATTTGTGACATGAGTTAAAGCTTAAGAAAATACAGTACATCTTTACTATAAAGACAGGAATTATGTTCTGGATGCATTTTAGAGGTCTAAGAAGGAAAACTGTTTCATAGAATAGAATGATATAATCATAGAATCAACCAGGTTGAAAGAGACCTCCAAGATCATCCAGTCCAACCTATCACCCAGCCCTATCCAATCAACTGGACCATGGCACTAAATGCCTCATCCAGTCTTCTCTTGAACATTTCCAGGGATAGCGACTCCACCACCTCCCTGGGCAGCCCATTCCAATGGGCAATTACTCTCCATGTGTTTTCTTCCATAATGTCATAGCCCATAGTCTTCCCTTCCCACTCCTGCCCTGCTTATACTTTCTCTGCTGTCTTTTGCCTCTTTTCTCACCCATGTACCCGAGGGCTGTGCTGAACACATCACTGCTTCTCAGACTCATGCATCCAGAGTCATGCATCCTGAACACCATGCTTCTTCATTCCTCTCTGTCCTTTACTCTCTGGATCTCTCTTGACATGATGCTCTGACAATTGTGCTAGCACTAGTTATTTAATTTCTTCCAGAACTCCCTCATCTTCCATCAATACCAGGAATATTTTTCCAGGTGTAATTTTAGAGGTCATTGCTGTCACTCTGTTCCAATTCATCTCCTCCGTTTCTTCCATGAGGAACTGGAGAACTCCCTAGAAATTCTTGAAAACACAGAGGAAGGAAGAAGTACAGCAGCTGATAAATACTGGTTGACTTTATTTACCTACTTTCTGTTTTATCTTCCTGTATGTTACCGGAGAAAGAGGGAGCAGCAGAAGAATGGTAGTCATGGACCAGAATCGCAAAATCACAGAATTAACCAGGTTGGAAAATACCTTAGAGATCAAGTCCAACCTATCACCCAACACCATCTAATCAACTGAACCATGTCACTGAGTTCCTCACCCAGTCTTATTTTAAACACCTCCAGAGATGGTGACTCTACCACCTCCCTGGGCAGCCCATTCCAATGGTCAGTCTCTCTCTTTCTGTGAAGAATTTCTTCCTAACATCCAGCCCAAACCTTCCCTGGAGCAGCTTGAGACTGTGTCCTCTTGTTCTGTCACTGGTTGCCTGGGAGAAGAGACCAACCCCCACCTGGATACAACCTCCCTTCCGGTAATTGTAGGCAGCAATGAGGTCTCCCCTTAGCCTCCTCTTCTCCAGGCTAAACAACCCCAGCTCCCTCAGCCTCTCCTCACAGCTCCAGACCCCTCACCAGCTTTGTTGCCCTTTTCTGAACACATTCCAGCATCTCAACATCTTTCTTAAACAGAGGGGCCCAGAACTGGACACAGGACTCAAGGTGTGGCCTAACCAGTGCTGAGTACAGGGCAGGAGGACTTCCCTGCTCCTGCTGGCCACACTATTTCTGATCCAGGCCAGGATGCCATCGGCCTTCTTGGCCACCTGGGCACACTGCTGGCTCATGTTCAGCTGCTGTCCACCAGTACCCCTGGTTCCTTTCTGCCTGGCTGCTCTCCAGCCGCTCTGTCCACAGCCTGTAACACTGCATGGGGTTGTTGTGGCCAATGTGTAGAACATGGGACTTAGATGTGTTAAATCTCATGCCCTTGGACTCTGCCCATCTGACCAGCCTGTCAAGGTCACTCTACAGAGCCCTCCTACCAGAACCCCCTGTGCTAGCTGCTCTGTTAACCAAAGAAAAAAAAATAGAAGATAGTCACCACCACCAGAGCTTATACCCAAAATGTGAGACAGGAGACAACAGATGGAGATGGACAGATGGTGAAGTGTAAAGAAACTACTAAACCAGTTGATAAGCACGAAGGCAAACAGTATCAGCATAACAACTGCCTAGCGTTTGTCCATTGGAGACAGCAAGCCAAGAAATGGTACAAGAATGGCCTTGAAGAGTAAGGGCAGAGCTCTGTGGATGGTTGGGGAAAAACCATCCCAAGTGAGGATGGCAGCCGGGAACATTTTGTCTGGAAACTCTGCTAGCAGACAATGGAGGCAGGAGTTATAATTTCTAGTGAGAGACAGGCTACGAAGGGCATGAAAATGAGAACAAGTAACTTACATTTAACATGGCCAACAGGTGGGACCTGTGAAAGGATGAAAAAAAGAGGGCTAGCAGGTCACAGCAGGAAGTAGAAAAACTTATTCTGTACATAAAGATGAGGTAAAACACTTGTAAGACTGAAAAAAGAAAAAAATTAAATCATTGCTGAAAGCTGTGATTTTTAGCATGTTATTAGAAAGAAAAGGCAGTTTCATAGGTTGGATGTAGAAAGAATAATCAAGGCTTTGACACGTCTTAGGCTGCCCTCTCAGTGCCTCAGTAACAGGCAAAAAACATTCCGAGGGTGAAGAAAAGGACTGACAGCGTTATATCCATCAGAGAAAGGAGGCTAACAGCAGCATTTTAGTCATGCTTACTGTAGCATAAAGATAAACACTTGTAAGCAGATACCAGGGAGAAAGGCCAAGATACTGTTTTAGGCTGGTAGAGACATGTACAAACTGGAGAGGTGGATTTCTGTGCTACGTGGATGGCAGTCTGTATAAAGGGATCCTTTGGATTCTGCTCATCAATGTGCTTACCCAGAGAAGGAAAAAAAAAGGACCAGGGCTGTGTGTTGTGGAAACCCTTTGATGAAGGCAGATTCTGAAGAAGAACGACCCTTTAAAGAATGCCCCAAGTGATTGGGAGGCATTGATATGTGCTGGGGAAGGGAAAGATTTCCAACATTGTAGTTGGCTATGAAGCCAGGAAACTCTCTTGATGGCTAAGTGACTCCACTGTTAGAACTTGGCCATACACAGATGATGTGAGTTGTTTCTCTCTTGTTTTTTAATTCCCTGTGGCATTTTTCTTTTTAATGAGAGCCTGCATGGCAGATAGTCCATTTAACTGCAGCTGCTCACTCTTCTCAGAGGTGTTTGGAGAGTGAAATAGATTAAGAATTTAAGCACAGGTGATAGCAACACTGCTTGGAATGAGCAGAAATGTAATATTTATGACACAAGCACATTAGCCTTTGGGTGGGTAAGTGGTTCATAAAATTCAGTGCAGCATAATGTGATGTAGCCAATTACTAAAAGAATAAGCACGAAGATTGCAGTCTAAATAGGAACACAACATGGAATTCTATTAAGAAAAGAACTTAGAAGAGACTGCAGATAAGAGTAAACACTTAGGACTATTTCCTGGTAACAATAACAAAAATGAAGAGGAGCAAACAAGTTTCTGACATATGGCTCTGGCAGTGTGGTGCATACAGCTGCAGGAGTTACTCTGACCTGCTACTAGTTTCATTAGAAAACAGTGCTCAGCTTTAGCCACTTCATTACAGGAAGACATTGCAAAGGTACAGCAGGGGGCAATTCAGGGGGATTTAATAACCAAGACATGATTTACAGAGAAAGGTTTTTGGTAACTAAGGAAAGAGGGATTAAGGGAGGATTCTTTTTCCCTGAAAAAAAGGGAATGGATCAGTGCTAAAATTCAGTTGTTATGGTCATGCACAAACTAAAAACAAGAGATCTGTGATTAATGTTAGAGAAGAAAATGCAAGCAGTTTTTCAAACACGAGGAGATGGAGCTTTGTGCAAATGATGGAAATGGACATAATTTTGTATCAGCTCACTCAAGAAATATATAAGGAACTGACTGTAAATGTGTTGATGGGATTGTTAAGATTCTTCATTTTATTTTTTAAAGGATTAAGTGATGAACCAAGTATTAGTTCCTAAATTTGCTACATACTGATGAAGAAACAGCCAACAATAGACAAACAGATCCCCGTCAGCTGAGCGCTTCAAATTGCAGTTGCCCAGAGGCAGAGCTTTGCTTTCAGTGACCTAAAATCCACCTCTCGAAGGAGACAATAATGTGTAAAATCTACAACAAACTTACCAGGTTCTAAATTCATCATAGCTGTAAGTGTTCCCAGTGCAAGCACCTGGATTTCCTTGTATGGATAGCTCTTTTAAAATTGATCAGGTTGGAGCTGAGGGAAATTGGTCAAGAACCTGAAGACCAGACCAAATTTAAATAGTTAGGGCACTGCCGACCCTCTCAGTTTAGTCCCTCAGATACTGCTGCACTGGTAGGCTTGTACAAATACCTTCAACTGACTGAGATAGGAGCTTCTGTTTGTTCCCAAACCTTTGGCTTTGCTCAGATTACTGTTGATTTACAGTGATCTCTGCTGATTCCCAGTGAGCCTGACACTCTCCCACAACAAAAAAGGGAAAGGAGTCTGTATGCACGGCCACCTTTTACACAGACAAGGGTGATGCAGCTCTAGCCATACCTCTGCTCTGACTCTTCTTCCGATCCAGCTCCCAGCTTTTTCTCTAATTAAGTGAATTTGGTGGTGGACAGAGGAATGTGTTCTGGAAAGGTGTAGGAGAGTGGTAGAAGTAGTGATGAGCACCACGTTAGAGTTTCTGGTGGAACCAGTATGGGCAGACTTCCCTGTATTCTTTCAGCAAATGAGATGGTTGTCTCTCTTTCCTTCTGGCCACAGGTGCTGTCAGATTACAGCCACAGCTAGTGAGATGCAAATGCCACCACAAGTGATGACAGAAAAGACAGCAGTAGTAATTTTTGGGAGAAATTATAGAGGAATGGTTTGAGTAAAATGTATAACAGAGATGGAATATTTTTGAGGGACAGTTTTTGGCAGCAGAACATTAAGACAGTCTAGATTTTCATTTTGAAGGTCTATACACTGATGATTTGCATCCTTTAAAATAAACCTAGGGTAACTATAAGAAAATCAAAGTATTGCTATGTGGTGAATTCAGGTGAGAGGAGCCCACACTAACTGTGCTAATTCTTGCTGATGTGATACATCCCATTCACATCAGTGGGGCAGATAAGCCTCGTCAACAAAAGTCTGCAGGAATTATACCAATGCTTTCAAGCTTTTCCTCCAGTTGGTGACAGTTTTGTCAGAATTACTGACTGCATTATTTAGCCTGTGGGTTTAGATGCAGCTAAAACAACTGGATTTAAGCACTTGTATTAGAGTGATAATGAAATGTACAGTTACTGCCTAGCCCCTGGCCATTAAAACATTGGACTGTGCTGTGTGAGCTCAGTGCTGTGCACAAGTCATGGTGACAGTGAATTGGAATGGGAATGCTTGGAATGCTTGTATGTGTCTTCTCTGCAGTCTCACAGACTTGGAGTCTGCTGCCAGCTGGTTCATTGGCAATGGAACAGAATTTTTTTCTCAAAACATGGTGGGTTGTTAATGATTAAAAGTGGCATTGAGGTGCCCTATCAAGAAAAGCAAAGTGGTCATCTCTGTGGAAGAAAAATGTTTAGTTGGTCTTTGAAGCTTTATGACCTTTTTTTTTTTTTTTGGGGGGGGGGGGGGGGGGGCGCGGTGTTGGGGACAGGTTGTCTGTATTTGGCCAGTAATGTCTACAGAGCAGGAACAGATCAGCTAACAGGAGGGAATTCTCCAGTCACACCCACAGAGCTGTGACTCCAAGTGAAACTGCAGGTGCCTGCATGGTTTTGTAGCATGGATTTCAGTGCATGGAAGCACTACTATAAATTTGGGGTTTTTTTAACCCATAAGCCCACTTTGCTACTGTTTGTAGCTGTGGAGCCTGAGATTGGCTACAAATCACAGAATTGTTAGGGTTGGAAGGGACCTCAAGAATCATCCAGTTCCAGCCCCACTGCTGTGGGCAGGGACATCTCACACTAGATCAGGTTGCTCACAGCCACATCCAGCCTGGCCTTAAAAACCTCCAGGGATGAGGCTTCCACCACCTCCTGTTCCAGTGTCTCACCACCCTCATGGTGAACAACTTCTTCCTACCATCTAATCTAAATCTACCCACTTCTAGTTTTGCTCCATTCTCCCTCAGTCCTATCACTCCCTGACACCCTAAAAAGTCCCTTCCCAGCTTTCTTGTAGGCCCTCTTCAGATACTGGAAGGCCACAAGAAGGTCTGCTTGGAGCCTTCTCTTCTCCAAACCGAACAGCCCCAACTCTCTCAGTCTGTCCTCATAAGAAAGGTGCTCCAGCCCTCTGATCATCCTCCTGGCCCTTCTCCGGACACGTTCCAGCACCTCCAGATCTTTCTTGTAACGGAGGTGTAGTAAGATGTCTACCTGCAAGTGAAATAGCATTTCAGCATTTGGTTTCCACTCAGGCCTGAAGGACTACTCACTGTCAAAGGAGAGCCTTTCCTACAATGCCAAGTACTGGACCGTTCATGCCAGTGCTTTTGTTTCCTTGAAGTGGTTCTATCGCCCAGCCAACTACTGCCAGCAAGCAGGCAAGTTAGACTTTGGACAGTCGGTGAAGCTCACTTCCCTCCCTGGCAGGCGTGTTGTCTGTAGCTAGCTCCAGAGGGCAAGTCACACATCCTCTGCCTCGATCAGTGAGTCAGGCACTGCCTGTTGTGCCTGAGGCACACCTGAACCGGGCTGCTGCCCTCTGCTCTGCTTGGGAGTGGGAGCGTGGGGAGCACTTTCAGTTCTGACACAAACTCTTTGTGAAGCTGCTCCAGACGAGGCAACTTTTTGGAGGGATGATTAATCAAACACATCGAATGACAACTTGCTGTTTGTTTAAGAACATTTTTCAATCACCAATCTACCAGAAAAGCTTTGCTGTTTTGCGGGGTTTTGATACAAAATCACAGTGATATGCTGAGTACTCATCATTATGACATTTTCATATTCCTCATGTCCTTTAGAAGCTTTGTGCAGGATATGGGCTGCTTAATGAAATGTGAAATGTACACTAACCCAAATTTTTCCCATGCAACAAGATAATAAGATGTTACATTACTCACAGGTCCCATTTTAAATTTAAATATAACTTCACTGAATTTTACTTTGCAATCAGGTAAATTAATGAGAGAAAAATCAAAACAATATGCTGTAATTACATTTGGAAATTACCCCTTCTGTCCTTCAAGAGTGTTCTTTGTGTTTAAGATATTGAAATTTGGTGTCTAAATATAAAGTGCAGCAACATCTGGTGCTAATTGCTGGTTTAATGCAGACAGACCTTCAGACATCTCATGCTTTTGAAAGGAGGCTTTTAGTAGAATGTTCTGAGTCAAAGGTTACAAAAAATTCTATGCCACTAAAAATAGCTCATATTCCACTTGTCTTCTAGATCTAAATGATTTTACACAAAAAGATTTTGCTTACTGAAGTACAGTTGTTTTAACTTACTTTATTTGGAAAGAAGCAACACTTTATATGTCTTCTACATCTGCTGTTCATTGATACACGTAAACATAGTGCAAGAGAATGTTTATTTATAGACTCACCAACTGTTGCTTCATCCTCAAGGCCTCTAGTTTTCAGCACGGACCCTTGCGCTTCCAAAATTATAGATCTAAAGTCTTCTATTTGCTTACACTTTGTAAATTATTTTATCATCAAAAGAGGTCAGATCAACACCAATGCTGAAGTGACTTTGGTGAGTAGCAAATGAGCCAATGCCCAAAAATTATTCCTGCAAATCATTTGATGTATTCATAAAAACAAGAGATATATTTGAGGAAAATCATCAGTGGTCCTTTTGCTTCTCAGCTTTGTGTCTTTTTTAATTGAAATGCCTTCATATATTTCATAATAAGCTATGTAACAAGAACTGAGTGAAAGTACTTCACCCATTCTGTGTGTGGTTGGTATGTGAAAAGCACATGTCAAAATGTTGCTGGATCACAACAGTTTTACATAGAGTACATTGACAGGCCCAGACTTGTCATTGTCAGCTGGCCAGGACTCCTCAAGCAGCATGGGCAAGGTGTAAGATAATTTTGACTGACACCCATTTAGTGTGGATGTTTGTCAGGGCCCTGAGGGCACTCACGGTCCTCAATGGTCCCTCTCTCCAGAGATCTCTCTCCTGGCCCTGCCTCTGGATCCTGTGGCTCCACAGAAGCTCAGTCCTTGCCTGAGCTATGATTCATGTGTGTCTGTTTCTAGTCCTGCCTTCTTTAATGAACCTTGGACCCAGGACGCACACTGTATATTATGTATATTATAGCTTGTCTCCAGCCTTATCTTTGACTCTTTGTACTTTGAATTCACATTGCATCCTCGTTCTCTCCAGTCCTGTCCTTGTCTGTGTTTCCTTTCATCCCTTTCCGGACTTCCTGGCTGGACCCTGGACCTGTTTTATCACTTGCCATTTCTGGGGTTCTTGGTGGACCCTATCACCAGCCCTTGGCTCTGACACCATAGTCAGATCCTGTAGGACTGTGTCCTTGTGGGAAGATTGTAGCAAGAAGTGTGTCACTGAAACACTTATGACTGCTAAGAACAGGAATCTTCAACATCAGGGTTCAGTCAACTCTGTGTCACTGGTCGTTGGTGCTAATGTAAGAATGCAGCAATGAGTGACTGTAAGGTGCCACAACGTTCTGGAGGTTTGTGATCAGGGATAGCTTCCACTGCTGGCAGACACCAATTGTGTCCATCTGTTCTTTCCCACTCCAAGAATCTCTCTAATCCATTCTTTAACATGGAAGTTCACAGCGTTATTTAATTGTTGGAGGTAAGACCTTTGGTTGTCTCAGGCTGACACCTGCTGCTTTCATCTGGTGTTCCTTAGATCTCACATTGGAGGACACATGCAACAGCCATTCCCTTCTCAGCTCAAACTGCTCTGTTGGTCTCCTCACTCCTCTGGAGCAGAATCTAGTGGATCTGACTCTTTTCTTTGACACTGGATTTATGCCATTCTATCACACTTACTGCAAAAGTGCTTCAGATTTGGGGTTTAATCCAGAAAAGAATTTAAGCACATGCAAAACTGAAAATGCTGTGATCTCCCACAGATTTAGGAACTCCCCAAACTTAACTAATCTCACCTCTGTAAGTGCTTTCCCTTGGGGAAAGGTTTGGCTGAAAAAGTGTTTCTGTTTTTCTGTGAAGGGTTTGGGTTCTGTGATCATTCCAGCCTTCCCACAGCATGAGTTAACTTGCTTCTAATCTGTTCACCCAGCTGTATACAAGAGCTACAAATTCAGCCTCCCTGAGCCCACATGACCTACAAATGATTCATCGTCTCAGGCAGCAATATTTATTAGTATTCCTGGAAGAACCTCCTCCCTCTCCATCCCACTGACCCCAGGCCACCTTCATGCAAGCCTGCACTTCATTTATTGTCAGAAACCCTGAGAAACAAATCTAAGCAAACCAAGTCAGGATCTGATCTCTTGTTAATCCATTCCCTGTATTTACCATTTAGGCACGGAGATGAAAACTACATGGAATTATGAAATATGGTAAGTGTGCCTTGTGCACCAAAAAGTCATCAACTGATAAAAAGAAGAAAATTCTTCAACCTTGGTAAGGAAATAAATGTGCTGATCCAGATACTGCTTGCACTTTGGCTCATTGGCCTGAGATACTGTGAGATTTTCTGCTATAATGGAAATTTCTTCCAAGCCTGCCTGGCAGTAGCTCAGATCAAGCATAATTCTTTTCACAGCCAGAATGTGCCATCTCACAGCTACACAGATGTGGCAGTTTAGGCTGGGTGCCCCCTGCCACTGCTGCATGAGATACACCTCTGGTGTCCTGGGTGCCCACCCAATAGGGGTGGACACAGAAAACGAAGTATTTCTACCCATAAATCCTGCGCCCTATAAAGCCATCTGCAGAGTCATTCTCTTCCTCTTTCTTCCCTCTCTGCTCCCATGGGAGATGCTCTCTTATCGGGTAACGGTGGGGGAGTATCTCAGGCCTCTTAGGCCTGACTAGGCCTAATGCCAGGAGGAGAATCGGGGTGGGGGGGGGGGGCAGTCTCAGACCTGGCCAGCCTGAGACTTGCCTAGCAGTGGGAGGGGAGAAGAAGGAGCCCTGGGGGTTTGGGTAGACCCTCAGGTGGGAGGAGGGAAGGATTGGGAAACCTCTGGGTACTATGTAGGGAACTCTGTATGCTTTAGGATGTTCTTTTCCACTATGCTTTGTAGTTTGTATTTTTTTTCTGTATTTTCACCAATCGCTTTTCCACTTAAACTTTCCATCACTCTCCAATCCGTTTGCGTGTGTCATTCTTTTGTCCCTTTCGGGGCAAGAGACGATCTGTCTGGCCCCAAACCAGCACAACATTGGACATTCAAGAGAAAAGCTTGTACTATCCAGCATGAAAATACTGACATGAGGGGTTGGTTGTGATAAAAAATAATATCTCAGCATTCCACACAGTCAAGGGCAATACCTTCAGCTTTCCAACAGCAAACCTCTCTCTTAGGATCTGGCCAACCACCACTAATTAGTTCCTGTGCTCTACTGATAGCTACATGATGACTTGGAATCATGCAAGAGCAGCCAACATGAGATCATCCATACCTACAGTCAAATATCTGCAGTCAGGTGAACCAGACCTGCAGCCTTGTACTCTTAAGGAACAATCGAATCAGTTACAGTGGACCCTCTTTAATGTTTTCTCCTTTAGTTTTGAAATAAAGACAGGTCTTAGCTATTTATGGGATCTTTTTCTGTGTTTTACCACAGTTAAGTAGGAGCAGAGTAATAGAAGGTATAAATTTGAGAAGAAAACTGAAGCTCTGAACTCAGGGAGAGCTTAAGAGATCAAAAGCTTCTTTAGCTCTAGTCCCAAACACTCAGGGCACCAACACCTCGAAGACTGAGGTTTTCTGAGATCTGCCTGACCCATGAAAAAATCTGACCAGTTTAGAATCCTAGAATTGTTTTGGTCAGAAGAGACCTTTCAGATCATGGAGTCCAACCGTTAACCTGGCGCTGCCAAGTCCACCCCTAAACCAAGTCTGTATGCTTTTTAAACACTTCCATGGATGGTGACTCCACCACCTCCCTGGGCAGTCAGTTTCAATGTCTAACCACTCTTGCAGCAAAGAAATTTTTCTTAATATCTGATCTAAACCTCTCTGATGCAGCTTGAGGCCACTGCCTCTTGTTTTATCACTAGTTACTTCAGAGAGGAGACCAGCACCCACTTCACTACAACTGCCTTTCATATAGTTGTAGAGCAAGAAAAATCCTGAAAGTGTACTGTGGGCCATTCCTCTGCTGTGGCCATCTGAATTCAGAGAAATGTGGTGGCTCCTTTGTAGGGTATGTGAAGTTGTTACACTTTCTACCTTGCTAAATTTTGTTGGGAAGGTGGTAAAGTACATATTTACCTTCTCCTGTTATTTCCAGTAGGATAAATGATTATTTGGGAAAAAGAATTACAGGTAGTGATTAATAATTTTTTAAAAATCACATCACTTCAGTTTTTAACTGCTCAGCCACCTGTTCTTATGTTAGCTTTCAATACATTTTCATTTGAGCTCTAATTGTTTAGGCAGTAGTACTCTGGTATGATTATTATCTAACAGTCATTCACACCCTGGTCTATTTTTAATGCTTGCCATGTTATGCCCTGCTGGTACTATATTGTTTCATAGTTTTCAGCTTCAGGAATATAGATTATTGTATTGCTTTTTTAGCTCCTATAGATTATTGTATTGTTTTATTTGCTTCTCTAGATTATTGTATTGCTTCATTGCCCCCTATAGATTATTGCATTGCTTCATGGGGGCTCCTAGAGACTTCTGTCTTTTGTGGTTGCTAGAAATCACTACAGAGGGTAGGAAATGGGCTGCGTATTTCAAAACAGAAACTTCAGTCACTGAGGCTGTGGCAATCAATGTCAGTGGTTTGAGTGTTCTGATAAAGATACACAAATCATACTGTGTTCCCATGTGGTGGCAGGAGGGGACAGCCATTCTTTCTTTGTTTCTTCGTTTATTTTTCTTTTGTTCTTTTTATTTATTTTTCTGTTTCTTTTTCATACATTTGAGAAAAGCAAGGCAAATGCCCATCTCAAGGACCATGTTGGTTGTCACTAAAATCCTGACACCAGCAAAATTAACTGTTTAAACACCCTTAAAGCCACTGAATTCCAAGGTCATGCATAACTTGACTGCATAAATATTTTCTTGGGTTGGTGACTTTGTGAATAAATTATTTTAGAAGCCAACTGGAGATACTTACATTTACACTCAGTTGCCCATTTTCTTCTTGCTGCCTTGTACTTTCTGTGCTGTTATTTTAGTTCTTCGTGTGACCCAGTCTAATTTTCTTGAAATTTAAGTCTCTGTGGAGTCCTAGGGGGAAGTATTTCAGCACATTTTTAAGTTCATTCTTCCGACAGTCATTTAAGCCCCAGTGTAATTTTTAGTCAGTGCTTCTGTCTCATTGAACTCAGTGTGACTACAAGACCACAGATAATTTCATCAGTATTGGATAATGCTTTCTTGAGCTGGTGATATAAGTAGTGGGTACATATCTCCTTGGAGTAACTTCTATTGTTTACCATTTCTGGTGCCTGGTGGCACACCACTTCTTCTGTGCTATTTACTACTATCCATCAGGTGAGCATTCATGTGCTTTTCTTCGTCCAGTTTAAGTCCAAGGCACATGATTTTGTTAAACAGTTTAGATGCTAGCTAATCAGTTTGCTTTGATTGAAATAAAGGCAATAAAAGCTTTTTAAAGTGTTTAAATGTACTTATTTTTAATGAGATATTGGCTAATGTTGGCCAAATTAGAAGCTGATCAGTAATTTTCTTTCATTTTCATAAAATCATAGAATCATAGAATGGTCCAGGCCGGAAGGGACCTTCACAGTCAGCAGGTACATCCCCAACTAGATTAGCCTGCCCAGGGCCTTGTAAAGTCTTACCTTGAATATCTCCAGGGAAGGGGCTTCAAGCACCTCCCTGGGAAACCTGTTCCAATATTCCACCACCCACATAGTGAAGAACTTCTTCCTAATATCCAGTCTAAATCCGCCCTTCTCTATCTTGAAGCCATTGCCCCTCATCCTGTCCCTGTAGCCCTTTGCAGTCTCTCTCCATCCTTCCTGTAGCTACCTTCAGGTACTGGCAGGCTGCTATTAGGTCTCTCTGGAGCCTTCTCTTCTCCAGGCTGAACACCCCCAGCTCCCTCAGCCTGTCCTTGTAACAGAGCTGCACCAACCCCTTGATCATTTTCATGGCCCTCCTCTGGACCCTCTCCATCAGGTCCATGTCCTTCTTATATTTTGTTCAACCATATTTGGCCAACAGAATGAATGCTTGTTGATTCAACATCTCATGCATGTTCAAACAAGAAGGTCAGAAAGAGGTGGACAGAGAGGTGATGGTGAGCAATGTTGGTGCAGGTTTGGATCAGTATAGACTGAACAGCTTTATCTGGAAAGCAATGTGAGATCAGAAACTTCAGAGTGTTCTGTCTTGCAAAGAATAATAAAATGCTTTAATACTGACTAATCAAGAAAACTGGTGGGTTTGGAGCTGAAAATGGGTCTATATTTTATATTTCCAAGAGACTGAGGGGCTGCTGTATGACAGATTTATGTCCAGTTGTTTCTGGAGGACTGTGCCAGGTGCTGTCCTGGGATGTGGTCTTTGCAAGCCTCCCTACAAACTGGACATGTTTGGATCTAAGGATTTCAATATAATTAAGATTAGAGCACTATGTGAGTCTCCTGCTGTGAGGAGACTTATTCACTCCTGTGAGCAAATCAAGATTTAAATACCAGTTTCCACCTTATTTCATGCTTGTGACCTTCCACAACTTGTGTTCCAAATAAACATCTTTCAAAATATGTTCTCCAAGTGTAATGTTTATATCAAACTCATCTGCATTTCAGGAAACCCTGAAGGCTGACTGAAATACCGGTCAAGTCTGACATCAAGTGGTCAGATGCTCCCCATCCCCAGTGGAACTATTAACATAGTGCTGCCCCTGGTATCTTGTCCGAAGAAAATCCTCCCTCTCCAGTTTTTCTCTCCATAATTTTTCTTTTGTTTACATGATTTCTCAATGTTCTTCCTACTCTGGTTTCCACCAAGGTCATGGAGTATCACATTACCCTTCCACTCGATCCTGATGAGTCTGCCAGCAGAATGATGGTGTTGTGTAAATAACGCCTTCTTGATATGACAGTGCATAGAAGACCTCTGCACACTCTGTTTATTTTCCCCAATATATTCTAACAACATCTACATCTTTTTAAAACACTCCCAGCCCCTGAGACACCAAGTCCTCCACCTGTGCAGGGGCTAACTGTAAGAGCACTCGCACATCTCTTCCTGTTAGAGTATACTGCAAATGTTAACTCCATTCTCATCTGTACACTCTGAAGAAACTTCGATAGTGATTCATTCCATGATATAGGAGAGGGAATTGGGAGAGAGACCAGAGAGAATTTAAATCTTTGACCTAAGACCTTAAGTTTTCCTGAGTGCCTGCCTTGGGTTCAGCCCTCTGGCTTACTGAGATGCTGCCTTCATGTTTTAGTGGTATTTGTACCCAGACTGACTCAGGAGTAGCTCTGGAATACATGGTTCATGCTCAGCTTCTAGTTCTCCCTTTTTCCAGGGTGAGGAGTTACCCTTTAGCTGCCAGAGGGACATTTTTCATCTCTCTTCTCAGTGATCAGCAGGCTTAGTTTGGCCTGTTCAAGGGAAAATGAATGGCAGGTCACAAGCCGGACAAGATGAACATTTTTATCTACACTAGTGATTTGTCTTTCACTGGAATATTGGTGTGGTTCTGCACCCTGTGCACCAAAGAGACAGCAAAAACATCAGTGCTTCTCGGTGCCTTCCAGTGGAGTCAGCAATGCAAATACCAGCTTCCAGTTTCTCCCAGAAATGCCCCAGCTTGTTAAGAGTCACCACCCTGTTTGTGATTCTGGGGCTCTCCACTGCCTGTTCACAGGTAGGCACCATTGTTTACATTCATCTCAGAGGTGAAGTTATTCACTTCAGTGTCTTTCCTTCTGGTGCAAATTTGCCGTTTTATTCTGGAGCCATATTTCCCCAGGGACCTCAAGCTGGCATAAACCAGTGCTGCTGTCAGAAAATACAGCCCTTCCCCTAGTTCAGCATGGCTATGTTTGCAGCTCCACAGTGAGCTGGATTGGGGAATTGGAATAGAAAAAAAAAATCAAATAACACAAACAAACCCCCCAAACACCAAGATTTCTGCACATCTGATTCAGAGATCTGTTATAATTTAAGTGCTTGATGGTGGGTTTATCCTCTGTGAGCAGAGCTCCCTGCTTGAACTGTGTTTCTTATGATAAAAAGTAGTTTTCATGTGAGCTAAGCGATCATTGCTCACATTCCCAGTCTGTTAGCTGTCTGGACAGCCCAGCTCACTAAGGAGAGTGGATCTGTGATGTCTGTGGTTTAAAAGTCCTACATCTGCTTAACTGGGAATAGTTTGGAAATAAAGTGAGATACACGACTGAACTCTGCATTTAAAAACAGTGCTGTACCTTCTTTTCTCCACTTAATAGGCTCTATTTTAATGTATTTGGGTATGTTTCAGTTACCACTGATCTAATGTTGGTTCATTATCTTTAGTCTCCTATAGTCTTACTGCCTAGATAAATGGTGATGAATCCACTAAATGTTAAATGCACACACATATATTTTCAACGATGACTCCTACTAAAAATTAATTACTACAATAATTATTATAAATTGAAATAGTTTCTTTTTACATAGTATGTGATTTGTACTAAATCATTCTGTTACTGAAGTCCTGGATCAGGCCATGACTAGTCCCTGGACTAGAGTTGGGATCCATACAACACTAAGAAGATGGCAGCTTTTTGCCCCAAGGAGCTGGCATTTTGAAATAGATGGGAAGGATACAGGGTTTGAAACAGGACCACAGAAGATAGACTTCAAAATATCTCCTCAAACATATTTTCAGATCCCTTTCCAAGTTTTAAGGCACAGTGAGCATGAAATGTCAGGGCTGCAAATTAATTTCCAGGTGAAAAGAAGTTCAGAGTAACCCTCTTTTTTTATATATTCTTACAATGTCCATCTTTTTCAAATAGAATATTTCTAGTGAGCCATGCAGTAGGCGTTTTAACCAGATAGCCACTGAATGGCATTGTGGTGCATTTTGAAAGGACATTTTTGAAATGCTAAACTGATGGGTACACTGAGGTTCACCACAGAAAATAAACCCAGTGGCCAAATGGCAGAGCTGTGGCGAGCTGCATCTTATGAGATTTGAAAGGAATTTTGGCCAGAGTTCACAACTGTATTGCAACTCATACAAAATGTACAGTAAGTTTTAGACAAATCTGGGCAGTTCTATGCTGAACAGACTATTCAACAAAAGTGTGTGCATTTTTAACAGAACAAATTATTTTCTTGTTTAAAAACAAACCCAAAACACTACATATGTTGCAGAACTATACTTGCCATTCTTTATTTTAAAGTCATACACAAATGGTTTGTTCTGCTCTGATTAGCTTATTAGTTAATGCTGGATTTGAAAGGCAGTTTTGGGGCATTGTCTGTCAACTTAGTGGAAATTAGGACAGTGAGTGCCTTCAATAGTCTTTGTTCATTAAACCATATCTCTGCAGATGTTCAGTGTTTTACCATTTCGAATGCTTTTCCAAAGCATTCTCATTTTCCAGCTAATGAGAAATATGTGACTGACTACCATTCATGGAGTCATTTACTAAGGACACAGAAGAGGTAGGTTCATTCTCAGAGGCCAACACCTTACATTCATAAGTGCTAAGATACATTTACAAGCCCTCCAAGAGTAAGATGAGAGAGTTTAAATGGTATATTGAAAGGCTTGTTCTCAGGAGAACGCTGTGAGAATCTTCCTGCAAACCAAGAAATTACTAACCCCATAGGGAAATCAGCTGTAGCCAGCTGTGGTTTTTGTGTGAAGAAAGGTTCATACACAACTTTTATCTTAAATTACTATAGGTGCCTATCCAAGCTAGTATACCTTGTGTCTGTAAATAACTAATGAAAAGGGAGATCATCTTTCTTGGTTCAAACCTCTGGTACCTTTGAGTCAAGACTCCTGTCTGAATGGCAGACGGGGTGCTGTTGAAGGTGAAAAGCTTTCTCTTAGTGATGAAGTCAGCAGACAGTTCTGACTGATGCTGGGTTCTCATCACAAGCAGAAATGCTGTATTTGTTGAGAAGTTGAAGCAAAGACAGCTGTACATACTTGAAATGCAGTTTGGAGTAATGGGCCTGGCCAGGGATGGCAAATGAGAGCTGTAATTGATTAGCCAGGGAAAAGGTACTTTATCTGCTTCTCTTTTGTGAGCTTTCCATGGAATTGATCAGCAAGGTGCTAGTGCCGTTCCTTACAACTAATTTCTTCTTCAGGGTATGCACATCATTAGTCAATAGGATGGATGGGAAGGTAGTGAGGTAGTTGTTTGTGCTTCTAAGTAGATATTCATTATGCATATGACTGAGTTTTGTTAGGATTTTTATCTCCTTTTAACTCCAGGGTTTCTTTGGTTGGTTGGTTGTTTTTTTTCTTTTTGCTTTATCACCTTCCAGTTTGGTTAGAAAGTTGCATATACATAGGTAGTGCTGTTCTTTCTAGGTAACTTCATGTGCAAGTTTGTGTGAAAGTCCACTTTCATCAATCTTACCCATTCTGACTTGGTCTTATCTTGAAAGTATGTATAATAACCAAAAAGAAAGAGGGGCCCTCCCTCCCTTCAAATAAGTAGAATCAGCTGTTTATAGCAGGAAAGGTTGTGTGTTTTATCTTGCTGCATGCTCTCAGGTATTGTCTGTGCTTACGTATAACAATGTATTGCAGTGAAAATTGAGATAACACTACAATATGTGGAAATATTAGATTGTAGTAATATAACTGGCTACTGGTACAATGTGCTCTTTATGGAAACGTAAAATAGATACAGGTTGATAGCATAACGAAAAGGGCAGATGTGGTAGCTCAGTATATTAAAAAGGAAAGCATATCACATATGGCAATTACACTAGCCATCAATCTTCAATAGTTTGTGAAGAATACTGCTAAAATGCAGTGAAGCTTTACAAGATTTATGATCACAGAGTGTAAAATATAACAGATGCTACAATATTTAGATGCCTACTGGCATTTACTGTTACCCTACACAGCTCATTTCAGTAATATGAAAATTTTATGTGCTCTGTAACCTCTCTGAAATAGAAACATATTTATAAAGAAACCACAATGGAACAGAGCATTTTTAATATATACACTGCTTGATTTGTTTAATAAGATAAAAAGACAGAAAATGGCCAATCAAATTAAATTACTCTTAGTTCATTATTAAATCACTATTAATACTGAAGCTTTGATACGTCTGATGCTTTCTAATCTGGGCTCTTTGCCAGATCTGTATAGCTCAGAAATGGCTGGGGAGTCCATGCAGCCATTGTTCAGTGCACGCTGAAGTCTTATGGGGATGATCACTGCAAGTCAAACCAATGAGATTAGAGCAGAGAAGACAGCTCCTGTAGTTTGCTGTGCCTTTCAGCTGGGAAGCACAACAGACACACTTTCTTTGTGCAATGTGAATCACATAGAGGAGCTACCAAGGTAGTTGCAAGCCCTTGTGATTACTAGAGGACTGTTAAATTAGGGCCTAGATATACCTGCTCAGTAATACTGTCTTTTGGAAGGATGCCCAGAAGCACCTCTTGCCATCAAGCTGTGTAAGTTGCCATGCTTCTGCTCTTGTGGATGCCGGTGTTTCATTTCATCACATCTCTACATTATTTAGCTTTGCCTAGCTTCCCCTGAGGCTGCTGTATTACAAACATTTCATGGCTGAGTATGTCTGATGTAATTCTGGTAATCACACTAAACACTAAATGAATCAAGGTCAAAGACATCCTCTCTAACTTGCAGGGCTTGACCTCATAGATGTCTGACGCAGTCTTTGATCAGGAGGAGCAATTCACTCAACCCAGACTTGCCAGTGCCATCAAGACTTGCAAAAGTATTTGAACTGGCAGTTTGTCCACCTGGCATTTGGCTTGGCTCCTTTTCTCTTCTGCGTTTCATGGACTGGTTTTGCATGTGGTAACCTCGTAAGTCTACAAGAGTTGGGTCTGGAGGAAACCAAAGGCTCTGGCTGTTTTTTGGGGCAGGGATTATAACACAGATCTGGTCAAAAAGCCACAGCACCTCTTGGGTAGCTGTAAGTCACTTCTTTTTATCAACCCTGTTTTGTTATTTTCAGGAGGAGTCTGACTCCTACTGAGATTAGTGGCCGGTATTTTTCTTAATCCAGACTTTTGACTTTCACCAGCACGGCTTACAACATTTTGACTACTTTTATTTTATCTTCTGCAGCACCGTGCTTTTTGTGTTTCCTATTTACAAACCAGATCCCTTTACACACATGAAACCATGTGAGTGGCCTGGACACGAGATACACTTGAGCCTTGGAGTATGTTTCTCATGTGAGCTCAAATTTCTTGGGCTTTAAAGAGCCATGGCAGAGACCCTTCACTCCTGTACAGTTTTAAGGTACTTCACTGCAACTTGACACTATGCATGGTAACCAAGCTACACTACTACAGCTATCCATCCAAGCTGGACATTCTGTAAATCAAAGCAGCACCTTGTAGTGATGCTGAAAAGGTGGAGAAAAGCAATTTTGTGGCCAGATTTACTATCTATCTCACCTGCTCACTATATAAAAAAATACAAGCAGTTAGCCACAGCCAGACCTGCTAAATCTAAGGTCTGTCTTTCCTGCTGCAAAGAAAACAGCTGCTTGGGATCCTGGAGCGTATTAAGAACAGTGTGTCCAGCAGATCGAGGGAGGTTCTCCTCCCCCTCTACTCTGCCCTGGTGAGACCTCGTCTTGAGTACTGCATTCAGTTTTGGACTCTCCAGTTTAAGAGGGACAGGGATCTGCTGGAGAAGGTCCAGTGGAGGGCTACAAGGATGATTAGGGGACTGGAGCACTGCCTTATGAGGAGAAACTGAGGGACCTGGGGCTTTTTAGTCTGGAAAAGAGAAGACTTAGAGGGGATTTAATAAATGTTTATAAATATCTGAAGGCTGGGTGTCAGGAGGAAGGGTACAGGCTCTGCTCACTTGCTCCCTGTGATAGGACAAGGAGCAATGGGTGTAAGCTGCAGCACAGGAGGTTCCACATCAACACAAGGGGGAATTTCTGTACTGTAAGGGTCACAGAGCACTGGAACAGGCTCCCCAGGGGAGTTATGGAGTCTCCTTCTCTGGAGATTTTCAAGGCCCGTCTGGATGTGTTCCTCTGTGATCTGAGCTAGATAGTACAGTCCTGTTCTGGCAGGGGGATTGGACTAGATGATCTCTTTGGGTCCCTTCCAATCCATGGCATCCTCTCATCCTGTGATCCTGTGATCTTGTTTCCTAGCATCAAAAACCATGCTAGAAGTTAGCAAGCAGTATAATTCCATTTTGTGCTTCTGTAAAACAAATCATGTTCAGATCAAGGTGACAAGACCTACCAATTTCCCTTGGAGATGACTGGAGCTGGTTCTGTATGTGTCTGAGAATATTGAACAGGGTATTCATTATTGTAATTTTGCAATGTGATCTAAGCTTATTTGAAAATAGAAGTGTTTAAATAGTTGCTTGTGGTGGAAATATGTTTTTATCATAGAGTTAGCACTGAAACTTCTGAAGTCTTTGATGTAACTGAAGAAGTGTAGATAAGCAAAGCAATTCAGAGAACTTTAATCTGTAGTATTTCATTGAATTAAAAGTGCTCTCCAAATGCAGACAGTTATATGAAATTAGGGAAAATGTATTATTTTAATAGCCAAAGAATCAAAGTCAATATCTGAACTCATGCCATCTCACCTGGCACATGAAAAACAATTATGTACAGAAATATAAGTTAGGGCTGTCAAAAGCCATTCACTCATCTCTGGTGACTGCAGTGTGTTTGATGGCCACAGTACATCTGGTCGGAGCTGAAACAATTCTGCCTGTGGTTTCTAGAGGCCACTGTGACTGCAGGCTGATGGGATGTCATCTCTGCCCTTCCTGTAGTTGCTGTCCCTAGTGCTCTATCCAAGCACTGATTTGCCCAGGTGGCAGTGGCAGCAGCAGCAGATGGCATGGCAGGTGGTGGTCACAGAAGTTGG
Organism: Indicator indicator; assembly: GCF_027791375.1. Classification (NCBI taxonomy): domain Eukaryota; kingdom Metazoa; phylum Chordata; class Aves; order Piciformes; family Indicatoridae; genus Indicator; species Indicator indicator. Next base: position 44,477,343 of record NC_072014.1, read on the forward strand.
AGAAGCATTTTGATATGCTTCCTAGGTGCCCCAGTTCCTTCACTGGAGCCTTGTCCAGTGAAGGTGAAGGAGAGCTTGATCCTTGCCCTCCAAATAATCCCAACTCTAGGGCCATTCTCCCTCCCAGGAAACAAGTGATGTTCTTATAATCTTGAGTCACCTACCTCCTGTCTGCTCAAAGTACAGCCACAGGCAACTCATTCATCCCATCAGATTCCTTACTACAACCTAGCTATAGATAGTTGTATGTACTAGTAGCTACTAGTAGTTGCCGTATCAGTAACTGAGGATGACTTCTGAGCTTTGTTGCTACCTATTTTTAGGATCCCTCAGAGAGATGAGTGATATAGAATCATAGAATCATAGAATCAGTCAGGGTTGGAAGGGACCACAAGGATCATCTAGTTCCAATCCCCCTGCCATGGGCAGGGACACCTCACACTAGATCAGGCTGGCCCTCTTGTACTAGGGGCTCCAGAACTGGATGCAGTACTCCAGGTGGAGTCTCACCAGAGCTGAGTAGAGGGGGAGAATCACCTCTCTTGACCTGCTGGCCACACTTCTCTTGATGCAGCCCAGGATCTGGTTGGCTTTCTGGGCTGCAAGTGCACATTGACAGCTCCTGGTGAGCTTCTCGTCCACCAGCACCCCCAAGTCCCTCTCCTCAGGGCTGCTTTCCAGCCAGTCATTGCCCAGCCTGGATCTGTACTTGGGATTGATGTCTCTAGTCATTGGGCTTCTTCCATTTCCCAGCCCATCTCCAAAGCTTCAGGATCTCTCTCAGTGTGGTAGTTTTAGGCTGTGCCTAGAAAATTTTCCACAGATCTTGAACAGAAAGTGACAGAATGTAAATAAATTACTATTGGATGTAAAAAGGAAAATAATGATAAGGTCTAAATAATCCCATTGGTCAGATATCCAACAAAGTTAGTTTGTATAAACTAACTTTCCCCCTTTTCAACTCCTTCGCTCTAGCAGATACTAGCTTCTGGCTTTCTGCTGGCTTTGCTGACCTTAGCTGCATTGCTTTGGTGTGGCTGAGTATTAAAAACCGTCTCTCTCTGCTTTTTCTCCTTTCTTCTCTTGTCCTGTGTACTGGGGAGAAGGGAGCAAGGAGGGGGAAGCTGTCGGTAGCCCCCTGGTTTTGTCCAGGGGGGTTCTTGTGTTGTTTATAAATTGTATATATATGTAAATATCATATATTTTGTACATATTCATTGCATTCTATATTTTAGATTTTAGTTTTGCTTGTAAAAACAGCTTCATTTGCTTCCAATTGAGCTGTTCTGGCAATTTTATGTTGAGGGTAATTTCAACTTACCACACTTGGCTTAGCCATTTGCCTAACCTCTGCAAGCCTCTTGCTTGGTGGCTGTGCAGAAGATGCAAAGCTGTAGGGAAGTTAAGGAAGGATGTAGTGCTCTAATTCTGGATCTGCCAGTCTGTTCCCATGAGCATCTTCCCACTGACCTCAATGTCTTTTGGATAAGGCCTTTATTCAGATAATATGCTGGAGTAAATCTGCTACTCAGAGATCACATCCCAAGAGGCACAGTTTGCTCTGCTTCACATTCCATGACAAATCCGTTCTGAATCCTTTTGTTATTAATAATAGACAGCAAATTCTCATCTCAGAGTTCCTGAGGTAGAGTCAGTGATATCTGTGTAATTTAAACTAAACCTGCTCTCGCAGCTCTAAGTGAGTTCTACAGACCTTATTAGTGCTATTTCCCTGTGCAGCTGGGCAAGCTACTGCATAATTGGGGATAAGAGCCAAGAACCTTTGGAGTGCAAAAGGTGTAACTAACCTTTGCTAATGAAGGAGATCATGCAAAGACTATTTCATATTTGTGTGTGTCTGATGCTACAACTGAACAAGCTATAGAAAAGCACTAAAATGGTGACTACTTCCCTGCAAACAAAATAGCGACACAGAGATTGTTGCTCTCTGTCTGGAGCTGTGCATGCCCCAGAAATCCAAATCCATGGAAATAGTCAATGGAAATTAGCAATTGTTTGCTAAAGCAATTTTTATTGCCAAGTCCCTGAGAATCAGTAGGACTCCCTGTGTCTGCCATTGCTCAAACCTGGCTCTCTGCTTCTGCAGTTCCAGTAATATGACAACTTCACAATCCACACAAACTTCTGGTAGTTCTTTTGCAAGCTTTTCAAAGGCAGCCTAAGAACTAAAACATGTCTGCCTTAGGAGGTTTTGCTCCTGAGAGGTAAGGTGAGGTGACAGGAAGGTTGGGCTATGTCAGTGCCAAGGATTTTGGTAAGGTTGTTAATAGCATCCCTGTAGCCCAAAGGCCTTTGTAAAATCATCCTTACTCTCGTGGTGCTGCAGATGTGGATGTGATATGCATGAATTAATGTGCACCTGAAGGTACAAGGTCCCCTGGGTGCATTGCACATACAGTCAGTGAGATGGTCTGAATTATCAGCAGGCTTTGAAGCATTCCCCAGGACAGCATCTTCCTGCATTTATTGGTAGGATACTGTTGTGCTAGGCCAAGGAGACTGGATAAATAGCTAGCAAGTTGCTAGCCAGGTTTTCTTTCCTTGACTGTTTTGTAGAAGTAATTCAGGTTGCAAGGGGACTCAGGACGTGTCCAGGACAAAATTCTGCTGAGAGTGTGGTCAGATTTGGGGTCAGACTAGTTTGCTCAGGGCTTAATCCAGCTGTTATCTGAGACCCTCAGGTCCTTTTCTGCAGTTCTGGTCCCCAACCTCTATTGTTTCTGGGGACTATTTGCATTTGTCCTGTCTGAATTCCCTAAAATTCCTCCAGCTTGTCTTAGACCCAAATGGTGACTCTCCTGTGTATGCTTTGGATTTTTTTTGGAGTTTTTATAAGTGTCTGTTAGTTGATCTTTTCCCTTTTCACTTTGCTGACTAATTCTCCAGACAAAGTAAACACCTTCTGGTCAGGGTTTTTCCTTCTAGCCCCACAGTTATTGGTCTCCTGTTAGAGTTTTTTAAAGAAGTTAGTGCATGTGAGCTGTGATCCTGGGTTACTGCTAAGTAATACCTGTGCTTTCCCCATGCTGATGAAGAATGGAGCTAATGGCAGGAGCAGGATCATTACACTGGTGGTGGATTTCCCTCCTGTGATCCAATTAACATTTTGCACACTGAGCACTTCTTCCGGTCTGTAGTTTGTGCTCATGGAGGCATGAATACCCTGGGAGCAAAGTGCTGCCTTCTTGGTTGGGATAATTATATATCCCTATTATAAGACTAGTTGATTTTATCCTCTCTCTGCAACATTTAAGCAGCATTTGTGTAAAAGAGAAAACGCTATTTATTTCCATGTTAATGATAGACTAACTACTGATAGACTAACAGAGGTCTTAACCACTGGTGTATAGCCATTGATTTAGACAGATAGATAATGGAGTAAGTCTGGTACAAGCTGTCAGATATATGAAGCCCTCTGGAGGGTGGTAGTGAGAATCACTTGGTTCAGGAATTACAGCCACTGTTTAATAGTTAGAGTGATGCAGGTATAGCTACCTCAGTCTCCTCCACAGATCTTCAGAGGGCTCAGTCCATAAACAGCAAAATTTTTTATAAAAAAGTTGAGATGAAACCTTGTTCAGTAAATATGACATGTGAACAATATTAGAGCATTTGCTGCTGAAGATAACTTCCTTCTTCTGAACTCTAAGCTCCTTTGGAAAACAGCTATCTCTATTACAATCTGTTAGATCATCTAACATGATGTGTCCTGCTCTGTCTGGAGTACTCCACTATTGAAACTAAGGAACAATAGTATCAGTTTAGGACAAGAAAGTGATAAGCAGTCAGGTACTAACTACAGAGGGTACATTTATTTTCTCTGAAAGATCTGCCAGAGATGAACAGCTACAGAGAGCCAAGAGTAAACTGCCAGAGATACTTTCTCATATTCATCAGCACAGGGGTGAGCATGATACAGGGAGGAGCACACTCCCCTTGCTGTCACCTTGCCTGCTGTCCCATGCAACTGCACCAGTACGTGCACCAGTATGAGCAGTGAAAGCTGTCAGAAGGAAATTGGTTTGTTCATGCAAAAAGAAGGAAAAATGCAATGAAGACTCCTAAAGCATTTGACAGGGAAATAAAGAGAATCCTAACAAAGGAAGAATGACAGCAGTGTATACCACAAACAGTACTAAGAAATGTGGGAAGTAGATTTACTATCTCTACTTGGTAGCCTCCAGACTGCAGGTTCTTGTGAAAATGCTGAGTCAAACCCAGGAAGCATTATTTTTTTGTGTGAGGTGTTTCTATTATGGCCTGAAATGTGGACATCAGCCAGAGCTGGTCTTCAGATGTCCTGGACATGCGTTGGATCTTTACAATGGCCAGACCAGTCTTCAATATTGACCTTGTGCAGCTGGATACCTTGGTGTACAGCTGTGTTCCTTGAACATTTCTTAGCTTTTCTGATTGCTGCCCAGAAGTGCAGCTCAATTTTGGCCCACCAAAACAGAGAGAAATGTATGGATGACAAAGTTGCTAATGAGAACTGCCAGAGTTTCTAATAACTGTTACTCATAGAGCTTTAGTTTGTTTCCTTTTCTGATTTGCACTGGAAATTTTGCAGCATTAAAGGAGGCTGGTTAAATGTGCTCCCCTTTTTGTGTATCATCAGTGACACTCTTGCTAGAGAACCACCTACTGAACTGTTACCTGTGTGTGTGGAGATGTACAACCCTCAGTCACCCCCTACAACTGCCACCACAGCAGGCTACATGCAGGGCAGCTTGTCACCACTAACTGATGAAGAACCAGAAGATCCTGCTCTGACTTTCTGACTTTTTCTTCCGTGGGTACCTGTAACAACAGCAGACTGAAGAATCCAAACAGATTTAATTACACTGATTGATGTTACTAGCCCTTTCTGGATTGTTTTCCCCCTCTATTTAAATAGCAAAACATACTTGCTTGGAATTTGAGGACCAAGATATCCCCTCTATATTTACATTTAAGTCCTGGGAAATGACCAAAAAATATTTATTTTGGTTTTCTTCTCATCTCTCATAGACCTAAGTGGTTCTGGAAGCTGTAGTCTCACATGCTACAAAAGTACTATTTCAGCAGCAGACTTGTTTGCTGCTGAGAAAATAGTTGTTAGAAGTCATGTAACAACCACTGCTGATCCCTAAAGGGGATTGCTTCTCCCACTAGCTGTTATCTAAATGGAATGTTTTCTGGAAAGAGGAACTGAATAAATAAAACAACAGTAGCAAGGCTGGAATGCTAAGGATCCAGAGATTTTGACTCATCCATTTTCATGTTTGCATAACTCCACCAAACCCAGCAGAGTTATTCTGGTTTTTAACATAAGCCCTGGAGCCCAAAATGCTGTAGGGAAAGAAGCTGTCTGCTCCCATCTGAACAAAGGGAAGGCCACAGCATGACTTTATTTACATAAACTGTCTACCAGATGGAGAGGAACCCTGGGGAAAGGCAGGCACTCCCTACCCCCTTCCCTCATGAAATGTAGGACATGGGAGAAGGCTGCATTTGAGAAGTATCTACCTAATTTCTTCCTGTAGCTCCCCAGAAACCGTTCTTTGCATTTCAGAATTGTTTGCTCAGTGGGAATTAACTGGGGGAGTAAAAGAGGGCAATGACATTTGGGACTGGACCTCCTGACATGCATTTTACTCAGTGAATCAATGCACTGCTGGCCTGTACTGAGGACCCTTTTTCATTAGGACTTCTTGATTGGAAAGAGCAGGAGCAGAGTTAGGTCCTGCCTTTTATCTACTCCATATATTGAAATAATTTGAGAACTCAGCTGTATTAGGGTGTAGAGTAAGAGAGCTGGCCTGAAGAGGAGAGGCTCACTGGGGATGCCCCATCCTCTGCACTGGAAGTTGGCAGGGAGGGAGGAAGGAAAGAATGTAAGTTCTAGAGTTTGGTAGGAGTTAACATGCACTTTAAAGTGCTGGGATTTATTCATATAGATGTGGTCTTACTGTATGTCCAAAAGCTGATTTTCCCTCATCTTCTAAATATTGTTCCCACTGTTTCATGTAAGGCCATGGAGGCTGTGTGAGCTTATACTGCCTTTGGAGGACTATAAGGATAAGTCAATGATACTACTATTTGGAAGGGAAGCTGTCCATTTGTCAGCTTTAAGACCTGATATGTTTGTGCTTTCTCTTGTTGCTCTAGCACACCCTTTAAAGGAGCCATAAAGCTATGACGAAGGTGGCAGGTGAGTGTGCTCAGGTGCCTGGCACAACGCTGAAAGGGCTCAGTTGCTGCTACTGAAACCAGGGAGATACAGCAGGAGGAAAGGCAGAGCTTGCATCAGCGGGATTAAAAGGCTGTGTGGACTCAAGGCTGCAAAGCTATGGAAGCAATTCTGAGGAATTTGCCTTCCTCAGAATGAGGCTAATATCACCTTTCAGAGTCCTTATCGCCTCCCCAGGACAAAGTGATGTGAAGGGCAGGGATTTCCTACCCTCCAGATAATGAGCCCAGCAGGAACCCTGCCCTTTACTACAGATAACAAGCAGGTGCTGGCAAAGCCATCACCCTCCTGCTGCCTCCAGCTCCCAAGGCAGCAAGTTCAGCTAGCTTGTCTGTTCCTCCTCCTCACAGCAGACAGAAGGTGCCACCATTTGCCTTTCCCTCAGTGACAGGAACCAGTCTTTGTTAGTGGTTGCTGGGGGATTGCAGCCTTCTGCCCTGGCTGTAACTAAAATCTCGTGCATCGTCCTTACAGAGAGCTGAGGAGGGGTGACAGTAATCTGAAATTTGCAGAGCCATAGTTCTGGTGCTTCATTCTCACAGCTTAAAGGCTCTGAGTCTGAGACTCAGGGTAACACATGGGTCTTGCAGCTGCCTGACCACGTTTTTTTCACTCTGCTCCCATAACAGCTTCAGCAGAGGTCAGCAGAGAATTTGATATCTGAGACAAAGGAGGCTAACTCAAGTGTTAGAGTTTTTTGTTTCAATTTGGTTTTCTTGTCATCAACTCATCTATATAGGATCTCTGTTTCTGGAAAGAGGCAGAGTGAAGAGTTTACTTTAATCCAGTATTTAAATTCCATAAACAAGACAGAAGTCTAATAGCAGGCAGAGAATATATATTGCAGCAATAAAACTTCTCTGAAAGAATTGCAGCAGTAGCTAGAGAATGCTAAAAGGTGTTTCTCTATGTGTGAAGTTTCATTTACAGGCCTAGGTTGGTTTGATTTTCATTTAATAAAAACACTACATTAATATAATCATGATTATATTGTGAAGAGGAAACACTTTGGAAACTTTTTTATTCTTTTCATTAATTACTTCTCTCTCCAGCAGCACCATTGCACTGCAGAGATAAAAAGAGGAGAGTACTTGATACTGAATTTCATTTTTAAAGGAAAATGTGAAGTTTAAATTGGGTTTATTATGTAAACTTTCAGGTAAAAGATGAGATAAAAATACTTCTGAATAAGGAAAATAAATTGCAAACCATTGTCTTCCGATCAGGCCTATCCCAAACCATACACAGACCACCACCAGAAGGTAGAGATTATCTGACATGCTAATTGTGCAGGACAGTCTGTGATGCTGAGAGAAGTGACCTGAGATGGACAATGCTGTCTAGTCTCCGTATCTTGGCCAGGTTTTCAGTTAGCATTTAGTTTTCAGAGATGGGATCTAAAAATTACATTCAAACCCAGAATTTTTAACCTCTGTGAGCTCAGAATCTAGAGGTTTGTCCTGAGACAGGGGCTCCCAAAGTTTAGGATCTAGGGCCAAACCCAGCTGCAACTGTAGGGATCCCCGGAATTTTAGTCATAATTTTTTGGCTACACAATGAATCAAGTCATAGCAAAGATCAAGTAGAAGCTGGAAAGCTGGGTGTGAAAGCAAATCATGTACAAAAGATGAAAGGAAAAAAGAAAGCACTTGTGTTTGTGAGAAACCCTTTTCCATATGTTCTTAGAGTGTTTTTTAGTTGCCGTGTTTTTTAGTTGCCATGTTTTTACAGCATCGGAAATCCTCAACAGCACAGTTAAAATGATCAGAATCTTCACGTAGAAGATTCACTGAGGTGGTTGGTTAAGGAGGGCTGCACAGAGAACATATCATTTCCTTGTACCTTTTAAAACCACTTCTGGAACTGTCCTTTCAGCCTTATGCAACTCCACACTCCAAATAGAAATTACAGCCCCACATGGGCAAGGAGGCCAAGAGCTGGCTGAGATCCTCTGCTGCTGCCTCATACGTTTCCCTCTCTGTACCAGGCTGCAGCTTCATGTTGGCTCATACAAATCTGAGCTGTGCACTGAGTCACAGCAACATCATCTGCCTTCAGCCACAGGTAGCTACCAGAATTTCTGTGTTGCTGGTGTCTTGAAAATGAGAAAACACAAAGAAATTCCTCAGGAAACAGAGTGAAGCATATGCCAGGAATTCATGGTGATAATGCAAAAGAACTGAGTGTTGTGTTCTAATGCTCCAACCTTGTTCAGAAGCAGAAGTATCAGAAAAAAAAGTATCAGAAGCACAATGAAAATGAGGAACTTACTGTTTATTTGGCATATCTGAGCCTGGTATTGGCACTATGTGCCTTTCTCCTTTGCAAGTCAATAGCAATAGCCTACCAAAACACTTTGCCTTTATTTTGTCTGTGAAGCTGTTGGTGTAGGCAGCATTCATTATGATCAGTTATTAGGGAGAAACAAGCTGGCCCATGTGAAATGCCTTCTGCCCTGGGGTTCCCTCTCTGCCTGCCTACTGGCAGCTTCACAGTACTCTACTGCTTCATTTTTTACTTCTCTCTTGCCAGTAATTATATTTCATTGGTGACTGTTGTAGCATAGAGTTGGAGGCAAGGGCTTCTGCCTTACCCAGGAAGCAATATTTTATACTGTATATCACTTCCAATGTACAGAATCTGGGAAATGAGTGATTGCTCATTTCATTTCCAGCATAATTTACTGTGCTGAAGGAACAGTGCTGTCAGCTTCTGTTGAGAGTGGATGCGGTGTGTTTTGTATCTAAGGGCTTGCCTTGCTTCCGTGTCCTCCCCCATGTAAGGCAAATACCCCTTGCATTTCCAGAACAGCTGTGTAGTTCTTGGTACCCCACTCTGTAGTGTTGCCAAAGGAGCAATGACCTGTTGTTTTCCAGAAAAATAAAAAGTGTGAGCACAGAGCAGCATAACTGCTCTCTGTACGAATCCAGGTACATTTTTGTGGAAGTCACTGAAACATAAAGCCTAGAATTAATGTCTGCACAAAATTGTCTCACTTTGTCCCTTTGGCAGCAAACTTAAAGCAGCTGGTGCCCATAGGTAAGAGTAAATGGTGGAACACATGGTACTGACACCATACAATATGTGTCTATGTCAAAGTAAGCTGAAGTGTTGGTGGTGTTACACAGACTGCTTTAAGCTGGAATGCTTCATAGCTGATAGGAACATCTTTACAATGAAGAAGTCAAACATACAGTTCATCTTGTGCAATAAGTGGTTACAAAAATGGAATGAGTTCCATGATTGCTCTGGGCAAGCTATAGATGCAATGATACTGAAATCTTGCAAAATTACCACTTGCCTTCCTGAAGGTCTATTGAACAGAAGTCCTTTGTAAATTGGAATTGACATTCCATAAAACTTTTCTAAATAACCATAGCTAATATATGAGAAAATGTGACTACGACATACTGATCAGCACCTCTTTAGCTTTTCCTAAGCACTGTTTAGAGACAAGCAATGTCCACTGGCATCAAAAGTCCATTTTATTTAGAACATTTTTTAGAACATTTTATTTAGAACATTTAGAACAGGTTTTCATTTCCCTTCTCTTCCCCTCTCCAGCAATTTGGAAATCTGCAATTGTCTTGGCCTAAAACAGGTTTTGTGTAATGTGCCAGGCTTGGGATCCTGGCCAAAACCAAGCTGAACATGTCTGAATTTGTGCTAATAAGATATTCATGCCCAAACTCCCTTGCTTCAAACTCAGCACCATAGGATCCAGTCAGCAGGTGTGCAAGGCAGGTTACATGAAGCCTTGTGCACACAACCCCCAGAGAAGCAGCGTTGGTGGTTAAACATGGTTCAGGTCATTGAGACATGATCCGGCACCTGACACATTCCTAAAGGGGCTGATGTTCATGTTTGTGTGGTGCCTGGTAGCTGACACATTTCAGTGTATTTTGTGGTGTTTTCTGGCCCGTGGAAGTCCATACCTTCCTGCACAAGGTGTCTTATCAGCCTGAGTGAACCAAGCCTTCAGGGTTTTGACCACTGTTCATCCTGTTCAGGCAAGTGTGTTGGATAAGAGCAGGACTAGCTTCTGGGAACTTGCTGTCACACTCTTTGTCCAGGAAAAAAATCACTTGCCATAAAATTAAAACATCCTAGTTGAGAATGTAACAGAGGTTGCTCCAAATTCATCCTCCCTGTTGGACTGGCAGCACACTGCCAGACTTCCTGGCATCTTGGCATCGTTGAAGCCTGTCAAGCAAATTTCTCTTATTGGGGCACAGGGGGCTGACCCAGAGCTAATATATTCCCTGACCCTGGAGTATTTTGGGAAGCCTCTGGTTCACTGCTGGGGTTTCAGAGATCTGAAGGCTCTTGAAAACATTTGCAAACACTGAAACAAAGTGAGATTTTGATGGTTGATTGCAATGTGACATTTTAGAATTTTCATTTCTTGTAGAATTTTTGTTTTCCAAATTTCCAAAATATAGATCAGGTGACCTTCTATCATTAGACCTGTAACACCTGGAAGCTCTTCCAAGCAGATTTCCTTAGAGGGATGAGCTAAGGTTGTGTTAAGCAGAGCATTGCTGTGTGTCAGCAGTTTGCTGTTGCCCACTTCCCTGTTAAGCTGGCGTGACCCGAGCAATGTCCCCTTGATCAAGACACAGTGCAGCAGAGGTTTGACCCTTTCTATCAGTGACTGTGACTTGCCATGCTCTCCACTCTTGGTGATACCTTGCTCCCGAAATAACCACAACAGCCCAACTAATGCTTTTTCTTTGCAGGAGAGAGGGCAATGGCCATATGAACAGCACATCCTAATGTCCAGCAATCTTTTTGCACCTGTGCAGTATGGAGTTACAGAGCCTAGGTGGGGATGAAGGAGCACTCCCTGCCTCAGTTTGCCTTCCAGATGTGTTTCTGCTGTGAATCTCTGCCGCTGACCACGTAACACCAGCCTGTTCCCCAGCTCTAGTGCAGCAAATATTCAGGTGCTGCGGCAGTCAATCCATCATGAGTAGTAGAGCAGATGGATGGTAAAGCAGCACCCAACCTTCTGCAATAAGATCTATAGTATTTTCAAAGCATGGTCTGGATGGTCTACCAGTAAAATCAGATTAAAGAGAGCAATGAAAATGGAAAAGCTGTAAAAAAGAGTGGGACATTGTTGCTTTAAAACTAGAACTGACCACTTGAACAGTATGTAGCAGAGATGTCTTGCCTTTCACTGAGCCTAGAGGCATTTAAAATAGATATCATTAGCACCAAACCTGATAGATTCTTTCTATTAAACAAAATGAAGCAAGTATAATGCAGCACAGCTAGAGGCATGGTAGTGGTGTGAATGTTAAACTGTAAGGTGCTTCAGCTGGGCTCCCATTGTGCCCAGTGTTGGTATTTTGAAATGCTTTGAAAGCTTCTCATTAGTGATAATGAGAGTTGCCAGGTGTCTAGCAGCTCATGAAATGAAGGTCTGTGTCCAAATTATTTTGATTGTCTTGTAAATGGATTTCTGTTGTCTTCTACAGTGACTTGCAGTAAATAAACTAATGCTTGTTAATCAGACCTCTGATACCATGAGCTGTTTGGATGGATCAGCTCGAAGCCATTTTGAATAATACATTCACTGTGACTATATTTACAATGAATATGCTATGCTTTATGGAGCATAAAGGGTTTTTTTAAGTTTAGTGGATGAGAATGGCTTTTATCTCAGTATTAATGGCTCTTACACATAATTTCATCTGAACATGTAATCTAAATTAGCTGTCTTTTGAGGTGATTACATTGCTTACATTTTTTTTTTCATTCAACTGGACCATGTGTTTCTCAGCAGCTTAGTTTGCTGATACTTGATTTGTGGTGATACAGATCATATACAAGTTGGCTTGTTGTTTTTAATGATCTGGATGTGTTGTTTAATAGAATTGCTAGGTTTGTGTTAAATTACAGCTTTGGGACTCATTATGGTGAGATGCTATCTACTTTGAACAGGCTTACTTTATCACAGAGGAAGAAATTGCATTTGCTTAAGATGGCAAAGGCAGCAATAGATGGGTTGGCTGGGGAGTGTCTGGGGGCACCCCACTGAGCTGAGGTGTATTTTATCTGATCTAATTCACATTCTGCCCAGAGGATGCCTACACCAAGACATATGTCAGAGTCCCTATAAAAAAGCCTCAAACAAACAACAAGCACAATATGTTGTTGAATGGTTAAATAGTACTCTTTAGCCATTGGTCTTTGACCATTCCAACTGTAAATTACTGAGATCCTTTCCTTAGGGTATTTTGTTCCAGTTTTCACTAATGTGCATGCAGAAGCTAATGGTTTACTTTTTCCACATCACCTATTTAGCTGCTGCATGGAAATATTTCAGCACATGCACAGAAGCAGTTATCAGGCATTGAAGTTTAAGTGTGTGCAACAGGATATATTCTGCAAAAGCCAAAAAATTTATGTTTCCTTTGACAATTGCAGGCTTGGAAGATGAAGCCTCCATGTGTCATCCTTGGCATTTCTTTTGCTTTGAAAAACATGTTGAGCTTTTATCCTAATGCAGTGATGTTATATGGGAAAACTAGATCATTCTGTTTACTGAAACAGTGTCAGCTGCTCTGAGTGATGATGTACGAAACCACTGCTGTGCACTGACAGAGACTATAGGCGCTCGATGAATGCTTCTGCTCAGTTTACATCAATGAGAAAGGGCTTCAATTCACAGGTGACTTTAACAAAGTGCTGAATGAATGTAATTTAGTTATAAACTCCTCTGGCATATGCTTTCATCTGGCTTCCACTTGGCTGCCTGCTTACTTCTCTAAGGATGCTAGACATCGGAGATGTTAGCATACAATAAATATATCAAATATGAACAAATTCTGCAGTGATCTAAGTTAATAAGCGATTCACTGGGCTGTATCTGCCCCTACTCTTTCATCCTCTAACAGACTCTAAAGTGGTGTGAGGTGTGGTACCTGAAAAGGCAGGGAGGTGTTCAGCGGAGCAGGGAAGCAGACATTCTCCACTGATGCAACAGCCCACCTCCACTTGCACCAGCTTCCACAAACAGTGCTCTGGCATGGAGTGTATTGCTCTAACACTTCTCAAGGGCACAGTTAAGGGCAGGAACTTGTGTTCCTTTAGGGAACCAGAGTAAAGGGAACATGCACAGAGAAAATACCAGGAGCTGAGAAACCCAGAGCCAGCAGCTCCCATGAGCTAGGAGCAGATTCTCTCTGTGTCTTGCTCTGGCTTTGTCTTCAAGTCACACAGGACATAGAAAAATACTCCCTAGAAAGTCTTTGGGGACTTTGTTGCCCTGCAGAGTTGGCTGTTCCCAGAGATTACATGTGATATGAATCCAGCTGAGTGACCCCAGACCTCCTAGTGCAGGGGGTTCACTTTGGCACTTCTACTTTGATCCTGCCCATCACAGCCAATGCATCCCACTGGTCCTTCAATGCACCATTCAGGACCCCAGCATTTTGCAGTGATGCCCATGACGTGTAGGGGCTGATGGCATTCCCTAGGCCCATTCATGCTGGGCACACACATCTATCTAGGCTCCTGGGAGCATTGCTGTGGCAATTTCAATTTTTATTGAGTTGTTTGAATCACTGCAGTTAAAGTCAGAGTTTTATGATAAATGAAAGGAGTTTGGTAGCTATGGGAGCTCAGATGTGGAATGTCACAGTAAAGGTTGTTCTTTGCAGTGCAGCATAACTACCCTCCCTCCAAAAGTAAGCCAATAAGCAACAATAAATATTTTCCTTTCACAGTGGGCTTAGTAACTCATTTTAAACGATTCTTCTAAACTCTCTGTACTCCAGCACCACATGCTGTAGAGGGGGACAGAACTACTAGCTATTTGCTCTCTGCATTAATATTTGGGGTGGATGGCAATGCTGAAGCAGATATTGAACTCTGCACAGGTAATTTGCTTTTGTTGAAATAACCTTTATCCTTCTCTTAAACACACTTCTTTTTTACACGCTGGTAAGTTCTCTGTCCTCTTCATATCCAGCATGCTGCTTTATATCCTTTTTTCCTTTATCTTGCCTACCATTTTTTAATAGATAGGACACTATATACCATGTAACATTTTTTTTTCCACTTTGTTTTTCTGGCTTAAGAAAGTTCCAATTTTTGCATGACCTTGGTTCTGGAGGTCTTATATTAGCAGCTTTACAGAGTCTCTTCAGAGTTTGCTTTATTGAAGAAAACCAGAACAGGTTTACTAATAGAATTTGCTGTTCATTTTTTCCCATGATTTTGCATATGTTCATGTTTTGGCTTTTATGCCACTGCTGCTGGTAATTACGTTGCTTCCCTTATTTTCCTTTAATAGAGAGTAAATGAGCATATGATATTTTCCTATAGCAGAGCCTGAGTGCATTTGAGAGATCTTTTACAATGGGGAGAATGCTGTAGGCATGATTAATAGCATCTTCTTTGTAACAGAACTTACTTAGAAGGACTTAGCTGATCAAGTGTCCTGCTCTTCACTAATCTGCAGCCTAAGTGAGCTGTGTTTCAGGGGCTTACATCCTCGTTTCTCTCTTCTCTAAAGATGCCACTGGAAGGTTCAGACAAGCCTCTATAGTCTCACACTGTAAGCAGTGGAAGTCAAATCAGTTCTTACATGAAACCTAGTTTCTATAAAAAATGAATAATTATAATTCTGCAAAAGGAATAAATTAGTTCACTAATTACATCCATTGCAGACTGAAGTTGGGACTAACATCTTCTCTAGAATAAAAAGAAATGTAATTTAAAATAAAGAAAGCTGTCCTTGAGAGGCAAAGGGGAAATTATTTACAGCAGATAATGCCTACAAAAGCATGCATTATAAGCCGTCCTTGAACCTCACATGGACCTTTTATTGGCCATTAAAGGCACCTCTGTCTTCACTGACTTCACACAGCTCCTTGGGCCAATGTTGCATTTAATTTCACATGTCTGTGCTTCAACACAAAATCATCTGCTTTCATGAAATCCTTTCAAAACTTACTCACATAAAGTGAATTTTTTTTCTTGGTTTTCACCCATTTTTTTTTTTTTTTTTTCCGGTGGACCATTCTGTTTAGCTACACTTCCCACCTGACTCTTGCATTTTGCAGGAATTACCTGTGCTTTCTTTCACCCTTCTCTGTGGTCAAACCTGCCTAGCTACTGAATTCAGGCTGTCAACAGAGCCCAATCAGCTCAAGTATTCTCTAGGAATCGCTCTGCTGGTCGTACCCCAGCAGGTGAGCATGCTGGTATGAAACACTGCCATGTACAGTGGCATCATTTCTTCCACCATCATCTGGCCCTTCTTATCTTTCTAATTACCTCATTCTCTTTTACCAGTTTTGTCTTTCTGGAATCCTTTGCCCTCTCATGTTATCAGGCTGCTGCTTTGCCCTGCCTGGTCAAGAATAAAATCAAACATCTTTCTGAATAACTCTCTAATCCTAAGGCGGCAGAGCCTATCCCAGTCAGAGTGGTGGAGCACCTTTCAGGAAGTTGTGAGTCAGTTCTTCACTGAGTTGGTTTTGTGGATCATTTTCCCCTTCATTTTCTGCTTATGGCCTGCTCTATTCAGACACTGAATGTTTCAGATGGAGGTGTTTTGCCCAGCATGCATCACAGTGGGGCCTCAGTCTTTGTGACAGCCTTTACAGGGGAAAAAAATGGAGTTTCCACTATATTATAGATTCTCATTACCAGATTCACATCATGGCACTCAAAGTGGGGTGCTTGTCCAGAAATATTTATTGTGCATATTAATTAGAGAAGGATGAACAAAAATGAAAAAGAAAAGATCATAGAATCACAGAATCAGTCAGGGTTGGAAGGGACCACAAGGATCATCTAGTTACAACCCCCCTGCTACGGGCAGGGACACCTCACACTAGATCAGGCTGGCCAGAGCCTCATCCAGCCTGGCCTTAAACACCTCCAGGGATGGGACCTCAACCACCTCCCTGGACAACCCATTCCAGGCTCTCACCACTCTCATGGGGAAGAACTTCTTCCTCATGTCAAGTCTGACTCTCCCCATTTCCAGGTTTATTCCATTCCCCCTAGTCCTGTCACTACCTGATATCCTAAAAAGTCCCTCCCCAGCTTTCTTGTAGCCCCCTTCATATACTGGAAGGCCACAAGAAGGTCACCTCGGAGCCTTCTCTTCTCCAGACTGAACAGCCCCAACTCTTTCAGTCTGGCCTCAAAGGAGAAGTGATCCAGGCCTCTGATCATCCTTGTGGCCCTTCTCTGGACACGTTCCAGCATGTCCATATCCCTCTTGTAATAGGGGCTCCAGAACTGGATGCAGTACTCCAGGTGGGGTCTCACCAGAGCTGAGTAGAGGGGGAGAATCACCTCCCTTGACCTGCTGGCCACACTTCTCTTGATGCAGCCCAGGATCTGGTTGGCTTTTTGGGCTGCAAGTGCACATTGACAGCTCATGTTGAGCTTCTCGTCCACCAGCACCCCCATGTCCCTCTCCTCAGGGCTGCTTTATAGCCAGTCCCTGCCCAGTCTGTATTTGTGCTTGGGATTGCCTCAAACCAGATGCAGGACCTTGCATTTAGTCTTGTTGAACCTCATGAGGTTGGCTTGTGCCCACCTCTCCAGCCTGTCCAGGTCCCTCTAGATGTCATCCCTTCCCTCCAGTGTGTCTGCTGCACCACACAGCTTGGTGTCATCAGCAAACTTGCTGAGGGTGCACTCAATGCCTCTGTCCATGTCACCGACAAAGATATTGAACAAGACTGGTCCCAGGACTGAGCCGTGAGGGACTCCGCTTGTCCCTGGCCTCCACTGGGACATGGAGCCGTTGACAGCCGCTCTGGGTATGGCCATCAAGCCAGTTCTTTATCAGTCTAGTGGTCCACCCATCAAACCCAGACTGCACCAGTTTGGAGATCAGGATGTGGTGCGGGACAGTGTCGAAGGCTTTGCTCAGGTCCAGGTAAATGACATCAGTTCCTCACCCATCACTTCGGTTCTTCTCATCTTACCTTCCGTGGTAGTTCAGCTGGGTGAAATGACAGCTCCCTTGGTTCTGCATTCTGACCTCTAAACAGAGGTGTGCACACCTGGCTCTGTGCTTCAGCCAGCAGAGCTGCAGTATGAGAAATAATGATACTTGATCTCTTTTGGCTGCTGCTCGTACACCTTTGACTTCCTTGGCTTTGTGCCAAGTGCTAAGCACTCTTTTATTTCCTGTACTACTGGGGTGGAGAGCAGAGTAAGCAGTGAGTTGGTAAGTGCCTAGTTCTGACTTAACACATCACTTCACAGAGCCAACACTCCCTAGACCCAGATGCTCTTGCAGGATATTGTCTAATCATTTTGGTACAGAAGAAGCTCTGTAAAAGCTATGGTTCATGCTACCTCAACAGCCTTCTACTGAAAAATGTAATGGGCTTAAAATTAAGATCCCCTTCCATAACGGAAGTCATAATGAAGAGCACGGTTCGTAAATTCCAATTGTTCAGTTGTCTCAGCAGGAAAGGTGACTTCACGTTCCCATATTTGAAAGATTTAAAATCCACCTTCAACAATAATGGTAGAGAGCTTAATTTTCAGCTTATATTAAGACCTGAAGACGAGGGACATTTCAACTCTTCTCTACGTGAGCTGTAAGCATTTGACTGAAGATTTTTCTTACCTCCAACGACTCACACTCTAAAGGTATTTTTATTGCATACCTGTTTGTAAAAATCAGACCTTATGGATGCACTTAGCCTAAAAAATCAGAACTGAGCCATGTGAAAAAAGAAGGCAAGAAACCCAGTTTGGTAATTTTTTTAATGTTTGCCTTTACACAAAATATTTTCCAGGAGCATACTGCACATAAGGCCTGTCAAGAGCATTTAAGGAGGTCACTTAATGGCCATTAGGCACAGCAATCAGTAGTGCTCCCAACACAGTGATGGAATTTGTCCCTTTACACTGCAACCTTCAACAACTCTTTGTGGTGCCTGGGAGCTCAGTGCAGCATTACAGCAGTGTCTGTAATGGAGCAAATGCTGCAACTGCCTGTTATTTGATACAAAACTCTTGTAGTTTGTATTGGTCTGTGATGTCTAAGATTGAAAGTCCTACTATGGTAAAAAGGCCCTGTATGGGCCTTCCACTCTGGGGGATGGAGTTTATGGTTTTCTTCAGGCTGGGAAAGCACTGATCCTGTGGTGGGCCCTATTGCAATAGAAATACATAGAAATGACAATAGTAACAGTGTAAGGCTGCAGCAAGTGATGATGTGCTGGCAACCACTGCTGGGACTGAGGTAGTGAGTGATGACCATGTTTAGCCAGACTGCTGATGCAGGAATACAGAAACTGGAAAGGTATCAACCAGCCTGATTTAAGACTTGGAGAGAGTACAGAGCTGCAAGATTGATAGCACTGAAAGGAATCTTTTGGTTGAGGTCTACGGCCTGCATCAAAGCTTTTGGGATTGATAGTGTGCTGCACTATCAATCTCACAGCAGCAAATGGGATGACTGTTCCCCATGAAGGATGGCCCATATTAGATACCCTGACATCCACTAGATTGAGAACTGCAAAATGAGTAAGGAAGAGTACATGTTTGTAGAGATAATGCAGTGCTGATCCTTCATCTAGTTTCTTTTGCAGCAAAAAAGCCTCATGGCTATTCCAGGCTCAGCTCCTGGAAGCTGCAAGTCATGCTGGAAAAAACAACCACAAAAATACACTGAGAATGAAGAGTGACTGCTTCCCAAACAGTGCTGCAAAAAGAGGAACACAGCTTATAGTGACCTGTCTACTATCTTCCATTTGTTTTCCATCGGATATTTTGGGTCTTACATCTTCCATTCAGAAACTGGTGGCAAAGTTTCTTCTTTGTGGAATTTTGTGCTTTGATTATCCATGTGTTACAAAGCTCGTGAAACTGAAAACTAAGTCTGGTTTTGGTAGATGTGTCTTGCTTCAGGTCTGTGGAATTACCTGCAACAATTAGCTTGCATTTATTGAATTCATGTTTTTTAATACAGCCATATAGTCTTCTAAAAAGAATCCTATATAACATTGCTCCATCAGAAAAGTATAATTTACTCACTCTAGCCTTTTAAAGGATGTGGAAATCACCATTTTGCCTGTGCAGACACAGTAGCCTTAGCAGACTTTGCTGTTCACAGCATTGCCAGATGCACTGCTAAATGAACAGAACTACTTCTTGTGTGACACAGTTTCAGTAGCAGTAGTTCACAGATAAAACCATTAAAGGATGCAACCCAACCAGTAAAAAATGTTGTTGCCTTCCAGTGGTAGAGGACTGTGTGAATAGTAGAGGATCATCGCTGAAATCTGGAGCCTATTCACTCCTGTAAATTCTTAAAATTTACTAATGTATTTAGATGCTCCACATAAAATCAGGGGGGAAATAACAAACCTTTGTCACACAAAATAATCTCTTAAAATGTTTGTTCAGAGGTCTGTAAAAAACTGACTTTTACCTAAATGTATCCTGTCTAGTGTCTGAAGGCAAATTCCAATATTTATAATAAAGAAGCAGCCAGTTGCTCTTGGTGGAGAGAATCCCCAACTTTCACTAACGTGACACCAGATTTTAATGTTCATGTGTGACATTTCTTTTCCCCCTTTTTATATTCTAGCTTTTAAAATCTGTTTTTTGTGATTTCCTTAAGTTTTATTTTAGAAGGCAACAGGATTACTTGTATTAAAGATCTTCTGGGCTTGACTTTGCTGGCATGACTCTTAAAGCATTTTGGAAGATGGGAAGGACTTAAAATATCATGCACCTCAATCAGGGGAAGTTCCCATTTCCAGTGATTCAGGGCAGTGCTAAAATAAAATGATGGCAGGCTACAAAGACCACACCTATTGTCTGAGAAATTAATGTTTCCAGCACCAGTGATAATCATTAAGGAAGAGCTAATCATATTTAGATTCTTAGAAGACTATTCATGATAGCGCACATGGGATTTTGAAGTCAAAGGTGCAAACTAAAGTCAACTGAAGAAGTTCTAGAGGTCACTGACTCAGACTTCATAAGGAATGCTGGAGTGAGGCTTACACTAAGAATCAAATGTTACATTAGTGTCAGCTTTTGACTGATTGAAATAATAGAGCTGTGCAGAGGAGAGCTGCAGCTGGTATCTGCAGAATATGCTCCTTAATTATAAACTGAATCTCCAGGTAGTGATACTAAAACATCAACTGAGCATACAAAGGGAAAAACCCATGTGCAGTACAGCTGTTGGGAAGACATCTAGGTTATGGGGCCTACCCATGACAAATGAAACAGTCCAGGTAAATGAATAAACAATGAAAACAAAAGCCATTCATGAACTGGAAAATGTGCTGATATCTAGACAAATAAAGCAATCTGTGTATTTCTGCATTAAAATAATCCTTGCAGTATTCATCCCTATGTGTGCTGGCAATGAAAAACAAATTGAGCAGCAGACTGAATTGAATTACCAGGTCCTGTGCAGTATAAATCAAAAGGAGACCCGAGTGGTTTTATTGCTCTATATGGCAGAGTTCCCCATTATCTAGAGTACTGTTTACAGTACTATTCTCATCAAAACAGGGAAGTTAAAATCGCTACATAAGACGGATCACAGAACAACCTTGAATAAGTGTTAATCTGATCATTAACAGAGAAAAAAAAAAGAATGATAATTCAAATGAACAGCAGCCAAAGGTAAAGAGCAGGGCAGAACTGAACTAATTCTGAGATCTTCTGATCACTGAGGGGACTTTGTGTCTGAGAATAGAGGCCAAAATGGGATGTTGAGGAGGTGAAAGAGTTAAAAAAGAGGGTGATCAGGCAAAATTCCACATTGAAACAAAAATGCACATTTAATAATCTGTGTTATTCCAGTCAGTGGTAAGCTGATGGAAGTGGCATGACCTGGTGTTCTCATGCATGCCTAAAACATATGAAAGGTGGAGATCCTTAGAGGATAAGCTGTGAGCTGGATGGCAGACAGCAATGTATGGGTGTACTGCTGAATTCAGCGTGATTGTTCTTAGAGAGCAGATAATCTTCAGATCTCGAACACCAGCAGTGATACCCCAAGAATTATGAATTAATGAAATTACAAAAGGTGATTTGAGAAATTAATGCTGATGATGTCATTGCCCAGTTTTGTATCACATGTTTGCATAGTAAGAGAAATTAGAGGTCATCGAACTTGGTTCTACCAAAAATAGTGATGGGTGTTGAGTTGGATCTGTTGTCTGCTGCAGCTTGCCTTGCTTATAATTCTGGAGGTCATTGTGCTGGTAATAAAAAAGACAGCAACTCAGTAAATAGCTGGAAAGGCCAACGACACAGGAAGGGTTCCAGGCAAAACAAGCCACCCTGCTAAATATCATCTGGTAGGGACAAACCCAGGTAGCTGCTGGAAGGGTTAACTGCAGCTGTCAAGCCAACTGGAGACCTTAGAATGCAAACAGAAAAGTGTTTGAAAATGAACTGGTGCTCCCTCAACAGGTCTTTTAGGCACACAGAGACCACATCTTGCTATCCCACAGTGCTTGTTGTCAAGAGGTGCTCAGGCAGCTGGCCTGGGAGAGCAAGAGAAGTTGAACAGGAGTGAGGTTAAGGACACAGCCTGATGGAGAAGGCATCGTGGCATGACGGGTATGCAGCGTGCTTTGGTGAGGCTATGACAGGCACAGCTGGGTCTGCAGTGTGCTTTGCTGAACTGTCTCACTGGCACAGCCATCGCTTCATGCTGATGCCATTGGCTGAGAGTAATCAAGGCAGAGAGTTCTTTAAGACCTGTTCACCTTTCTACTTTTAAATTGGCAGGTGGCCTATTAAAAATTTTCAGGTGTCCAGTGGTTTGAGTTTATGTATTTGTGCTTTGTGCTCCAGGGAGGGCTAGCTGACACAGTTTGTTTATTGTAACTTGCCTCAGGACTAAGAGTTTTTCTTTGTGAAATGATAACCTTAGATTTAGGAATTTGTGGACTAAAATAGCTCATTGAAGCAAGCAGATGGGAAAGAGATTACTCTCCCTTTCCACTACATGGATTGAATAGAAATTTTGGAGTCTCCAGTTGAGTTTTCCCTTTTATGGAAGCATTTGGCACTTGTAAGTCTAGTAGAACCAGAATGAATTTTAAACATGTTTCCACTGAGAACAGTTAAACGTATTAGAGCCTGGATGAATTGTATTGTCCTATGCCAAACTAAAGACTGGAAGGAATAAAATGAATTAAACTGAATGTCAGAGCGGAACAAAATCAACATTGAACACCTCCATTAAGATCAATAAAAAATTTGTTGTTGAGTACATTTAACAATGTCCTGGAGATGTGAAATTGTGTCTTCGTCCATTAAAATTAAAACATTGCTAGGAGAGCACAGGTAATGTAGCTACTTGAGAATAGACCTCAATTCTAGCAGCAGCTTGATCATCAAACCTTTGTCTCAAGTGCCAGACTTCTTGCATATAATAGGAACTTGTGTAGGTGAAATGTTAAATGGAAGCAGATGTTTTAATTCCTTCTTTTTAGACACTTTGGTAAAGAAGCCAACATTGAAGCTCAATTCAGTGTATTGCTTTTCATTCCCCAAACTAATATCTATGGGGTTTTGCATCAATAAACACATTAATCAGGAGGAGAAAAATAGAAAGCATTATTCAATGATCCCATAAAATTGATAATATGAAGCTAGTGATGAATAAATTGACAGATGAATGTGAACAGTGATATCAGATAAAAAATAGAGCTTCCCAATACATTGTTTGTGGTGTTTGAGTTTCAGAATTTAGGTATGACAAATTATTCTAACCTATCCCATTTTTAAAGGTCCTCTGAGCTCTTATCATGTGAATTTATAGCATAGTACTTAGACACTGAAGAGCTCTAGAATTTTTTCTGATGTGAGGGAGAAGCCCTAATGAAAACAACAACCCATCCATCTGGGAGAAGCCTGGGAGTTTCCCCCCACCTTTGTTACAGATTCAAGCGATATTTTTGCAGCACGACATAACCCAAAATATCATATTGAATATTATTTTTCTTTGTAAAGGCCTTGCTGTCCTCTTCTACTTCTTCTCACCTACCTTGCTCGCTTGTTTCTCATGCCTGTTCTCCTTTTGTATACTCCTTGCACATAAACTCACAAGGTATTAACAGGAGCTTTTGTTTGTTGGGGGGTGATTTGCCCAGCTCTTTTGTTTGCTTAAACTGCTTAGAGTTGTAGTGAAAATGGAATTGCAACAAGGAATCAGAATGCTTCCAATTTAAAAGAAATAAAACTTGTACCTGATTTGCTTCCTGCCCCCACCCCTTCTGCCCCCTGCCAAAAATACTGATGCTGACTGCAGTTTGCCAAGGTGGGCAGCAGGCTTGGGTGGCTGTGCTAGAAGTGTGTGTTTCGTTAGATTTCTGTCTAGGTGGTTTTCCATGTGTTCACCTGTCTGCTCCTGGGCAACATAATATATAGAACTGTTTACTGACTATAGCTGACCTTCAAAATTGTTATTAAGTATTCACTCTAAGGACTGCTCTGTATATTTAACTACAGCCTCTGTTTAGAAAGGTTGTGAGACCACTTCTACTTAGGGCTTGTCTTCCAGCTTCAATGGAAGGCAAAAAGGAATAGCTGGAAAACACACAGCTTTGCTACATACAGTTGACAACAACCAGTCCAATAGTTTTTGATGCATAGCCTTATTTTATGCCTCTAAATGTCCACCTCAATGTGCTGGATTAGGCAATATTTTATTCATTCCTGTTTCCATGATGTGCTTGCAATCTTCATATCTCTGAGGCTGTGTCCTGACCGCATCTACTGAAGTCTAAGAAAGTGCTTTTGTACCAGTTGTGTGCCCAGGCTGCGTACCTTCCTGTGTCTGCTGAAGCAGAGTATCTTCCTCACAATTTTGTTAAGAAAAACGTTTCTTGTAACCATATTCCAGACAGCATATGAAACTGCTGTGCTTTAGAAGGATAGAAACACCCTTTAAAAAGATACTACAATGTGTTAGCTAATCCTCTTCAATGATGCATTTTTACAGCCTAATCAAGATAAACCCCAGGAGGGAAAGAGAAGTTTGCGAGATGGATCTGTGCCCCGTGTGGTTTTGCAAATGGATTAGAAGTCCATTTTATTAACAGAGTGCAGTGTAGTATGAAATAAACCTGAAAGCATGTGGGTTTGCCCTGCCAGAGAGCCACAGGTTGAAGTTCTGCTGCGATTTTCCCTGTCCCCACCTTCCTTTGCCAGGAAGCTTCAAGAGTGCTGGGCCAAGAGCTGGACCTCACTGCTCCTGTTGCTTTGAGGCTACAGTGGTTACAGTGATTGCAGAGAGCTGGATGTGACAGTGGTGCCAAACTGACTGAACCAAGGTGATCATCCAAGGCTGGAGAGGGTGAGGTTGGGAGTCTTCACTGGAGGTGGCACACTGTTCTGGGTGCACTTGAGTTTTGCATGCTTACAGGGGAATGCCCCTGGGTTGTGCAGTGAGAGGGCAGAATGCAAGGTTGCATTTATGGTCTGCATGGCAAAAGCCCGTGCTGCAAATGGAGCCCAGAAGGTCTTCACATGCACCACATCAAATATGCCACATAGTTCCCTGGCTTTCTGTTGTATTACTTAATACTTCCTCCAAGAGCTTCAAAAACGTTTTAAATTAAGTCAGTTGCAGCTGCTCTGTCAGGAATTCACTAAGCACTGCAGCCACTGAAGCAATTAAAAAAATTGCACAGAAGGTAATTAAAAGCCTTACTGGTTCTTGCTATTAGACTGACATTTTAAACGTCTCTAGATGTTTTATTGTGCCAATAACCTATTTCCCTAGTCTCGAAGAGAAATACAACTGACGTCAGTAATTTACTATTCTACAGGTATCATAACATTGCCGTTAGAAATCTATATTAAATCACTGTGCTTTTCTGCTCTGCACAGCCCTCCCCACACAACTTAATGAAACAGTGGATAGCTGTTAATGGTTATTAGAGCTTAGTCTCATTCTCATTCCCTGCAGTGAGCTGTGTAATATTTGTATCACTTGCGGACAAAGAGATGCTTTCTGGTTATCAGCATCGTGTGAGCTGGAGAGAGGCAGACACAGGTTCTCCTTCTGTACAGCAGTAGAGCAGGAGTTCTGGTTTATTGTACAGGGCAATGCAAGAGGCCTTTCTCTGCTGCAGTGAGCTTTACTGATGAGCAGGGCTACACAGCGTGTGACTGGCTGCTCTCCAAAAGGTGAGCAAGGACATAACTGGGCTTCTTTGGGCAGCTCTGTGTTTGCAGGCAGGTTAAATGAAGGAGGTGCCTCCCAGAGACTTGTCTCAGTCCCCACAGCTAGAAAAGTTAGACTGCCTTTGTATATATCCCTTTCCAAACCACGTATTCCCAGAAAGAAAACCAGGTAGGATATTGAGCAGTTTGCTAGCTTTCCATTGAAGGTACAAGCACTGACTTTAAAAGGATGCAGGGGAAATATTTTGTTATAATATTTTCCATGATATCCCCAAAATGTAAACATGCTACTCCTCTTATTTTTAGCATGCAATTAAAATGCTGTTATTCCTCCCCGATAGGAGGTTATAGGAAAATCACATGCCAGACTGGAATGCAACCACAGATTGCCTAAAGTTTTTTCCTCTTGGTTTATTTTGTAGATCCCACTGGAACATACATTCCAAGTATATTACACTTACCTGCAGAGCACACAGAAGCAAGCCTGTACCAAACTGCATTGTGTTAGGATGGTGTCATGTCTTCAGCTTTGACAGAAATTATTCTGATGTGGAGCATGAGGAGCAGCATTAATGCTGAGCTTTCAGCTTTTATTCCATTTCTTCTCTCCTGGGTAACCTTAATACCATGTAAACAGGGGTAATGTGGAAGGGATTTCAGCAATAAACAAACCCACTCATATTCCTGTGACCCATGAGAAAGCCTGCCCAAGCTGTCTTGCATTGACCTCTGCGGTGCCTCTTGCATGCTGATCAGCACTGCATGTCTCTGCAGAGGGAACGTGGCACAATTCTCTTGACACTAATCTCTGAAGCCACATCTAATTCTCTTCTGTAATGAGGCATTGAATTATTCCATACGTCAGAAGTCTGTCACTTGCCTGCACAGCTCTGTGCATGCTGTTGTGTCACCAGAGATAAACAATCAGTAGGACTGATCAGGCAGACAATCAGTTAAACAAATCTGGGTGGAAAAAAAGTTTGTGCTTGCACTGCTCAGGATGAAATAGATATTTAGATAAAGTTGCATAATGAAAATATGTGATGTTTGAATATAGTGACTGGCAATAACTAATTAACAGAGCTTCTGTATGAATGATTTATTTTCTAAAGGTGCAGTGGAAGGAAGCTCTAGAATCATAGAATCATACAATCATAGAATCAGTCAGGGTTGGAAGGGACCACAAGGATCATCTAGTTACAACCCCCCTGCTACGGGCAGGGACACCTCACACTAGATCAGGCTGGCCAGAGCCTCATCCAGCCTGGCCTTAAACACCTCCAGGGATGGGACCTCAACCACCTCCCTGGACAACCCATTCCAGGCTCTCACCACTCTCATGGGGAAGAACTTCTTCCTCATGTCAAGTCTGACTCTCCCCATTTCCAGGTTTATTCCATTCCCCCTAGTCCTGTCACTACCTGATATCCTAAAAAGTCCCTCCCCAGCTTTCTTGTAGACCCCTTCAGATACTGAAAGGGCACAAGAAGGTCACCTCGGAGCCTTCTCTTCTCCAGACTGAACAGCCCCAACTCTTTCAGTCTGTGAAAGCTCTAGGGATCAGAACATGGAGATCCATTGTCCGTCACCCTGTTTTGCCACAGACTTAATATTCAGTCATTTTGTTTCTCCTCTTTGTAGCAGCTCAGCTCCTCTGTTATAGAAACCAAAATAATGGTGCAAGATACACCTTGCAAGGGCAAGGGTGGCCCTTCTTTTCAAGGGGAGAAGGCAGGGAGTATTTTATGTACTTCTGAGAGAAACATGAGGCAGATATGGAGCTGGCTGTCTTCTTCAACACTGGACATCTGTGAGTGCAGCCAGGTAAGCAGGAGTCAGCAGACAGGTCATGGCAGCTGTGTGACACTCATTAATTGGTTATGTAGCATATACAGGTAGTAAGCAGACTTAAAAGACACAGCACCATCCAAAACCTAGCTATATCCTTCCTACCCCCGTTGCTAAGCCATCCTAACTATACTTGCTGTATACATCCTACCTCTATTTCCTCCCTATGAGGACCACAACAAAATTCTTGGTATATACTTACTCATACCTCTAGGAAATGGTTCAAGTACTGCCTGTGATATCTCAAGTGCTGTTTAATAATCTACGTCATGATCTCATACCACTGAGCCAACATTTTGGTCACTCAAAACTACTCTTCTTTTACATTAAGTCAATGGATTTCTATTGAGTTTGAAGAGCAGCAAATAATCAAATCAGGCATTTTATCACCTGGGTTTGCTGTATCCTGGTTTAACTGTCACTATTTAAGTCCAAGTGATGGATATATTGATTTGTGCATTTACTATATCCTAGCAAGCACATAATTTCCTTTGGATTTATTTGTGCTCAGAGGTGTTCTCAGCTACTTTGCAGAATCTTTTTTTGAAAAATTGTCTGTCACAGAATGTTACCAAATATCAAAATTTCACTAAAAAATTACCTTTGTCCTCTCCTGGGGCTAGAGTGCATTGAGTGTCATTTTAGCAAGACAAGGTGGATCCTTTCTAGCAAAACCCTATGGAACTGGACTCATGCTCTGGCATCTTTGCACATAGAAAAGATCACTCTGAGAAGCAGTGATTCCTTTTGAGCTTCCTACCATGAAGGAAAAGCACATCTGAAGAAGTCACTCTTCAGCTGCTTGTAACAGCTCTTGTTGCCAGAAGTTACCTCCCCTTTGCCCTGCTGGCTGAGCTGTTTATGGGATTTCTCCAAATTAATCATTTATCACAGGCAGCTTCCATATTAACAGCTTCTCAGCAAGCAGGTGAGGCAGCACAGTTAGATAAAGTAGAGGACATGTGCCCACAGCTTCAGGGAATAGGGTTTTACAGGGAGCAGGATCCTCACCTCGGAAACAGATTTCTCTGTCTAATGTGAAAGGCTGATGTAAAGTCTGATGCTCTAAATCCTATAAATATTTTAATTTGAAAGCATATAGATGGCTGAATTTAACTGAGTGATAGTCTGGGAGTGTTTGGGTGGGAAGCTTGGCTGTTTAGATGGAACTGTAAAGTCGTGAGCTAATCCATTGACATGCAGTGTAATCTGTGATTAAGGTTATCTGCAGTATCTAGCCTGTTAGCAAATGCCAGCTGCATAATGACTGTCAGATTTCTCTCCTCAGATATTACATTGCAGAAGGTTCCATCTGACCATAAGAATCTATTTAATAAGACCTTAATGGGAAATGACCAGTATCTGAGTATTACAGATTAAAAGTGGCAATGCTAATTGACTGTGGAGGTATCTGCATGAAGAGGGGCCAGAAAAATCATTTAAGTCTAAATGAAATTGGACTGATTTGGTATTTGAGGAAGCATTACATTCCTCTTGTGTTTAGCAGCATGAATTAATTGCTCCTGGTGTCAGGAGGAACTGGTTTCTGTGTAACAATAGGCTAACATTGATGGGGAGTGAAGCACATGAACTTGGGCATTTAGAAATACATTCGTTTACTATGATTAGAAGTATATGAGAAGGTTTGTATTGGGCATCATTTTCATGGTGAGGAATGAAATATTTTCTATATGCAGAAATAAAATGCTAGAAAAATTTTAATGACTTGCTTCTGTGGATTTGTGATTTCTGGCAAAACAAATACAGTGCACAACCACATTTCTGCTCTTAAGATGCAAATTTACCCTTTTCCTTAGCTTTTTAAAAAGCATTTTGTAAGTAAATAGAATAGGGAAATAGAAAATCACAGTTGGTTTGTATGAGGAGTAATTGATAGGAATCGTAGAAATAGGGAAATGATAATACATGGCATTTGCTTGTCTCCAAAATTACTTAAAATCATTAGGTATCGGTTAAATACATGCTCTTAATTTCTGTAGTCTGCTATGCACAAATCTAAATGTTCAGTCAAAGAGATTCCAGTACAAATTAATTTCTCTGTAGGATTTTTCACAAGTCAAGGAAGGGAATCAGACACAGAGCACTGACTCCAAGTAACGTGCTATCTGCACATAAGGGAGCCCTTTCCTATGTAGATGTATTACAAGGTTTTGGAAAATAAACATCAGACATTCTTTGAAAGTCCCAAGGCAGTGAGAAATATTCTCTTGTGGCATGGCTCTATGTGCCTCAAAATACTACAAGAAATAGAGGTGAGACACAGAAAAGGCTTAGGGGTTCAATATAGGCTGCCACCACCCCCCACTTCCCCAAATGGAATTCAATGTCTGTTGCATTACAGCAGCACACGAGTCACCTTGCCAGCTCTGATTTGATATAGAAGTTAATGTTTCCATTCTCTGGTTGCTTTTAAAACCTACATGAATGAAGAGAAAACTGCCAACGAATTCAATACAACATTCAGTGAGTTGATACAGAAAACAGTTATGTATGTGCTCAATTCAGTGGGTACCAGTTCTGTTGAAGCTGGGGGAACACATGGCATGGTTCAAACTAAATGAATCCGTAAGTCTTTGCAAAATCATCTGCTCAGTGTCTCTGGTGGAAGATAAAGAAGGAGAGAGAGGCATGGTAATTTTACAGGAATATGCATTGAAATATGCCCTGCTTTTCTCTGCCCCTGCTGTAACCCCAGCTCGCACCTGAGACCGTGTGCAATGTGCTCTGTGGCACATTCTGCCAGTGTTAGGAAGGAAATAAAGATGGGAAACAAAGAAGCAATAACTCCAAATTCTTTGAAATAACTGTAATTGCATTATTGTACAATTTTCAGATTAAGGTCCAGGTAATTTATTTTTAAGGTAATAATTTTTGTATTCCGCTTATATAATGCATGGGATTAAGGTAAAATGAAGACTGTTCTTAAATTGCAGAGTGCAGGTTACCTTTACTTTTATACAGGAATTGATAGACCACTCATATAGCTGCTGCAATGTAAAATAATAACCCACAATTACTTACAAAGTGTAGAGCTGAAAAACATCACAATAATCGGCATGAAAGTGAACCATAGAATGTGTTGAACTTAAATATATGGCCTAATTCTCCCTTTGTTCAGCTTAAGGACAATATGGCTCTTGCAATATAAATAAAAACAAAAATAATTTCACTGATTTCAGTGCAGCTAGTCCTTAGATATGTGAAAATGTTTAGACCTTCATTCTGTGCTCTTCAGTTTGCAGTGAAATGCACAATGTTTTTTCTTGCCTTCAATTTTTCAAAATTAAAAAGGAATCAGTAGATTGCTAAAGAAAAAAAGTGTGTGAATATTTATACAAATACTGTAACTTTGGTTAATTTTGATCATAATGGCCTCTGAGGTCTTTCTGTTCCGCAAACTCAAAGCTTTCTGGAGCGGTTCTGCAAAATTCAGTCAAGAACAGATACCATATAGCTGAATATTGGTATTTGCTATTCGGCATCTGGCTGAACTCCTATGTTTGCATCCAGCTCCCTAGTAATTTGGCTCGGCACTCTTATGGCTTACAAATCAAACCCCAGTGTGAGTCTTTTCACATGTGATCCATAAACTGCCACATGCTCACTCCTCATTTTAGAAGGAATATTTTGAAACCTGGTGAGATTCATCAGTAATTGGATGAATTCATACATGTCCTGCAAAGGTCAAAGCTGACCAGGTGTTCTTACAGAGTCAGGTACCAATTAACCAGTGGCTAACTTGGTGAATAAAGTCATTTGACTTTCTCTTTGCAAGTGCTCTGTGGATATCATGCAATTATGTTACCCTTTCCTGAACTCACGGCTTGCCTCAAGGTGAAACTGGGAATCATGTTCCTCAGGACATTTTATGATGAGCATTAGCATGCAGCGGTTCTGCAGAACCAAAAGTGAGACCCTCATCTATAAGGTCTGGTTTATTGGGCCAACTTCAAGACACTAACATCGTTTTTTTCCAAGCAAGCATTTTCTCTCCTGTACAAGCTCACCTGCTCTTTGCTGAGCTAGGTTCTGTTCCCCCACTCCCCACTCCAGCTTCTAGATGTCAGCTGGGAATGTCTGTTTCCCTCTGTGCAAACTCTACCTAGATAATCCCGTGGCTGAATACTGGGGATGACCTCTTTCTCACTTTAAAGCAGAGATAAAGGGTTGTTTAATGTTTTTTTATGCTGTTATGATAGCAAAAGATATGACTGTAGTCAGAAACAAGAACACATTAGCACGAGAAGGAGGTCCATATGAAAATGCATGCCATGGTTCCTCGGAATGGTGTTTACTGAACATTGTGGTGATCTAAAAAATGTGACAAAGCAAAGATCTTGAAATACTTTACTTTCAAGAGGTTTAGCCAGTTTCAAAAGTTATCCCTTAACCAAAATGTAACTCAGAAATGGTATTTTATTTTTGTTTTTCATAATGTAGTGAAGGGATGAACACAAAAGTTAAGAAAGGTTCCTCTTTCTGGAGATCACCACTGTGCAGAGGGATGTGTGTCTGCACAGTTTTGCACCAATAGCTCCAGCAGGCAGCAAACAAATAAATCATTTTGAATACCACAAGATACAACAAAAAATAGTTCTGATAGTTTTTCCTGGTTTATCTTCCCTAGTTTATGTAGGGAAAATGCACATATCCATGAAAAATATGGCTTACTCTTTAAAAAAAAAATCAATATTGTGCCAGAATAATTTTTAACCTAGCTGTGGAATCCATCGCTGTCAATAGATTATAAGAATGGCTTCATTTTTTTTTTCTTTCCAACAACTTACCACTTTGACATGTAAGGAAGAGTCATTTTGTAAAATTCTAAACTTTTACAAAGGTAAGAAATGGCAAAATAATAACAACATTTGTCTTCTGTCAAAAAATATTGACATGGTATTACTACAGCAAAATTGGTTTGTGTTGTGAAGTGTGTCTCACAGATAAATCAGGTCTGAGATTTTTTTTAACCTAACTAAATTGTACTTTAGTACTGATATATAAGAATATCAAGACATGTGATGCTGAATTTCTGCTTTTTTTTTTTTTTTTTTTTTTATTCCTAAGGTGGGATAAGAGCACTTCAGTTGGAAAAAAAACAAAACAAAACCAAAACCAAAACCAAAACATCTCCTGCTCTTTATCTGCCTTCACCTTTTTTACACTTCACTCTAATATGACTCTATAGGTCAATAACTGGACAGTGCATGACTCAGCCTCATCATGAACAAGCAGAGGTGAGGTCATATATATACAGATTTATGGAAAGATGCCTTTTCCTTGTCAGGTTACATAGATACCATCCCCAGCATTCTATGATTAATGTGTGAGACACAAGGACCCCAAAAGGCTCTGTAAAATCTTTAAGAGAAAACATTTATCAGACTCTTCACTGAATAATTCTGCAGCAGTTGTACAGCTTGGTAAAAGACTTGCATAAGGTTGGGGAAATAATGCTCCTCATGGTCATGCTTTACTGAGAGTTGTTAAGCTGACATCTGGCTGAGCATCTTCTTACTTCAGGGCATCCTCCATGCAGTTATAGGAGGTGCTAGGCCACTTCTTCATGCCTTGCTCTGCAGAACACCAATGGCTTTCCCCGGTGAACTTGAGAGAAGCAGCAGCAAACAGTTCTTAGCAGTTCTTCAATACTAGAAAATATTCATCTGCTCTTGGCACAACTGTTTGTCAACATGTAAATAGCGAATGGAGCGATTTCTGCATCTGGCACATGCTCCTCCCCTCCCTGCACAAGTGGCATTTGCAGTTCCATAAAAGGAATGAATATATTCCCAAAAATGTCAGTTCTTGCAGCCTTATTTTAAAATGAGAAGTTTCAGCAAATAAATGGAAACATGGGGATCCGTTGGAAGTTTTTTTTGCTGTGTTTTGTGGCACTCTTAGGGCACTTTCACGCTCAAAGTGGGGTAAGGAACATGTCTGATGGGCTCCATTTAAGTTTGCTTTTTGTAATTAGTCACCTGGTGGAGCTTCTCCCAGCTTTTCTCTTTGCTTGTATAAGGGCTAATCCTAATCAAGAGAGAAACAAGTCATTCTGTGACCAGTGGAATTTAAGAGGCTTCATTTCCTGCAGCTCCCTCCCATGTGGTTTCTCTAGTGTCTAATAGCTTGGTTGAGTTCACGCTGCAGGTTGTCCCACAAGAAGACACCCAGATTAGTTCCCTTTCATTTGACTTTTGCTTTTTTCAGAGCAAGTAGAAATTTCCTCCAGATGTAACATCATGTAAAAATATGGTCCATTTCTTTTTAAAAAGTCAGATAAAAACATCGATGTTTTAGAGCAACCACCAAACTGCATTTTACTTTTTCCAGGTAGCCAATGATCATAAATGTATCTGCCGTGCAATGCAGCCAGTGGTAGTGCTTACACAGCTGTTGCTGCCCTTGATCCCCACACTGGGCTTTCTGAAACTGCAGTGTTTGAGCATTTGGAAAGGGCAGATAACTCAGAGTTTCCTCAAATACCAACAGATGCTGAGTGGGAAAACTACTGCTTTTTCTAGAGCAGCCTTTTCTGTTCAGAAGACAGAAGATTATACATTTCTGTGTTTGCTGTGGGGGATTCCTGGAACTGTGTCTCAAGACTTGGAAGCTGTCATACCTGTGACAGGTAAGGCAGGCATCTGTTGTGCAGTAAAGTTTGGGTCAGCCCAAGTTCTGCCAGTGAAGGCACAATCTGACTCATGTATTTCCATCTGCCAGCTCCCCTTCCTTCCACAATTCTGTTAAACTGCAACAGCTACTCTTAGTGTCTGTTGATTGCTGAATCAATGAACCCTTAGGCTTATAATCTAATCATGGTGGGACCTAAGAAATAGCTGCTAAGTCTGGTTTAGTAAATTCAGTGTTGGTTGCATTTTTTAATTTGTTTTAGAATTTGTTGCATTTTTAATCTGTGGGTTTCAATCCTCTGCAGCAGATTTGAGAGTCAGGTTACAGTTAGCTTTGTTTAAGTTCAGAGAAACTTCATGCCTTCCAGTTTTCCTGGGATTGAGATTCACGTGATAGGAGGGAATAGGCAGAGTGTGAAGCTTTGTTTGAACTTGTCTTCTAATACACTTATTGAACATAGCAATACTAGTGATACATTAATGAAAAACTCTTACAGAAAGCTCCAAGGGATTCCCTGAGTCCAATCCAGATTGAACTGGAATTATCTGTTGAAGAGTCAGGTGTTACTGCTTAAGCATTGAGAGATCCCAGATGACCAAGCTCTGATCTCGTACCAACTCCATTTGCTTTCAAACACGCTGGCCCCTGTGGTTTCTCCATTCAATCTGGCACTGCTTAGACATTCTCATCCTAAGCGTTAAATGCTTGTGTAAAGCAGTTTGGTTTCTTCCTCGTCTGGTGGTGTCAGACACGTTTAAAAAAATGTGAGTGGTAGAACAGACACAAAAGGACCTCCTTGTCATTGCTAGATCTTTGCAGGTGTTTAGTTTCCTAGTATAAGAAAGTATTCTCCGTGGGCTGGATGTTTTCTTCTATAAATTGCAATCAAGGTAGGTTCCTGTCATTTGCAGGTTCTCTGTGCTCCTGACCTAGTCTCTTTTCAAATCAGCATTCCGTTTTGAGGAAACGAGAAGTGGGGAGAGGGAAAAAAAAACCCTATAGCACGTTCCTGCTGAATTAGTCCTTCCAGACTCACTGGCCAAGCACAAGCCATGGATGTCGGTCACCCAAAATGCACAGGCTAGGACACATAGGGACTGGGAGTTACTTAAATAAATTTGAGTCTACCATTACCACTGAGGAACAGAAACTCTGATGTGATTTTTGCAACAGCCTGTCTGCGTGCAAATTCTTGTCGTGTTGCAAATTTGATGCTTTTTTTTTTTTCCCAAACTGAAGGTGACCAGCCATTGTGCAGGCGTGGTGCTGGTCAGTGGGATTTGTGCTGCCTGCAGAGTTGTCTTTGACCTGAAGATGTCCTGTTGTTGCTGTGTTATTGGACTTCTAGCTGAGAGGGTACTTGCTTCAGGAGCTGGGAGCTAATATTGACTAACAAGTGGCAAGACTGAGATTTGCAAATAAATTTCTGTATAGGTTGAGCCAGAGAGATGAAAGCCCAGGTCTGCTATGCTTCATTTCCCAAGGCTGGAAGCAGCCCCTATTTTCAGTATAAATTTGTCTGAATTTGGGACCCCTTAAACTAGGAAAGTGTTCAGAGCCACTCTGTCTCATTAGTAAACAGGTAACACTAAACATTTTGGATCCAGATCAATTTTGCATAGCAGGGCTTGATATGTTCATTTTCTTCAAATCACAAATTTGTCCTATGCCACCTAGGTTACGCCTGAGATGTATGGGAACCTGCCTGAGAGGATGGTTGGTCCTCATCACATCAGCGGGATATTGTGCTTTAGGAGCTTTTTAGCTGCTTATATACTATCTTGAAGAAATAGTTGCTGTTTGTATTTACCTGATGGACTACATGTTAACTGAGAAGATATTTTCAGAAGCCTTTATTCTTGGTCTAATAATGTTGGCGATACTCAATGCCATTAATGTCAAAGCCTCACCTCTATGTATTTACATCAACTATCATGTAGCAGTAAATTGCCAGATAGGATTTCCTTCATGTTAGCAACTGCTGCTTTAAGTCTTGAGCAAGGCAAGCTGAAGCCAAATCACCTCATTTCCACCTTCTAGGAAAGCAGATTATGGCATTCATGGCATTCTGTGATTCATGGTGCTGGGTGTTTGCTCCTTATTTCTACAGTGCCATTTCTTGGTGCTTGGATAACTGGGAGATGTTTCATCTGCCCAGAGTTTGAATCCAGTGACCGTTTCTCTGAGACAGATTCAAAAGGAAAAATTTCTCTTGTATGCAGAAGAGGAAAGATTGGGTTGTTTGAGTAAATGTGATGTTGGAGTGCAAAACCACAGAAAAAAGCAAGGTGATTTTAGATATAATTCACTCAAAGAAGTATAGCTCTTCTATTAGGTTATTTGTTACGCATTTTCCTTGACAAAAAGTCAAGCACGGCTTCTTGCAACGTGTGAGGTCAGTGTCTGGATTAAGAAACATGCATTTGATGTCTCCAGATGTGAGTACAAAAAAAGGAGAACTCAGACAGGAATTTAAAACTGCATCCTTGGAGAGTTTCTTCCCATTCTTGCCACCCTTCCCATTACATTGTGGATGCCTCAGTGGATCTAGGAGACAGGCACACTTCTAGTGATACAAAGCTTCATCTTGCCATCCTCAGATTCACGACTGCATCCTGAGGCTTCAGATTTAAGATTCTTAGATCATGGCCCATGGAGCATAGGACTGATGTGTTGCAACTATGATAGTAAAGGAAGCAATAAACCCCCAACCAATAAAAACAAACAGCAGAAGAAACACTTGGTGAGTGACAACGATATTTTGCATTTGTCACCAATAGCTTAGTCCCTTCAAATATTGTGCTCAGGCTCTGCTTTTAGAAGTTTAAGCACATGTGGACAGCACAGCAAAGCAAGGTAGCATTGGTGGCCTTCAGAGCTGTCATTAAGATTTCTCAGGACTTTCCTCAGTTTCTCTCCAGAGTGTTATAAGCAGCATGGGGGGACTGAAGGGGGTTTTGCAACTTCTGCTGTTTTTCATATGATGACTCCCTTTTAATTTCTCATTTGGACCAGCAGACCTCAGTGCAATGATTATGCACATGGTGTGACCCAGCTCCATGAACACACAATTCTGTCTGCACAAAATGAAGTGGAAGCAGAACGCTGCTTCATAGTCAACATAACTGGCAAACAATACCATACCAAATGGTATTTTTTTAAGGCAAATAGTGTGTTTTTGAAGGGATTTTAGTTTAGTAAACTTTATTTACTTTTGATGGACTTTCC
Organism: Indicator indicator; assembly: GCF_027791375.1. Lineage (NCBI taxonomy): Eukaryota > Metazoa > Chordata > Aves > Piciformes > Indicatoridae > Indicator > Indicator indicator. The sequence continues at coordinate 44,514,493 of NC_072014.1, forward strand.
TCAGGAATATTTAGGATTTCCAGAAAACAAAAAATAATATTGTGTGCGTTTAAAACCAAAAATCCCTTGTGCTCTGCAGAGAGAATAGACCTGCTTTGGTATGCATACATTCCAGAGTAAATAAAACCCCTGTGGAGTTTGGTTATAGACTAGGTATAAATTCAGGCTTGATGAAAAGCTCTGGAGCTACGAAATGCTCAGAAGCAGGGAGTTTCAAATCTTCAACCCTGGCAGCTGGTGATCAAAGCAAGGTGCTGCCAGCTTGTCCAAGGGGTTGGGAAGACCCCGCTCTGTCCAGCCCCAGGCTCAACCCCTGTTTGCTGCAGGCTGGTGTGATGATATTGAAGCACTTGTGCCAGGAGTCTGTGGTTCCAGCATCTGGACACAGTGGTGGCACAGATCCTTTTTGACTAAAATCCTGCCCTAGAAACTAAACCTAGAGTAATTCAGCCATTGTTAACCTAAATATGCCTTCTCATGTTTCATTCAGGCTGACTTCAGTGAGGCTGTTTCTCGCTGATTGCAGCTGAAATGAAGACAAATCAGGCTTATTATGTTTAAAGCTTGTGAATATTTTTATTTTTGGTTTTTCAGTGGGCCTGATTCTAAAGTGGTAGCCATTTCTGGCAGAGTAAATTGGGAGCAATCACCTTGCTCCTCGTTGTCATTCACCCTGAAGTTAACTTAGACTCTTATTCCTGGGGGCAAAAGGTGTCTGAGCTCTGGATAACAGTGCCACACGGCAGAGCATTTAGCAGAGCAGGGACTGAAACACCAGTCCATGGTTCCTGTAAGTGCCCCAAGAGCCTGCAGAAAGTGGCTGCTGGCACTTGTTTCTTTCTCTCTCTTCCCGTTTACATAAAAACCTAAGCAGGGGGAAAGTTTCACTTTACCAAGAAGAGAAACTTGGTGTCAAGTGATGATAATGGGAGATGTGGGGTTTAATCCCACTGGAGAGAGCAGGCATTGAAACAGACACCTGTGAGCTGAGTGAGCTCATCTGCTGGATGAGCCTTTCTTTTACACAGGAGGCAAGCTTGGGCTGCAGCTTGGAATAGTCATGATGGGGCATATGACAAAAGTGTATGAAACAATGAATGGCAGAGACAGGGTGAACCGGGTCCTTCCAGTCTCTTTGAAGACAAGAGCATGACTAAAACAAACAGGATCCTTTTTTCTGTTGTTTTCCCACCAAACCTGTGATTTAACTTAAGAGCTTCTTGCCAGATGAGGCTGTGAATGTTGGAGGTTTAAGTGGATTTGGGCAAGACCAGAGAAGTCCATGGAAGAGAAATCTTTTAAAGCTCAGGGAATGTGGATAAATCACACTTTGCATGGGAAGGCCAGGAAGCACAGGTTGTTGGAGGCTAGGCTGCAGTCACATTCCAGGGGAGGCTGTGGATACTCCTGCATACAACCAGCTGCTCTGCTCCTGCCCTTCCCAGCACTGCTGCCACAGACAGCAGTGCGCTCTAACACCCTCAGCCTGAGCTAGTTTGGAATGGATAAGGGACTGGGGAGGGTGTAGTCTCCTATTGTCCCCACCTGTGAATCCTGAGCTTTGGCTATGTCCTCTGCATGACTGGGTCCCTGTGTGGCAATGCTGAGCCAGAAAATCCTTCTGGGATACACACAGGAGAGAGCTGCCATGTGCCGGGGGGAGAGTGAAGTCTCCTGTGCTTCCCTGATGTTCCCAGGCATAAGTTCACATGTTTGCACATCCCATGTCACTCACAGAAGTTCTTACAGGCCTGGAAAACTTCATCTGTAGGTGAAGTCAAGTTCATAGTCGAGTTTAGATTTTACTACCTGAATCCTCTTGTAGATCCATCCTTAGAAACCATTTCAAGGTCACCCAAACATGCACTCACTGGGACCATGCAACTTTTACAATTATTGGCATAAAACTTTTTTTTTTTTTTACAAAGATTCAGCAGCACTGATTAAAAAAGAGGTTTCTCTGTGATAATACTTGCATTTAATTTATGAAATTCTTAGCATAAAGGAAGTCTGGTTACTGTAAACCTGAAAAACAGAAGCCTTTGAAAACACTTTTTTCAGCTCGTGGTAAGAGCAACCTTGAAGTGGTTTGCCAACCTTTGAATTATAATGTATGTCCTCAGTAATGTAAGTTGTTATAATTTAGTTCTGACATTAAGATCTTGCTTTTGGGCATATAGTTGCAAATGTATCCTATTCACTTTCTTACTTTCTAAATGCCCTCCATGTTTCAGTAAGACAATCCAATCAAAACTAAAGACCAAATGTATTGTAAAACAAATCAAGCATACAAACAATTCTTAAGCATTTCTCTTACCCCTTAGCTTGCTTGCCCAAAGCTTCTAAACTTTTTAAGCCATGTAATTGTGAGGCACACACAAGTTTACAAAGGGAACAGTTATACCACACATTTTCTCTGCTGCTCAGGTTGGAATTTGTGAAAAAGAGAGTTGCATAGATAAAGATTTACCACAAATCTAAACAGATTGGTCTAATGCTCACTGCTGCTGAACATCCGTATTCAAAATGTGGGAGCTTTCCGATTCTCTTAAGTTACAATTTAAAATAAGTTTCATGATGACAGCGCTCTGGAGGTGACTAATTGTGCTGAGATACGCAACCACCACTGAAAAAAGTCCCCTGTGAGGAGAGAAGCTTTAATTTAATGATAGTCATAAAGCCAGTTTTTAAAGCCATAAAATTCACTGCTTCTCTGTCTTTAGCCTTAGGCTGAATCCCATATTCTGAATGTGCTTTCCATCAAGGCCGTTTCGTATTCTGCTCACAAAGACACAATATGTGTGCTTCTGCCTTTTCCCACCTGCCAGTACAAAGCAGATAGTTCTTTTTTCAACAAGGATCCGTGAAAAATGCTTTGAAATCTAGGGCAGGAGTGTGGTCTTTATTAAATCTTGCTATTAACCTGTGCTCCAGATGCACCGGGACTGTGCACCCTGGTGGCAGTGTGAATGCAGATTCTTTGGTTTGGCAGTAGCTGCCTGAGTTTGCAGAGCATCCAAATTGCTCCATTCGCTTCATCTTGGCAGCGGAAGCAACCACTGGGGGGTTTTGCAATCCCAGCACTGAGGACTTTGTTGACAGCTAAAGCACAGCAAGGAGCAGTGGCTTAGAGATTTCCAGGACAGGGTCTCCATTCAGGGAGACTGTGGACACGTGCTTACAAACCTCCTCTAAACCTCTGGAAGAAATCATGCGGCTTAAAAACCACCAGCAAACAGAAAAGAGTCAGGTGCTGACAGACAAGTTACCAGGGGATGGGACTGAGGGAAGTGCAGGAATCCTAACCGAGTCCCCTGGTTTGGGGCTGATGCTGACAAAGCAGAGGATTAGATTTTCCTTGTGTGATAACCATCTCCCTGCCCTCCTCAGCTGCGAATAATTAAATGAGTTTCAGTAAGTGTGACATACGATCAGATCCCAAGAGTTCCTGCCAAAGAGCACTTATGAGGCATGAATTAAATAAAGGTTGAAGTACTTTTAACCAATCATCCAGTTTCTCACAGAGAGCCAGGAGCTTCTTCATTTAGGAGCCTGACATTTAGTTGGAGCTGTGCTGAGCAGAACAGATCACGCCAGTTAAGGCGGTAATTGAAGAAGTGATGGTGGCATTTGCACTTGACTCCAACGTCAGCATAAATTCTGCTTCTGGTCCAGGCCAGTACGGCTTCCCTGAAATAAAACATATTATTACCTCATTAACCAATTTAAGATCCAAAATGAAATGAGATAAATTGAAACTTAAATCCATTATATCGAGGCTGGGTCTGTAAGGCTGCTCCTGCAAGGTAAACTGTTCTGGGCTTTTCAACAGGCCCACCTATCCATCAAGTTCCAGCTGTAGATACTCAGCTCAGACACATGGAATTCTGCTTTCTTGAGGTTACTGCCACCCATGAAACCTTGCAGAGTGCCTGAATGAGAGGTTCAAACAATAAACGAATTTTAGTGTGTTAAAATGGTCCATTTATCATTCAGCCACCAACACAAAATTAAAGCAATAACTGCATTTTTTAAATGATGCCTGCACTGTAGAATAGCCTTTACTTCAAACTGTAGATTTCAGTTATGTTCCCACCGTATTAAATCTGCTTCAATACTTTCACTTTTCCCAAAGTGGACAGCTGAGAAATAAAGATTGAAAGGAAGTTACATTTGCTGAGATACCTGTTGTGAGAACTGCATTGTGGTTCTCCAGGCTCAGCCCAATAGGTGTAGTTTTTCATGAATTAATTCATTTTCTCTCAGCACTAGTACAGCCAAATGTAATACTCAGAATAACCTGTTTCTAGGGGGTCACCTCTGTGTGACACCCCTGTGTTGGTGTCATCAAAATTAATAGGAAAACTTGCCTTAAGCTTAATTGGTATTTTAATGCCTACGTTTTTAAATTACTAGAACATTTTCTTAATTAAACTGGAACATTAAAAATGAAACTGCTCTTTATTTTTTTTTTTGCTGTTTTATTCATATTAAAATATTTCAAAGGTAATTGCAATCTATATGGAAGAGTGCTTTTTGAAAAAAAAAAATCTTGTACTCAATCCTACATGTTAATTAAAAGAAAGAAACAGCAGGGGGGAAAAATGCAATGGGTAGTCCAAAGGCCAGCAATGATTTCACCTGACTGAACACAGCAATTGTTTCCCAGCTGCTTAGATTGTAATCTCATTGTGGATTTGTATTGCTTCCACCCACCATATCTTTAGTATCTACATGGACAGATGCTACTGTGGTTGTTAAGACGTTTTAGGAAACTTGCATCTTCTATCACCATTGTCACAAGTTAAAGGTCCAGAGCCCTTCAGCTGATGGTTCAAACTCATCTTGCCAAAGCAGTGAAGTGAAAAGTGTATCTGGTTTCCCTATTGCACATTTTAAAGAGAAGAGTGATGAGATTTTTCTGCGTCAATAAAGTAATTCTTTCCCTCAGCTTCCTGTGCTTGTGGAGCTTTAGTCAATGGATAACTTCTGACATCTTTCTTATTTATTGACCATTTACTGTGCAGATGTATTTTAACATCCACCCTGTTCTTGCATGCTCACTCTCCATCCTGGAATTAATCGTATTCAGCAACTAAACTATACACTTGTTTTCACCCAGCAGTATTCCAGTTAAGGGTAGAAATGTGCTCTTAAGCTTAAATTAATGTACTGATTCATTAAATATTTTCAAGCTGTTTGCCCATATTTGTTAGAGAAAATGATAGCCAGCTGCTGTGAAAAGCCTTTTACACTCCAGTATAAGCAACCTAAGCCACCTCAGCTTCAGGCTCACACAAATCTAACCTACACTGAGCTGTGGCTGCTGGAAATTAGATAATTTTCAATTGGTTGTTTTACTCTGGTCTCATTTTCTTTCAGGTGCACCTGTGCCACTTCAGAGTGACTCCACCACAGCCTGTTTGTATCAGCATAAGCAAGACCAGAATCAGGTCCTAATTTCTCTCCAGTGTATTGAATCAGTTTGGGCATTGTGCAGCTCTTCATGCAGAAAGCCAGTGGCTTACCACAAGATACTAGGCTGCAGGAGGTTTGTCCATATTTTCTTCTGAATCTGTTTAACCTTGGTATTTGCTGGAAGACAAATACATTGCTAGTGCCATCTTCCATCAGAAATGTCATTTATTTTCCAGTCTAGGGGCTCAGCTTCTAAAGCATAATAAGGCACCTCTAATTAATTGAGGCCTGGAACTGTAAATGCCTTCTGAGTTTGTAAGCAAGTGATACTTTGCAGAGAAATTAGCACTCCTCCATTTTTAACATGGGGACAAATGGAATTTCTGTCATCTCCTGAGCTCAGAGCCATTGTTGTCTTTTCCAAAGCTGCTTTATGCTCAGTTGCTAGAGCAGCCTCCCTGATGAACCTGTCCCAAGAGAAGCGGCAAAAGAGGCAGAATTGAAGGAGAGAAGGAACAAAGGTGCTTGTTTGCCACTTATCCATGGTATCTTCTGAGCAGGGCTGCTGTTTTTCCAACAAGACATCAGAGCAGTTCTGTGCTCTGCAGCCCACCTTACCCGCAGTAGCTGTAACCATGTGCTGACCACAGCCTGACACCTATGCCTGCATCCTAGCCAGTGATGCAGCAGTGCCACACCAGTCACTGCAGGGAAAATCCTCTGGAGCAGCTTGGCCCTCCTGCAAGTCGTGGAGAGGGGCCACCGGTCTGTCCCTAGACAGGGGACAAAAGCTGCAGCCATTCCCTCCTCGTATATTGACGGAAAATAGGAGAAATTCTGCTGCCTTGTTTATGGTGGTAGAGGCTGTGATATTTGGCTGGCTGGATCCTGCTGCTGGGTTTTTTTCTTCCTCTTCTTTATCCAGCAAAATACATTGGGTAGCGGGTGCACTCGGAAAGGGCCTCTCATTTCCTCCCGGTTAATTCTGCAGCTGAGCCCGTGGTCTCTGATGTCGCTGCTGTGAATACTGATAAAACTTCAGGAGCTTTGGAGAGCGAAAGCTGCTGCAGCCAGTTCTCCTGGCTGTTTGTGTGTCAATAGCCTATCGAGTCAGCAATTATCTCAAACCTTTATTGCAAGTCAGTGCAAAACAAAGGAAAAATTTCTCTGTAATCCTACTTTAAAAGACCCTTCCCAAGATCCCTCTCCACGTGCAAATTCACATATGCCCGCAGGGCTTTACAGGGTTGCTGGAATTACTCTTCAAATTGTTTTCACTGTTATTGCAGGTGCTGGTGAGCTACCCTGTTAAGGTTAGCATGGAGGAGGGAAGGGCATATCCACCTAGAGACACTGGTGACTAAGCTGACAAGATTTACCCTTCTGTGTGATACTTCCTCCCTTGCATTTGTAATAATGTGTTTCTTGAACACACCGGGGGAAAGGATTCTGCATTTAAAAATGCCACAGGAGTGAAGATTAAGAAAGGAAGAGCAGATGTCCAGCTGTTGAAAGCAAAACTGGGGGTGGGGGACAGAATTAGCATTCTCCTCACAGGCTTGCAGCCTGCTCTAATCACAATGCAGGCATTATCAGCCAGCGTTGAATCTTTGTATTATTTCCAAGTTTCCCCTATTGTCAGTCATTGTGACAAAGTGCAGGACAACCTGACACAATGATGAATCGCTACAGACATTGAGTTTTCAAATGGCTTTCAGATGATCTCAGTAGGCTGTGTCACCTGAAAATGCCAGGAGACTAAAACCATGTTGTACTTCAGAACAAAAAAAAAAAGGAGTTTGGTAAAAACTCCACCGATTCAGGATATCAACATGGGAGTCTGGAGGGTTGCCTCAAATGTCTTTTAGCCAGGAAATCTCTTCATTTTTCATCCAGATTGAATGAAATCAGAATCAGAGCTCAGGATTTGTTAACATGTCAGGATTTACTTGCATGTCTTTCATGTAAACCAGGCAGATAGGTCGTCTGCGATTCTAAATTCCATTCCTGCATGGAAGGATTTGTGCTTTGCACATTTTCTAAAACACTCTGTTGAAGATGTAATGACTATCAAAGTACAGGGTGGTTTATCCTAATAGTTTCAGTTGCAGATGTAAAAATTAGTTTCTTGGAGTTTCTTTCTCCTGCAGTTCAAAGTTATCTTGCAGGCTTTTTCTTTTCCCTGCAGGTCAGGTAAGATGTAGCTGTGATGATAAGTGATTGATATATAGTCAAATGCAAATACACTCACTGAAGTACACGCCTTGCTTTTATGTGTATTTGCTTGTTGGTGCTATTGTGAGTCCAGCCCAGAAGAACATTGCTCTCCTACATTATTATTCACAAAAGCAGCTTTCTGAGTTATTTCTGTTCCTGCACAATATTCATGATAGCAATTTGATACCTTAGCAGTTTCAAGGTTATCAAGTGATTGAAAATCCTAGTGCTTACTTCAAGGTGTAACATACACACCGTACTGCCATCCATTCCAGTAATATAATAGTTTTTCTTAATGCCTTTCATGAACTCCCGATTTAAAGCATAAGCTAACTTCAGAAAGGGCTTATCAACCCCAGACTTCTTCAGTGCAGCTCGGTGGCTGAATACAGGCCCCCTGAGTTTGTATCACTGCATGTAGCACTTAAGCAGGCAATATTTAATCTCTTTCAGAGATATCGATAGATCAGCTGCTGAATGAGGAGGTATAATGAGAAACAAAGAGCAGGTTATTTATCTGCCGTGCCAAAGGACCGGTGCTCCTCTGATATGCATCTCCCGAGCAGGAAGTGCAGGTTATAGATCCTGGGGATTCACTTCAGACCAAGTAGCAGCCACAGAGCCATACATACAGCAGCTTCTTTAATGATGAACAAATAAATGCCATGGAATGCTTAATGAGGACGTTGAAGAAAAGCCTCAACCTGGTCTGGAGGCTCCCAACCACCCACGCAATTTTGGCTGCAGATGTAGTTTGGGTGGTTTGTGATTGGTGGAGAGTATTGCTTGGTGGAGCCTGCATGGTGGCATCTGCTTAAGTAACAGATGTCTGTACCACTAAGGTGCTATGTTCTCACTTTTTATATAGCAAGAAATTGCTTCTCAAAGAGTTTTTATTGTCTTTATGCAAATTAAAATACAAAATTCCTCTCCTTAAATGATCCTCATTATAACAGGAACCTTAAATAATCATAAATACATATGCAGCCTCATAAAATCTTTTGCTCTTTAGATATCAAAGAAGTTCCTTCTGTGCTGCCAATTGTGCATGAAATTAGTTCTTATTTCAACTACTGGTATGGAGATACCAGCTTTTATTTAGTGAAGTCCCACTGGATTTCTAAACAAATCATGCAGAATAGTTGTTTGTGCCAAAGCATTTCAAGGAGGAAATTTTGCATTCTGCTTCTTATGCAGTGCGGAAGAGTAAGATAGAGCTCTGTACTTATTCCCTAGAAGCCTTGTGACAGCAGTATATGGTTTTTATCATTCCTTTGTCAGTTCTCTTCAGTAGGCAAATGCTTGACATGTTTACAGATTCTTTTTTTTTTTTTTTAAACTAGAAACTGAAAGGAATTCCTGTGAAGGAATCACGCCTAGAAATGTGCCCACACATGCCAGCCTCCTTTGGGCTCAGTGTTAAGGCACCCAAGTCCTTACATTGGTGGTTGATCTCGCATGGTAACTTTGCAGCAGGTATGACTGCTTTGTACAGCACTAGATTCCTCATCTATTTTGCTGATTTTTATTGACAGAGATGGATGAAGGACCTTTATCCTTTGCATTACCTCTGTATGGACCAAGCAAGATGAAAGGTGCTCCTTAGCACAGCGTCTTCAGGCAGGATAAAAGGAAGAGCTGCTAAGGGAGGCCAAAACCCCAACCCAATTTGTACAGGAGTGAAACCAGACCCTGTGGCAGGTAAGACTGTACTGCAATAGGATGTGTTGGAGTTTTTTCCTCTGGGCTATACAGTTCAGGACAACAGACTCTGAGCTGGACAAAGTGATCCTTGATGAGGAAGGCCAGACTAGAGCATCTACCAATCGCTTCCAGACCCTCTACAATAAATGAACTGAAAAACACCTGCCCCTCACCTCATCAGCCTTAGGCAGGACAAATAACCCCACATGGACCTCTGAGGTCAGCCTTGGCTGCCAACCCCAGAGACGATTTGGCTGCCCCTCCGCCTCCTTGCCACCCACACAACTGGGGCAAAACAGACACAGGGCTGCTGCCCAGCAGATGGTGTATCTATGCATGTTCTCTCCCTTCATGTGGGCTCAGCCATCACCAAACCTAGAGGAAACTTGAGAGAAATGCGGGAGCCTGGATCATGTCTGGTCTCATCATGTAGTGCTGCCTTTTCAGAATATATTGTATTGAGGAAAAATGAAGTGAAAAAGAAAGTGAAGGGTACAGAAATGTGATTCTTGATTTTTTCCTACCTGTGGGATGTGATGCTGTAGAGTACAAAACCAAAGCCAGTTCGATATTTCAGTGGGCAAACTTTATTTTAGATAGATATTTCTGATACAAACTTCTCCTAAAAATTCTTTTTCATACATCTGTCCAGAAGACTGAGTGAGGAGGCAGTGGGTGTGTGGTGTGTTGTTAACCTGATGGCAACGTTAGTAACACAGAAGAGTGCTTTATTCTGCTGTGAGTGCTTGCAGCCACTTCACAAACATTACCAAGATGCTCACATTCTTCCTGCATCTGCTTTGCTTTAGCTTACACAGATAAATTCAAGGGTAATGCACCTTGTCTAAGCCAATTCTAAATACATGCCTCAAACAAAACCAAAAGTGCTTGGTGTGTATTTTGACCCAATGCACTACATCAAACTAATGACATAAGCTGTGAAAGCTTTGAAGAAAATTGAACAAAAGGTGGCATTTGTCCAGTCATGGTTCTGACTGGCAGTGGAGTTTTAAACATTCCCTTTATGTGAATATGCATCCAATCACAGGGCATCTGTAAGTTATTCAGTGAGAGCTGTGCTGAGATAAAATGTACAGCAGACAGTGGGTGCTCAGGTCTGAGATCAGTCCTGGAACTAAGACACAACCTTTTCAGACATCCTACAGGTTATCAAAATTGCCTGTATATGATGACACATTTAAGACCATGCTCCTAATGTGGAAGAGCTCTGGGTCTAACTCACTGTGACTTTGCCCAATGGATCCAAACATTAACTCCTGAAAAATGGAATCATGAAGATTATTGTTGAAAGTGAGGTTAAATGGAATTAAGCAAAATTGATAAACATTGTAAATTATGTAGTTAATAAACCCAGAATGTTTGTTGTTCATTGAAAATCAACAAGTGGTAGCAACTCTGAAGGAATCCTTACACCCTTGCTGGAGCTGTGCTGGTTGCACACTACATGTATCAAATCCTGGTTAAGTGATACCAGTGACCGCTGCATCAGCAACTCATGTTAGGTACTGTGATCAAGTAATAATCTAAGGTGTGAGAAGCTCAAAATAGTAGCCAGGAAGGAGGAGAATTTATGAAGGCATCATTAGCATTTCCTTTTCCAACACCATGCAAATTTCTTGGAGCAACCTCCTCTGCGAGGCCCCCATTAGCACTTGGAGCCAAGAGGAGTCTCCTCCTCAACACTGGCTGCTGCCTGGTATGTTCTAGAAATTATGCCACGTGCTTTCAGGTGGCTAACTCTACACTGACCATCATTCCCTTCATAAGCTTCATTTCTTCTAATCAGAACCCGTTTTCAAATGTTACAAGTCCAAATAATCTACTCCTATTTGCAAGCAGAAATAGCTTAACCAACCTTATCAGTGTAGTTCAACTGGTGCTCGACGGACATTACATTGAAGTGCCTGTCGACATAAATGAGCAAACAAAAATGAGGACTTTTCAGCCAGCTCCTAAGGTTTTACAGACAGAAGAGGTAACTCTGAAACCCTCCTAAAACAAAACGCATGTAGCAGAGCAACATCTGGAAAAACAAGATGGTAAAGACGAGTTTTCAACAGGCTTCAGTTCTTCCTCTTTCAAGGCAACAAAAAAAGGAACAAAGGAAACAAATTAGTTACAAATTAGTTTATCTCCAGTAGGAAAATTATTTAATGTCTCCAGTAGGAACATTATTTAGTGTCTCCAGTAGGAACATTATTTAGCACTAAGAGATCTATGAGTTTTCTCCCTATTGCACTAATCATGCACTCATGGAACTGTAGCACAAATCTGACTTGATGAGAGTCCTTGTTTTATCTTATGGAGCTGCATCAAATGGTGGGGAGTTTGTCCAAAGGTTAAGAACTGCACCAACAGTCAAAAGACATCCTGGATTCAGTCACTCATGTCACCAATGCTGTAGATTAAGTTCTAGGGACTAATTTCAAATTCAGTTGGGTATAAATATGTGTTAATTTATGCCTATTTTATCTTTCTTTGCTTTTCCTTTTCCAGGTCACTAACATACTGCTTTCCTACCTTGTCTCTACTGTTTTTCTATCTATGTCATTTTTAACTTAAGATTTTTATAACGTTATAATTGCTGTAATTCCTCACAAAAATCTAATACAATCCCATCATTAATTAATCATTTAAATTATAAGCAATATGTGATTGGAAAACTTAGGAAATCTTTGAGCATGCCCAGTGGTATTCAGATATTGTCCAAATGTAATCTGGCTTGCAACCACTGGTGCTGTCCATGACAATCCCTCACGGCCAACAGGAGCAGGGAACAAACCAGGATGAAAGGCTAGATGCTTCTGCAGCTTGTAGGAAACAAAACACTGCCCTGTCACAGGGAGTAATAGGCAACAAATTGGTAGAGTCATTAGGGAAATGAAAATGAGAAGTATAGGAAACAGCAATTAAGCAATTTCAAGCCTAAATCATAACAGCACAAGAGAAACTCCCCAAATACCTTCACAGCCTTTCAAATAGTTACTGGGCAAGTTTTGCTAGAAAGAAAAAAGAAAAAAAAAAAAAAAAGAGAGAGGGAAAAACCCAACACACACACACACACACAAAAACAGAAAGAAAAATCAAGCATATACTCAGGAAAACACAAGACTGCAAAATCAACTTAACGAGGAAATTCCCAATGGAAGAGGAAGGGACATGCAAGGACTGCACAGTCCCCCGGGCCAGTGGTGCAGGACATGGCTTTACAGGGAGGAGCTGTGCAGGAGCACTGTGGCCACCAGCCCTGTCCCAGAGCCCCGCTGCGTCCAGCATGCTGTGTTCTCCCAGGGACCTCCTTGTTTCAGCATGGGATTTCTATAACTGTGTCCATGATGGAGAAGATTCACCTTCAATAGGTGATTCAGAGGACTGGAGGGATCTCCTTTGGGAGGCTCCCCTAAGAATCTGTTCTCCCTACAGCCTCTCCCCAGGCTCACACCCATCAATCTGATCCTCTCGTCTCAAAACACATCCTGGTAACCAGAGCATCCTGAAATCCTTCACCTTCACAGTCCAGATAAGCTGACCTGGATAACCTGGCCGCCTAGGAAGTGTCCTCAGCAGAACTCTAACAGCACTGCCACCCCTTGTCTGTCTCTGCTTGTGAGTTCACATCATCATAAGCAACACTATCTGATCTTCCTAGTCCCCCAAATCTGTGCAATTACTCAGATTTATCCTTCTAAGCAATTCTGCAAGGGAAATAATTTGTCTGTCTCTGATGAATTCTCCAGGACAGTTTAATATGGAAGCCCTCAGTCTCTTTGCCTGCTGATGAAAAAAGTGCTGGGATTTAACAGGCTTGATATTGCCTGTGGTTTTTCTGGTGATGACCTGAGCTGGAGCCCTAACACTGCTGTGAGTTATCTTTCTTGAGGCCAGCCTCATTTTCTGCCAAGCAACATTCTCCACATGTATATTGAGAAATATATATATATGTATATTAAATATGTTTCCAAACTAACTCAATGACTCAGGATGAGTCTGACTGGGAGTTAGGCACGGCAAATACCTTGTAGCTGTTGGTCTAACATCCAGCGTGGCCTCAAAATTATGTTTATCCCTTTCAAATTGCAAATGTATTTTGCATATTCCCAGAAAGCACCATGTTTTTGAGACAAGCTTGCTTTGCAGGCATGTGCCAACCATGTGGGCAGTGTGCATGTAGGAAGGGGCCTGTTTTCTGGAGAATCAGCACCCATTACACACAGGTATATTTCTTCACATATAATGTGAAATATACCTTGCCAGAGCTGTGTCTTTTCAGGACTAGTAAGACAACAATGCAGTGGAGGTCTTGAGCATCTGTTTATGGTTAGCAAGTCATGTCAAACATTAACAAACAAATAGAAGAATCAAACAAGAGACAGATAACTATATGGCTCTAGGTAGTGCAGGTGTCTGAATATCTTTCTTCCTGTTTGTGTGATTAATTGACATCTTGTTAACTGCTCATTAGGGACACAGCAAATCAGCACAGAACAAAATAAACACTTTCCAAAAGAGAAGAAGGTCTCTAATTGTGAATTATATGGAAAACAAAGCTGGATTTTAAAAATACAGCTAAGGAGTCAACTTGCATTACAGGCAAGGTAAACTGGAGATTAAAATCTCTCCGGGCTGCTGCTGGAGAGTGTATGTGGCAGCATGCGCTGCACTCGCAATGCTGCTCTTACTTTGACGAATTCCAGACTGTGTGTTCTCTCTGGCCGGTGACCTGAACAGTGAGAAGTAGTCACAAAAAGTGTTTTTTAAAAAGTTATTCAAGCTTATTGACATATTAGTCCAATGGTTAATTTATACACATCTGCATGCTCAGGTTTATATGTGAATAAGATTTCAAGCCAAGAAGCAGCCTGTCCTGACGATGAAGGCTCTGCTCCAGAGTTGTGGTCTGTAGATATAGAGTGGCAATATCTAATCTACAAAGTACCTGCTTTCCGGAGTACTTTAGAGGTAGTAGTGCTGAAGATGGAAACCAGAAGTAGTCCAGCATGCAGAAATCCAGTGCTTAAAACTTTTCTGAAAGGTCTTGAGGTCCTTTCTTTAATAAATGAAGGCCAAGCAACCAATATAATTTACCTGGCCCTGAGCAAAGCCTTCAACACTGTCCCGCACCACATCCTGGTCTCCAAGCTGGTGCAGTCTGGGTTCGATGGATGGACCATTCAGTGGATAAAGAACTGACTTGATGGCCGCACCCCAAGAGTGGCTGTCAATGGCTCCATGCCCCAGTGGAGGCCAGTGACAAGTGGAGTCCCTCAGGGATCAGTGCTGGGACCAGCCTTGTTTAACATCTTTGTCAGCGACATGGACAGAGGCCTTGCATGCAGCCTCAGCAAGTTTGCTGATGACACAAAGCTGTGTGGTGCAGCAGACACACTGGAGGGAAGGGATCCATCCAGAGGGACCTGGACAGGCTGGAGAGCTCAGGCCATGACAACCTCATGAGGTTCAACAAAACTAAATGCAAGGTCCTGCATCTGGGTTGAGGCAATCCCAAGCACTGATATAGGCTGGAGAGCAGCCCTGAAGAAAAGGACTTGGGGGTGCTAGTGGATGAGAAGCTCAACATGAGCCAGCAGTGAGCACTTGCAGCCCAGAAAGCCAACCAGATTCTGGGCTGTATCAAGCGAAGTGTGGCCAGCAGGTCGAGGGAGGTGATTCTCCCCCTCTGCTCAGCTCTGGTGAGACCCCACCTGGAGTACTGCATCGAATTCTGGAGCTTCTATTACAAGAAGGATCTGGAGGTGCTGGAACATGTCCAGAGAAGGACCACAAGGATGATCAGAGGGCTGGAGCACCTCTCCTATGAGGAGAGACTGAAAGAGTTGGGGCTGTTCAGTCTGGAGAAGAGAAGACTCCGAGGTGACCTTCTTGTGGCCTTCCAGTATCTGAATGGGGCTACAAGAAAGCTGGGGAGGGACTTTTTAGGCTATCAGGTAGTGATAGGACTAGGGGGAATGGAATAAAGCTGGAAGTGGGGAGATTCAGACTGGATGTGAGGAAGAAGTTCTTCCCCATGAGAGTGGTGAGAGCCTGGAATGGGTTGTCCAGGGAGGTGGTTGAGGTCCCATCCCTGGAGGGGATGGCTGGATGAGGCTCTGGCCAGCCTGATCTAGTATGAAGTGTCCCTGCCCATAGCAGGGGGGTTGGAACTAGATGATTCTTGAGGTTCCTTCCAATCCTAACAATTCTGTGATTCTTTCCATGCCTCCAGGCAGTTGTCCATAAGTTTGGTAGGATTACGTGCATGCTGGGGATGAACCATTACATTGATACTTGAGTGCTGGAACCCAGTTAATACGTGCAAGCCCACTTGAGATACTCAGGTGGAAGGAAGTAGCAATGGGCTGAGGTTCCTTCTCATCAGGAAAGGCTGTAGCTACCAACTCCTCCTCATACACTGGAATGAAATTATTTTCCCTTTATGGTCAGAGTAAGAACATTGAAATTGCTAGCATTAGCCCCACACAGTTCTTTGAACCCCTAGGAGTGGTAGTGTGAGGACAGCCTTGATTAAGAAGTTGATGGCTGCAGTTCTTACTGATGGTGGGAACTTCCTAATGACTTCCCAAGGAGTTTCCACCATGACACTGTGGCTTCCTGCCACCTTGGAAAGGGGGCAGCGCCGGGACGAGTGGGCAATCTTTGTGCATTCCCCTGTGTGGTGCTTACCCAGGAGAGTTAACAATTGCTTAATGCTCTTCATATCACAGCAGCTGTATTACGAGATTTTTCTCCCTGTTGCTGCCTGGCAGTTCCAGAGGGAATTCTATGCTAAGCAGCATTTTATTTCCATGCACCAGAGAGTAATTTAATTTGTTTTCTCTCTTGCTTTTTTGTACTGCTGCAGCAGAAAGGACAACAACTGATAAAGGGAGAAAGCAAGAGAGCTGTGGCAGTGATTTTCCATTTTATTTATGGTGAAACTCTGTGGCAAAATGTAAAAATAGATCTCCGTGCTGACAGGTTTGTTCCTTCTTATCTCAGGCTGGCACTTCAGAGCTCCCACCAACACCATCTGTGAGGAGCAGTGCCTGAGCAGAGAGATGGGGCAAAGGCCTGCATCTGACAAATGGGGTGGCTCTCAAGAAAGCAAAGGTGGAGGCAAAATAGTGAACAATTTATGGTTTCTTTTTCCTGACGGAGACTAATTCTTGCTGTCATGAAACTGAAGTCAAAAGGATAAGTCCTGTGAATGATGATAGAGAAGACTGGGAAGAAGAGACACAACAAAATCCTCCCAGAGGACAACATGAGAGACAGCATTATAGCTGAAAACACAAATCTCTACCTTCTGTCACAGTCCTTTCCAAAGAGTGCCCTATTTGCATGAGAGGTGAGCAGTGAAGCTCTGTGAGATTTTTTGATCCAAAAATACCATACTGAAGGAGACAATGAGCATTTCACAATCAATGGCCTGAACAATCAGCAAGGTATCAGCGATGATAACTGCCTGCTTGGAAAAAAGGCAAAAGAGCCCTAGTGCGGTGCAGCCCAGGAAGTAGAGGATCAGTGATATCATTGACTTTGCTTTGGACACCCATTCTTATAGAGACACACCTCTCACTGCACTGCCTCTCCATGCTTCTTATTTTATTAGAAAAAAAAAATTATTTTTAAAGCATGTAGGCAAATGCTGAAGGGGAACAGTGAGATGACAAAGGAGACTGACAATGGTCATGGTTTCTTTTCAATCCAGAGGACGTGCTCATGGAGCACAGAGAAATAATGTGTTGGCATCTTCTCAAGTAAGGCCAGCTGCATCGAAGGGCATGGGTTTGTCAGCCCTGCCTGTTGCTTTGGCTGCCTCTCACCACACCCTGCAGGAGGTGGCAGCTGCAAGGCCTGTTCCTGGCAGTGCTGCAGGTGCAACGCCAGCAGTGCCACACTGCTAAGCTTTTCACGTCCTTGAGGGACTGCACAGGGGAATGACTTTGATGGATTACAGCTGCACTTGAAAGCGAGCTGGGAAAGATTAGTATTGTCTGAGATAGGGAGATTCCACTCACCTGATGACTTTTTTTTATTCTGATGAGATAATTTTTCTAATTAACCTTGATAACATTTCCAGACACACGAGCCCATCCACACCTAGATTGGAACACATCTTTAAATGGATATTTCACTTCTGCCCATGTTTTCTAGTAGACAGTAAAGAATTTTAACACCTTGGTTGCCAACTGATTAGTTTGGAAAACTGAAGCTGAATCTCTTTAGCAGAAGTTGACACAAGAGCCTCTGGCAGAGAGTGACACTTCCACAGGCACTGATGTGTTTTGTACACTGTGAGTGAGGAGAGGAACTTACAAGAAATATTACAGTGTCAGGTGCCAATCCCTGTTTATTCTTCTTGTGATGCTTATCAAGGAAGTCAGTAATACTGTCATTTTCTGAGCAGGGTCTGAATGACTGTACAGGAGTTCTGAAAGTCAAAGCATGCCAGCACTTGGTCATCCGGCAGTGTTCAGTGTCAGATGTTGGCCCTTCACACCATCTCATAATCATGCTGTATTTACATGAAAATCAACCTGGAAGCAAGTTGAACTATCCCCCCTGCTCTCACCTGCTTCAGTTTTGAAAGCATTCAATTGTCCAGTCAGCATCCTTCCCAAAAGTTTTTCAAAGCATTCCTGAGTCCCTTGATCTTGCTTGGCCTTACACCAACAGTGATTTTCTGCTACATATACCTGGAAAAACAGTTCTGCACTTCCCAAAATTACCCGTGACACCTGTCAGAAAGAACCCAAAAGACATTTGCTCATGATGGCTCACAACATACTTGGCAAAACCTTTAGGCTTGATACTAAGTATGTATTTCTTTGGTTGGTGAGTAACACAGTCCTGGGAATGTATTGATTTTCCAGGCCTCCCTGGTGAGAGGTTTTGTTTCCCTTTGCTCAGTTCTGAGGCATACAGTCTTTCTATCTCATCAGCCTTGCCATAACATTTGAAGGACACAGGCAGGAAGAGGCCAGATGAAAATAATGCAAATTGTTTATTGTGAACATTGCAAGAAATGCAAAATGCCAATAAGGTCTCATCCTTGTACTTACGTTGCCTCCATGAATGTAGGACTTGAGCACCTCATCAACTTTTAGGAATTTATCCTCAGGACTACAAGAAGTGGGGGAGTATATTTTTCCCTATTTCATAGAGGCAGAGAAAGACTTTATATGCTTCTCAAGGTTATACACACTGATGGAGCAGAAATTTGTAGCTGTGTTTCGAATTCTTTCCTTACTATGATGGTAGCCAAATCCTGCATGCAGTCATGCTGAATAGGTGAGTTCTGGATCCAGCTCACTCTTGACAGGCATCTGTCATCTTTCATCCTTCCAGCCATGTGTGAAGTGGAGTACCAAGTGTGATAGTCTGCTTTAAACAACTTGTTTGGGCTAGTCACACTTGAAGGTTTTATTCAGACAGAGGCATTGGTACAGGCTGCCCAGGGAAGTAGTGGAGTCACCATCTCTGGAGGTGTTCAAGAAATGTGTGGACAGAGCACTGTGGGACACGGATTAATGGCCATGGTGGTGTTAGGCTGGCAGTTGGACTCAATGATCTTAGGGGCCTTTTCCAACCAAAACAGTTCTGTAATTCTCTGATTCTACATGCACCAAGTGGTGGATCTCCTCCCTTCTGGATGAAAGCGGTGAATAGTTACTGCGACAAGCAAGCCTGCAGCAAAGGGAGTCTCACCAGCAACCACGAAAGTGATTGTTTCTGAAACAGAAGGCAAGAGTGCTGGTTCTGAAAAGACATGCAGTGTTTTAAACAACACAGAGAGTAAAGTGAGATTTGAGGGTTAGAGGCTGGGGTGATGTTTGAGTTTGGTTGGTTGTGGGGTTTTTTTATTATTTAAGAAATAAACCCCAGAATAATACACAAGCATTCTTCAAAATTCTATCTACACATCTACTACACATGCAGTTCTTGAAGAGTGCAGTTCTGGGGCACGGTGTGTGACACCTGTAACAATAACACAGATACTCTTTGGAAGTCAACATGTACTGCACACCATGCTTGAGTCGTTTCCAGCGACTGCCTAAGGAGAGCATGAAGGGCTTAGCCATGGGGATTGAAATCATTGAGGGAACTCAAAAAACATAGTTAAAGAACTTAAAAAGAACATCTGAAAAGATGAACCTTTTGATAGGATTTAAACTGCCTATGGGATTCGAGAGCTTTAATCAACAAAAGCAGCTTATTCCAACGTGAGGAACAGCAGAAAAGGCGTTGTCAGTGCAGAACACTGTAGAAAACAATTTCTTAGGTTTAAAAATCTGTTTAGAGAAATATGAGACTCCTCCCTTTGTCTGGCGACCATCTGGATGGGTTTTGCCTTGGAAAGCCTGTCCTGAACTTGAAGCAAACAAACGTTTGTTCAGATGGTGGGAAAGATTGAATCAATGTGCCAGATCTGGAAAAGCTGCTCATGCATATCTGTATATTTATTTAGAGCAAGGAAAATGTACTCTTTGTTTCTAGAACATTATTTGTACTCCCCTTGCAAAGGTCTCCTTCACCATCCTGCATAGTCTAAAGTCAGGGAACATACGCTTTTTTTTTTCCCATGTATGATATCTATTTCTATAACATACCTTTGCACTCAGTATCAGCTACCAGAAGGTACTTGCATTGTGTTGAAGGCTCTGAGGGTGAATTTTCATGTTGCTTAATGTGATTTTAGTCACTCCAAAAGCAGCTTGTGGTCAACAGTTTCATGGGGAAGGAGGTGCTGCCTTGGCCTGGCAGTGCTGCTGGCAGCCCAGCCCCAGAACACACCGTGGGGTTGCTGGTTAGTTGTGCAGGACTGGTACCCAGCAAGGTGGCAGTGCCAGATGGTCCCCCCTCTGCCAGGCTGGGCTGCCAGAGCCATTTGGGGCAGCTGGCTGTTGCACTGATGGACCCGAAGCCATCAGCTGGTGCCGGGGCCCTATCCAAGACCTATAAAGCTAGATGGATAGATTGTAAACTCCTTAACGGGGAGGAATAATGCAAAGAAGCAGAAATGTTTATTTTCTTTTTCTTTCATGGTAAGCTGTTACAAAATTGGGTGCCACTGTTTTAGATGGACCCCAGACAACTCTGTCTCTGTGCTCCATAAATTCACTCCAACACTCATTGAAATGAGCTGGCAGTTCAGCTGATGCTTGTTGCCTATTTCAAACTATTTAGCATCCCTGGCTGTTCCTTTCCTAACTGAAATATCTGATATCAACAAAAAAACAGTGGCTGCTAACTATATACATACGCAACCCAGAGAGCAACTAGATTTTTATACTTTTTAGCATTCTGTATTGCCAGTTTTTGCTAGACCTCTGAACCTGCCTCACCCGATGCACAAAGGCAGGAGGAATATTGCATTTCCTATTTCTGTTCACAGTTGTGAGTAAAGTACAAGTAACCTCTCCTCTAAAGTCAGCTGATATGATCCTTTATCTCCGACCTGTTATTTACAAATGTAAAAGTCATGGGACATCACATTTGTATGAAAATGTAGAGCATTTGGGAAGGAGCTGATCGGTACTGCACAGGGGACACCAATAAATCACACCTCAGCTCTTGCTCATTGGGGCACAGTCACTGCTCTCCCAGAAATCGCATTGCCTGACTAACATCATGGAGCTCAAGGCTACTTTGCCAGGGTTTGTTTCAACAGTCTAATGTGCTTTTCTATCAGGTGCAAATAGAGATATATCTGAGAGATATACCTGGGAGATTTTATGTTCAAGATACAAAACCTTTCCTTTAAATAAAAAATTGGACTTTTTATGTTGCAATTACCTTGAACTAAAAATTACTCAGTGTTAAAATGATCAACAGAAGTTTAAAGAAAGTATATGTATTAAAATGTTAGTCAAATCTTTCTGAATTTCTTTAGAGCAAATTGAGGGCACCTCTGCAGCCACACATTACCATCCCATCAGCACTGCTGAGTCTGAGAGCTGGATTACTAGGAAAGATCTTTTGTTGGGTTTCAGACAAATCACTTTAATATGCCAAAACTGATTTGGCATGAAATCATTGATAGACTCTCCAGAATACTAATAGCATCAAAGGCAGAGGCCAGGGCTGTCAAACTTGCCTGGCTAAAGTTAAGCTCATGAGTTTGTTGTTAGGCAACCAAATGAAAGTCTTCTACTTCCAGATGTGCTGTGTGTCCGTTGGTCCAGCTGAGGACATTTCAGTGGAATGATGGGAGTACTGGGATGTTGAAGAGGAGAGGAAGATTTTCTTTAACGGCTTTGCTTCTTAGCTTGAATCTTCATCTACAAGCCTCAAATACTCTAGGTAATCACCCCAAGTACTTGCTAAACCACTGCAGTTTCATACATTTGGGATTTTTGTTAACAAATCACCGGAACTTGGCTCTGAACCACTCATCTTTCTTTTCATCCATTGGAAACATCAGTGCAGCCCAGTGCTCTGAGAAGAGAGCTGCACTTTTAACTCCTGTGACCTCACGTGAAACTTCTCCCAGCCTCTATTTTCTTGTCCATAAGACAGTGATGACAATGTTTGTTTCCCATGTATGCTGTGAATAGCTCTCATACTCAACATCTCTCCCTGAAGTACAAATGTAGTGTAGAATATTTGGTATGAAAGTGTAGAGCAATATGCTTCCCCTGGCTAGTTGTATTTATAGAATTTAAGAGTATGAAGTAGAATTTGGACCAGGTCTTTAGTCAGTGAGATACATATGTGCTTTCTCTGTAGCACTAGAAACAGAAGCCCTGGGTGACATACATTTGCTTAAGTGAACTTCAAAGAATTACCTTTGGTGGAGGTATTGACTCAGTTCAGCTGAGGTCCAAGGCTCTACCTTTTACTAACAACATTTCCTAGTATGATTGGGAAAAGTACAGTACAGGAGAAGATCTGCAGCCAAGCAGCAACTCAAGGGAACTAAAACTGTCATAGCTGATTAATAGAAATGAAAGCTGTTCAGAAACAAATTTGAGTATGAATTTAGAGCACATGAATTAATTGAGAAGGGGATTCTCTTTGTACTTCTTTTAGTAGGTTATGCAGTTTATCCACTAAGATGCCTTTGAAGCTGCCAACAAAAGAGGCATCACTGGAAAGATGAAACAAGCCAGTGAGTGAAGTCATCTGTTTGTCCTAAGCCCCACTGTCCTCACTGAATTCTCACTGCATGGTGAATAACAGGAGCCTAAAACAAAGATGCTCCATTAGCCTTTCCAAAGAGAGGATAAGAAAGGGGTAGCTGTGGTGAGGGATGTGTTGATGGTAACATGTGAAAGAACAGGGGTGTAATTTCTGCTTCATTCACACAGCTCTGTGATATTTCTGCTTTTACTGCAGAATCCCCAAAGCACTGAGCACAAACCCACAGTGCTCCCCTCCTGATGGCCCTCATTGAACAGCAGTGTGGGGCAAGAGAATGTTACGGTGATATTGTGGTGACTTAGTGGACAGCTACTCACAAAGCCAGGATTTCAGTGGGAGTTTTTACATTGATTTTAATGGAATGTGGCAGAAAAGAAAAGTAAAGCGAAGAGAAGAGAAGAGAAGAGAAGAGAAGAGAAGAGAAGAGAAGAGAAGAGAAGAGAAGAGAAGAGAAGAGAAGAAAAGAAAAGAGAAGAAAAGCGAAGAAAAGCGAAGAAAAGAAAAGGAAAGAAAAGGAAAGAAAAGAAAAGAAAAGAAAAGAAAAGAAAAGAAAAGAAAAGAAAAGAAAAGAAAAGAAAAGAAAAGAAAAGAAAAGAAAAGAAAAGAAAAAAGAAAAGAAAAGAAAAGAAAAGAAAAGAAAAGAAAAGAAGAAAAGAAAAGAAAAGAAAAGAAAAGAAAAGAAAAGAAAAGAAAAGAAAAGAAAAGAAAAGAAAAGAAAAGAAAAGAAAAGAAAAGAAAAGAAAAGAAAAGAAAAGAAAAGAAAAGAAAAAAGAAAAGAAAAGAAAAGAAAAGAAAAGAAAAGAAAAGAAAAGAAAAGAAAAGAAAAGAAAAGAAAAAAGAAAAGAAAAGAAAAGAAAAGAAAAGAAAAAAGAAAAAAGAAAAGAAAAGAAAAGAAAAAGAAAAGAAAAGAAAAGAAAAGAAAAGAAAAGAAAAGAAAAGAAAAGAAAAGAAAAGAAAAGAAAAGAAAAGAAAAGAAAAGAGAAAAGAAAAGAAAAGAAAAGAAAAGAAAAAACAAAAGAAAAAAGAAAAGAAAAGAAAAGAAAAGAAAAGAAAAGAAAAGAAAAGAAAAGAAAAGAAAAGAAAAGAAAAGAAAAGAAAAGAAAAGAAAAGAAAAAAGAAAAGGCATCTATAGGTGTGGCAGTTGATCAGTACTACGTAGGAAATGGATTGCAGTTTCTGCTGAAGGCAGCAGGAGGAAGGATTTTCACTAGTGACATACAGAAAGATGTCCAGGAAAAAAAAGTGCATATGGAGCCAAGCAAGTGAAGTGTTTGTTTGTTCTAGCCCTTGGCTGCTTCAAGATACTGAAAGTAGAAAAATTCATTTTCTAAAGCTGCTGTTTCTAATGCAGAAAGAGAATGTGGGATATTTGTCCCAAAGAAAGCAGGAATAAAAGAGCTATTAAGATATCCCAGTCCTGTTCTTCTCCATCAGAGAGGAGCTGTGGCAGACCAGTGTCCTCTGCCTGCAGCATTCAATGTTATACCTGAGGAATCACTCATCCCTTGCTGAGGATCACTTAGGTGTAAGAAATGGATGCTCTAGTCACAGAATATGGCACATTTTAGGAAGCAAATTGTGATAACAATTCTTGCATTGCCCATATTTTTCTGTACCTATAGCTCCAAAACCAATAAAAGAGACCTTTTGTCGTGATGCTGTATTATGTTGTATTTATTATTTTTCTCCAGCCTAAAGTGCTTTGTGTGTGAGATTAAAAAGCTGCAAGTCTCAGACCATCTGGCCAGCCAAATGGATTTAGTGTACACATGTATGCCAGTTTTAAGTTTAATTTTTGAACATATAAAGTGCCTGGGGTTCTGTGTCTGTTCTTCAGAGGAAATCACGTTCCAGTGTTCCAAAAGGATCCAGGTACAGTTGGCTTGAAGCTAGAAGTGTTCTCTTCTGCACATGTTTTAGGGGCATATTCTTTGTTTCTCGATGGCAAGAGAATTTTGCATGTACTTTACATGTTACATATGTTTGTCACACCTGTCTGACCTTATGGAACAGCAAGAAACGAAGCAGTACGTTTTCTTAGGGAGCTTCACTGAAATTGTCTGAGTAAAAGATAAAATTTCACAGAGTACTTTAGATTAATTTGCACTTGCATTTGTTTGCAAACTTGGAGAATAAATATGTTTACAGGTATATAATAGTTTATAATATCTTATAAATTATATTCAATTGATTTGGTTTATTTTGAATGAGATATATTTTTAGTTTTACAGACTGTAAGAAGGATAAAGTGCATTTAACGTTTTCTTTTGCAAATGTTTTCATGTAGCAAGGTCTACAGCATATCTGAGATGGATATTGTGAACATGGGGAAAGGTGTGAGCACAGATAGCTCTGGCCTTTGCAAACAAGGTCTAGAGGATGCTGCTTAAAACCCTTCAGCTGAAATCCAGAGTAGGGCATTTCTTTGCAGCTGAAATACCGAGGTTGAATTACCTTCTCCTAAACAGACCTGAAGGCCCAGTGAATCAGAGATAAATGTCTGGAAAGTAAAGACTTGTTTGTCATGGCAGAGTTATTCTGCCCTGTCTGATGGAGCAGCAAGGGATGGGCTGATAAAAGCCAGACATCTGCACCAGCCAAGGGATATTAATGTGCTCAGGAGGCATGGTGTGGGGGGCATCCCAGCCCACTGCACTGTGGTGGGATTTGGCCATTTCTATCACAGTCGAGCTAAAGTATGCATAGGCAAAAATAGAATCAAATGTGTGGAAAAGGAGAGCAGTGAAATGTTGTTAGGTGCTGCAAAGAAGCACAGCCTCTGGTAGTAATTAATTTGTAAATGTCTCTAACACTAAAACCAATCTCAGTCTTCCAGAGCAAGAACTGCATTAGCCTTGCAATCAGCAGGGCTAATTGCATTCTTGCACCTGGAGATAGTCAAGAAATTTTGGTCAGCAGCTCAGGTGCAGCTCAGACAATTACTCGTTGAGAAAGAGCTTCTTGAGAAGGTTTCTGATGCACCTTTCCAATGAAGAGCCATAAAAGAAAAGCTGGCACTGTAATTTGTACATTTTTTTTTCTTGAAAGCAATTTTCCCTGTGATATTAGTCATTATTTTTTCTCCTGTAAACTCATCCAGAGGAAGAGAATTAGGGAAAGCAAATAAAGAGTAGATTTCATAAAGAAAGGAGCAGCAAATTGAGCAAAAGGAGGATTATGAAGACTAAATCTTTTGTTCAAAGAGTGATTAAAAAGCATTAAGTTGGATGAAGTCAATCTAGAGCTTAACTGCATGAACCTCTTGCCCTGTTTTTCTTCTGTTTGCTTTTACACGTATTAAGAAACTAAAGGAGTAGGAGAGACCTCTTGAGGCCTGATGATGCTGAAGCTTTTTAAAAATAATAGTTTAGCAAAATCAGTTGGACATAAACTCTGTTTCCTGGTTTCCAGGCAATGTAAATTGTCCCAGCCAGCTGTGTCAGAGAGCAGCAAGAATAAGCTGAATGCTCTTTTCCAGCAGAGGACTGGAGCTATTCACACCCAAATGTGTGTTCCTTGGGGATTCCTCCAGGCAATGAAATTCTGAGATTTCTATCCTCCTGGCTTAAGTGAAAACAGTTCCCCTGCCCAACAGCAAATACAACTGCAGTTCACTGCTGAAATAAAGAAGTGGCATGGGAATTGCTCTTTGCTCTGTCTTCAGAACACTTTTTTCCCCCACTTTTTTTCCCCACTTTTTTCCCTTTTTTTTAAAATGTGGTTTTAGATGAAACCTGCATAAGATGAGGGTGTCCAGATCTTGGGGTGATGTTCACCTTAAAGAAAACTGTGTTTAGAGCAAGCAGCACAACTCCTTTACAGGGAGGAGCAGAGGTGTCATGTAGGTGTTAGCAGTGTATGATGTATAATAGCCATGGACATATATCAAAGAGAGACTAAACCAGACAGCTGGCCAGGTTTCTGAACTCTGCACTTGGAAAGTCCTGAGCCTTTTCTCCTGTTGTAGTGTGGTGGGCTGAAATTCCCCTCCCACAACAACAACTCCAGACTAGTTCTGTTCAGAAACAAATGAAGCTGTATTTACAGGCAAAACTACAGTCCATGATGAAATGCAACGAATATGTACAAATATACACTATTCACAACATTTACAAATATGTACAATTAACAGAAAAACACAGCAAACCTCCCTGGCCCCAGAGGGGCCCTGCCTCTTTCCCCCCGCCTTCCCAGAGCTATCAGGCAAAGGGGAAGAAAGCCAAGAAGCAGAGAGGTTGTTAAACGTAGCTTTTCAAGGTCATTATGCCAGTATGTTATCTGTGAAGAACAAAACGCATAAGAGAAATGCAGACTGCCCAGCAGAGAAACACCAGACAGACTAACAGACAGAGAGACTGCCTGTACCTTCTTTTGAATGCTGACTCTTAAATATTTCTATTTCTCCAATGGAAGTGTTTAGAATAATAATTATTTCTCTTTCTTACACCCAACTGTGATATATTTACATTCTTTCACCTTTCTGCTCGAACTCTGTGAGGAGAAATTAAAGGCATAACCTTAAAACTATCACATCTCCACACTGTTGGCATTTATTTTCTTTATGCACAGCTTTTCTGTGTTCTCTATTTACTGACTTAATTGTTTTCTTCTGTTCAGACTGTGGTCTTAAATGAGTTGCTAGCTAGATTTAAAACTAATTGTTATTTCAAAATCATCTCTCTCCAGCAATTTCTCCTCATGGGCTCATTGCTCTATACATTTTTGTGTCCTCCCAGTTTGGCCTGATGACATTTTCTTTATCTGAAATATATTTATTTCTGGGCTTTGATGTCCTTATGAACATGATAATTTCAATCTGCTTCTGGAGAACACTGCCCTTGGACAGGAGCTGTGCCCCATAGCCCTGCCATGTGGAGAGAGGGCTTGTAACACAGCAATGTGAAGCTCTCCCAGTACAGCAACATTAAACTGAGTTGTACTCAGTCAAAAATGTGTTCTGAAGCATTTTGCTGTGCTTGGATTTTACACTTCTCTTTCTGAGGAAAATCAGAAGGAGATGTTGCCTGTCCACCCCCTTACCCACCCCAAGGTTCTTGAATGGAGCTTGTAGAAAAACTTTCCTTCCAACAGTTGTTTTTGGTATTTCAACATTTTTCTCACCCTATGATTGAGTAAAAAACAGGAATTTTGATAAATAGGAAGCTTCCCCCTGTAAAGAGTTAACAACTAACCTAAGGGCAGAAGACAACAGATAGCTCCTCAGCCTGGTCCTTACCAGAGACTGAACTTAGCTCTTGTGCAGTGCATGTTGTGGGGTGCCTGATCATCTTCATCTCCCTTCTGCTTTCCCTCTAGACATTCTTATCTCTCCCTCCAAGTCACTAATATTCCCATGGAAACTGGCTTCATCAGACATTTAGCAAAATAATCCATGAGGTTCTAGACAAGAAAGTTCAACAGCTGAAACAGAACTTGAGTTGGTTAGCTCCAACCGTAACGGACATACATATTTTATATAATCTTTTTCTTCCTTCCTTTCAAGTATAGTGGATGATCACAGAATCATAATGTCCTCTCAGAACTGCTTTTCAAAGGGATGATGTTGCATAAATCATGAAAACTAGACATGGAAAATGTTGAGCAGGTCTCCTGGTCCAGCCATCTGCCAGGAGAAGATTGTTCCCTGCAGAATTTTTACCAGGGCTCTGCTGTAGCAAAGTAGCAGAGAGATGCCTCATCTGCAAAACAGCTCCATGCCTGTTTATAGTCCTGCAGAACTCATTATCTTTAGTTACAGAGAAATTACTTTAGACCCCTTCTACTCCCCTCCACAGTGATGCAGCCTGGTTTGCTCATGGGCATTTCCCCAGAGCCACAAGTGTGAAAGTTGCTATGCATTTGCAGCTCATAACTAAATCAGAAACATACCTTATCCACCACGAGTACACATCTTGTCCTTCTATCACACATTGATAACCAACTGGCAACCACTTGATTACTCCTCCATGAATAATAGGCACCACAGCAAAATGTTCCTGTGCTTTTAAAGCAGAGAAGGAGGATTTCATTGCCAGATCCTTTCTTCTTCACCAGAAGCTACCAAACAATAGAATGGAAATGAGAGATATAGCTTGTGGCATCTGTCAGTGCAAGCATCCTTTGGTTCAACCTGGGCTGTTATAAATATTATATCAGAAGCATTAGGGAGAGCAGATTGGATTGCAGCACATCCAGAGCGAGGCAGCCTGAAGGCTTGCAATGAGGCTGGGGAAAACGGAATGGTTTGGCATAGGTATCTCCTGCTTTGCATTGTGCAAGGAATGAAGAGGGAATCTTTCTGCCTTGAGTCAACTCATGTGACACAGCTCTTTAGGAGAGCCACTTCCAGCCCCCTGCCAGAGATGGACCAGGCCTGCATGGGCCAACACTGTGCCACATGGCACAGTCCTTGCAAAGTCCATTTAATGACCCTGGGCAATCTGCTGTGCATATCTGGGGGTGTTTGTCCTTTCACTGAGGTTGGATGTGTGTTCAGCCTGCACTTTGGGCCAGGAAAAGGACTACCTAGAAAGCTGATGGCAGGCAGAGTAGGGAAGAATCATTCCAGCCAGTTCTTAGGCTTGCATCCTTTGCTTTACAGCACTTTTATCACAGCAGAAATATTCACACAAACGAGAATAGCCTTCATCATCTTGGGCAGAAGGCTATTACATAAACAAGTGTATATTTAGTTGTCCTCTTTTTGCTCCCTGGAAGGACTTTACTCCTGGTTCACGTTGGGGATAGGTCTAATGTCAAGAGCACTCAGCACAAAAAGGCACTTGAAGTTTGCTGTTTAAGGATGTGTAGTCACACAGCCTCTTGGAGTAACTTCAAAGAGGTGCCATGAATGGCAAGTGGAGAAGATGCATTATTCTTAGCTCCCACCTGAGGGGGAACAGTAAGACACTGTCTGACCCAAGATGGATCAGAGGCACTGGCTATCAAGGAAACAGCAGTAAAATATTCCCCCCTGCTCTGCTACTGTTAGCCACTTCTGGTGCTGTGCCTGCCTTATCAGATGCACCAAGGTTAATCTCCACATGCAGGACTTTAGCCTCTGCAGGATGGGACAAGGCAGCCACACATCTTATGCTGCAGTTATTGATGTCCATCCAAGACTCAGTCTTCAATAGTGGGACAGGCTGTCTTCAGGACAACTGGCCTCCTGAACTGGCAGATGGAATCAGGGACCAGTACAGTCACCCTGTAATCCAGGAGGAAGCAGTAAGGGACCTGCTGACCCACTTGGATCCTCACAAGTCCATGGGACCTGATGGGATCCATCCTGGGGTGCTGAGAGAGCTGGCAGATGAGCTGGCCAAGCCTCTCTCCATCATTTATCAGCAGTCCTGGCTCACAGGTGAGCTCCCTGATGACTGGAGGCTGGCCAAGGTGATGCCCATCCACAAAAAGGGCCTGAAAGAGGAACCAGGAAATTACAGACCTGTCAGCCTGACCTCAGTGCCAGGCAAGGTTATGGAACAGGTCACCCTGAGTACAATCACACAGAACCTGCAAGATGGTCAAGGGATCAGGCCCAGCCAGCATGGATTCAGGAGGGGCAGGTCCTGCCTGACCAACCTGATCTGCTTTTATGATCAGGTTACCCATCTGGTGAATGCGGGGAAGGCTGTGGACGTAGTCTACGTGGACTTCAGCAAAGCCTTTGACACTGTCTGCCACAAGAAGCTCCTGGCAAAGCTGGCAGCTCGTGTCTTGGACAGATTGACTCTGAAATGGGTCAAGAGCTGGCTGAAGGGCTGGGCCCAGAATGCGGTGGTGAAGGGTGCCACATCCAGTTGGCGGCCAGTCACTAGTGGTGTCCCCCAGGGATCAATGTTGGGCCCCAACCTATTCAACATCTTTATTGATGATGTGGATGAAGGAATTGAGTCCATCATCAGTAAGTTTGCAGATGACAAGAAGTTAGGAGCACATGGGGTATAAGGGCCCTGCAGAGGGACCTGGACAGGCTCAATTGGTGGGCAGAGGCCAATGGGATAAAATTTAACAAGGCTAAGCGCAAGGTTCTACACTTTGGCCTCAACAACCCCAAGCAGCACTACAGGCTGGACAGACAGAGTGGCTGGAGAGCAACCAGGCAGAAAGGGACCTGGGGGTGCTGGTTGTTAGTAGGCTGAACATGAGCCAGCAGTGTGCCCAGGTGGCCAGGAAGGCCAATGGCATCCTGGCCTGGATCAGGAATAGTGTAGCCAGCAGGACAAGGTAGGTTATTCTTCCCCTGTACTCAGCCCTGGTCAGGCCACACCTTGAGTATTGTGTCCAGTTCTGGGCTCCTCAGTTTAAGAGAGATGTTGAGGTACTAGAAGGTGTCCAGAGAAGGGCAACGAAGCTGGTCAGGGGTCTGGAACACAAACCCTATGAGGAGAGGCTGAGGGAGCTGGGGTTGTTTAGCCTGGAGAAGAGGAGGCTCAGGGGTGACCTCATTGCTGTCTACAGCTACCTGAAGGGAGGTTGTAGCCAGGTGGGGGTTGGTCTCTTCTCCCAGGCAACCAGGAGCAGAACAAGAGGACACAGACTCAAGCTGTGCTAGGGGAGGTATAAGCTGGATATTAGGAGGAAGTTCTTCACAGAGAGGGTGATTGCCCATTGGAATGTGCTGCCCAGGGAGGTGGTGGAGTCACCATCGCTGGAGACGTTCAAGAGGAGACTGGATGAGGCACTTAGTGCCATGGTCTAGTTGATTGCTTAGGGCTGGGTGATAGGTTGGACTAGATGATCTTGGAGGTCTCTTCCAACCTGCTTGATTCTATGATTCTATGATTCTATGACTGGAAATGGTTTTCCATTGCCAACCCTGATACTCCTGGACTGTCAGTTTGCTGGTTTGAAAAATCTGTCTGTGGCTCTCTTAATCATGACCCACGCTGATGACAGCAAGTGAAGCCCTTGTGGATGTGTCTTGCACATCTGTAAAGAGGAGAGCGATGCTTCTGTCTTCCCAGGTGATGCAAATGTGTGGTGTGAGTTGCTCCTGCCCCACCTGCTGCTCGACCTCAAAGAGCTGTTTCCCATCCAGCTGTGCTGTGAACAACCTGCCTAGTACTTGAGCACCGTTCTGTTGGGATGATGTCCAGTGTCAAGCCAACAGGTCTGGCCACACAGCCTCTTGCCGTCCCTTTGCTACAGACAGCTGCTATTTGGGGTTGTATTTACATCCCCCATGCAGTACAGGGTGCATACAGTCATTTCCCTTCTCTGACTTCTTCTTTCACACTGCACACTGCAATTTGTGCTTTGGCTCTCTTCCTAATGACTGTATTATTAGCTCTATTTTCATCTGCTCTCAAGCTGTTTATTCTGCATAGAGTTATTTTGGCTGCTCTACGTATCACAAACTGAGTAACTGAACCAAGTCCACAAAACCTAACAGAGGAAGTACCCTGAGCAGGGATCTCTCTGATCAGCATCACTGTCACCCTTGCATGTGTGGCTGCTCCCTGCCCACGCTGCCATCCCTACTGCCATTCTGCTGCATTTCCCAAAATACAGTGGCACAGCGAGGAACAGAGTAACCATATGGCCTGAGGCAGCTGGGCCATGAGAGTCTGCATTTGCAGCACCTACTTTGTGCTTCCTAAGACACAGAAGGTGTTTAATATGTTATGTGTCACTCTATGGCCTATTCCAGCCTTAATTACACAATCTGAAATGGTGCACAAAAGCTGTCCTCCTGAATGTGTTCCCTGCAGGAACAGAAGGCTTTGTCCTTCATTCAGAGTGTTTTTCCCATTTGTATCCAGGACATCCAGGTAAGGCAGCTGATGCTCTGCAATATTCAAGGTGGCTGGGCCTACTCTTTGCCATCTAGCTGTTATCCTCCTAGAAGTCTATCTATGGTTTTAGTACAGGTGATGGAAATGACTTGCAAAGGGGTGGGAGAGGCTTACAGGGCCTTCCATGGGTTTTTGGAGGGGAAAAGATCTGTGTGATGCCAGTTTTCTCCTGGTGTCCTGGCAGCTTCTTTCCACAGAGGTGGGTTATTTGGGTATGACAGGGATGGAGTCATCCTGAATTAATTTCTCATAGACGTCTCTGTGCTTTCAGAAAGGCCTCATTTACATATACATATTCCCAAAATATGTCTCCAGAGAGCCCTCACTGTGACCAACATCCCGCAGGTATGAGCCCTGCAGACTGCAACTGCATAGGAGCTCATTGGTTTCCCAACAACTGCCCATCAAGCAACAAAAATGGGAATTTCCATCTGCACTGTGCAAAATGTCCCCAGATTGTTTGTACAGAGGGAATGAATTGAGAAGGGAAGGAGCCCTCACCTTCTGCTTTCCTGGGAGCAAAGCTTTCTCAAAGGTCCCATTTTCTTCTGGTTCACTGGAAATCCTTGAGGGAATGAGAGGAGGAAGGATATTAGGAAGTTCCCTAAGAGCATACAAAGCAGAAGCACCTCATTGCCTAGGGAAAAGCAGAAACAAGTGATCTCCATTCACATCTTCTCTTCCTACTAAATAAAGCTGAAAGCTGAAAAATTAGGTAAAGCTACCTGTCTCCCTGTCTAGAAGAGGAAGGAGCATAGGTTATGTGTACATGGTGTTACAATAGAAAAGTTATGTAACAATTTTAGCTCCATCCATGGTGTTAGCAGCAACCCAGAATCTCTGGTTGGTGATGGCTTCTGTGGAAGCTGAGTAGGGTCTTCAGTGTTTAATGACACAAAGTCAATTAGAAGTGGTGGCTGGCTTCCACAATCAATTTCAGAAGATATCTCAGAGAACAGGAGAAAGCAGGAGAGTTTCCATTAACCCTGGAAATCTCATCAAGGAAAGGAAAATGGTTATAAACAACCCCACACTCCAATAAATGTATTAATAATTTTGTCCTCACTCATTTCTCATGTCTCTGTAAGAGGATGCAGTTTGTCACTGTTAAGGTCGTATCTTGGTTTCTGTTCCACCTTTTATTTGCACAGACACAGAAACATCCATATGTTTGTCTGCACCTGAACAGGGCAAGCTCTGAACCATGGCTCACAGTTACTGCCCCATGAGCTGCGCCTGGGCTGGGATTATCCGAGGGGCAGGAATCACAGGGATTAATCTCCCTGCCTGCAGGCTCTGTCCCGTAGCAAAAGGTATCTTAGCCAAAATACAGGGTAAGAAGCTGTGCCACCCTATAGCTGGGTGTGAAGGGGGTCCCCAGGGAAACACGGGGCTCCTCACATGGCTGCACACAGGAACCTACTGCTGCCAGATTCCCCCAGATGCTTGTGGCTGGCCACACTCAGGAGCTGTTGAGTCAGCAAAACTTTGCCTGCTGATTTGGATGGGCTTTATGCCATTTACCAGGCTTAAATCTTCGTGGCATGAAGTGCGCTTTTTCTGCGCTCATTGTGCCCAGGATGGGGGAGTATGATGCCTTCTGCTGTCTGGAATCTGCATGGGGGTTAAGAAAATTTACTTCTTTTAAAAATCCCAGAAAGGCTCTGCAGCCCCTACTGCAGCTCAGCTTTAGGAGTTTGCAGGTTCACCTCAGGACTGCAGCTAAGATAAGGGAAGGCAGGGTTTAATGCACAATGTAATCAGTGAGTTTGTGGAGCTGGAAGGTGTGCTTAATTCAATATTGTTTCTAATGGCCATTGTCTTCATGCCTGCCTGCTTCCCTGGTGCTTTTTCCTTTTGTAATTACTGGAATGGGCACTTCCAGGTGCACTGCATATATTAACAAGCACTTAAATTCTGGGAATGAGTGAGAGGCTTTTAGTGTTTATTTCTGCATTGCCCTAATACTTACTTTATTAAAGGTCTTGATTCTTCTAAAAGAAAAAAATGGACATTTATTGCTCATTTCTACCTCATTTTCTTCCACATCCTTATGATGCCCTTGAAAACAGAAGAGTTAAATTACTTACAGGCCAGGTTTAGACCAGCTTTATATTATCAGAGAAAAGTAAAGATGACACCCCTCAGGCTGTGCTGCCGTCCAACGTGACCTGGACTGGCTGAGAGCTGGGTGCAGGCAAACCTCATGAAGTTTAATAAGGACAAGTGCAGGGTCCTGCATCTGGGGAGAAATAACAACAGGCACCAGGACAGGTTAGAGGCTGCCCTGCTGGAAAGCAGCTCCACAGAGAAAGACCTTGGAGTGCTGGTGGACAGCAAGTTCTGCATGGGACAGCAATGTGTCCTTGTGGCCCAGAGAGACAATGGGATCCTGGGGTGCAGCAAGAAAAGTGTGTCCAGCAGGGCTAGGGAAGTTCTTCTACCTCTCTGCTCTGCCCTGCTGAGACCACACCTGCAATATGTATCCAGTCTGGGGCTCCCCAGTTCAAGAGAGACAGAGACCTGCTGGAGAGAGTCCAACAGAGAGCCATGAGGATGCTTAGGGGACTTGAGCATCTCCCCTATGGAAAGAGACTGAGAGCCCTGGGGCTGTTTAGTCTGGAGAAGAGAAGACTGAGAGGGGATCTGATCAATGGCTATCAATATCTGAGGGGTGGGTGTCAAGTGGAGGGAGCCAGGCTCTTTTCAGTGGTTCACAGTGATAAGGAACAATAGGTTCAAACTATAACATGGAAGATTTCACCTTAACATGAGGAGAAACTTCTTTACAGCGAGAGTGACAGAGCACTGCAACAGGCTGCCCAGGGGCGTTGTGGAGTCTCCTTTCTCTGGAGACTTCCCAAACCCGCCTGGATGTATTCCTGTGCAGACTACCCTAAGTGATGCTGCTCTGGCAGGGGGGTTGGACCTGATGATCTCTTGAGGTCCCTTCCAACCTCTGATATACTGTGAGACTGTGAGACTGTGGAAAGGAGATGCTAGGTCAACTTATAAATTCATAGAATGGTTTGGGTCAGAAGGGACCTCGAAGATCATCTAGTTCCAGCCCCCTGCCATGGGCAAGGACACCTCCACCAGCCCAGGTTGCTCAAGGCCCTGTCTAGCCTAGCAGGGGACATCCACAATCTCCCTGGGCAACCTGTTCCACCAGCCTCACTGTCAAGAATTTCTTTCTCTTATAACAATGCCTGTCCTCAGCCCTTGTCAGGATAACAAGTAGAGAACCACTGAACCTAAAGCCCCTGGCTGTCAGGATCTCAGGGCTATTTCAAGCTCTGTTAAGGGTACCTGAAATGCCTGTCTCCTATTCCCCATTACTATCCCTTATTCTTTGAGCCTTTTTCTGCTCCTTGACCCATGGCTTGCAGCCCGGAAACTCGCGGGGCAGGAGACCAAGCCTTGCCCGGCCACCCCAAGCTGCTGCTTAATGCCGTGGCAGGGTTTCAGCATCAGCTGACAACCTCCACCCTTTGCCACATGCCAGTCTAATTTTCAGATTAACTGTCTATTAGCATTATTACAAATACAGCTCTTCATCTTCTGTTAAATGGTGCTGCAGCCACTGTGCTCCCACGTGGAGCCTGTAGTGAAGCACTTGGTTCACCAAATTATCCTGCAAATGTCAGACTTGCTCTGTGTTATTTGCTGTATGTCTTACATCCTCTTTATTAGGATTCTGTGTCTTGAAAGTGCCCTGTGACGTAGAGATTTTTTAAAACACAAACCCATGTCACTTCACTGTTGAAAAGAACATTTAATTAAACTGGATTCATTGCTTGTAAGGGGGAAATTAAATGAAAGCTAAATAGAAGGCATATGATTACATGTTATTAGGAAGAGTGGCTACTCCAGAGACCAAACTCTTAACATTAAACTGAGCTTGTTTCTTATGCACAGGTTAGCTCTGGCCTGTGAAGAGAACATATTTTGAGAAAATCAGCAGAATGGGCACTGATTATGGGTTATGGGCACTGAAGAACTTTTAACAAAATGCATGTTTCAGGGAAGGAACGTTTCCTAAGCTAGCTAAAGACAGAAATCAAGGCTTCGCACTCATTCTAGGTGACCTTTTGAAAATTATCTCTTTTTCAGTGTCAGATGTAAATGGTAAGGTTGGCTTTGTTTGTTATTTCACTAGATAGAAATTAACAAAGGGCTACAATGAGTGTAAAAATAAAATTTGAAGCATTTTGTAATCTTGAGTTGTTGCTCATATCGTGACTTTTTAATGCTTTTTTTAGGAAAGCAGAAAGCACCTTATTTAAAAGCTCCTTTACACAATTTCCTACTCCCCACTCCATTTATGAGAACACTGCTGGTACAATCCAGTTTTGTTTTATGAACCCCACTCATCAAATTCCCTTTCCAGGAATCCTAAGGTGCTTTTTGAAGGTCTTTCACACCCATGTCCTTCTCCAACCCCATCCCTAAAATTCACCATGGCTGTGAGCCTTCAGTAGTGGTGTGGCACTCAGAGGGCTTTTTTTGCTTTCTTGTTTTACTCATGAGTTGCAGCTGTGCCATTGTGCTCTTACAGCTCCCAGTAAAGTTAACCTTTCCAGAAGATTTCAGTTTATGAATGTTTATGGTGGAACATGAATTTCCTGTGTCCACAAACAACCCGTCTTTTGGTCTGAGGAGAGTAAAGCAGTGTTCAGCCCTGCTCCAGAACTGAGAAGCCCACAGAGGGTGCCCAGAGAGTTTATGGAGTCTCTTGTGGAAAGATTCCAAAGTTGCCTGCACATCCTGATTCAGGGCAACCTGCTCTGGGTGACACTGCTTTAGCAGGGGGTTTGGACTAGATAATCTCCAGAGGTCCCTTCCAACGCCCACCATGGTGTGATTCTGTGTGAAATGTTTCTGGTAGTGTATCTAAATCTGGAACTACCTGTTTCTTCCAGTAAAGTAACCTAAAGTCAGGCTGTTGGATGCAGTAGCTGTTGGTAGGGCCACTGCTGTGTTCCCTGAGCGTCACTGCATTTCATGCAAACAGCCCATGTCAGTGGTGAGGACTTTGCTGTGGGAGGATTTAGCTCACAAACCTCCAAATCACACAGCACAAGGGAGGGGCTTCTCACATGTGAAGTAGATGATCTCAGAACCCCTCGAGTATGGCTCCCCTGCCCTCTCTGGAATGAAGTGCTGGTCACCCTGTTCTGCCTGACCCACCCAGTTCCAGCAGAAGCTCTGTAAATCCCCTGTGCATGAGGATGCCTAAGAACCAGGATAAATAATTAAGTCATAAAAATGGTGGAGCTTAACTTCCCTGCTCAGCATTCTCCTGAGTGGGTATAGGCAACTCTGCTTGCTACCCTCATGCTCCTAGCATGGCTCTGGGCACCTTGCTGCTGGGCTGCTCCAGCCCCTAGGATGCTCCAAGGATTGGGCTGACGAGTGCTGCCACATTACATGTCCTTGATTCATAAACAGAATCAACGTTGCCTGTGCATTAGGCCAGACCTGTCCCTCTACCTCTATCTAGGTCAGCAGGAGCCTTGGGATTGCAGAATTGTGCTCTGACAAAACAGAGGAAGGGACTTCCCTATTTTGAGGTTGTTTTAATGGCTTTT
Organism: Indicator indicator; assembly: GCF_027791375.1. NCBI lineage: Eukaryota > Metazoa > Chordata > Aves > Piciformes > Indicatoridae > Indicator > Indicator indicator. Next base: position 44,552,387 of record NC_072014.1, read on the forward strand.
ATGCTTTTCATAACATCTGAGAGGAAACTCTTCTCTGGGAGTGCCACTTCCCCCACTTAGGCTTCTTCTGGGAAGACCTAGAGATCTCAGCCTCTCCTGCACCACAGCCCAGGTGCAGCACTGGCTCTGCTTCTCTTGAGTCCTTCTCCAGCTGATTTCTCTTGTCTCCTCATCATGTCCACTCTTCCTGTTTCTTTGCTGATTGCAAAAGGAGCAGAGCCCTTCTGTCTACTGCTGATGCCAGCATACAGCCACATATACATGAGACACAGAAATGTAGCAAGCAAGCTGAAACAAAGGCGGTTGTCTTGGAGCAAATCTGCCTTCCAAAGGGAAGTGTGGCTGTCCAGAGGTCAAGTTTATAACTTCTGGGCTTTGAGACAGGCTCTTAATCAGAGACCCTGCATCTTTCTTGTTGGTTAACACAGCCCACCCTTGGGGCACATCGGTACAGCTGCAGCTTTGAGGCAAGTTGTAGCCAATACAGCAACATGCAGAGACTTAATTAGCAGGGTTGGAAGGGCTGCTGTGGGCAGATGAGAGCCGAAAAGGCTGTGCTTGTTGTGAGGCAGGCTTTTATACATATTGGCCTGGGAGTTTAAAGCAATGTGTGATGAATGAACCTACACATCAGTAAGCCATTTGAACATCAAACCATGGCATCTGTGTCCCTTACTTGGCTACAGAGCAGTTAGACCCTGTCTATAAATCATGCCAGAATGAGGTTTCCCTTAGAAATCTGAGTTAATCTCTCCTGCTGTCTATGTTAGCTACCCCAGGGTTTAAATCAGCTGTCCAGCTGGGTGACCTGAGGTTCATCTGTGAGGTGGAAACCCACAGATTTCTCTGGCCATAGTCCTTTGCCTTCCAGTAGACCCTGGGTTCTGCCTTAGATGCTGTCAGGCACAGCCTCAAAGCCTCAGCAAGGTGAGAGAAGGTGGAGCCAGGACCAGACCTGTTGTAATCAGAAGTACCGCAAAGTTTGTGCTGCAAAGCCAAAGGCAGAGGATAAGCCTTCAGTTGTTGGTTTATTATGTTTTTTCAGCCATAGTTTTTTATCCTACCACATCGCTGCCTGCTGCCTGTGTGCAGAGTTACAGCAGTCCTTAGGTTCTTGAGTGTTCATGCCCTAGTGTGTGCCTTCTGTCTGAGCACCACCTCACCTGCCTTACTTCAGGACAGATCCCAGTCCCACTAATAGCTTCTGATGGCTGCTGACTATTAATCTTTCTTGAGTTTTGTTTACCAGAAAGATGTAATTTTGTGCAATCTTTGCATTGACTTTCACATTTAAAAAACCAAGAGGACTATTTTGTCCACATGCACAGAAAAAGCCTTTTACTCAGAATCTAGTTACAAATATGTTTCTAACACACCACTGCCTGTGTCTTCTCTGGGACTAAATGCAGGACACCAGAGGTCACACTCCTTTGGGCTGTGAAAGCTCTGCTTTCAACAACCTAATAGTTGCTATGGGCTCGGACATCAGTCATTGTTAGGAGGAAAGAGCGGACCTGAAGAAGAAGAGATACAGTGTGTAAAATGGGGAACAATACTTCTGTGCCATGATATCTTGTAAAGTATCTCCAGGGATGGTCATTTCATCTAGGGCTTGGGCTACAGCAAGCTCTAAGTGTTGGGACTACCATGATGGTTTATTCAGTGTTTCTCTAGCTATGGTTATGGGTGGAGACCAACGGAAGGGTGTCCTGTATGTCTTATACACACACAGGGGTAAACACATGTGACAGTTTTCCTCAATACATTCTCACCCATTTCGGTTCTGGAACTTCCTGCACTGAGGAGGAACTTCGTGTTCATCCTCAAAACTTTTCTCATCTATGTGAAGCTTTAACATCCCTTCCCCTTTCAGGAGGAAAGTCCCAGAAGTCACCCAGCTGCCATGGAAAGAGCCACCTCCTTCTCTGGGGTTTACAGAGCTGAGCAAAAGCAGTCATAGGGGAGGCAACTGCTGTCAAAAAACCCCAAGCCTCATCCATGATCACTGATTCAAAGTTGAAGAAAATTCTCTTCCATAAATAATTCTCTGTCCTTCACATCAAAAATTAATTTGTTATTTCTACCACAGATACACCTAAAACCCGCCAATAAGTTGCGCTAAGCACTATGGAAACAAGCAGTAATCCCTCAAAGAGCTTTTAAAGTAAGGAACAGACAGCTTAGTTCTCCTGGGTTCTTGATAGCAAGCACAAAAGCTAAACATGACTGCGGCTTGAGTTCCAGACAGAATATGTGTGCAAATCCTGCCAGATACCTTTGTTGGCTTCTAAGCAGAAATTTATCTCTGAATCAGAGAAATCATGAGCAGGGCATGATATTCTCTCTTAAAATATCTGCCCTGCAGTGGAAAATCTGATTGCAACAGGCTTCAGGGAGAGGAGCAATCCCAAATCCTTAACATAAAAGCATATTTCTGACTTCCTGCTGTTGTTTTCATGGACATGCTCAGAACAATCATTTTTAGAACAGCTTGACTCCTGAGCTTGCCTCAGTGCAGTTTGAAACAGTCTGTTCTAAACAAGTCATGTTCACTATCCTAGTCTGACATGAAGCCTGATGGAAAAATCTGTGATCGATTACAGCAGCAGGACAAAGAGATAAAAGAGGAAAGCGATGCAAAGGAACAGATATCAATCACTGGCTCGCAGCCAGCCTGAAGAAGGGAGCTGGTGATATTACCAACTTTGAAAGCAGCATAGCACATCTTCTTACTGTTGTAGGCAAGCATTCCAAACTGCAGACTGTTTGTCTTACGGATAGACTGATTTGGTATGAAAAGTGGGTTTGGAAGTATGGATTTTGTTGGAAGGGGACAAAATAACCTGTTGCTTTGTTACCTTGAAAATGGTGTAGCATATAATAGGTGTTTGCATAGGTTTCACAGCTGTGTATTGCTGTTATTTTTAAGCTTCCAAGTGCTTTTATAGTTATATTTTATAAATTGATTTAATATAAACTATGTGACTGAACAGATTTGTATTGAATAAGAAATAATGTTCAGTTAGGTTTTTTCTTGTTGGTGGACAAGATTATACTTCAAAGCAAATTAAAAATGTGAAGGCAAATTGTGATGGCAGTGCAGGCAACAGACATCTTTCTGTCAGCCTCAATAAAGCAGTGTAAGTTCTCAGTGTTCATCCAATTCATCCAATTCACATGTCTTTCTGTCTTTATCTAATCTAATACATGCTCATGAGATAAATTACAGAAGGGTATGATAAATTGCATTGCTATTCAGTTTTGGCAAAATCACCTATACCCTGGCCACTAATTCATCTCTGCCAGGATCCACTGTAACATACTAGATCCTTGAAAATGCCTCCAAATAATGTCATTTCATTTTCTTTAAGAAAACAAATAAATTATATCTGCTGACAAATACCCTGCTTATCCTCAGCAAAATTAATGAGGTCAGTTGTAGGAGGTTTTGCAAGGCCAAGTACCGGGTCCTGCACTTGAGTCATGACAACCTCATGCAACACTGCAGGCCTTGCACAGAATAGCTGGAAAGCTGCGCAGAAGAAAAGTACCTGGTTGACAGCCAGCTGAATATGAGCCAGCAGTGGGCACAGGTGGCCAAGAAGGCAACCAGCATCCTGGGACAGTGTGGCCAGCAGGAGCAGGGAAGTGATCATGACCCTGTACTGGGCACTGCTGAGGCTGCACCTCTAATACTGTGTGGCCCCCTCACCACAAGAACATTGAGGTGCTGGAATGTGTTCACAGAAGGGCAGTAAAGCTGCTGAAGGGTCTGAACATGTCTTACCAGGAATAGCTGAGAGACCTGGGGTTCTTTAGTCTGGAGGAGAGGAGGCTGACAGGAGACCTCATTGTTCTCTATAGCTCCCTGAAAGGAGGTTGCAGTCAGGTGGGGGCTGGGCTCTTCTCCCTGTTATCAAGTGATAGGAAAAGAGGAAATGGCCTGAAATTGTGCCAGGGAAGGGTTAGGTTAGAGATTAGGAAAGATTAATTTACAGAAAGAGCAGTCAGGCATTAGAACAGGCTGCCCATGGAGGTGGTGCAGTTAAAAAAATCTGTGGCCATGGCACTTTGGGACTTTGGTTTAATGGCTATGGTGGTGTTGGGTGGATGGTTGGACTCAATGATCTTAAAGGTCTTTTCCAACTGAAACTATTCTATGATTTTCATTGCCACCTCTTCAAAATCATGGTTATACAAATATCAAAATGCATTTATAGCATGACGAGTCTCAAAGATATTAGCTCTTTATATTCTCTTTGAGTGGAAAACTGTGACGTAATTTAGGTTGAGGGATTTCAAAATGGAAAGGGTAACGTGGTTTAGACTTAGGGATTTCAAAGACTCAGTAATTCGGTTATTCCTGTGTCCGTTGTTTTATTGGCTAGAAAATTGGTAATACAGGTAGAATGCACAAAACAGTAGGAAATCTGCTATGTGCTGTAGTATTTTTTTTTCTAGGGCTTATTTAGAGAAGTTCACCACTCTTGAACAAAAGCATTATCCTGATTCTCACCAGTAGCACCCTGGATCCATATACTCATGCATCTATGATAGGTACCATTCATATCCATCTGAAAACAGAGAGAGGAATAGCACATTAAAGCAAAAAAGGAAGGTAACTTCTTTTCCCTTACAACCATCAGCTCCATTCCTGCCTTCTATTTGAACTCTGCTGGGCAACGAAAGCTGGCAGTGACCTCCTTATGTGCAAGAAAACAGTGAAGATTCGGGTGTGAGGGAGGTATGAGCAATTGAAGGCTGACTTGGTAAGGTGTAGGAGAGCTCCCCATTGCCACTAGTGTGAAGGAGCACCAGGACACTGCAAACGGGTGGAGCTGCAACACGAAAGTTGGCATCACACCTTTTGATGGTAGACAGCCTTGGTCTCACCACCAGCATGAACTGTTGGATGTACTGGTGTGGTAGTGGGCACTGAGCTTTATGTGAAGCCAGGCCCACATCCCACCACTCTGCTGCTGAGGAAGAGGGGAAGAAGTGAGCTGATGGCAGTTTTGGCCAGAGGAGTACCTATGCCACCGCTCAGTGCCATCCTGGGTAATCACTTTCTGCTCCTCCTCCTCCTGTTGCCAGTTTGCCTGTTGACAACCACCTCCTCTTTGTCCTGCCATAAATTTCTGTGAACCATCCAACAGCTGCTGAATTTCACCCAGGAGATTGCTGCAGCTCAGTGGTAAGGGAAATGGTTTTGTATATCAAGATTTTGAAGCAATTTGGGGCATTTTGAGATAGAAGATGCCACTGTAAATTCCATTATCTGCCCCATAAAAACATGAGCAGCACTTCAAGACAGAGTGTGTATTGCAGGATGTTGTGGAAACAAGGCTTTGCTGGTGGGAGGAGTTTCCTGGCGATTTCAAGGAGGCACAGGCTTCCTATGCTGCGTAGGAGCAGTTGAGGCATAATGGTTTCATCCAGCTAATTGGATATATTACTATAGGCACTTGAGAAATACGTTAGACAGATGCATTCAAGTAGGTAGATATCTCCTGGTGTAGAGAGCTGAAGTCAGACACGGAGTCAGATTGTGAAGATCTGACCTGAAGTCACTTATACCTCGAGGCATAATTAACACTCTATGGCAATAATAACACTTCAAAGCTATATAGAGCTCAAGGAATTGCACAGGTGTGATGCAGGATGACTTGAGTGGATGCCAGAGTTTCAATATTAGTAATCAATCCTCAAAACAGGGTAGATGGGCAGCATCAATTCTCTTCAGCTTCTCATTTGAGGAGAAGCAGATTTGCCCAACACCTCCCCAAAGTCTGTGGCACCTGGAGATAAGGACTGGGGCTTTTTCAGGTGCTAAACCAGGGAACACTGCTATCAGCCCAGCTCTCAGCTCTTTGTCTTGATGCATTTTTTCATAATGTATTTTTAAATTCTACCAAAACCTTTAGGAAGATTATGGATAAATTGCATGTCAGTTGGCCTGGGTTTTCCAGTGAGCAGATATGAAAATGCAGAAGAAAAGATCTGCCATAAACACAGCTTCTGCTTCCAAGATTTTCATGTGGGGGAAATACAAATGTTACTTGGGCAAGAAACACGCTTTTGGGTTGAGAGTTTGTAAGCTGATGTTCAGCTTGCTGCAGATTTTTGCGGTCAAGTTATAACTGCCTGTAAAGCAGAGGTTTAAAATGGAAGCGCTGACAAAACTTTAAAGCTTACAACAGTGGAAATGGCGCTGCAATAATTTATAATCTACAGGCAGCTTTGGATTTATTATCACAGTGACAAATGCACAGTCATTGTTAATAGGATATTTCCCAGCAAGGACTTATTGTTATGCAAGCCAGGCTCACTATGTCATGCGGCATGATAGCAATAAAGTCTACAAGAATTTGTAATGAACTTCAATTACTAATAGATTATGGTTAATGGGAAATATGTGCAGTAAAGATATGGGTTTTTATATGCGCCTTCTGGTACTCTACAAGGCAATGATTTATGCTACAATTTATGCTAACGTTTCCCACTACAAAAAAAAGCCTGAATTGGTGGCAAGCCACTTCATCCATAACAAATATTTAAGATAATTCTGTACATCATGTAAATGAAGATGTAAAATTAGATATTAATCCGTTTCACTTTAACATTTCTGTTTCTATTAAAAAGGAAGGCTCTGTCTCACTGTGTAAGGACATTAAACATTCCCATCATGGACTGCCAGTGTGAACCACACCAAGGCAGCAATGGCCACGGCAGCTGAGCTCTGGGTGCGTTTGCTCCATTTGTTGCTGTAATTAACAGAGCAAGGAGAATGGTTTTCTCCATATGATTTAAAGCCACAGCTTTGAGGCTGCTCAGGCAGATGTGTTTGATGTGAGGGGATAGCTAGGTGAAGAGCAGGCTCCTTTGGAGGGCTCAACCTTTTCCTTACCCATTTGTGCTCTTCCCCAGCATTCCTACATGGCATCCCTCCAAAGCCATGCCTCCCCCACCTTTGTCGGGTGGTTCCCTGCCCTGCACAGCCAACCTCCTGCGGGAATCACTGTGGGAAGTAATCACCTGACACAGCATCAGAGCCACCAGCTCATGCTCACTTATCAGAGGCACGCAGGCCTGGCTGTTTGCTGGCTATTTCAAAGAAGAGTTGTTCCTTCTCCTCCTTTCCTCCAGCTTTTTCCTGATGTACCTGTAACACAATCTGTATATTCCAGGTTTGTGTGGCCGAGATACAAAAGGAACAAAGAATGTCTGCCAGCTTAAAACCAAACACTGTTCAGAACCACCTCTGGTGAGCACAGGGGTACAACATTAAGGATTGCATTTACCCAGTCATGTTTCTGCACAATATTTGCACTTCCTGTGTCAAATGTGTATTTAGTCAGAAAGGGAAACCCATGCGTAAAGAACCTGCAGCGTAATTTCTAGTGTGTTTAATACAGGTAGCCTGATGCCCATCTTGTTGCAGTGTTAGACTGGCGTAAGACAGTAGCTGACAGTGAACCACTGTGTAGAGCCTGCAAGGTCCCTTTCTGAGGGTGCAGCAAGGAAGACCCATCCCATTGCACAGGCAGCTTGCACTCCCCAAGTAAGCTCTGCAGTAGCAGGATCTCACTGCATAATTAAGGGTGACTCTCACATGAAGATGTGGTTCTCAAGTCTATTAGGAAGTTGTTTGAGAGATTTACACAAACTCAAAATGAGCATGAAATTGTGCTTCCCCACACTCATTTCCTACTAAAGAATACTTACAGTACTTTCTTGCTGGAACAAATGTGTTACAAATTTTCGATTAATTTATCCTTGAGGGTGCTCTTCTTGTTCAGTTTCCCCACAGCCCCTTAACAGAAGCCACTGTACATGGATTGAGTGTTTTCACCCATTTTTTTTGGTGACATTCACCAAAGAAGCATATGCAATGGCCTGTCTGGGTTTAAATGAGAAATTTTATTCTCCAGCCTGCAGTGAAACTGCCTTTTCACCTAGTAAATTCTGCTTTTGAATAAGACTCCATGCAACATCATGCACCTAGCGAGTGCTACCTCTCCTCAGCCTCTCCTTTTCTGATTAAGGAGAGGAAGGAGCATGGATTCACTTTGAATTTCCTTCTTTTGGGTGTGTGTGGTCATATCCTCCTCTTTTTCCTCCAAATAATTTCATTTATTCCTCATTTTTCCATCTCTCTCCCAAATTTTCAGCACAAACCTCACCCCAAACATTTAAAATCCTTTTTTCTTGTATTTTTACAACTGCTAAACCAAAACCCAAACAAGCAAACAAGCAAAAACCAACGAAACAACAGCAAGAAAAAGGACATGCACATGTATCTTATTGCTGGCTTTTGTTGTTGGATTTTGTGGGGTATTTTTGGGGTTTTTGTTCTGGATTTAATATCTGATTACTGGGAGAAACGTATGTTTGAAATAATTCACGCTAAAATTAATATAAGCAGCTATTAATACCCAACACATTCTCTTGCTAATCACTTCAGAGCTTTAATACTCTATATTGTATCAGCAATGTATATGCAAAAGTAAAGCATCACTTCATGCAGCTAAAACATTACATAACGTAAGCCATTTCAGTGCTGAATCAAATCATTTCAATGTCAGTAATCAAAGCTGTCTAACAAAGGCTTTACATCAGGGCTCTTTAGTGAAATCCACATCTCCAGGACAGCTGTTGCCACTGGTGTGCCTTGATCAACTTCAGCTGCTCTGCTTTTGCAGTGCCAGTATGGACCTGGTCCACAAACGGTTCTGCAGATGCAACATCATAAAAATGAAGTGAAAATATAAGGAGAGGGAAGCAGTGCCATTAAATGGAGTTGACTGTGGAGACAGCAGCAACCAACCACAGTATGCACAGAAGCAGTGAGGCCACTACTCTGGTAACTGGAGATATGAGACCTTGAACTCACAGCAAGTTCAAGATACCCCACTGAGCAATCGCCCAAATGATCAGTCATCCTGAGCTGCCACTCTTGCCAGCTGCACCGAGAAGCTGAAATTTGTCTGCTTGGTCTGTAGAGAGTTCTTGAATGAAGATGATAAAATCATGAACTGTTCTGGGTTAGACTTAGGAAATGCTCAGGTGTCTGCAGCACCTGAATGGGTGATCCGACCTACATTTGATTATGCACCATCAACTGCTTACCAAATCAGACATTCATAGACCAGTGCAGAATTAATTGGCTATTAAAGCTCACTTATAACAACATGTATTAATATCTGTTTCTTAACAAGATCAAAAAATACAGGACTAAACTAAGTCATTTATAAGTATGAAAAACGTTATTTCAGCTGTTAACAACTTATGCCTGACAGTTTGTTTTGGATCAAGAAACAAGAAGTTAACTCACAGCTCAAGCACTATTGCACTCATGTTATTAAGAAGCACCTTCCCAACTCTTTCTTCACTGCATACAGGCTTTCTTAATTCTTCCATTACCTGATGCTTTAGTTCAGGAGGAGCAGTTTTAGAAAAGTCACAAGTTGTTGTCAGGAAATCCAGCAACAGCTCTCTGTCCTTGTTCCCCTCAGTAAAGCAGCTAGTTATGTCCAAGTGGGATGGGAGCTCCTGGACCTGATATTTCATGATTCTACGATTCTTTAGCATTTAAAGCAAAGACTTTAAATCTACGCCAGTGGAGTAAAGTGCCCCAGGTTATCCACCCATATGTGAAAATCCTGGCTGAGGCAACGTGAAGCAGCATGACAGCTGAGCTTGGCCTCTTTCTCTCAGTCCCTTCCATCAGCCATAATACTGCTGCACTAACCCTTCCCTCCCCACTACTGGAAATTGTGCTGCTCAAGAAAAGCACCAGCTCAGCCACAGGATACTCTCATCCTGTGGCTACACTTTCATCCCAAAATGACAGGCACAAGGGATCTTCCCTTTCTTTCCAAGCTCCACTGCCAAATTGCTCTAAGAAAAGCAACAAGCTCTCCAACCTAGGGACCAGCTCTCATCAGTTATGTTTGCAATGATGTGTTCATCAAGAAAGGGGCTAGAAAATAAGATTTTAGAAGGCCTTATTATGTTTTAAACATTTCATCCATTTTCAAGTTTTCATTTCTTGCCTCTCCCAAAAGAACCTGAGCTGCAAATCCTGCCAAACCACAAAAGCTGGCTTCAACTTGCATCAAATCAAAAGATTGAAGGAGAACCCAGGCTGTTAGCAGCAACAAATAGTAGTAGTCGAGGATTATTTGAGTGCTGTATTTTTGCTACCCTACTCCTGCTTCAGTTCTTGGAGACTTGCAGTGTCTGCTGAGGACCCACAAAGAGCCTGTGTATTTTCTGAGTTGCCCATCCCCTTCTATGTCAGTTTTAGCACAGACAGCTTCAGCATACCAGAAATGCTCTAATTTAGATAAAATCAATTACAGAAGCTGAGATCTGGCCACAGTTCCTTGTGGTTTACAGCAGTAACTACAACAAGACAAGGATGATGAAGATGATTTTGCACACCCAGGAGATGGCTCATTCTGACTGTTAATTTCCAAGGAACAGCTGTTGACAGCAAGGCATTATTTTGAAGTACTGGCCCTCCAGTTCTGAAGGCCAAATAACAACTGCTAATGCAGTGCAAGTCTGGAATAATTCCAGAGACCTGAATCTGCAACTTGAAAAATTTTACTTGGGGCCCCATCCCTGGAGGTGTTTAAGGCCAGGCTGGATGAGGCTCTGGCCAGCCTGATCTAGTGTGAGGTGTCCCTGCCCATGGCAGGGGGGATGGAACTGGATGATCCTTGTGGTCCCTTCCTACCCTGACTGATTCTACGATTCTGTGATCCCAGCTGAATCCAGAATCCTTTTGATGTCATCAGAGGAAACGTAAGTGCAGAGACCTTCTAAAGAGAAGGAAGTTTCATACTTCCTCCACAGCCTTTTCCAGCCACTGTTTTCTGAGAGATAAACCACCAGGAAAATGCTCAGGAATCAGGAAAATCACCATTTGAAGACATTTCTGATTATCTGGGGTTTTTAGCAGTTGTTCTAGTTAGGAATAGGGTCTCTCCAGAGCAGGGATGTGTACTGAGGCATGGTGGCCACAGCTGCCTCCCTTGTTCTGTGCCTCGGAGTTGGGGGCTGCCGGAGGGGTGGACATGTTACCTACCCTGGAGCTCCAGCACCTCCCACCTAGCCACCAGCTGAGGCCAAGGCAGTTCAGTGCACTGAATCCTTCCCCCTTCTGCTCCGAACCTGCTGCACTCCTCTGCTTCATGCACACAGACAGTTTCTCACAAGGACGTCTTTACAGTCCACATACTGAACATGAGCTATTCAGTGCCATTTCTTGTTTAAAACTATTGCCTAGATTTCATCTGCCTGTTTGGAAGACCAAATCTCCTAGGAGTTCCTTCACCTAAAAAATGGTTGAGCTACACGTGTGCTCCATTGAAACACTCATTACCAGTAAACTCTGGTAATGCTCTGTGAAATATGTGAGGTACAAAACCCTATCACATTGTTCATGCAGCTGGATGGGTGGTGGAGAAAAGGGTGAGACGCACAGACCCTGGGAGGAAGATGTGCCATCCTCCCAGCCTTCAGCATTTGCTCCCATCATGCTCACACGCTGTCGGGCATGGGCAGTGAGAAGGCTGTGTCTCACCCCAAGCAGATCTTCCTAGTAGTGCCATAAGGACTTTTTGGTTGTGTACTCTTTGCAAAGATGAAGAATGAGGAAGGAAAAGATTTCTACACCACCACAGTCACCTCCAGAAGTAAGCCCATTCCAAGCCCATGTTTGTGCATGTACCTCTTCTCAAGGACCACTTCGCAAAGAAAACCAGCTGGGTAAGCTGAAACCTCCCCAGATGTGTCTTCACTTCTCTATTTTCCCTCAGCATGGATCTCTGATTCAGCATTTCTGCTATAAATCATTTATAAAGGGATCACCCAGGATGACTGGACAGGATGAAAATACATCGAGCCTAATGAGCAGCTCTTGAGAGTAGTGACTATAAATCTCCATAACTACTAAAACAAGTTGGTTGGCAGTTTTGCAAATGCTTTATCTGCAAATAGTTATTTATAGTCAAATAGACAGTTTGGTGTTTAGAAGAGGGGCCACAATATTTTCTTTCACCTGGTGGAAATTGAATGTGGAGCACTAATTGCAGAAAATGTGCTGGTGTCAGTGTTGTGTGACTCAGTGCCAGCTCTGAGCCCAGTAATTATGCACTACCTGAACACAGCATTATTGTAAAAGCTCTCCACAGGCTCAGCATCTGGCACTGCTTTTGTTTTCAAGGCCATGTAAACACCCTCTCTAAAATGTGTTAAAAATAGCACCACACAGCACTCGCCACTCACCTGCTCTCTAGGCAGGGATGGAACAGGAGGGATTGCAGCCCTCACAGACTGACCAAGCCCTCTCCTATCAATGCTGTTCGCAGGCTGTTTTTTAATTAACACATCCTAATGTGTTTGTGTTGGAGACAACATTACCTTCATTTTTGACAATGAGCTTTGTTCTGCTTATCTTTCACCCCCTCTTCTTGCTTCAGTGCTCATTTTCACAGCACTTCTTCCTCCCCCTCTCTACACTTTCCTTTCTCCTTCCTTTCCTCTCTGCTATTCTGAGCCTTACTGCTCTCTCCCATTTTCTTTCTGGCCCCAGCAATTTCTGGTCCACCAGAAAACACAGCATTGCCCAGAGAGCACTTCAGATACTTTTCATGACTTCAGATTTTGAGTTATGTTAATTTTGAATAGACACATTGCTCCCTGTATTCACATTTTGTGAATATCCAGAGGGACAGCTTAAGCAACTGGAAGAGTTTCAATTAACTATAAGCAGGTAATCAGCAATCATCTGATATTATGATCTGTTCTCATTCAGCCAAAGAACAAGAACGGTATCTCACATCATTTGAAATACAGATTTCTTGTAGTGAACTGCTTGAAAACACTTTAAACCAAAAACATTTTGGAGATTAAATAAATTCAGGTCAGAGAAGTGTCACTTGCTTGTGGATGCAAAAAAACGGAACTTCATCAAACACATGACAATTTGCAGTCATGGCCAAATGGAATGAAAAGTTAAGCTTAAACCTCTGAACAAATAACACAACATCCCTGATAAAACTGTCAGCTGTGACTGTTTACACAACTACAATGTCCATAGCTTTGTAAGGCAAATTAAAGCCTTTCTGGGCTCAAATTAGACCCCACCATTGCAGTCTCTGTAGGTGCCTTTCCCACAGCATTCAAAGGTCATGGTTTACTCTTTTGCCTTTTCCTGCTTGACTGACCACAGAGCCTCTCTTTGAGATCTGAAACAGCCTAAGAATGCTGTTCTCCATCCACAATGCTATATTAGGGAAATAGGTAATTTGAAAAACAAATGAACCATACATGCTCCAACACCTGCTGTACGGCATGAATGAGCTCTGGCATAGCTGTTTGCATGATGCCTCAAGTCTCCAGGAGCACAACAACGTGGTGCCCAGCCTGAAAAGCCTTTTACAGAAAATAGCAGTGGCTGAAGGAGCCCCTGTGAGTGAGAAACGTTAGACAGGGCCTCTTGCCCACCTCAGGGCTATCTGCTGCTGTCCGTCATTGGCCAGGCTGTAGGATGGGGAAGGGCAAGAAAAAGGCATTTTGTGCCCATGGGTTTGCTGGCTTGCAAAGCCTTCAGCTTTGCCATCTGCAGCACAGAGCTGTGCAGATGTAGACAGCATGCAGATGTCAATGGATGTAGATGAGTGGACACATTTGCTAGACAGCTAGTACACCTCTATATGTGATAAAGGCAGTTTGAAGTAAAAACATGCATTGGTTTATAGCTGCACTGTGTTGAACTAACAGGAAGCCCAGAGGTCCATGCAGGCCTTGCCTGGCTGAGCAGCACTGCTGGAGCAGCTCTCACCTGAGCCCACAACAATGAGGAGCCTCACCTGGGTTTCCAGGGAGCTGTGGAAATACCAGATAGTTCCTGGGATGTCTTTCACATAATACAGCACCTGGAAAGAGCAGAGATGCAGTCCTAGTGAATATTATAACTGGTACCTGAAGGTAAAAGAGACCAAACTGGGGCAGTCTTGTGAGACAAGTAGCAGGACCATAAGACACCTTAGCACAAGTCCAGGCAGTGGGCTCATGCTGCAAGTTCAGGGCTGTCACCTCCTTCTCTGCTTTCTGGCTCTCCCAGGACCAAGCTCATTCCTTCATTAACCTGAGAGAAAGAAATTTGCCTTTCTCAGCACTGAAGATGACTTGCAATGGCTTCTGTAAAGTTGGAAATACAGAGGCAGTTTCATTGAGAGGACAAGAAGCTTTGAGAATACCGGTTAAAATGTACTTCTGGTTGACTGCCACCCACAGCCTGCTGTGCTCAAAGCTGCTTTGCTGTAACTCATCTTTCATTTTTGCAGTTCACTTATGCTTAAGTATTTCAAAATTCCAGGGAAATAAACTCACCCTTCTTCCCTTGATTGGATAATGAGGTTACATACTTCATGCACACTTGTACCAGCTAAATCTTTGACTAATTACTTTGCAGAGACCTTTACCTGAATCATGTGAACGAAGTCCCATTTTTTAGACTTCTTTTCTGCATTCATTCAACTTTCAAATTTGTAAGATGTCTCCTTATGCCAGGTAAACTTTACATTCTCAAGGTCTGACATCTTAGCCACACGCTCTGAAATACAGGAGAAGGCAGGACAGAGTTATGTCAATTGCAAATTCAGGACCACTTTCCATTCAGGACTTCGATACATACAGAAGTCCTATTTAAGTAGGGAGTCTTGGTACCAGTTTAACACAGCTGTTGAATAGTTAAGACTCTGGGTCTGTATGTGAGAAAGGAGCAGCCTTCCCGTACCTGAAAGAGGCCCACAAAAAAGCTAGAGAAGGAGTTTGTACAAGGGCATATGATAGGACAAGGAGGAATGGATCAAAGCTCAAGGAGGGCAAATTTAGACTGGAGATTAGAAAGGGATTTTTTGCAGTGAGGGTGGTGAGACGCTGGAGCAGGATGGCCAAGGAGGTTGTGAATGCCCCCTACCTGGAGGTGTTCAAGGCCAGGTTGGATGAGACCCTGAGCAACCTGGGCTAGTGCAAGGTGTCCCTGCCCATGGCAGGGGGCTGGGATGTATCTTTGGGATCTCTTCCAACCCAAACCATTCTATGAAACCATGATTCTAAGGTCTTTGTAGGATTAAAGGCTTAAGAATGTCTGATGCTTTTCCCTTTGCACTCTCATATGGTCTCCTCCAGTCTTTACCTGAAAACAAAACAAAACAAAACAAAGAACCTCTTTCCCATGACTGGCTCAAACTGAATTAAAAAGTATTGGCTGGAATTAACAGTTATGGGGTCCAAGCAGCATATTTCATGTTGAATGAGAGAAGAGCTGATGGCTTCTTCACTTAGGTGCCATGCAAGACCTATGTGGCTGAGTGAAGACCAGGCCATGGCAAAGCTTTTGCCAGAAACTGAACAATGGATTGAAGGGGTTTATATTTGAGAGAAGCACAATTAAAAGCTCAAGAAGGGAAGAGAAGGCAAATGGCTTGCTCTGGGAATGTGTCATGGAGATGGTGGGATAGGAAAGGTGCTTTGCTTGGTGAACAAAGACCCATCTCTTGACATTTGCCTTCTCTCGTCTTCAAAGAATTTTTCAAAAACCCACAGTTTTGGCCAACTGTTTCACGTTAAATGGACAATGGTGTTTTAAAGCAAAGACTAGTATAAAGAGTGACAGATGGCATGCTCCCAGACCTTGATACGATGCTCATTCAACAACTGAGGAAAGCAGAAATCTGGAGAAGAGGATTCAGGGAATAAGTTGTTCTGAGAGCCTGGCTCATTTCTGCATGTTTTTGCCTGTTCCTGTTATGGGAGCAAAACTGAGAGATAATTTCATAGTTTAGAGGATGCTGGAATACTAATGTCCATCTGCTGGCATATGGAGCTCATCTCACTGCACTCCTGCCTGGCATAGGGATTGCTCCAGGGCAAACCCAGCCCTGATGTGATTCCTGTACTTCACTGAAGATAACATAAACTTCGAACTTAGATGGCCCAAAGGCAGACTGAGACTTAGCTACAGAACATGTCCACGACAACATGATTTGCTAAAAACAGTGCCTTTACACCACTAATCACAATGGGCTCTGATAAGGACATAGCCACATCAGGCAGACGAGAAATGCTCCATCAGTGCTTGTCTCTACTCTTTTATGGTTGTAAATAGGCCACCCCTTTCAGACTTCGATTCTGTTCACTTCCATTTATCAGTCACCAGCCCCAGGACTTGCAGTTGGGATTTAATTTGCTCTTTTAAACTCAGGTTTCATTCAGCAATATTTCAAGTCACCATCACAAATAATCTGGTGCAATCTGGTTCACTTCAATTGCTAGACAGCCTGCAAGGAGACGCTAGAAAGAAAACTGAATTGCTTAACAAGGTGGGCTGTGGAAGCCAAAATTTCAGAAAGACAAACTCATTCTTGTTATGGGAAGTTTCTGCCCAAAGGTTCATCTGAAACCACAGCATATCATCCTAACCATTTTGAAAAGTTTTCCTTAATTTTCTGCTGAGTTCGACCCAGACTCTTGTCTGGGTCAGAAGCTGCTTGTGTGGCCTTAACAAATGCCATCAAAACTGAACTGCCTGCCTTTGTGCCATGCAGGCACTGGCAGCACAGCTCAGCTGGGGGATCACCAACACTCCAACCATGGTCGCCCAGAGATTTCACCTGGACACCAACCAGGAATGAAGGAAAGCTGCATTCTGGACAAGTGGCTTTGAGGAGAGCCTCTGTCATATGACACAGCCTAGACAAACCTCAGTTTGTCGTCACTGCACGTCCCAGTGTGAAGTTGCTCTTGTGAGCATGGCTTCTCCTTCCCAAAGAGAAAGTATCTGGTTGGGTAAAAAACATAACTACTGAATCCTCAGAGGCACAGATAATGTTTCTAATTCTCCCTGGAAAACCTTAGGGCTCAGAAACCTCATTAATGATACCTACTGGGGATATGATTAATTACCAAATAATAAAGTTTAATGAAAAAATTCAGATGAATATTTCATTTCTAGTTTGGCATAAAACTTAAAATAAGGACAATGACTTATATTTCCCTTAACTTTCTTCTACATAGAAACTCACTGAAGTGGGATTGGACTGCTGGTTCATTGGTGGTAGGCGGTGGGACCACTAGGAAGATTCAGCACAAATCCAGTCTCTCATAGTCTGTGGTCCATGGCCAGACAGTATAGCAATGCTGTGTGCAAGCACCCAAACTCTCCTTTAAAGAGGGCAAATGTTCTGCTGCCCATTCTTCACCATCTGAGCCTGAAGAAACGTAAAACCTCCTGGGATTTTGCATGAGCCATCTTTCCAAAGATCAGGCCCATGTAACACAGAGACAGATATTAAAAAGCTTGTGTTTCCTGGAAGCCTTTGGTGCTTCCAGTGACTCTGAACACACCCCACCCCACTGCAAAGAGAAAGGGGTTGTTACTACTTATAATCCATAAATAGTTTTTCTTTTGACTTCCACAAGTTGCTTTATACTGGGATTGCTTTCTTTTTAAGGACTTGAGTAAGTCTTGGAGATTTACAGTGTGGTTCTGCAGTCTGCACTCTGCTTTGGAGCATTTCCAATGACACAGACTGATGATGAGGTTCCTTCATTACTGCCGTCCATTCAGCAACCACCTTCTGGCAAGGGATGCTCCTCCTTTACAGTGTAGCTGGTGTCACTTCCAGACCAGGCCATAATTACGTGCTAAGGTAAAGCCTGGTAGGTTTTAATCCAGTGCTAATCAAACTGTGGATTGATATTTAATGCTTACTTTGTTGGGAAATTCAACCAAAACACCCCTGCTAACATTCAGTCCTCCTTGGAAAATGCTTGGTTTTCCTTCACAGATGTTGCTCAGACCTTTGGGCTGGTAGAAGGAAACAAGCTCTAAGCCACAGAGCTCTCTGCAAAAGTCTGTCCTGTCTCTTTTGCTTTCATTTCCACACTTTCTGATTCAAAGGATGGTGACTAATTCAGGGTAGCACTGTGAGGTTTAGCTGTTTTTTATTGGGAAAAGATTTTTAAGATATGCAAGAATTACCATGAGACACTAAAATTTTCCCTTTGATGCTGAAGAAGGATCCTGTTCCCATGCAATCACCCATCAGTTCCCACCTTGAGTAGCTTTTAAAGTCTGCCTAGCCCAAGCATTTGCCACACATTCTTTGCTGTGAGACTACGATTTTAATGAGACCAAACACTGTTCAGAAGCAATGCTGGCAAAGAAGCATAAAATAGTGACTTTTTTAACTTTTAAGAGCCAGTATTGACAAAAAGGAATTTGAATGTTGGGTCATCCAATGTCATTCAACCCCTTTTTAATGTATTTGTTGTACTTGATGTAAATTTAATTTATGTAGTGGAAAAATATCTTTGTACATTGTGATGTGGTCACCACTTGGCTCTATCGCTTCATTGTTGACGGTAACCCCTGGATATCTGCCTTGTACTTTGAAGAGGATCAGCAGATCTGTCTCACCTAGGGAAGCAAGAGACATGAAATACAAGATGAAAGCAAAGTTTAGTCAGATGTCATCTCCACCATCATCACATCCCCAGTTCTGAAGCCTGACACTTGCCCTTCATGTACAGAAAGTGTACCACACAGACACGTGTAGCTACCTTGTATTCTCACCTGATTTCCACCGAAGGTTTAGCTCAAGAATTTGAGAAAAACATAAAGCTCAGTTCCCATTATCTTAAGCCCTCCCCTCTGACTACCACCTTCAGTTGCAAGGGAAACCCAGATACAGGCATGCATCTGGCTTGACTCCGTATCTTCTGGACATAGCCTTGCCTCCTAGCAGAGATTCTAAATTACTCTGACAGCTCCAGTTCTGGGGCTCCCACGTCACCAGCAAACCTGGCATGATTTCTTAGGGGCCAAGCACCTCACTGGTGGGTGAGAGAGAAGAGAATGTGTGTTGACACTGCAATCAGGAGCAGCACTCATGTCTGTCTGTCCTTAGTACCCTGGGACCTTTTCCATGAGTACAATGAGCAGCACACACACCACTTGTGTTTGTCCAGCCTTGTTTACAGATGACCCAGAACCAGCTGCACTTTCTTTGTGAGGAATAGTTCTCTCTGGACACTGTTCAAGCCAGCAGCAATTATTTCACTGGATCCAGCTTGGTTAGCTTTCCTAGGGATCACTTGTGCTTATTGTTCTTGAATACATTTTATATGGAAAGTATAACAGAAGAATAAATTAAGGCAGAAAGAGTGAAGCAGAGAGTAGCTGTGGTGAATGATAGATCTACCCAGGGATTGCACTACAGACAATTATTGAGAATTTTCTTGGCTCCTACACACAACTCCATGTTGTAAAATCCCCTGCAAATAAGCAAATGAATGGAATATCACCCAGCAAACCCTGATGGACAGACAGGCTCTTGCTGAGGGACTGTGAAGGGAGGGCCCCATTGTATTTGCACATTCTCTGCCCGTTCTCATGAGTTGCAGTGTCCCTGGATTCCCAATGGGTTGGATCCATTATATAGAGGATTTGAGGTAGAAAAAGAAGATATTGGGGATTAAACAACCATGCTGTGTTCCCCAGAACTCAGCTAGCACACCAGGTCCTCCCCTCAGAGGGTCCTTTTCACTATTAAGAGCTCTCTGTCTTCCACCACCACACATCAACCATAGGTCAAAATCAGACACTCCAGCTGCCCATTACTGACCTGAGAATTTAACATAAAAAATGAGGAAAAGTCCGCTTTTTTTCAGATTTGTGTGCCCTAAAGCAACCGATAGCACCAAAATTTGCATGGCATCTGTGCAAGCATGTTCTTTGGGGGGGGGAGAATTGAATTTCTGAAGCAGCAGAAATAACTGCAGCTTTGCTATCACTGCAAGCCCTGCAGTCAATTGAAAAATCAGAGCAAAACCACTCATCTGTGGACTGCCCTGGTAGAATCTGGGAACACAGACTGTGTAATGAGCTACTGGAATGTACTGATTCTTGGTTACTTTACCAACTTTCTGTAAAACGCATCAGCCCCTTGCAAAGGCTGAATTTTGCATTTCCATATGCAGACAGGTTAATACTGTGCTCTTCTGTGAGCAAACCACCATTGTGGTGTTCTTAACCAAAATCCCCACCCCTGTGTTTCATAATTTTATCCACAACCTTAACCGACTTCCCTTAGCTCTTTTGTATGCAAACAAGCGTCCTGAGGCATTTTGCAGTGGAATCAGTGGCAGCTTGCATTATCAACAGTTTGGCAATCAGGCTATCGAATTATTTAAACTCTCCTACACAATTACATTTTAAAGGCTACCGCTATGTTCACCATTAAGTTTCTAATTAAACATTTTATGGAACAGGATAGTTTATAGCACAGTTGCTGCTTTCTAGCAGCATTGCTGACTTTCATGGTTTTTAAAGGTACAGAGTCCGAACTTAATAAGGCAGTGGCTGTAAGCAAAGGCAAGCACTGTGGATGGGGACTGCAGCAGGACATGATGCTACATTAAATGCTTTGCTTGTCTCCTGAGGTGGAAAAGCAGAAAGGAAATGTTTTCCTTCTATGTTCCCACCCTGCAAATCACAGGGTCAGGTTGGTCCAGGGCAGCAGCTCTATCACTGCCCTGTGACATCAGCCAGGGTTAGCTGGGGGGATTTGGGAATTTACACCCTCCTCACCTCCCACAATGGGAACAAGCCAACAAGCAGCACAGTTTTGGTAATTTGGGGGCTTTTATATCAGAAAATGAGCTTTGCTTACACATTATTGTTCAACATATTCATCAATTTCCTGGATCAAAAGGACAGAGTGTACCCTCAACAGTGGTACACTCTGATGTACGTGCTGATGACATGAAACTAGTGTCTGACACACCATCAGGCTGTGCTGCCATTCAGCAAGAACTGAGCAGGCTGGAGAGTTAGGCAGAGGAGCCTAGTGAAGCTCAACAAGGGCAAGAGTAGAGTCCTGTACATGGGAAGGAATACCCCTTGCATCAGTACAGATTAGGGGTTGACCTGCTGGGAAGCAGCTCTGCAGACAAGGACCTGGGAGTCCTGGTGGACAACAAGCTCACCATGAGCCAGCAGTGTGCTCTTGTGGCAAAGGCAGCAAGCCTTTGGTGCATTAAAAACAATATTTGAGGGAGATTCTCCATCTCCTCTACTCTGCCCTAGTAAGATTGATTAATCTGAAGTATTGTGTCCAGATCTGGGCTCCTCAGTTCCAGAGAGACAGGGAAATACTGGAGAGAGGCCAGTGGAGGGCTACAAAGATGATGAAGGAAACTGAAGCACCCCTCTTGCAAGCAGAGGCTGAGACTTGGTGCTGTTTAGCCTGGAGAAGAGAAGACTGAGAGGAGATCTTCTCGATATTGATCAAGAGCTGAAAGACAGATGTAAAGAGTATGGGGCCAGAATCTTTCCAGTGGTGCCCAGGGAGAGGACAAGTAGCAACAGGCACAAACTGTAACACAGGAAGTTCTATCTGAACGTGAGGAGAAACTCCTGCCTGGACACATTCCTTTGCAATCTCATCTAGGTGAACCTAGACATTCTGTGATTCTATGATTATTGATTCAATGTCCATCATGTTAATTTGCAGTACCCCAGGTTAGAGAGTTAAATAACTCACTGAGTAAAGTGTTCTTGTTAAAACCTTTTGTTTTGGCAGAAGAATGATTTTGTTTGTTTGGAGAGCAATGTTCCTACTTCTCAGTCTGTCTGGTTTAGAAATATTGTCCACCATTCACAATTATTTGTACTTCTTAGGAGAGATTGACAAAGCTGGGATTAGTCTTTGGACATGGCACAACTAAAGCATTTAAACCAAATTAACTAAATTCCTACAAAATTTAAGATTGATGACCTAACGGGCAGAGTGGAATCACAAAACCCAGGCTTTAGTTGGGGGGGGACTTGAGCAAGAAGAAGCCACTTGGTGTTATTGTTTTTTCCACCCAGGGAGCTTCTTCTGATTTCTCCTGGATTTCTTCTGCAGCTTATATTCAGCTTTGGTTTTGGGGGGACAGTAGCTCCAGGAGGGGGTTGTGCATTGACCATAGTCGGCAAATATCTACAGGCAAAGCCGAGGTCAGCTGAGGCTGTCGTGTAGCACGTCAGGAGGCAGCAGTGATGGGGAGTTACCCCTCCGTAAATAGTTACAAGGGAGAATAATTACCATGCAAGTGACAAAATTACATTCTGAGGAATGTGAGACATTATGGTGCTACTGGGGGGTTTTGTTTGCTTTTTCGGGTGTGTTTTGTTTGTTTTGGTTTGGTTTTTTCCCACAAAAATGCTTTGGGAGAGTTGAAGCCTCTCTCAGCCTTCATGGAGGCTTCTCATGGAGGACATAGAAGAATCAAGACATTTTCAGACTATGTAGCCACACACCAGTGAATGCATAGCATTGTTTAAGTTCATAGCCTACCTGCTCCACTACCAACACTGAGAATATTGATTGTAGACTTCCCATTTCCAATACTGAAAAAAAATAGTTATACATTGTAAAAGAGCTACCCAGCAGAGAGTGGTACATCCATTTGATGCAGCACCAGAGATCCCATGAAGGCTAAAGACTGCAGGACAAAATGAAATGCAACATGGACATGCATAAGCATGTCTGTGAGCTGGAAAGATGGATCACATTCAGAATTCTGCTCTTTGGCGACTTCTGATTTCCAGTTATTTTGGCAATTTGTAAAGAATTCCTGTGTTTATTATGAATGCACACAAGCAGCAGCAGATACATCTCCATGTCTGTGCTTTGACGACCAGAGACCTCCCTGGATCTAGACCAGCAGCTTAAAAGCCATTTGTAGAAGCTTTAGATTTTGAAGATGGGAAGGAAGAAGGAACAGTAAAATACATTTGAAATCCCCTAGCATCACTTTGATAGGTCCATGAAACCCCGGGCCCAGAGAAGGGCCTCTCTAGAACCAGGATTTGACCCCAGCTGCCTGCTGCCTGAGTCAGCCCAGAAAGTGAGGGGTTCAGCAAAAAGCACACACTAGCAAGCAAACCAGGAGTGCTATTTACACATGCTGGAGAGAGACTAAATATTTACTGAAAATGCTACTTTAAAACTATTAGTTCAGTCGAATTTCATGTTAGAAGGCAACAGCTGTTACTGCGTTTTTCACATGTTCAGGTTAATTCAAGGTAAGCTGTATCTGCATGCAAGGAAACAATTTAGCCTTATCTTCTCCCTGCTAGGCAGGCTCCATCCTAAGAGCATCTGTTCCGTGGTGTGTATAAAGGAAATCTCCAGCCAAGCCCTGTTAGAGATGTATGGACAGGACTGATGAGGAACAGCAATCTGCCCCTTGCAGGCAGCCCCCTGAGCCTGGTTGAGCCCATCACCACCACGGGACCATGCCCCAGGCTCTCCTTCATCTCTCTGTGGCCACCTGAGTGCTACCTTGCTATCACAGATGGCAGCTGTGTCTCCAGGAACTCCCTCATGCTCTGGTGCTCGGTTGAATTGGCAAGGAAGACGTTGAAAGATTAGATATATCTGGCACGGTTGGAGACCAAACCTTTCATGGGAGTTGCCACGCTGGGGATTGGAAGGATGCAGGAGCAGACAGATTGTTCCCTGCAGCTCTTCTTTAAGACCTAGAAAAGGAATAAAAAATGTTGAAGGGGTAGCAGCCAGCACATACCTGGACATAGCTTCTCATCCTTGGCCCTGATACAGCACCTCAGTACACTTGAAAAAGCGTTATGCAATTCTGCAATAGAAACTGTAAATCAGGTCTGAGCAGTAAAAGGTAATAGATCATCTTTAATCTGCACAGAAAAATGCCAGCATTTTTAAACTCTGCTGACACAGGGCTCTGCTCAAACATAGTAAAAGGGTCTTTAGATGGTTCTTAAACTAAAGAAAAATTCCCCTAGTTCTTGAAGGCATGGAGAGGCTCCAAAGACTTTGTCTAGATTAGAAGAAAGTGCAGCACACATCTCCAGAGATGCTGGCAAATACTTTTTTAATCTTTTGATGTTCTTAAAGGGAGTGTTAATGGTGGAGTGAAAACAATAACGACCTTTTAAATGCCCTCTTTCTTTTTCTGTTTCCTCTGAAGATAACAGCATGAGTCCCTTGGGCTAACCAGTTTAAATCATGAAAGACATGCGAGTTGGTGGAATGGATGTTGTGCTAAACCTGGTTTGCACAGAGCCAGGAGCAGGGAAGGCAGTGTGCTACCAGGAAACGTCAGGTTGTACCTTGAAGAGCTCACACAAACATGTTCATCCCCTCTTGAACCGCAGTTTAAGTCCATCAAGTTTTGTTTTAAGTGGCAAGGAGAAAGAGGAACCCTCTTCCTCCTCATGGGTTCCATGCATAAGGACCCCCACAGTGTTTCTTATCAACTCCTCTGGCTTTCCTGCAGAGGTTACAT
This sequence comes from Indicator indicator, assembly GCF_027791375.1. Taxonomy (NCBI): domain Eukaryota; kingdom Metazoa; phylum Chordata; class Aves; order Piciformes; family Indicatoridae; genus Indicator; species Indicator indicator. The sequence continues at coordinate 44,576,783 of NC_072014.1, forward strand.
CCCAGCCACCTCTTATTAGTTTTATTGCTCCATTTGAACAGCCTCCAGGCAAGCCCTGTTGTTGAAGTGCAGCCCCCTCCCACCACTGGCATCCCCTGGCATCAGCACAGCCAGGACAGTTTCCCTCACCCTATCGACCTCCCATGCCCCTTGCCCTCTGTCATGATTTAACCCCAGCCAAAAAGGAAGCACCAGACAAGCATTTGGTCACTACTCCCATGGGTGAGGAGGTGAATAAGAAAAAAAGGTAAAACGTGTGGGTTAAGATAAGAATACATTCATAATTGATATAAACTATAATAATAAGAGTAATACTGTAATGAAAAGGAAGATAATAAAAAGAGAGAGAAATAAGCCCTGAGAAAGACAGATGAAGCACAATGCAGTTGCTCACCACCCTGCCTAGACAGTACCGAAGCGGTGATCCTCCCCTCCTCAGCCACCTTCTCACGGTTTATGTACTGAGCATGACAGGCTGTGGTAGGGAATATCCCTTAGGATAGGTCAGGTCAGTTGTCCTGATTTTGCTCCCTCCCAGCTTCTTGTGCACATTCTCTCTGGCAGATCCTGGGAAAGTGAGAAGTTCTTGGCCTGGGATAAATGCTACTTAGCAAGAATTCAAAAATCAGCTTGTTGTTGGCCTTGCACTAAATGCAAACCACAACACTATATGAGCTGCTACGAAGAAAATTAACTCTACCCTAGCTGAAGCCAGGACACCTTCTCTTGCCAGTGTGAGCACTGAAATACAAACTATGTGCTTGTTTGAGACTAGCTGTCTCGTCCCTTTGAATTAGAATTCTGTTCTCTGTAGCACTGAAGTCCCTCCCAGCTCCACATCAAATAAGAACAGTTTTGTCCCTGCTTCAAATCATGAGCAGAAGTATAAAAATGTATCAGGCTCACATTCACACTCATCATCACATTCACCATCACCTCCCTTTCTGACAGCAGACTGCTGGTAACTTTTCTGACTAACTGTCCAACCAGTTTCTCACCCACCTGTCTCATCGAGGCCATATCTTCCTTACTTGCTTATGAGAATGTCAGGCAAAGGTGTTGCCAACCCTGAAGTCTCTGCACGGGAGCATATCCTTCTCCTCTATACACTGGGACAGTTACACCACTGGTGAAAAGATGAGCCTTGCTGAATGTCTCCGTGGCATCATCCCATTGCCTGGGCAGACCCTTATTCTCTTGCTAACGCCCATTCCTCCTTGAAGGACTGTTTCTAGGGACCAGTCATCACGCTGAGCTCTCCCCTTTTCAATAGTAACGTACATGCTGCTTGGCTTTGACCACTTTCTTTTGCTGCTCATGCCAAAGAGAAAGTTAGGACATGTTTTGGGTTTACATCCTATGAGCTACGTCTCTTTGCATCCTACAAGGCTCCTGCAGGAAGATGCATAGTGAAGACTGGCAGCAATACATATTGCTACCAGAGTCATTAGGTCAGTTAGCAATGACTGCTACTTGCTGGCCTTGGGTCAGTCCTGAAGGCCAGTGGTCCAGAACAGGACCCAAGGTATGACATTCCACTAATATCACTGCCAAGGCAGACTCCCCCACCCTCTCAGACAGTATGGATGCTTACAAGGGAAAAAACAAAAAAACCTGAGTGTGTTGAAGAGCAAAAGGGAAGAGGCCTGGTAGCAAGTAGAGGGGAGAGCTTTAAGAACTTTGCTGGGTCCCAGATGCTCATGAGGGTCATTCAGAGTGAAGTGAGATGGCGGTAGTCCCTCCACGGCCACAAAGCTCACCCCACTGCTGCCTGCTCCAGTGAGCCTGGTCATGTTACTTGACAGAAATGATCAGACCAACAAATTGCAGCTGAATTGACTCTGTGAGGTGAAGGATCACAGTTCAGGCTCCCAGTGTGGTATCTGCTCCTCATGTTGCTACCCACTCAGTTCAGCTGCCACATGTGAGCCTCAGACTGACAGCCTCAGATCTCTTTCCCAGAAGACCAATGCTTGAATCCCATCAAAATCCCAAGTAACCTGGAGAAATTAAGAATTTATTTTGCCGGAGAGTATAAGGAAGAAAACTCCTGGATGTACCTTGGGTGAGAATTACTCACTGCTAGCCCACCCTGAAAATAAAATGGTGTATTCCTTGTTTACCCACTCCTCTGCCCAACTTCTCACCTTCTACTTCAGGATGAAGAGGCTTTGCCATTTACCACTAACACATTTTATTATCTACAATTGTGAAAAAAAAAAATGTTGCTGTTAATAAGAGGACATATAGATAATCATCTTTTTTTCTACCCTCCCTCTGCTTCCTGTGATTTAATGTGCCATGTCCTCTGCGTGGCAGTCTCTAATGAGCAGCTGAGATTAGGTGCAGTTCAGGAAATTTGTCTCATTCATTTCATTATGCTTTCAGCTGTTTGAATCTGCCTCGTTTATTTAATTAGGTGTTTTACTGTTTAGATTGTGACCAGTTAACTTTAAAAATGAGTAAAGAGAAGGAAGAAAAGGATTTTACTCGGAGTCAGGCTGATAGAAATGTTTGGATAATATTGCTGGCTTGGGCATGTCCCCTTGGGTGATAATGCCAAGTTATATGTAGCTCCCTAAAAAGACTGAGGAGTTCAGAAACAGGCTCAATGTTTATGCTGCAGTTACTCGACCCATCCCTACTTTGTGCCAGCATTAGCAGAATTAGACCTTCTTTAAACTCACTGTAAAACCCTTTAGCCCTTCCTCATGAAGCCAGAAAGCAAAGTGAGCATGCCCTCAGCTCCAAACTATTTGCAGCAGGAGCTTGGGCTTATTAGCACAGGACTAGGTCTTGTGGCTGAGTGGTAGCAAAACAGAATCCTTCCTGGAGAAGCAGAATGGGTCTGGTAAGCTGGTGCTCACCTGGCAGCAGCCACACTTACTGTTGGCAGTCTGTGCTTCTGGGGCCCCAGGCTCCCATGATGAGATGCTGTCACGCTGCTCAGGACAAGCTGCTGGCCAGACCCACTCCCATGATGCCACATGGGAGGAAGTAGCATGGGGGAGGGAGGTTTTGCTGCCTCGAAAAGGAGCAGGCAACATCATAACCTCATTAGGCAGCAGCTGCCTTCCGTTTAAACCGTGCCCATCAGGCATACCCTACACTCTGCGTGTTCCCTGCCAGCTGTCTCTCAAGACACACAGACTTCTGTCAAGGTATTTGTCCTTGCGTGAGCTAGAACAGAGCTAATTCTGTCCAGTGACCTAACTTTTCATCTCAGGTTCTTCTCATGAGCTGCACTTGCTGCAGCTAACAGCACGTTCTCACAGACAGGCCTGTGTCCAGTGGTGGTAGCGCTCAGTTTGTGGAGCTGCTACCAAGGATGGGTGTGCAGAGCAAGTATAGAAAGAAAGGCTCTTGCTTATACTTGCTCCTACGGAGACGAAGGTCACTGCTGAATCTTGGGCACTGCATTGAAAGTGCAGTAAGAAAGAGTTGACATCTGTGGGGGTGGGGTTGGGGGAGGGGGGAGGGAACAGACCCTAAACTGATTAACAAGGGATCTCATTCCATATAGCTCATACTTGGTATAAAGCTTAGGGATCACAAGCGTTAAACCTTCTCTTCAATGGCCAGCATCCAAGAAGAACTCTGTCCATCCTGCCTTTGATCCCAGTTCCTGTGTTCCTGAATCCAGGTCCTGAGTCCCATCTGAGACTACCCCCCATGCCCGGCACAGCATCAGAGGTGACGGTGACAGAATTTCCATCAGGGAGTTTGGTTCCATATTGGTTTTGTACATATTAGTGTATATTTAATTTCATTATTATTATTTTTATCAATGCTGGTTTAGGGACTGAAGCCTGGAGTCACCGTATCACAGTCTCACAGTATATCAGAGGTTGGAAGGGACCTCAAAAGATCATTGGGTCCGAGCGCCCTGCCACAGCAGCATCACTTAGGGTAGTCCACACAGGAATGCGTCCAGGTGGGTTTGGAAAATCTCCAGAGAAGGAGATTCCACAACCCCTCTGGGCAGCCTGCTCCAGGGCTCCAGCACCCTCACTGTAAAGAAGTTTCTCCTCATGTTGAGGTGATAGCCATTGATCAGATCCCCTCTCAGTCTTCTCTTCTGCATACTAAACAGCCCCAGGGCTCTCAGTCTCTCTTCATAGGGGAGATGCTCAAGTCCCCGAATCATCCTCGTGGCTCTCCTTTGGATTCTCTCCAGCAGATCTCTGTCTCTCTTGAACTGGGGAGCCCCAGACTGGATACATATTGCAGGTGTGGTCTCAGCAGGGCAGAGCAGAGAGGTAGAAGAACTTCCCTAGCCCTGCTGGACACACTTTTCTTGCTGCACCCCAGGATCCCATTGTCTCTCTGGGCCACAAGGACACATTGCTGTCCTATGGAGAACTTGCTGTCCACCAGCACTCCAAGGTCTTTCTCTGTGGAGCTGCTTTCCAGCAGGGCAGCCTCTAACCTGTCCTGGTGCCTGTTGTTATTTCTCCCCAGATGTAGGACCTTGCACTTGTCCTTATTAAACTTCATGAGGTTTGCCTGCAGCCAGCTCTCACCCTGTTCAGGTCACACTGGATGGCAACACAGCCTGAGGGGTGTCAGCCAACTCCCCTAATCATCAGGAACTTGCTCAATGCCCTCACTCAGGTCATTGATAAAGATATTGAACAAAACTGGACCCAGTACTGATCCCTGAGGAACACCACTGGCCACAGACTTCCAATTTGCCTCTGTGCCACTGATGACAACCCTCTGAACCCTGTTGTGGAGCCAGTTTGCAATCCATCTCACTGAGAGCCATCTATGCCACATCTCCTGAGCTGTTCTATGAGGATGTTATGGGAGACTGTATCAAAGGCTTTACTGAAGTCAAGGTAGATTACATCCACTGCTCTGCCCTCATCTACCCATTTGGTCATCATTTCATAGAAGGCTATTAGATTAGTCAGACAGGATCTCCTCTTGGTAAATCAATGATGGCTACTCCTAATAACCGTCTTGTCTTCCATGTGGGTAGAGATGACCTCCAGGATGAGCTGCTCCATCATCTTTCCAGGGATGGAGGTGAGGCTGACTGCTCTGTACTTGCCTGGCTTCTCCTTCTTGCCTTTTTTGAAGACTGGCGTGACATTTGCTTTCTTCCAGTCGTCAGGCACCTCTCCTGTGTCACAGCTGAGCAAAGCTGAGCTTGGAAACAGGCAGGGGATAGATCCCTGTGTAATGTCCCACCTGCCTTAATACAATCCAGGAGTCTAGAGTATGTGGGCCAAATCTAGGAAACTGGATTTTCAAGAGGCAGTGGGAAAAGCTGGGCAGGAAAGACCTAATATCTATCCTGTTACCAAAGTTCAAAACATTTATAGATGGAGCTAGATGGAGCCTAGAGATCCAGAAGTTTATTTGGCTTACCTCTGGATCTGATTTAATCACACTCAGCCAGCCCGATAAAGCAGAAGCCAGTCTTTGCTTAATGTCTGCAGAATTATTTCTGCTGACTCCTAATAAAGCACACCGGTGTAAGCTGGAGTTGATAACAAGATGGCTGTGCCGGCGTAGCAAAATATCATTTTACAGGACAACTGAACTGTCAGTGCCAAAGAGCAGACAGATTATTACTCATGGTCCTCCAAGACTGCATGCACACACGTATGGCCACGGTGCAGGCATCCCTTTCATGGATGAGGGGACAGCCATGAGGCCATAGTCACCGTCCTTGTGCAGTTGAGTAGCTACAGCCCATGCAAACCATGGTACCCTGGGAACACAGCTGGTACTGCCCCAGCTGAAGGGCTCCATGTGTTCACAAGCCACATGCTCACCATGGCTTTGGGGTGGTTTTGGCAGGCTCGGCAGCCTCAGGCATGTGCGATGCACTCCACAGCCGCACCCCATGAGTTTCCCACGTGATTTTTCTCTCCCTCTTCAAACCCAGAATAGGCATCATCATGGAGCAGAGTGGAATAGAATAGAATAGAATAGAATAGAATAGAATAGAATAGAATAGAATAGAATAGAATAGAATAGAATAGAATAGAATAGAATAGAATAGAATAGAATAGAATAGAATAGAATAGAAAAACGGAACTCTTTCCATTAGAAGTAACCTGTGATAACCATCCAGCAACCCTCCCCATATATATATATATATATATATATATATACACACATATATACACACATATATACACACATATATACACACATATATATATAAATAATCTCACAGTCTCACAGTCTCACAGTATATCAGAGGTTGGAAGGGACCTCAAGAGATTGTCAGGTCCAATCCCCCTGCCAGAGCAGCATCACTTAGGGTAGTCTGCACAGGAATGCATCCAGGTGGGTTTGGAAAGTCTCCAGAGAAGGAGACTCCACAATGCCCCTGGGCAGCCTGTTGCAGTGCTCTGTCACTCTCACTAAAAAGAAGTTTCTCCTAATGTCGAGGTGAAATCTTCTCTGTTCAAGTTTGAACCTATTGTTCCTTATCACTGGGAACCACCCAAAAAATCCTGACCCCCTCCACTTGACACCCACTCCTCAGATATTTATAGCCATTGATCAGATCCCCTCTCAGTCTTCTCTTCTCAAGACTAAACAGCCCCAGGGCTCTCAGTCTCTTTCCATAGGGGAGATGCTCAAGTCCCCTAAGCATCCTCGTGGCTCTCTGTTGGACTCTCTCCAGCAGGTCTCTGTCTCTCTTGAACTGGGGAGCCCAAAACTGGACATGGTATTGCAGGTGTGGTCTCAGCAGGGCAGAGCAGAGAGGTAGAAGAACTTCCCTAGCCCTGCTGGACACAACTTTCTTGATACATCCCAGGATCCCATTGAGTCTCTTGGCAACAAGAGCACATTGTTGTTCCATGGAGAACTTGCTGTCCACCAGCACTCATATCTATGAGATAAATGGATAAAAATTAATGCCTGTCTGTTTTCAGTTTTTGTTGTTGTAATACATTGAGCAACTACAACAGGCCAAGTCTGAACTTGTCTGCCAAGAACAATGTGTTCAACAAAAAAATATTTTTATCTTCTCAAGTACAACTGGGGAGCAGATTAATTTTTTACATATATGTGTCTTAGTAAATTTTTTTTTCTCTCCCCCTTCTCTGAAATTACTTAAATCAAAGATTGTTAGTGAAAGGTCTCTGAACTGCTGGCTTGAAATCAGTGCTCTATTGCCAGACAGAACACAAAACAAAATTTAAACTATTTCAATTAGTAGTTTTTAACCAAAATTCATAATTACATCAATCTCAGAAATTCAATCTCATAAAAAGTCTTGGTCAGTGATTTCATTATTGTGTCTGGCTTTGGAGTGCTAAAGGCTGATGTACATCCTCACTGACAAGTGGTCCTTAGCAGAGAGAGCTGAGAGAAAGAAATTATGCTCAATATCACCCAAAGTCCAGCTCTTGCCCTGCAAAGCCATGGCATGACACAGGAGGCACAGCTTTTTGCTGCCTCTGGGTGGTATGCAGCTCACTTGTTCCTTGGGGCTTCAATCTCTGCCAGGAAACTTGTGCTGAATATACCTGAAGGACTCAGCAAAGAGCTGGCTCAGGTTATTGAGGTCATGGGAAAGCAGAATTGTGCCAGGGAGCTGGGTTTTCCTTTGCCACTTTTGCTACTGGTAGAGGTTTTCTACACAGGATGGATTTTAGCAAGCAACTATCATTCATTATAAAAAAAAAATTCTTAGGGCATCTTACCTATGTATGGGAATAGTTGTTTTCCCTTTTCAAGATACAGTGATACAGGGCAGAACTGACAGAAATCCTCAGCTACCTGTAAATGACAAATACCATCTTGAACAGGTTTTTTTCAGAGCCTATCCCATGGGCCTGCCCTTGGTACCTGGTGGGGTTTCAGACCTCCTTGATGAAAAGGGCAGGAAGAATTCATGCAGCTCTCGATACCTGCTCACGTTTTAACTTGTAACAGAAAAAGCCTGTTGGTTATTTTGAAACAAACACTCCAAGATCAGATGATCACTGTCTTCTCAGTACCTACACACTATACAGTTGTGATCAGCACCCTCTGCATTATTAATTTCTACTTACCTCCTCCTCTAGCTGTTGCAACAAAGAGGAGCAGAATGAGCTGTATCTGAAAAGCAATGACCTGAAATTAGCAGGGCTTTCTCTGAGCCCCTGTCTGGGAAGCCATCACCCCCCCAGCACGTGGTGCTGTCACTCCAGCTCTGACATGTCCCTGCAGGGAGCGCAATGGTTACCATCACAGCATTATTTTGAGAACTGAATATTCCACTTGCAGCTCCTTGGCATGGCCTCCTAAACCTCTCTGCTTGAAGTGTAGCATTTTCATGCCATTCACATCTCTTCCTACAGGAACTTGACTCTGGTGATCCCTCAGCTTTTTGCTGAATGTGACATGCATGGGATGGAATCCCTTCTTGGTCAGTTTAGGGTCACCTGTTCTGTCCACTTCTCCCCAGAGCTGCACCCCCAGCATGGTACACACCATTTAATAGTTACTGTGGTTTCTATAGGAGTAAGTACAAGCAAAAGCCTTTCTGCACAACAGTCCTTGGCAGTAACTACAAAAGTCAAGCATTAGCACTTCAGAAGCAGACATTATCTGGAAACATGCCCTTACCTTCAGAAAGTGCCATCACTTAGAAAAAACTGAGCTGAAAAAGAAAATCACTGAACAGAGAATTGATTTTATTTTAGCTCAAACCAGGATACTGGGAGAGAGAAGGATGTCTTGCACATGGGGCTTCACAGCCAGCAAGTCCAGTCCCTCCATACCAGCCACCTGGCTTTGCTTTTTGTTAGTTTGCCTTTCTTCTTCCAACACTCAAGTCTTTGTCCCCTCTGCCAAATGCATTCCAATGACATGATGTCCTCTCAGTGCACTGATGAAAACACATTTGATGTTGGAGGGCCAGTAAGCATCCAGATCTGCTGTGTGAGCAGCCAGCTCAGCAGCGCTGGACTTTCTCAGGGGAACCATACAGCCCCAGACCTCCCCCTGGCTTTGGGCACAGATGGGAAGAGAAGTGAAGCCATACTGTTGTCATTTCTCCCAGGCCTAACAATGGTTCAAAGGCGGAGGGATAAGGAAAATAAAGATAAAATACTGCTGCAAGCAGCATGAGTGGAAACAGAGGGCTGCTTGGCTGCACAATCGTCCACCTCTCCAGCCTTCAATTTTCAGCAAGCCCAACCAGCAGACTGTCTTAATGTCATTGTAAAACTTGTAACCACGAAACAAACTGCCTTTAGGACCACAGGCACTGGCTGAATGGTTTGCAAACCTGAGATTAGCAATGACCTCACTTGTTTTTTTTACATGGTGTTATGACCAACTACTGTCATGTGTAATTAGACCCTTGTGTGGAAAGCGGATGGTCTGCCAGGGTCCCACATTGCCATGCTATGGCTTTGCTTTGAGCACACCGAGGCTTTAATTTATACCGCATTTTGTAATACAGTTTGAACTAATATATTAGCTTCAGAGTGTACCACCTACTTCAAAACTAGTATCAAATGTTGAATTTCACAGTGAAATATTGGTACCAACCCCCTGCATCCTTGCTAGCAGTTATCAGTGCTAGGTATGTGGGTCATGCAAAAGCTCTTGACACAATACTCTAATGTTCCTCAAGCAAAAAAGTGCTGTGAATATATCCCCCTCTGAAAAGTGATTCCCAAAGAAATGATTGTTGTTTCTTCAAGCCCTAAACTAAATATATATTTGCTTGCACTAAACCAAATATGAATAATTTTGTCTGAAAATGATTTTTTCAGAAGTTTATGTGTGGAAGAAGGGCTCTCTGAGGGACATATGCAGGTAGACTGACCCCTGGCTTGCAGTAAAGTGGACCTGAAAGGAGGTGGCTTGATGCTGCCCGCAGCACTTGTGGTCCCTGAAAGAACTCCTTTGAGTTCTTTCCCCGATCACAGCCCAAGTAATTGCCATTCCCAGCATGGTGTTCTTGCCTTTTTACTCTCCCTCCTTATCTACAGCAATGCTTCTTGCTCTCCCTTCCCTTTCTGCCCTGCAGCCCTACAACTGTTGCTTGTGTAATTTATCTTTTATACCATTTCTGTCTCTCACCTCACTCCAGCCACTGCCACTGTAGGCAGTTTCCATGTGTCACTGCTTCTTTCAAGAATCATATCCTTCTGCAAGATACCAGCAGAAACAGAACAAGTGCTGCGCACCAGACTCTGTATCCATGTGTGGCCTGGTAGAGGGAAAGTGGGGACAGGTTGGGGATGTGTTAGCCCAGGTTTGATGGGCTAACCACAACAAAACCCACCAAAAAAAAAAAAAAAAACCAACCTCCCAAAACCCACAAAAAACAAACAAGGGGAAAAAAGAAATGAACCACAAAAATGGCTAATGAGTCAAACTTCCAAATTTCCCAGAAGTTAAAACCAAAGCACACACCACAGAAAAGGTAATGTGGCAAGAGCTAGGGAGAACCCAGGGGACTTCCAGCCTCACCTGTGCATAGCCTTAGGCCTTTGTGTTTCTGTATGGTGGGGACAATCCTCCTTTTGTCGACCCATCTTGTTGCATAGGTGGCAGAAGAAGTTTGGGGGGCTCCAAATGTCACTATAATTAAAACTGGCTTATAACTCCTACAGGTGGTATTTATCCAGCTCCTACCTTCAGGATATATGTGTAAAATACCCCAATTGACTCTAATTTGTATTAGAGCAGCCCCTCACTTTGAAGTTATGGTGGCCAGCTCCAGGTAAAAAGAGTTGTCCTTGTTGTATCATCAAGAGAACTTAAAAAAAAAAAAAAAAGTGTGAGAATAGCAATGAAAGCAGAAGAAAAAAGGAGAAAAGTGTAAGAGCAGAGCTGTTTGCATAAACACTTTTGAAAGTTATTACCTAAGTCCATAGGTCAAGGTGCAGGAGGGTTAGAAATCCACTGATGCCTGCAAGGGCAAGCTGGAGCTTGGGAAAAACCTCTAAATGACTGGCAGTTGGATGAGGATAGAGATAAAGCCCAAGCATTCATCCTGCTTTCACACAGCTCAGCCAGCAGCAGCTCCTCCTGTAGCTGTTTCTTAGGAACTAGGAGAAAAGCTTCAACTACTGCACAAGTAGTGCCTGTGTTGTAAAGCACTAATGAGCCAGAGAGGAGCTTTGACTGATGGCTTGGGCAGTTTGCATTCCCCAGGCTGCAGGGTGGCCAGGCAGAGGATGGACTCCTGCCATGTGCCAGGTCTTAGTTGTGGCTTGTCCTGAGCAATGGGCAGCTGCATCCTAAACAGAAAAATTAAGAAAAACATATTTATCATAGAAGAGAATCATAGAATCTTTGAGGCTGGAAAAGACCTCTAAGATCATCAGGTGCAACTGTCAACCCAGCACCTGCTCACTAAATCATGTCCTAAAGTGCCATGTCTACATCTTTTTTGGACCCCTGCAGGGACCGTGACTCCATGTCTTCCCTGGGCAGCCTGTTCCAGGGCTTGAATATCACTCTTGATGGAAAAAATCCACCAAGTCAGATAACAAGAACCAAGGTAGAATTGCTGGGTATGGTCACCCACAAGCCAAAAGCACCAATTTTGATGAAGCCCAGTTTCTACCTGAGACACTAAAGTGTTGCAGTCATGATTCCCTTCGTCCATCATGTCTTTGTCAGTGGCTTAGAACAGAAAGATTCTTGGGAGAAGGATAGTCAGAGACGACCCAGGATTTTAAGAAAGGGGATATTCAGAAACCACTCAGGATTTTGGGGATGGGTATAGTCACAGACCACCCAGGATGTCAGGATGGAAACAATCACAGACCCCCAGGCATCTTTCTCTCATCATCAGAGACACTAAAGCCTTCAGGTGCAGTCTCATTGCAGCCTGAGGTAGAACAGTCTCCTCCCAAAGTAAATGAATTTAAGGCCAGACAGAAAGCAAGAATTCCATTTTGTGAAACATTTGGGTTTGTTCCACAGGGACTTAATTGCCCTTTGTTTTGCTTTTGTGCAAAAATGAAAGTGTTTGGCGGAGAGAAACGTGCTGCAGATAAGCGTATAAACCAGGGCTTAAGGCACTCACTGGGGAGACCAGAGCCTCTACATCAAATCTGTGATTTATTCCAGGAATTGGGCTGCTGTTAATCACCTATTTTCTTGGTTTGTTGGCCTAGTTGTATTTTGGAATGAATGTAGCATTTTGTCACATCAGAAATGGAACATTAATAGGAAAGTGACGTTAATTTGAGAATGCTTGTACCCGCTGAAAAGAAATAAATGATGCTATAATTAAGGTTGAAAAATAATTCACTCAACCCCCCTGGAACACTTACAGGATGCAGAAATGCAATGCAAATTTTCATGCTTGAAATATTCATGTTGTGAATCATTACGTTTCCCCTTGTAAACAATTGTTTAGGTAGCCAGTGCTTCACTCTCAGGTTTGTGCTCCTACTCCTATGGGCTGAGGATTCTTGCAGCCTCACATCACACCCAGGATGGGTTGGGGCCCTGGTCCAGTGTGTTGAGGCTGGGCTGTCCCACCCTGGAGATGGAGATACCCTGTGGTTTGAGCAGAAACATGGCATGGCCTTGCCAGTGCTGGGACGCCTGGGCTGAGCTGGGGAAGAGCCAGAGCCACACCTGTTGTAAATAAGAAAGAGGGCTCCCAGCCACACTGGCAATGTGAGGACAGGCCCTCAGCTGGGGATGTCACAGGTGCTGAATGCAATATTGCACTGTGGGACCCATCCCTCCCCTTGGATCAGGGATTCACATGGGCAACCATCACAAAGACATTTGCAGCATCTTTCTCTGTTGCAGACAAACCCTTCCCTGCAAGAAACCTCACAGCACTTCCTGGGCCAGTACCCTGAGGCATTGTCTCCTAGAAAATGTTTTTCACCTCTTGACCACCCTGGAGCTGCTTCCTCATCCAAATTCAGTGCTGGCAGAGGAGTCTGAAGGCTGCCAACAGTCCTGGCAGAAGTGGAGGAATGAGTTTGTCAGAAACCCTGCTAGTTGCCAAGCAACCTGAGAGGGTAAAAAGTAGGAGAAAAGGGGTTTGGGCACCTGTGGCTGCTGAGGGGGTAAGTGAAGGCTCTCCTGGTCTCTTCAGCTGGGCTTGATCTCCTTTGTGCACCAGGACCAGTGGTTCCACAGTCACTCCTGCTGATCCTGCTTCTGACATCATTGTCAGGATCTGGGAGGATTTGGCACGCTGTGAAGAGCCAAGCTAGCCTTATGTTGATCCCTCCAAAAAGAGACACTAGGAAGTTTCCGCAGCTCTTAAAAGCTGCAACTACCATGAGCAGTGGATTTAAAAGAAGCTTAATATAAAACCTTGGAGCCATCTTTTTTACATACAGAGACTTTACAGCATGAGAACAAGACATAAAAATTGGGAAGAATTTTTCTTATTTATTTTTCCTTGGTGTTTTTTACTGCAATTTGCCTCAAGAATTTTCCCACTCCAAAGCAAAGGAGTGGGAGCTTTAGTAGTTACTCAAAAACAGGGACACATCTCTGTTTCTGACCCCTGCAGCTGAGGTCTATACCTCAAAGAGAAGAGGACCCCCGTGCAGCAGAAAGATGCAGCTGTGCCATCCAAAACACCTACTGAGCTGCAGAGTGTTGCAGTGACATGAAAGGCCCTGACAAAAATGTGCCTTAACTCTCCCATTGATCTTTAAACTGGGTGTGCCAGGCTTGCTCAGAGAAGGAACTTGGCAGATGCCCAAACAATGGTGCTTTAATTTTCCTGAAGTTAATGGAGAGAGTGCCTGGAATTACACGTGGCCTTCTGGAACGTTCCAGTTTTTGCAGTGAATTTGGAGACATCGTGATGGCACTTAACAGCTATTGATTATCTAAACTAATGGCCTGAGACTGACTGAATCTATTGCTGCAGCCAGTGGATTCTGCATTGTGTTTCTTCTCTGAGCTCAATAGAAAACATCTCTCAAACTGCAGAGCAGACAGGTGGGTGGACCAGTGAGTACCCACATCCAGGCTGACCCAGCCATGGTGCTGTGATGCAAGGAGTGGCTTCTTCACCTTCATGTGGCACCACATCCAAATGTCTTGAGACCAAAGCTGCTGTTAACACTCGTCCCACTGGTACCCTTCTCATTTTTGGCTTAATGAAGGTTTGTCATGGGGCTGCCTTGCTCAATTGCCTTCAAGAGACAGGGAATTTAAGAAAGCATAGAAATATATGAGATACAGTAAGCATCTGAGGGGTGCTGAGGGAATGGCAATAGAAGTTTGTTCATCTAACAGACTTCAGTGCTGGTCTTTCTAGACAGCTTGCCTAGACCAATCCAGCAAAGTCTGACAAATTTCACATATTTTTGAGGTAATTTCCTGTTGAGCTTCAATTGTATGGCTGATGCTGAGGGCCAAGTTCCCCAGGTTTACCACCTAAATTTCTCAGCATTACTAGGGATACACTAAATCCAGCCTTCAAAAAAAAATTTTTTTTTTGTTGTTTGGTATTCAGCCCAAATTTAGCTCCTTTTGTACCTCCTGGAGGACAAGGAGAAAGATACAGTAATATTGAGTTCTGTCATTTCTCTCAGCCCAGGCCAAAGGCCAGACAGCACCTCAGCCATTCCTGTAGTGACCATAAAAGCCACTTTGGTTTGCACAGGTGCCAATATGGTCCTCGTGGGCTGTTCAGGCTCCCAGGAAGACCTTTGCATGGTGCCACTTCCCTGCTTCAAAAGGGGGCATACAGTAAGTGCCATACAGCATGTCTGAGGGAAACTGTTGCTATCAAAAACCTCTGGAATTTATTATGAGATTAGGACTTTGGCTTATTAAGGCAACAATTTGACTTGTACAGCCTCTGGCTTGGTGATGTGTAATACTTTGGTTATGCACCAAGAGTGATATAACATTTGCACAGTGATGAACATAGAGATTGAAAACTGATTGGCTGAATTACTCAAAATGTAGGTAAAAGCCCCGAAGACTTCAAAATAAAGACTACTTCTAATCAGAATAATGATTTTCCTAGTTCAGAAAAAAAATATTAGGGACTTAGGACAGCAAATAGGTGGCCTCCTTGGTAGATGGGCTTGCCTAACACAAGGATGACGGCTCTGTTACACATTTCTGAAGGATAAATCTACCATGGGCTGGAGTCACAGAGCAGGCAAAAGTGGATAGCCATAAAGGGGCCCCTGGACAGCCTGGTATTCATACACACAGAGCTAAAGGCATAGGGTATTGAAGAAAATGGTTCATAGATTTGGAGTCTGAGTAAGCAGTTACAATGCACAGCCTAGACTGCTACACCTGTTACAGGTCTTTGCGTGTTCTTGCCCAGACACGACTGCAATGGCCACCAAGCATAAACACAACAGTTCTGTGTTAAAAGCCTCAACTGACCCTTGGGTCTCAGACCTCTTCTGGAGAAATCACACTTTGAAACAACAGAAGTTTCCAGCCCTTGTGAATCTAATGCTGCCTTGATGCACAAAGATATTTTAAGGGTTGGTCAGGAGTGTACCACATGACATGCTCAGGGCCATGGAAGATTTGCTGTCACCTCTGAGCCTTGATTTAGACCAAGGCTTGTACATCCGACAGCTCAGCCCCCAACAGGAAAACTTGTGCTCTTCTCCAATGGCAAGGCCAGACCCCTTCCATGGCTGACTCCCAGTGTGGGCAGTGTTGTAGAGTTTCAAGGCCTTAACATGCTCCTCTGGACAGAGATGTCTGCTCACGTCTCTGTTTCCTGTCCTAGTCCTACATTATATCCAAAATACATTCATGAAGAACAACTGATTATTTACTGGACTAACTAGACTGTCATGAAGTTATTTAGAAGTGTTATAATTATCTATATGCAATGTCACTTGGCCCAATCACATGCTTGTAATATCTCCTAGCTATATAAATAGATGTAAATAAGACAAAATATAGTCCTGATACTAATGGAACTAGAGAAATGTCCCCAGCATGGCCAAGACCACCAGGCTCCATGGCCTGTCCATGTCTGGGGAACATTTGCAGTGTCAGGGTATCAACCTCTTTGCTGCCAGTATTCTAGATGGACACAGGTGTGCCACAGGCTGGTGGGAGCATCCTGATCACATCTCAGCTGTGCCCATGCGCTTTGAACATGTGTGAGACGACTTCACCACCCCCTTGCCACCTCCCTTGCAGGCACAGCTGGTGACTCCATCACATGCACCCTCAATGATCTGCCGAGGCTCAGGGACACAGTTCACCCGTTTCACCACAGCAGAGGAACAAGGACTAGTAACAGACGATCTTGGCTCTGCTTGGCGGCCTGCAGTGGGGGAAGCAAGGTGGCTCATCAGCAGGGCAATGCTGACCTCTGCTGCCTGAAACCAAAACGATGAAAGAGTGTCTAAAGCAGCACCAGCGTGACCAGGGGGGTTGACAGCACAATGTACGACTGCGATATGATTCTCATGTCACCCAGCCTGGCTGAGGACAGGTTTGTCACTTCAAACCCACAAGCCAGATGTTGAGGAGATGCTATAAAAGCCAAGTGGGTTACAAGTCGGGACCCAAATCCTTCGTGATGGTGATGCTGAGGTCTCAACTGCCTCCTATGGCAGGGAGAGCTGGGGTCAGTGTCCTCAATCTGGCAGCTGTTGTTGATGTGCCCATCCTACCCAACTTTCAAGAGTTCCAGTGGGTGGGCATGCAACCAGACATCAGCTCATGTTCCTCTGCTTTCTTCAATGTTTTGCTGTGCTGGTTAGGAAACTGGTGGAGAGAAAGTGCCACAGAGCCAGAAAGTGGTGTGTCAGCTGATCAGGCAGAAATCTGGATTTTCAAAGCCAGAAGAAATTACCTTGTCTAAATAATTATTAAAATAGCAGGTTATTCCTCTTGGGGACCAGCAATGAATAGCACTGAAAGGAGCACCAGACCCAGAGGCATTTCTAGGGTCTTCCTGAAGGGTCAGTGTAACTGATCTGCCTTACTGAGGACCTGTGCTGGAGATGAGACACAAGTGTGACCCCTGTCCTGGGCAGGTTGGATTTGCTGTCCCAAGCACTGTATGAGTGTGCAGGAGCACAGCACCTCCAGAAACCGTTTCTGAAGCAATTCCGGGAGGTTTCCCTACTCAAGTTGTCTCTGCAGCAATCTGCCAGGTCTCCTCTGCGCTCATTACCATGGATGCAGTGTACAGGCTTAAGTCCATGGTATCTCTGTGCTGCTCTCTGTCTTCTGCCAGTTTTACACAGTTTGGTAAATGAGTAGTGCCCAGTCTGCCAGCAAGCTCTTGTCTAGGGGCTTTGGAGAGAAAAGTTAATGAAAGCATCTCATCTCTGCTTTCCTTGCAAGGAAAATCAAGAGCAGCTCTGCAACCTTTCCAGGCACTCACCTCCTTCACAGACCCGGAGATCCATGCTGCAACTGTCAGCTGCAGATTCTTGTCGGTTAGAGAGTAAGAAGGGATAGATATTTCTGGATTCAGATCCACCAAATCTGTCAACTCTTGGAAGAACAAGCGAGAAACAAAAGGATCAGAGGAAGTAATAGAGGAGCAGTTGCATTATGAACCCATGATATTCCTGTCGAGCCCACACTGATTACAGCCACAGAGAACCACTGAGGGCTTTTTGCTAGAAAAACTCTTTGGATTGACATACAGCACAGCAAATTTCCAACTTGCTGCCAGCTGGGGTACAGGCAATAGAGAACAAGGCATGTGTCATTTCTGAGAAGGCAGCATGTAAAGGGAAAGCTCACGTGCTAATGCCACACTCCTGGAGAGATTTTGTGTCTTCTGGTATCTGTGTTTTCTATTACTGCTGCTAATTTACAGCTGGGCAAACAGAAAGACAGAGGAGTCAAGTGATCGACTCGTACAGGGAAAAGGAAGAGTCAGGGGCCTAGCAAATGGCTGCCAACTCCTCAGCACACAGACAAACCCAACAGCCCTCCACTCTGAGCGAGTCCTGGTTGAAGGATGCACCACATAACCCTCTGCCACTCTGAAACAGAGGGAGAATTGTGTTTGTGGTCAAGGTGGTCTATTCCGGGACCTGTATTTCCTAGTCATTGTCACAAGGGCTAATTTATCTTTGGTAATTAGTTTCTGTGCCTTGGAGCAGTGAACCGAAAGTAAGCATTTAACATTGATCTATTATAACAACACTTCCCTGGGTAAATAGATGGCTCTGGTGCTCGTTGACACTGATGCATCAGTGTCTTTTATGATCAGAGGGATCACTCAAGCATCAGCTCAGCCAGAAGCCAAAAAACATGCCTAAGCTTTTAAAACCAAACCCAAGGAACTTGTCTTCTGTGACCTGCTCGTGCTCTGGAAGACCACAGCAGCATTTCCCTCCTCCTGCTCCAAGGCACAAGCCCAAAACACTGCCAGGGGAAGACCATATCAATGCGAAACACAAAAGCCTGAAGATTAGGGCCAGCCTAGTTTCAGTTTTTACAGCCAGTACACAAACCATATAGCCAGGACCATAGGTGGCCTTAATAAACCTGCTGCCAGTTTCTAATCAATTACATGTGATTATATGTGTTTTCCTTCTGGATGTAAGAATGCAGTGTCACAAGTCTAGGAGGAAGGACCTCTAATAAATCTGTCAAATTAGGATGGGCCCTAGTGACCTTGATTGTGGGGCTGGTTTTGGTGCAGAGGCAGGCAGAAACTTTAAGTGAAGAGGTTGAAATGGGAAAAAGGGTGCAATGCACTGTGGGGTTCTTAGGCAGGAATGGATGAGTTCTTCTTTGGGAAGATTAGTTGCCTATCACAGAATCACAGAATGTTAAGGGCTGGAAGGGACCTCAAAAGATCGTCTACTCCAATCCCCCTGCCAGAGCAGGATCACCTAGAGCAGGTCACACAGGAACACATCCAGGTGGGTCTTGAATGTCTCCAGAGAGGGAGACTCCAAAACCTCCCTGGGCAGCCTGTTCCAGCGTTCTGTCACACTTGAAGTAAAAAACTTTTTCCTCTTGTTTCCATGGAACTTCCTATGCCTCAGCTTCCACCACTGCCCTTGTGGTGGCATTGGGCATCACCGAGCAGAGCCTGGCTCCATCCTCTGGGCACTCACCCTGCACATAGAATCATAGAATCATAGAATCAAGAAGGTTGGAAGAGACCTCAAAGATCATCGAGTCCAACCTGTCACCCTACACCTCATGGCACCAAGTGCCATGTCCAATCCCCCCTTGAACACCTCCAGGGATGGTGACTCCACCACCTCCCTGGGCAGCCCATTCTTTATCAGCATCAATGAGGTCACCCCTCAGGTTTCTCCTCTCCAAGTTCAAAACCCTTGTCCCCTCAGAGGCCTCATAAGGAAGATGTTCTTCCAATAGAGACTGCATAAGGTGGCACATGAGGCATAATTAATTCAACAGAAATCTGGGAATGACAAGGAGCTGGGGTTTGGGCACTGCGTGTTGGAAAATGGCTAAAAAGGAGGAAAGGGAGGTGCTAGATGGTGTTTTGGAAAGGCATCTGTCAGACCAAATCAAATTTACTGTGAAATTACAAACCAGTAATTTCATTAAAAACATTAGCAACAATGACAGAATGCTGTTAAAAAACAAACCAAGCCACAACAACAAAAACAGTGTTGAAAAAAAAAAAACTTTTTAGACCAGTAGCAGACTCCACCAGCAATTCATTGCTGCAGCAATGTCCCCTAACAGAGGCATTCACTCTTAACCTGAGCCCTTTGATGGGACCCCCAGGGAAAGAAAGATGCGCTGTGGCTGTTTTAGCCCAAGCATACAGAACAGACGTAAAATATCTGGGGGGAAAAAAAAAAGAGCAAAGAAAATCTATTTTCATTATAAGGAAACTGTATTAAGCCATTCATTGAAAAGAAGAAAAGAATAGATGTAGTATTTGCTAACCTGCATGGAACAGAAGCAGAAATAATAATTTAAAAAGCATTACTACACACTAAGTGAAGTAGACTATAAAATACCCATGAATCTAGAAATAAATTATAGACACTAAAATCTTCCAGAGCTAATATAGTTTTTCCCATAATTAAGTGTGTTATTATTTGGTAGGGAAGTGCTTTGTTCTGTGATACCTAACTACTTCTTTGAAGTTGTGTATTCATCTTTATGACTGTGAAATTAAAAACAGACCATGAAGTCTTACTTTGATTGAGACACACTTCTAGAATATGGAAGGAAATATTAATTCAGTGCCTATCACCTGGACACACACTACCCTAGATGCACTGTCTCTTTCCCAGTCCTATTTAGAAAGTGCAGTTTGAAAACTATTCCTTCCTGCCACAGGGGCTGAGAAGCATTAGCTGCTTGTGGTGCTCAAAAATTATCCCAGTTCTTTGTGTCAGGTATGAAACTGGGCTAATTAGATCATGGCCCCAAAAATGTGTAGAAACTGGAAAGTAATTTCTCCTCATCTCTTAGCTCCATTGTTCTGATTAAATACCTTTTCTTTTGCTGATTAGATTAGAGATTAAGAGGACTTAGAGTTGCCATTCATTATCACATTACTGAGTAATTTGATAGCAGGGGATAAGTTGCAGTAGTCAACATTTAAATTGTGGGTATTCTGGTTTGTCAACTTAAGACCTACTTTTCAGGCCCCTTTTCTCTTCTCAAAGCTGCAAAAATACTCACCAGCATCTGTAAAAACCAGATCACCAGTATGAACTTCTAAAACAGAAGCAGGAGCTAGGTAGCTAATTCCAGGTGCCCTCATTTGGAGTCTCACAATTTTGGCTACCTAGAGCCTGTTCTAATGGCAGTTCAAAAGGAGCTCCTAGTTTTATAAGAGAACCAATACATCATCAATTTATAATTTAAAAAATCTCTTCAATTCTGATTTTTTTCTACCCCCTGGGTTTGTTTTAGTTTATCATCCTCACTTCATTTGAACTTTCACACTTTTTTCCCCACTCTCTGTGACTTTCTTTCTCAAGACCTGCAAAGCACAGGAAAAGCAGAAAAAAACTGTCATGGTTAGATCTTCAAGCCTGTGTGGTGTAAAAAGAGTCACAATTAGACAAAACTAATTGAAGGTCTGGTGAGCTGATGAATAAAACATGCTTCAATAAAAGGATCTGCCAAAGTCATACCATGGCTTGGGTACAAAAAGACTTCTTTCCTCAATCAAAATTTCTCAGAGCCAGGGAGCTTTTCCAGACTACTATGACTGAAATAACCATCAAGTGGTTCAGCAAAGTAGTTATCCACCTCAAAAATATAGGTTATCAAATACAACTCCATTTCCAAGTAGTTCAAACACAGAATTCTCTCAACTGCAGATTCAAAGGGAAGCAGATGCCTAGGAGCCTTATTATCAGTGGAGGAGTTGTTAAAGAATGGAAATCATCAAGACGGAGTGTGCTAGTTGATCCAATTGAAAAGTGCAAACCCCTATTTTTTTTCTTGACCAGTCAAATACCAAAATAAATTCACTTCAGGCACATTCACATCAGTTTTCATCAGTCTTCTCACAAGACTTTTATTGGCATGAATGATCACAGGAAGCAAACTTCACACTGAAAATGTTCTACCCACCTCGAAGGGTAAGTTCATTAGGAAGGATTAATTGGGCAAAGGCACCATCTCCTCTGAGAGGTCTTTTTCATGTCAGCACTTAATAATGTTCACTCTATTCAAGCTAAGTCAGGAGTGAAACTTTCAGCTGTCGTTCTGAACAGACAAAACACTACTCTCTCATGTCAACTATTTTTATTTCCATTGTCATGAAACAACCATCCTTTACCCAATGATCAAAGGCAGATAGATGCCGTAATTGAGGACAGAACTGGAGGTATGGGAGATTCAAAGGGCAAATTATGACCTGCTTTTTCTCAGTGAACTTATATACGAGCATCTCGACTCAGGCATACAATGTAGGCTACAGTCTTGTGCAATGCTTTGTGTGGGAGCCCTGCAGTAGCTGAGACCAACTTCTGCCTTTAACAAAGATCTTTAGTCACTTTTTGGGCATTGTGAAGGCCTTTTCCATATTTGTCACTGACTAACAGCCTGCAGGAGAGGTGCATGAAATATTTTTATGAGCATTTAAAAGCATTGCCTCCTGTTGAAGTCATCCAGTTTTAAAGAACTCAAGATTTTCTGTTGCTACTTAGCAAGCTGTCTTTTATACGTCTTTTAACTTTTATGATTAAAAGAAGTGAAATCTGCCACCTTTAAGGTTTTTAAATTGTTCCTATTCTAAGTCTTGGCTTTCTGTGTTTAAGAACTTCCCCCATGTTCTTGTTTCTCAAGCTGAAATTTCTCAAGCTTGGTTTCATCCTGAGAATAAAAGTCTCTGGAATGCATGAAAACAGAAGGCCTAAAGAGAGTGGTTTTACATTTCATCTTTTCATAGGAAAAAAAAAATAAAAACAACCTACACTTTCAGAACCTTTAATCACAGGATAAAAACCATGAGAAGAAATGGTTGTCCCTGAGGGAAGGGTTTTTTCCTTGTTCTGCAATAGACTGATGTTGAGTGATTGGGTTATAGAAACCTTTGTGGCTAAAGCAAAGGTAAAATTTGTCATCCCAGTTTCCTTCTCAAGGTGTCATCAGAAGACTGCTATGTGCTCAAAGGGCTGAAAGAAGCCTGAGGTCTGGAAAGTGTGACTGCTGGCCTGGCTGGAAGGGAGAGATGGTGTGGGAGCCCTTGGGAGAGGAAGTCACAGATCACTGGCACATGGGACTTTTTCAGACAAGTAGTGTCTGTTTCACAAAGAGAAGCATTTGTGCCCTGCTGCTGCAGGGTTTGCTTTTGTAGAGCTTCTTTCCATGCAGCATTCAGACATTATCTGCTTAGGCACCTGTTGGTTAAAAGGTGGGTTTCCCTCTTTAGTGATCAAAAGCAGAAAAAGCTGAGAGATGCAGAGGAGCCTCACAGTCAGAAAGATGATGCTTGCAGCAAGCAGAGGCTGCAGGTGAGGGCAGACCAAAGCTGGATTCGGGGATCAGTCACGAGGGTGATGCCAAAGTCCTGGACTGCTTTTATGGGCTCATATTTTGTAAGGGTTCCCAGGGGAATCAATGCAAAAAGCTTTCTTTGTTGATGTATGCTGGCAGGAAGCTCTTGGGAAGCTTTTCTCTTTGGTGACCCATATCCACAGATGAAATTTTGAGGGAAAATAGGAAGCAATTCTAAAAGCACACAAATAGAAAAGCTTACAGGATCAAGTGATGTCTCCTCTGCCTCTTGGAGGGGTTTCCCTCCATCTTTGCACTCTGGCACAGTCATCTGAGCTCTCATGGGAGAGATGGGGACTTGCACAGGTGATGTCTTGCAGGGTCAATGCACCATGGACATTTCAGCTGAAGAGAACCAGTTTCTTTTCACAGAGCAAAAATGTAGCAAGAGAAAAACCTTTAGTCTGTTCTGCATTCAATCCCAGTCTACAGACACTACAAGTGCTTGAATTACAATTAATAATATCAGACACTTTTGCACTTTTGGAGGAGTTATTTATTATTACTATTGTATAGGCATGACACTCATCACCTCAAGAATAAAGCATCTCACTGTAATGGATCTCATGACCCGCCTGCAAGAAAAGGAAGGTTTTAAAGGTGGAAAGTTGGAGTCCAGCAAGATGAAGTGATTATGGCCAGACTAAGGAAGCCTGTGGCCAGGCCCCACACACAATGCAGCTCTCCTGGGAGCTGAGATGGCTCTTAACTACAAAAATGAACTTCCCTTTGCATGCTCAGATTTAAGTGTTTCTCTGTTGAATAACAAAGTGAGAAGTTTTTAAGAGCAGATAAGATTTCTAGCCCAATTTTGGAATCAGAAGATGATGGATCATTTTGCAGTCATAGAATCACAGAATCATAGAACTGTTGAGGTTAAAAGAGACCTTTGAGATCACCAAGTCTCACCACCCACCTAGAATCACAATCCCACCACTACTGCTAAGATACTGCTGCTAAACCACATCCCCAAGCACGCATCTTTTAAATCCCTCCAGGGATGGGGATTCCACCACCTCCCTGAGCAGCCTGTTACAATGCCTGAGAACCGTTCCTGCAAAGCATTTTTTCCTAATATCCAACCTGAACCTCCCTTGACACAACTTGAGGCCATTTCCTCTTGTCCTGTTACCTGATGCATGTGAGAAGAGATCAGTCCCCACCTTGTTCCAGCCTCCTTTCAGGTAGGTGGAGAGAGTGATCAGGTTTCCCCTCAGCCTCCTCTTCTGAAGACTAAACAACCCGAGTTTCCTCAGCCGTTCCTCACAGGACTTGTGTGCAAGGCTCTTCACCAGCTTAGCTGCTCTTCTTTGGACTCACTCCAGCCTTTCAATGTTGTTTTTGTAGTGAGGGGCCCAAAACTGGACTCAGATTTCAAGGTGTGGCCTCACCAATGCCAAGTAGGAAGGAATAATCACATCCCTAGACCTGCTGGCCACACTATTCCTGATACAAGCCAGGATGCCCTTGGCCTTCTTGGCCACCTGAACATGCTGCTGCCTCATACTCAGCTAACCATCTATCAACACCTCCAGGTCCTTCTCCACGGAGCAGCTCTCCAGCCACTCTTCCCCAAGCCTGTAACGTTGCATGGGGTTGCTGTGGCCCAACGCAAGGTGCACATGGATGTTAATGGCAGATCTAGTAGTGGAGTGGTACAACAGGAGTCACAGCCAGCCCTGACAAACCTGGCATGTGGGCTTTCAAAGGAGGCAGGGATCATCTGGCACTGAAGTCCTACCTAAACTCAGCCCAGCACAAAGCTGATGCTCTGCCTTCAGAGCAACTGAAATCTGGAAAAAACAGATATCAGCCTCTGGCACCTTACAGACAACCC
Source organism: Indicator indicator (assembly GCF_027791375.1). NCBI lineage: Eukaryota > Metazoa > Chordata > Aves > Piciformes > Indicatoridae > Indicator > Indicator indicator. The sequence continues at coordinate 44,601,507 of NC_072014.1, forward strand.
ACTGGCTCTGTTTTGCCAGCTGGTAACTGTCATCTGGAAACACTTTCTCACCATGATGAGCTCATATGTTTCTCCCCAGAGGACTGAAATGTGATGGAAAAACTTTTCCTCCATCCCTTCCCCTTGCAATGTTAGGGAACATCTCCTGGCCAGCACCTAGTGTCCAGTTCTCCTCCTCTGGACTGCCAGTGCTGGGGCTGGTAAGAGTTGTATCTTCTCGTTGCTTGCCAAGGAATTGATGACTCTGTGGTGAAGCAGCTACCATCCAGCTCATAGAAGCACTGAAATGAAGAACACAGCTGAGCTGTCATGTTTGCGGGGGCCAGATGGTTCTCACATTAGAGGGAATAAATAAAAAATTAAAATAAATAAATAAAAAAGAACAAAGACATCTTTCACCAAGATAATAAGTGACTGTGGGGAGGCACTTGGGATGGATTTATTTGATACCCATATTTGCAAAAAGATGTGGTAAGAGGTTAGGCAAATTGATGAGGAAAAGCAAAGAAGAGGTATGATTGCCTGGCTGCATCCTTTGGTATGATAGGTCTTGTGTCAGTGTGAGCTGAAATTCCCCCCCCCCCACCCCGACAATAACCAGGCTAGCCCAGTCTGGAAGCAAATGAAAGCTGTATTTACAAAGCAGAATCTACAATCTATGATGAAATGCAATTAATATGTACAAATATACAAAATTCACAACATTTACAAATATATACAATCAACAGAAAAAGCACAACCAATCTCCCTTTGCTTCCCCCCAAGGGGACCCTCCCAAAGGGGCCTCCCTCTCCCAGGAGCTTCCCCCCCAGACCTCCCTTGGACAGAAAGCAGAGTTAGTTAGAGCAGAAAGTTGTTAACTTAGCTGCCAAGGTCAGTACTTGTTATCTTCAGCCAGAAGAGAAGAAGAAGAAAACAGCAGCCAGACAGCCCAGCAACTGCCCCCACTGCCGAACGCAGAATGTGCAGAGTGCCCACTTTGTTTTGGGTAATAGTTCTTAAACATTTCTATCTATCTAATGGAAGTGTTTAGAACAATCGTTATTTTGCTTTCTTACACCCAATAGTGACTTATTTACATTCTTTCACCTTCTCTGTTTTGAACTTTGCAAGGAAAAATTAAAAAGACAGTTTCAAACCATCACAGTCCACCCCTTCTAAACAATTCCATTGGCTGCTACTATCATTTATCTAATCTAAAATAATATCTACAACAATAGGTGAATAAAGACCATAGTCCATTCCGGCTATCTCAGATGTAGATGATTCAAAAGAGTCAAATCACAGGAAAAACAGCAAACAGCTTGTTTCCTCACAGATGGAGCGAAGGAAGGAACAGGGACTCTCAGGTGACTCAGAGCTCTCAGGGTTCGTGCACCGTAGATCTCATGGACTCTCCTCTTGGGCGCGATGCTGTATCTGCGACAACACTCTGAATTTAACCTCTCTCAGCCAAAGTTAGATTTCTTTGTGGAATACACTGAATTTCACCATTTTCTTGCATCACCCAATAGGTGTGACCAGGACCTTCAGCAGAAACCACCCCTCGGACAGGTTTGGCCTCTCCTGAAGGAGAAAATACCCAAACAGTTTTGCCTAACAGATTCTTTTCTCTGATAACAGGAACTCTATCACCTTCCTCCTTTCGCAACAAATCTGATTGGGCAGGTCCAGCTCGATTCACTGAACCTCTACTATTCACCAACCAGGTTGCTTGTGCTAAATGTTTCTCCCAGTTTTTCAAAGATCCACCCCCCATGGCTTTGAGAGTGGTTTTCAGCAAACTGTTGTAGCGTTCGATCTTCCCTGCAGCTGGTGCATAGTAGGGAATGTGGAATATCCACTCGATGCCGTGCTCTTTGGCCCAGTTTTTTACAAGATTGTTCTTGAAATGAGTTCCGTTGTCTGACTCAATCCTCTCTGGAGTTCCGTGTCTCCACAGGATTAGTCTTTCCAGACCAAGAATGGTGTTATGTACAGTTGCATGAGGAACTGGATAAGTTTCCAGCCATCCAGTGCTTGCCTCTACCATAGTCAGCATATACTGCTTACCAGATCGAGAACGAGGTAGAGTGATGGAGTCAATCTGCCAGGCTTCACCATACTTGTACTTGGACCATCGGTTACCATACCACAAGGGCTTGATCCTCTTTGCCTGCTTAATAGCAGCACAAATGTCACAGTCATGGATGACTTGTGTGATAGCATCCATGGAAATGTCAATGGATCTGTCACGAGCCCATCGGTAGGTTGCATCTCTGCCTTGATGTCCTGATGAGTCATGGGCCCACCGAGCTAAGAACAGCTCACCTCGTGTTTCCAGTCAAGATCAGGATCAGGATCAGAGTTTGTGTCCACCTGGGAAACTCTTGCAGCTAGATCTGCCTGATGGTTGTGTTGTTGTTCCTCTGTAGCTTTGCTCTTAGGAATGTGAGCATCAATGTGTCTCACTTTCACTGGGATTCTCTCAATACGAGCAGCAATGTCTTGCCACAGATCTGCAGCCCAGATTGGCTTTCCTTTTCTCTGCCAGCCATTCTTCTTCCAGTCTTTCAGCCAACCCCACAAGGCATTGGCTACCATCCATGAGTCGGTGCAGAGATAAAGCTTTGGCCATCTCTCACGTTCAGCTACGTTAAGAGCTAGCTGGACCGCTTTTACCTCTGTGAATTGACTGGATTCTCCTTCTCCATCTCTCGCTTCTGCAACTCTGTGCAATGGACTCCACACTGCAGACTTCCACCTTCGCTTGTTTCCAACAAGACGACAGGAACCGTCTGTGAACAAAGCATATCTCTTTTCATCATCAGACAGATCACTGTAAGGAGGAGCTTCCTCAGCACGAGCTACTCTCTCCTCTGGAGGTTTTGCACAGCTTGTGCCTTCTGGCCAGTTTGTGATCACCTCCACCAAACGAGGCCTTTCAAGATTTCCCATTCGAGCTCTCTGTGTTATCAGAGCCATCCACTTAGACCAGGTAGCATCTGTTGCGTGATGTGGTGAAGAACCTTTGCCTTTGAACATCCAATTCAGAACTGGCAATCTAGGAGCTAGAAGAAGTTGTGACTCAGTTCCAATCACTTCAGAAGCAGCACTAAAATCTCTTTCTCTGTTGGAGTGTAGTTTGCCTCTGAGCCTCTGTAGCCACGACCCCAGAAACCAAGAGGACGTCCTCATGTCTCACCTGGAGCTCTTTGCCATAAGCACCAGGTTGGACCATTGTCACTCGCGGCTGTGTACAGAATGTTCTTAATGTCTGGACCAGTTCGGACAGGTCCCAGACCCATCGCTTGGACTACCTCTCGCTTTATCTGGTCAAAGGCTGCTTGTTGCTCAGGACCCCATTGGAAACTGTTTCTCTTTCGAGTCACATCATAGAGAGGTTTCACAATCTGACTGTATCCAGGAATGTGCAATCTCCAAAATCCCACTATGCCTAAGAAACGCAGAGTTTCTTTCTCGTTGATGGGATTTGCCATGATGGAGACTCTGTTTATCACAGCCATTGGAATGTGACGGCGACCATCTTGCCACCACACTCCCAGAAACTGGATTTCTCTGGCAGGTCCATTCACCTTGTCTCGCTTGATAGCGAAACCGGCTTGCAAGAGAATGTCAATGATTTTGTTACTTTTCTCGAAGACTTCTTCAGCAGTCTCACCCCAAACGATGATGTAATCAATGAACTGAATGTGTTCTGGAGCTCCACCTTTCTCCAAAGCATCATGGATCACTGCATGGCAGATGGTTGAACTGTGAATCCACCCCTGGGGCAAACGATTGAATGTGTACTGAATGCCTCTCCAGGTGAAAGCAAACTGAGGCCTGCATTCCTCTGCTATGGGAATAGAGAAGAAAGCATTAGCAATGTCTATGGTAGCATACCATTTGGCCTGCTTGGATTCCAGCTCATATTGGAATTCCATCATGTCTGGTACAGCCGCACTCATGGGTGGAGTTATTTCATTCAAGGCACGGAAATCAACTGTCAGACGCCACTCTCCATTCTGCTTTCTCACATGCCAGATTGGACTGTGGAAAGGTGAATGAGTTTTGCTGATGACCTTCTGACTCTCCAACTGACGAATCAAGTTTTGAGTGGGCACCAAAGAGTCACAGTTGGTTCTGTATTGTCTGTGATGCACAGTTTGAGAAGCAACCGGCAGCTTCACATCCTCTATCTCATGTTGTCCCACAACTGCAGATTCATCTGAAAGCTCAGGTCTGATAGACAACTTCAATTTTCCTCCATCAATTTCTACAGTTGCTATTCCAAAAGCCCATTTGTAACCCTTAGGGTCTTTAAAATGCCCTTCTCTCAGAAAATCAATTCCCAAAATACAAGGTGCATTAGGTCCTGTTACAATAGTATGTTTCTTCCACTGCTTCCCAGTTAAGCTTATATCAACCTCTAACTTAAACAACTCTTGAGATCCACCAGTGACTCCCTGAATAGTTATAGATTCTCCCCCCTGATAATTTGATGGTATTATGGTGCACTGAGCTCCTGTGTCAACCAAGGGCCTGTACTTCTGAAATTTTGAAGTGCCAGGCCACTGGATGTACACATCCCAATAGATTCTGTTATCTCCATTATCCCTTACCTCCCCCTGGCGGAAGGCAGGGCACCCCTAATGGTGGGGATTACCTCCACATGTACAGCTGGCACAATGTCCAGCACCAGAATTAGGATCACTGTTGGAGCTATCAGAGTTGTTCTGGGAAACTGAGGAAGCGACAGCTACCCTCCTGGTATTGCTACCTCGGGATCTGCCCCTCTGCAGCTCCCGTAACCTCTTGAAAAGATCAGAAGTTGGTTGACCATCCCATCTGTTCATGTTCTCACCAAACTGATCACGCAGAGTTATCCAGATACTGCCACGTGATTGCCTCTGCTGTCTGTTTTGGTTTGACCTATTCTGGAATGGCCTTCTTGGAGCACGTCTGTTCCTAACAGCTGAAACTTGTATCCATCTGGAGGAAGAGGAATCAGAATCATCCCCCTTCATCAAGTTGGATATGGAGGTTTTAAGTTCCTCCTTCAGCTCTTTCATGCAATTCTTTATTTCTCTAGACAGAGTTTCAATGGCTGAAACCAAAGAAGTACGTGCAAGACTATCCTCTAATTGCCTCATTTGGTCAGTGAAATGGCCAACAGTAGGAGGCACTCCATCATAATTTCTTGCCACAATCCTGCTTGCCAGAATAGTAGCATAATTAGGAGGAGCAAGCTTAATGAGCTTTTTGGCAAGGCCTGTTCCAACAGGAATTTCATCAGGATTCAGAGTCTTATGATCTCCATACATTACTTCTCTCACAGCAAATTCTCTCAGACGCTTGATTCCCTCAGCTATTGTAGTCCAAGGCTTAGGGTTCCATGGTAAATCATCTCTGCTGGGGTACCTCAGCAAGACTGCCAGTAGGAGGCGTGCCCACAGTGAAACTTTACCAATGCACTTGCCTAGGTGTCTGTCTATGCTGGTATCCTTTGAGAGCACCCCCAACTGGGAGGCCGACTTGTCGCCTACCACCAATGCTGGGGCTCCCATATCAAAACACCTGGCTAGCCAAGACAGGACTGGCTCATTATCTCCTCTGATGTAATCCTTCCTCACATGTCTAATTTCCTTTCTGGGTGCATTAGCTGACTGTATATCATCCTCATCCTCATCATCATCATCCTGAGGTCGCTGTCCCCATATTCGTATTGTAATCCTCCATTGAATTTCCTTGATTTCAGAGGCATTACCAGCAGTTACTAATTTAGCAGGGTCTACATCCTGACCTACAACTCCATCATCCATGTGGGGTCTCAAGAGGTCTGCCAGAGTTTTAAGGCTAACCTTCTCTTCCTCACCAGAAGGATCTTTCTTAACAGAGGGACCCTGAATAGAAGGACCCTCATCTCCATCTGCACCATCTCCTGTAGCATCTGCATCTCTTCCTGCAGCACCTTTGCACTTTCTGCTGATAGTGGCAACCAAATTCACTGGTTGAGCTTTCACATTGACAGCAGAGATGGAAGGAGTAGAGGAATTTTGTGCAGGGTTAGCAGGAGCAGAGGGGGTCTGTGCAGGGTTGGCAGGAGGTGTGCTTTGAGATCCTGCAGCCACTGCTGCGTCCGTCTGGGCAGCAGAGGGAGGAGGAGGAGACTGTGCCTCGTTAATGGCGTCTGCCTGCACAGCTATGTCTGTCTGCGCAACCATTTCTTTCTGTGTAACTATGTCTGTCTGCGCAGCCATTTCTCTCTGCGCAACTGTGTCTGTTTGTGTAGCCATGTCTGCCCGTGTACCCCTGTCTGCCTGTGTGTGATGGTTTGAAACTGTCTTTTTAATTTTTCCTTGCAAAGTTCAGAACAGAGAAAGTGAAAGAATGTAAATAAGTCACTATTGGGTGTAAGAAAGCAAAATAACGATTGTTCTAAACACTTCCATTGGATAGATAGAAATGTTTAAGAACTATTACCCAAAACAAAGTAGGCATTCTGCACATTCTGCGTTCGGCAGTGGGGGCAGTTGCTGGGCTGTCTGGCTGCTGTTTCTTCTTCTCTTCTGGCTGAAGATAACACACTGACCTTGGCAGCTAAGTTAACAACTTTCTGCTTAACTAACTCTGCTTCTCTGTCCAGGGGGGTCTGGGGGGGAAGCTCCTGGGAGAGAGAGGCCCCTTTGGGAGGGTCCCCTTGGGGGGAAGCAAAGGGAGATCGGTTGTGCTTTTTCTGTTGATTGTATATATTTGTGAATGTTGTGAATTTTGTATATTTGTACATATTCATTGCATTTCATTGTAGATTTTAGACTCTGCTTGTAAATACAGCTTTTCATTTGCTTCCAGACTGAGCTAGCCTGGTTATTGTTGGTGGGGGGGGAATTTCAGCTCACACCGACACACTTTTTATTTTTGGCGCTCCAACTCGGGGCTCGATTGCTTGTTTGATTTATTTCTGCTCAGATTAGGAAGCAAAATGAAGCTGTTTTGGATTTTGAGTAATTTTATTTCATCTATTATCAGTGTGATTGTTTACAGATGGGCCGTTTCCTGCATGATAGACAAGATTGTGAGATATGTGGCATATAAGTCGTTTCTTTGGGTTAAGAACAAGTTACTGAATGTTGGTGAATTCTGTTGTGGTCTTATTGGGCTAAGAAGCTATGGTAACTCAACTATGGATCTGCTAGCAGACACATATGAGTTTGTTACTCCTCTTACAACTACAGAGGGTCTTTGTAACCAGTGGTACCCTAGATATCTTGTACTAGCCTTAATCTTAATTTTGTTGCTTCTTGGAATAATCATATGGCTACTGATAGCACTGTATCAAGAAAGACATAAGGCTACTTGCTCTTCCAACTCTGCTGTGAATGTGAAAACCAAGCCAGTAAATTTGGTGGCCACTGTAACCAGAAAGCGTAAAGGAGATGCAGATGCTGCAGGAGATGGTGCAGATGGAGATGAGGGTCCTTCTACTCAGGGTCCCTC